>NC_138104.1:27421775-28621775 GCF_964146895.1 Miniopterus schreibersii | reverse complement strand
CTTCTAGGAGAAAAAGAGGAATAGGATGTGGTGGTCCGGCCAGTGTGTGTGTTTCCATGAGCTGACCAGTTTCTGCTGGGGAGACACATGCCCCAGAATCAAAGTCTGAGCTGCGATACTCACGGGGCTGGATCATCTGGAGTGAAGGGAATGGTCAGGGAGAAGCAGGCCTCATCGTGATAAGCACCAAGGAGACTCTGTCTGTCTCCAGAGTCATAGATCAAGTAATATCTGTGAGGGGATAATGAAGGCAGTCTATCTCTATGGACTGGACCTCAAAGGGGACTTGAAAACTCTCAGGAGCATACCTGTGCTTGGGTGGCCCAGACTGTCCCAGCCTTCCCCATTTTTTGGTGGTCACAGGAGTACTTACTGCTGCAGGAAATGCTGGACTTGAGTCTTCAGAACATCAAATACTTCACAGCTTTCCTGGAATCAAAGGCATTTGAGACCATGTGGCTGATAAAGCCTCCCTTACAATAGCCCAAGTGTTGATATTTATTCCTCACCTTGACGGGTTTTATTAAGTGGGGTCTGTCAATGTCAACAGTAATCGGTGGAACTAAATCCTGGCCATCCTGGAGACAGGAAGATAAGTTAGCAGTGCAGACCAGGGAGGTGGTCCTGGGTGATTAGGGGAAAGCATGGGCCCAGGAGATAGTGAAGTCAGAAGTCAAGAGTGAAAGGGCCCTGGAAATTCCATGGGCAAGATTCCAGTGGGTGTCTGCAGCAAGAGGTCCTGGACGTCTCTACTGTTTTAGGCAACTTGTGTGTATGTATATGTGAGTCTGTTTTTCTCTCTTTTCTTTCCTCCTTTGTGCGCTCTCTCTCTCTCTCTGTGTGTGTGTGTGTATTTTCACAGAGATCATTCATATTCGTGCCCTTTTCAGGAGTCCATGTCCCCCCAAATGGATAAGGCTCTGATGCAAACATGTCATCTTGGCAAGACACAAAGGGCTTGAGGGCAGATGTGGAGATCATCAATGTTAGTAAGAGACAGTGATGAATATAGGTACTTACCAAGCGTGACAACTTGGGGAAACATTTCCTGATGACACTGTCCAAATCCAAAAACAGAAAGAAGTGGTTGATAGTTTGGGTTGCAAAGTTTCCATTTACTTAAAACACTCATGGCATACACAGAAACAGCTGTTCTGCCCTTTACCATCCTCAGCCTCTGATTTTAAGGCTTCTGGGTCCATTCCCTGCTGATCACTGACCATCTGCCAAATGGAATCTCTGAAATGCAGTCTCTTCATCTCTCTCCACACCTGCACCTTCATATTACCTCCCTTCCTTCCTCCCTCCCTCACCTTTTCCTTCTCTTTCTTCCTCTCCATCTCCCATTCCATCCTCCTGGTTAGCTCCCTCCTAAAGGGCCCTGACTCCTTCTCCAGTGCCACAAAACACAGCATTTGGATCCCAGAGTGCAGGGCTTCTTCCCCCTCCCTGCCTCCCTTCCTTTCTCCAAGCCCCCACTGATAGCTCCAAAGAGAAGAGGGAATGGGGTGGGGACCCAGGGGTCTGTTACCTCATTGGGGGCCCAGCATCCTGCCAGGAACCAGACATGCCCCATGGATGACCTGGGATGCTGGGGCAAGGAGGTGAGTGAGGGATTAGGAGGCAGGGAGGGAAAGGAAGGGGGATGAAAACAGAAAGAGACTGAAGACAGGAGCAGAGATTGGAAAGATGTGGAGGAGTAAAAACAAAGGAGAAAGGGAAAGGAAAGAAAGGAAAGGAAAGGGAAAGGAAAGGAAAGGAAAGGAAAGGAAAGGAAAGGAAAGGAAAGGAAAGGAAAGGAAAGGAAAGGAAAGGAAAGGAAAGGAAAGGAAAGGAAAGGAAAGGAAAGGAAAGGAAAGGAAAGGAAAGGAAAGGAAAGGAAAGGAAAGGAAAGGAAAGGAAAGGAAAGGAAAGGAAAGGAAAGGAAAGGAAAGGAAAGGAAAGGAAAGGAAAGGAAAGGAAAGGAAAGGAAAGGAAAGGAAAGGAAAGGAAAGGAAAAGAAGCTCTGCCCTGGCAGTAGGGGTGGGGTCAGGGAAGAAGAGAGAAGAATGGGGACATGGCTCCCCTGCAGCAGTCCTTTCCTTCATCTTCCCTGGGCTGGCCCTGGGTCTCCAGGTTGGAATGGGAAGCACGCACCTGTTGTTCTCAGGGTCATGGGATGTTAGTTGAGCCTTTGTTACCTGTGGGACTCAATCTGAACTGGGCATGGGAAACACACTAGTGACTGGATCAAGAAATCTTCCCTAGAAGGAGTAAAGGATTCTCCCCAGCTCAATTTGGGGTGGGAGGTCTGTAGCCCCCTCATATGATCACCACCTTCTCTCCTCATTGCACCTGTGCACCTGTGCCTGTCTTAGTTGGTTCCTTGCATGAAGAATCCTACCTGTTTCAGGCTTCCCAAGGCTCCTCTGAAGGACCAAGCAGGTGATGTGATGTGTGCAGGAAGGGGCAGTGCCCCTGAAAAGACTGTTCTTCTTTCTCCTCAAACCCCTCTGGCCTCTGCCTTCCACTGCTGCCTCGAGAGGCCTTCTGCTAGTGGCTCACTTCTTGCCCTGACTCAGGAAACTCTGGATTCTACCAAGTATGACCCCTCCCTAGTATTGTACTAAAGAAACAGATGTCATAATGACAGCCACCCAGGGCCTGGTTCCTTGGTATGGGGCAGGGAAGTCCCCATGTCAACCTGCCATTCTAGGGGCGACCCTTTATGTGCAAGGGAAAGAAGGGTCCTCCCAGAACAAGTTAGGGATACTCTGTATCCTCTCAGAAGCAGAAAGGACTGTCTCAGCATGATTCTGGGGTGGAGGATGTTCCTCAGCCCATATCAGCAGTATCTGCCTCAAGGCTCAACACTCTTAGTCCTGGTGAGGAGGTAACCCTGCATCCTGGGACACACTCTTGGTGGGCATGCTAGAGAAAACTAGATGCAGAGTTGGGAACCAGACCCCAGACCACAAGAACAAGTGAGCAGGTCAGAGGAAGGGTAGGAGACATCTCAGCACAGGCAAGGGCCAGAGAGAAGAGAAGTTGGGTCCTCTAGTCCTCCCAGAGGTCCAGGGCTGCCACTTTCTGAGGCAGGGCACTGTCAGGGGTAGTTCAGGGTCCTGGAGGTCAAATGTTCCCATTAAGGGTGACAGGTGTTCACACTGACCTTATGTAGGTGAACTGGTTTCTGAAGGTGCCACACAAAGGGTTCCCTTCCAGCCACAGCTCTTTGAGCTTCAGGCCTTTGATCTTTCCCAACTCCCAGGTGGATTTCAGCTGAGAAATATGGGGAGGAAAACTGAAAAATGGTCCCCGGAAAAGAGGGACATCTGGGCTCCTGCAACCACAGCCCCCTCCCTTCCCTACAGGTACTGTTGTCTGCCCACTGTCATCACTCTGATGACCACTACCATCCACTCTCAACCCAACTTTGCTCTGTTCCTCTTCTCACCTCATTTTTGGAGAGGTTCAGAATCTTGACTGTGGGGGCCATCTGTATAATATCAGACAGGCCATCCAGCTGGTACAGTCTATTGTTGCTCAAGTTCAAGGACAACAGCTTTGGGGAAGAAGAGTTAGCGTGATGCTTACTATCTAGGACCTCAGAGACAAATATGCCCTGCATCCCATCTCTTCCACCCCCTACCATAACACCAGCACTGGTTCTAAGGCCTCACCTCAGGAAAATTCTTTTCGATGATCTGCAGGGTGGCAGCCATGCAGTTTCTCCGATTCAGGATTATATCAATATCAAGATATGCAAAACCTTCAAGAAGGTGAGAGTACAGAATCACAAGGCTGAGAGGGGTCCAAGAGCAGCACAACCTCTCCTTCATTACCATCCTTAAGTCTCCCTCCCTCCCAGGCAGAACCCTCTGCCCTCACCTGCCCTAGAATTATTACTGTCAGTTGTACCTGGGTCATAGCGGAGACTCTGGAGGTCAAGAGCTTTCTGGGAGACATCATATCGTTTGCTCATGGTCAGCTGCAGAGTGAGATGAAGAGAGAGCTCTAAAGCTGTGGTGGGAACAAGGAAGTTAGGGGCTAGAGGAGGAATAAGTGGGTCTGGGTATGGGCACACATATGCCTTGACTGTGCATTACCTTTAGCTGCTCCATTTCTTCTGGCTCCAGTTTATCCTGCACAGAGTAGGGCACAGCCGAAGTATTGGCAAAGATAGCTATCTGCAGGAAGAAGTGGGGTAAGCAACAAGAACTCTAGTCCTACAGAAGGTGACCAGCTCTGCCTGTCCTCCTGCCCAGGGACTAAGTACAGATAATGACCTCTACAAATACCTTTCGGTTCTCCTCATCACAAATCTTGTAGCTGACGTCCTTCAGTGCAGAGACAGCACTAGCATCCTGGACAAAGAACTGGGCCTTGTTTTTCACATAGTGAAACTACAAGGATTGAAGGCAACAACAATAGTGTCAGAGGCCAATGGCCCAAGCTGAGCCAGGTTCTCCCCCTTCCCTGTGTCCCCTCATCTGTCTTCAGCATCCTCTCTTACATCCACTGGAGTGAAGGGAACACTGCAATGACTCTGGATTGAATCCATCAGCCATGTCTTGTCATACTTTCTTCCATAGGGAATCTAAGGGTCAGAAGGAGAGAGAGAGAGAGGAGAGACAACATAGAATTAAGGCTGGAGAACAGACCCAACACCTTGTTCTTTTCCAAACTTCTACAGAACCTTAAAGTGCTTCTAAAGAGAGGACCACTGGCACGATTTATCATCTTTGTTCTAAATGTCAATTTCATACATCCTTTTTTTCTTCATTCAAAATCTTTCATCCAAGTAAGCAATGTAAGGTGTTTAATGTGGTCTTCCTTTTATAAGGTTCCAGGATATCTCATTTAGCACAGACTTTGCCATGATACTCACTGTGATCTTGAACCATCTCCCTGTGGTTTCATCTTGTGTGTTCTTCTCCATTTCTCTTTCCAGAGGTTTTCTACCTCTCCACACAGTAATATCACTACAGCATTTGTTATGCAATTTCACGGCCCTTTTGTTTTGTTGTATGGTATAGGGTGTGCTGTAAGAGGGAAGTACAGAGAAAAAGGGTGGCCATGAATGTTAAGAAAGTCTTCTATATATCCTTACATCTCTGACACCAGGACCATAATTAGCATTGTTCAACCATGATTTCACTTCTGGAATTCTTCAGTTTTCCAGTGAGAGAAGAAAAAGAAAACCATGGGCAGAGAAAGAGTTGCACAGTCCCATGGGCTGCTACATGCAAACCAGGCTTCTGGGTCACTTACTGTCTGACTTGGTACTTCTGCACTCCCCTCATCTCCATGTTTCCATCATCCTTCTGGAGGTGTGAAGGCTGAAGTCCATACCCACCATGTTGATAAAGACAAGTCCTCTTGCCAAAATTACCTCGAAAAAAACTCCAGCCTTTCTTTTTCCCTTGAGGTGAGCTACCACCATCATTGTTTTCTGAAACAAGGAACAAAAATACAATTTTGGAAACACGTCTGTGGCCACTTACCATGTACCATGCCTTAGGTTAGTGCCATGTGAGGGCAGCAAAGTGCCAACCTGCTGTAAGAGACCAGACCCATAAACCCCAAAAAGGAAACACCTCTGCCTGTCCAGATAGTAGAGCCTTATTTGACAGATGGTGCTATGAGGGGAGAAATCATGCAGGATGAGGAAGGAGGAGTAAGAACAGCAGGAGGATGGGAGAGGGGAAGAGAAGGAGCTCACTGTGTTGAACCCTTTAAAAATGGATCAGGATTTATAAAGAACAGAGGTGTATGCATCCATGGATTAGAGTGAACTCCAGCCATATATCAGGAAGTCATGTGACTCTTCCGTCAGGGCTCTCTAACAACCCCACCAATACATGGGAAGCAACCTCTCTCATGCTTCCCAAACCCAGTCAGCCACCACACTGATTCCACTAACACTCAGCAAGCTGTGCTTCCTTTGCTGCTGCAGTACAAGCTTTAATGTCAGGTGGAACAGAAGTATTAGCCTCCTAAACTGTCTTCCTCCCTCCTGCCATTTTCCCAAAACTACTCTATTTGAAATATCCAGAGTGAGCTTTCTCTTTGCCCACTGAAATGCCTTTGAGTTCAGGAGACAGCTCTTTCTAACCTCAGCTCTTTATAACAAGGGTCTGGACAACAAACTGGAATGATGTTTCAACTTCCATTTCCAAATATCTAGGGATTCTTCTTTTCTCTTTCTATTATCAAGTTCTCATTTAATTCCTCTATGGTCAGAGAACATACTCCATGTGATTTCAATTCTTTTTAAACCTGTGGAGATTTCTTTGGTGGCCCAGAAGATGGCTTGTCTTGGTGAATGTTACATAGATACTTGAAAAACATTGTATTCTGCTGCTGTTAGGTGGAGTGTTCTATTTGTCACAAATCCTGTTAGTTTATTGTTATTCGGATCTTCTATATGCTGATTTTCTCTCTAGAAATTCTTGCTGAGAGTGGGTGTTGAAGGCTCCGACTATCATAGTGGACTTGGCTACTTCTACTTTCAGCTCCATTAGTTTTTGCTTCGTGTACTCTTTGGCTCTGTTTTTTGGTGCATACACACTTAGGTCCATTATGTCTCCCTGGTGGATTGGTCCTTTTATCATTGTGTAAAGCCTCTTTTTAAGAAGTCTCTTGTATGTTTTCTACTTTATTGGAGATCGTAGCCACAGGTATGCTCATAAAGTGTCTTGGTTATGTTGCACTGGGTATTCACTCCTAGGAGTTGTGCTGCTGTCCACCCCTCCCCCCACACTCCTGTCAACATATGTAATTTAACATGTGGAAGGATTTGGCAGTTTTTGGCATCTACAGAAATAAGGTAGTCTCAATTCTCTCTCTCATATGTGGATTCACTGAGGTATTTTATTTTTACCACATTCAACTGAAACACTGTACCAGCAGACAACAACACTGGTGGTTTTGGGGTCAGAAAGATTACGGGAATTAAGCTGTAGAAACCAGCTTCCTGTGGGGGTGTCATATTTAATGTTCCGTAGATTTGTGTTATACACTTTGTATATTAATTACTCCATATTGCCTCAAGACCACTTATGAGTAAAATTCTGTTCATTACTGATTATTCCGCAATGTACTGATGACAACCGGGCCTCAGATGAACTCCTCTAGGGAGTCATTGCTGTCACTGTGTGGCCCGCTGTCAGGATAATCCTATAACTCACAGCCTTTGAGGCCTTCCATGGGTGGCACTGGAAGTGAAATTGCAATATTCTGATCTCTTATATCCTTGATTTTTTAAAAATAGGGTTTTTAAAAATTGATCCTTTTAGAGAGAGAGGAAGAGAGAGAGACACACAAAGATGTAAGAGAGAAATATTGATTGGTTGCCTCACTCACACACCCCAACTGAGGATTAAATCCACAATCTGGATATGTTCCCTCATTGGGAATCAAACCCACAATCTTTTGGTGTACAGGATGACTTTCCAACTAAATGAGACATCCAGCTAGGACACATATTGTATTGTTTTTATCATTGACCCATTATGATTTTTATTTGCATTTCTCTGTTGGTTAGTGTTGTTTCCTTTTATTCCTTGTTTGTGTGGTTTTTTAAATTATTATGAAAAGGTGTTGAATCATGTCAGATGTTAACAGCTGACACCAGAACCTTCTTCCATACACCCATCTGTTATTTTTCACTTTCCAGGGGACTTGTAACAGTGAATATAAATAACACATATTCTTCCCTTACTAAACACCAGACTTTGTGCTAAGTACCTAACTTAGTAATAGCTAAGATATTTATGAGGCTTATTAAGTCACAGGCATTTCTCCAGGCACTTTCAGGGTAGTTCCATATATTATCTCAGTTCTTGCAATTACCTCAGGATATAACACTATTACTATCCCAAATTTAAGGACAAAAGTTTATGTGAGTCACCATGAGGTCAAAGTTACTTGACCCAGAGCATAAAATTTATCATTAGGATTCAAACCCTGACCAAGCTGACCTCAAACCCTATGCCTAGAACCAATAATGTGTGACTCTGTGTTAGAGTTGAAGTGAGCCTTAGGACGGGACTCACTCAAAGGCTGTTAGGCAGTGATGGGTACAGTGTCCAGGACCAAGATGCTCTGAACTCCAGCCATCTTTCAAAGAGACCCCTCACTGCACACTGTTCCCCTGTACTGTCTCTCTTTTCTAAGACTCCTTGGGAACTGTTTCTAACAAGTGTGAGGTGGTATCTCATTGTAGTTTTGATCTGCATTTCCTTAATAGCTAGTGAAGTTGAACATCTTTTCATATATTCGGTGGCCATTTGTATGTCTTCTTGGGTAAGATGTCTGTTCAGGTCCTCTGCCCATTTTTTTATTGGATTGTTTAGTGTTGAGTTGTATGAATTCTTTATATATTTTGGATAGCAACCCCTTGTTGGAGCTGTTGCATGCAAATATCATTTATTCCTTTGGTTGCTTTTGTTTTGTTGTTGGTTTCTATTGCTGTGCACAATATTTTTAGTTTGCTATAGTCTCATTCATTTGTTTTTGTCTTTACTTCTCTTGCTTTTGGGGTCAAATTCAACACTGAAAATTTTAAGGTAGTTCTCAAACTTGTTTAAACAATTCAGTCACATGAGGAGACTGAAATAATCACTAGCACCAATCTACACCCACAATTAAAGCAGAATAGGGGTCAGGCCCAGGCAAATTTTTAAACTCTCCACGTGACTGTAGTATGCAACCAAGACTGAACACCACTGTGTTAAAATATCAGCTTTTGGGGTATGCTTGCCAGAAGTTCCTAGGAATGGCTGCCACATTATTTTCCTGAATTTCCACTCAGTGTTGTTTTGGGGCACTAGTGATTGCATTAGCTTTGATCAGGGACTGGGAAACTATGGCCCATGGGCGAAACCTGGTCTGTGGCTTGTTTTTGTGGAGCCTGTAAGAGTGGTTTTTATATATTTGAATTTTTGCAAAATCAAACAAATGATATTTCTTGACAAGTGAATATTATTTGAAATTCAGACATCAGCATCCATACATTAAGTTTTACTGCAACACTGCCATTCTGTCTCTATTGTGGCTTTCACTCCACAGTAGCAGAGTTGAATGGTTACAACAAGGACCAAATAACCCACATGGCCTCAAATATGTATGATCTGACCCTTTCCAGAAGAACTTTGTCCAGCTGTGCCTTAGAACCAGTGTCCTTAGAGCAAGTGCACAGTAACTCTGGTAAATGGTGGAGGTCCCTTTGGCAAAGCCCAGGAAGAAGATTTACTATAGATACTTGTGACTTCATTGTAGGATCTTCCCCAAGCACTCTATTCCTTCATGGCTTTCTGGGCCAGGTGTGGGAATTAAGTAAAGGATCATCATTCGCTGTCAAGATGGCTCAAGTCCCCAGACCTAGAGTTTATTTATATTTTATTTTCTTCCATTTTCTTTTCTTTTTTAAATTAAATTTATTGAGTGGCATTGGTTAATATGATCAGGTAAGTTTCAAGTAGTGGTTTTTATGTTACAAGATCTGTATATTGCACTATTTGTCCACCACTCAAAATCAAATCATCTTCCATCACCATATATTAGGCCCACTTCACCTTCCACAGCAACACCCCCTTCCCTCTGGCAACCACCACAGAGCTGTTTATGTCTATGAATTTCAGTTTTATATTCCACATATTAGTGAGATCATATTGTTGTTAGCTTTTTCTAACTTATTTCACTTAGCATAATATTTTCAAGGTCCATCCATGTTGTTGCGAATGGCAGTATTTCATCTTTTTTATGGCTGAGTAGTATTCCATTGTATATATGTATCACATCTTTTTAAAAAATATATCTTTATTGATTTCAGAGAGAGGAAGGGGGAGAGAGAAATAGAAACATCAATCATGAGAGAGTCATTGATCGGCCGCCTCCTACACACCTGCAACTGGGGATCGAGCCCGCACAACCCGGGCATGTGCCCCGACCAGGAATTGAACCGCAATCTCCTGGATCCCAGGTCAATGCTCAACCACTGAGCCATGCCCGGACAAGCTATACGACATCTTCTTTATCCAATCCTATATCATAGGACATTTTGGTTGTTTCCATGTCTTGGAAACTGTGAATAATGCTGCATTGAACATAGGGGTGCATACATCTTTGCAAATACATATTTTCAAGTTTTTCGGGTATATACCCAGGAGAGGGATTGCTGGGTCATAAAGTAGCTCTATTCTTTTTTATTTTATTTTATTTTAATTAATTTATTTATTTTTGTTTAAAATATTACAGATGTCCCTTTTTCTTCCCAATGACCCACTCCACCCTGTCCCAACCCCCTCCCCAGTCCCTCTCCCCACCATTGTCCGTGTCCTTGGGTTGTGCATATACGCATATAAATTCTTTGGTTACTCTCTCCCCCTCCCGCCCGCCCTCCTCCATCCCTCTGACATTCGTCAGTCTGATCTATGCTTCTATGTCATTGAATCTATTTTGTTCATCAGTTTATTAAGTTCTTTAGATTCCACATATAAGTGAGGTCATGTGATGTTTGTCTTTCTCTGCCTGGCTTATTTCACTTAGCATAGTATTCTTTAGATCCATCCATAGTGTCCCAAAGGGTACGAGATCCTTCTTCTTTACAGCTGTGTAGTATTCCATGGTGTAAATGTCCCACAGCTTTTTTATCCACTCATCTACTGATGGGCGCTTGGGCTGTTTCCAGATCTTAGCTATTGTAAACTGCGCTGCTATGAACATAGGGGTGCATATATTCTTTCTGATTAGTGTTTCAGGATTCTTAGGATATATTCTTAGAAGTGGGATCACTGGGAAAAAGGCAGCTCGGTAGCTCTATTCTTAATTTTTTGAGGAATCACCAGACTGTTTTTCCAGAGTGGCTGTATCAGTCTACATTCCCATCAGCAGTGAATGAGGGTTCCCTTTTCTCCACAACCTCTCCAACACTTGTTATTACTTGTCTTGTTGATAATAGCCACTCTAACAGGTGTGAGGTGGTATCTCATTGTAGCTTTGATTTGCATTTCCCTAATAGCTAGTGAGGTTGAACATCTTTTCATATACTTATTGGCTGTTCTTATGTCTTCTTAGGAGAGGTATCTGTTCAGGTCTTATGCCCATTTTTTTAATTGGGTTTTTTGTTTGATGTTGAATTTTATGAATTCTTTATATATTTTGGCTAGCAAACATTTATTGGAGCTATTGTTTGCAATTATCATCTCCCATTAGGTTGGCTGTATCTTTGTTTTGTTTTCAGTTTCTTTTGCTGTGCAGAAACTTTTTAGTTTGATATAGTCCCATGCATTTATTTTTGCCTTTAATTTCCTTGTCTTTGGAATCAAGTTCATAAAATGTTCTCAATGACCAAGGTCCATAAGTTTAGTACCTATAGTTTATTCTATGTAATTTATTATTTCACATCTTATATTTAGGTCTTTGATCCATTTTTAGTTCATTTTTGTACATGGGGACAAACCGTAAGTCAGTTTTATTTTTTTGCATGTGGCTTTCCAATTTTCCCAGTACCATTTATTGAAGAGACTATCTTTTACTCCGTGGTGTGTTTCTGGCACCTTTGTCAAAAATTATCTGCATATACACATGTGGTTTTATATCTGGGCTTTTAATTCTGTTCCACTGATCTGTGTGTCTGTTTCTGTGCTAGTACCATGCTGTTTTGATTATCGTAGCTTTGTAGTGTAATTTGAAGTCAGGTAGCATATTACCTCCAGCTTCATTCTTTTTTCTCAGGATTGCTTTGGCTTTTTGGGGTCTTTTGGGGTTCCATACAAATCTGATGACTTCCCATTCATTTTCTTTAAAAAATGACATTGGCATTTTGATGGGGATTGCATTAAATCTGTATATTGCTTTGGTAATATGGCCATTTTAGCTATGTTTATTTTTCCAATCCATGAATTCAGAATATTTTTCCATTTTGTTGTGTCTTTTTCAATCTCTTTTAATAATGCTTTGTAATTTTTGGAATATAGGTCTTTCGTGTTGTTAAGTTTATTCCAAGGTATTTTTTTCTTTTGGTTGCAATTGCAAAAGGAATTGTGTTTGTGTTTTTTTTCATCTTTTTCTGAAGTTTCATTGTTAAAATACAAGAAGGCCATGGATTTTTGTACATTGATTTTGTATCCTGAAACTTTACTGTATTTGTTTATTGTTTCTAATAATTTTTGGTGGAGTCTTTAGGGTTTTCTATATACAGGATCATGTCATCCGCAAAAAGTGAGTTTTACTTCTTCCTTCCCTATTTGGATGCCTTTTCATTCTTTCTCTTGCCTTATTGCTCTGGCTAGGACTTCCAGAACTATGTTGGATAAGAGTGGTGAGAGTGGACATCCTTGTCTTGTTCCTGATCTCAGAGGAATAGCTTTCAGTTTTTCACCACTGAGTGTGATATTAGCTGAGGGTTTATTGTATATGGCCTTTATTATATTAAGATACTTTCCTTCTATCCCTATTTTATTGAGTGTTTTAATCATAAATGGATGTTGTATCTTATCAAATGCCTTTTCTGCATCTATTGATAAAATCATATGATTTTATCATTTCTTTTGTTAATGTGGTGTATTACATTGATTTATTTATTTATGTTGAACCATCCTTGTGCACCTGGAATGAACCCCACTTGCTGGTGATATATTATTTTTTTTTTATGTATTGTTGTATTCAATTTGTTAGTATTTTGTTTAGGATTTTAAAATCTGTATTTATCAGAGATATTGGTCTGTAGTTTCCTTTTTGTGTGTGTTATCCTTGCCGGGTTTTGGTACCAGGGTTATATTGGCCTCATAAAACGTGTTAGGAAGTATTGCCTCTTCTTCAATATTGTTTGGAAACAGTTTTAGAAGGCTAGGTTTTCAATCTTCTTTGAAAGTTTGGTAGAATTCACTGGTGAAACCATCTGGTATTTGACTTTTATTTTTGGGAAGTTTTTGATGGTTGTTTCAATTTCCTCACTGCTGGATCAGTCTATTTAGAATTTCCAATTCTTCATGATTTAGTCTAGGAAGTTATATATTTCTGGGAACTTATCCATTTCTTCTAGGTTATTGAATTTGGTGGCATATAGTCCTTCATAGTATTCTATTATGATCCTTTGCATATCTGTGATGTCTGGGGTGATTTCTCTATTTTCATTTCTGATTTTGTTTATATGGATCTTTTCTCTTAGTGAGTCTAGCTGAGGGTTGTCAATTTTTATTAATCTTTTCAAAGAACCAGCTCTTATTAATTTTTTTTTAGTCTTTTTGTTCTCTATTTCATTGAATTCTGCCCTAATTTTTATGATTTCCTTTCTTCTGCTGACTTTGGGTTGCTTTTGTTCTTCTTTTTCTAGTACTTTAAGATGTAATGTTAGTTTGTTTACTTGAGATTTCTCGTTTCTTGTGATAGGCCTGCAATAATATAAACTTCCCTCTTATTACTCCTTTCACTGTATCCCAGAAATTTTGATATGTCTTTTTGTCATTCTCATTTATGTCTATGTATCTTTTGATCTCACATTTTATTTCTTCTTTGACCCAGTGACTTTTTAGTAGTATGTTTAATCTCCATGTATTTGTGAGTTTCTTTACTTCCTTTTTGCAGTTGATTTCTAATTTCAAGGCATCATGGTCAGAGAATAAGCTTGGTATAATTTCAGTCTTTTTGAATTTGAATTTGTTGGTGCTAGTTTTGCCACCCAACATATGGTTTATCCTTGAGAATGTTCCATGTGTGCAGGAGAATGTATAATGTGATGTTCTGGGATGAAAGACTCTGTAAATGTCAGTTATGTCCATTTGATCTAGTGTGTCATTTATGGCTGATATTTATTTATTGATTTTCTGTTTGGATGATCTATCAAGAGCTGTCAATGGAGAATTAAGGTCCCCAACTGTGATTGTGTTTTGATCTGTTTCTCCCTTCAGTTCTGTGGGTAGTTGCTTTATATATTTTGGTGCTCCCTGGTTAGGTGCATATATATTAAGAAGTGTTGTTTTCTTGAAGCAGTGTCCTCTTTATCATTATAAAGTGTCCATCTTTGTCTCTTGTTATCTTGAAATCTATTTTGTCAGATATAAGTACAGCTACATCTGCTTTTCTGTAGATGTTTTTGCTTGGAGAATAGTTTTCCACCCTTTTATTTTTTTATATGTTTTTATTGATTTTTAGATAGGGAGAGAGATAGAGAGAGAGACATCAATGAGAAATATCGATCAACTGCCTCCTGCATGCATCCTACTGGGGATCAAGCCTACAACCTGGGCATGTGCGCTGACCGAGAATTGAACCTGTGACCTCTTGGTGCATGGGACAACATTCAACCATCTGAGCCACACCAGCCGAGCCACTTTCCACCCTTTTTCTTAGAATCTACCTTTGTCTTTCCAGCTTAGGTGTGTCTCTTGCAGATAGCATATGGCTGGGTTTTGTTTTTTGATCCATTCTGCTACTCTGTGCCTCTTTATTGATGAATTCAGTCAATTTGCATTTAGGGTAATTATTGGTGTATGAGGATTTCCTATAGCCATTTTATCTTTGTTTTTTGGTAGCTCTGTGCCTCCATAGTTTCTTTTCCTTTCTGTTGCTGTGTGTTGTTTTTGTTTGTTGGTATTCCATACTTCTTTCTTCTATTTACTCTTTTTTTAAGCTCTGTGTCTTAGTTTGGGGATTTTTGTGTATGGTTACCATTAAGTTTATAAAAAATAAAGTTACATATATACAGTTATTTTTTCTTTTGAGTGCATCTGATGTTCATCCTCCTTTGCAGTTCAGACCTTTACCCCCTCTCCCTTTATGTTTTTGTTGTCACAAATTATCCTTGTTTATGCCGTAAGGTTTTTTGTGTGTGATCTTACTTGTAGTGTTGTGACCTTATGTTCTTTGTTTCAGGTAGAATAACTCCCTTGAGTATTTCTTGCAATGGAAGTTGTCTGGTGATAAAGTCCCTCAAATTCTGTTTGTCTGGGAAAGTCTTTATTTTTCCTTCATATTTAAAGGATAATTTTGCTGGATACACTATTTGTGGCTGGTAATTTCTCTCTTTCAGACGTTTGAATATTTGGTTCCACTCTCTTCTGGCTTGTAGGGATTCTGCTGAGAAGTCAGATGATATTCTGATGGGTTTTCCTTTGTAGGTAACTTCCTTCTTTTCCCTGCCTGCTTTGACATTTTTTTCTTTGTCATTAGTTTTTGACAGTTTTAATACAATGTGCCTTGGAGAGTGCCTCTTTGAATTGAGATAATTAGGTGTTCTGTTTGCTTCTTGGATTCAAGGATTTAGTTCTTTCCATAGGTTTGGGAAGTTCTCATCCACTATTTGTTTGAATAGGTTCTCCATTCCCTTCTCCTCCTCTTCTTATGGAATGCCTATTATTCTAATATTGCTTTCTCTGATGAAGTCAGCTAGTTCTCATAGAGCTCTTTCATTTTCCTTTATGCTCAGTTGTCTCTCTTCTTCCCTATGTGTCACTTCTAGATGCCTATCTTCGATATCACTAATTCTTTCCTCCATCTGGTTGGCTCTGTTTCCTATGCTCTGTAGCTCATTCTTAATCTCCATTGCATGCTTCATTTCCAGGATTTTTGATTGGTTCCTTTTTATAGTTTCAATCTCTTTGGTAAAGTACTTGTTTTATTAATTTGTTTTCTGAGTGTATTGAATTGCCTATTTTCTCACATCTCATTGAGTATTTTCAGAACTGCAATCTTAAAAACTCTGTCATTTATATCACATATCTCCATGCATTCCAGATTGCTTTCTAAGGATTTTTCATTTTCTTTCTGATCTTCCTTGTTACCATGTTATTCATGATATTTGCTGGTTTTCTTTGTCTAGGCATGTATATATGTATGCATTATTAGCCCTTCCATAGCAGCTTTCTCTGAAGAGGTCTTTCTACTATTTTCCAGTAGATGGTGCTGAATCACAAGATTTTTACCTCTGTGATCTCCCAGACTTGACCTCCATGGCTTCTGTAAGACAGTACAGCCATGCTGCTTAGGGGGTGAGGTTTGCTTTGCCCTCACCATAATGACAACCCCAGACTTCTGCAGGGCCCCCCCAAGTGCCCCACCTAGAGATCAATCACAGAGGGAAACAGTGGTTCTACTGAAAGAGTTCTCAGTTTACAGATAATGTGTCCCTTGACCCAACACCAAGGGCAATGGGAGGTGGGTTTTGGAAGTCCAAGGGGCAGCAGGACTCTATAGCAGCTTTTCTTTGTCTGAAACACCACCACTTGGCAGAAGACTGCCACACAGCAGAACCCCTGGGCTCTGTCCTTGCCTTGGTTTCTGTGCTGGTTCAGTCACTGTTCATTCTGTTCATCCTGCTGGACTACTCACTGTGACCCTCTGTTCCTCCCAGCTGAAGGAAGTGCCTGCTACCACTGGCTTCTTCTCCTCTCTAGGCCGAACCATGAGCTCCTTGATGCAAGGTTGCATCTGAATTTTCCTCCCTTCTTGCCTCCCTGTTTATTCCCAGTTGTCTACCTTCAGATGCTTCAATGCACATGTCTCTCAGGCATACCTCTATACTGAATAGGGAATTCTTTGTTGAGTTATAGTTGGTTAACTTGTTGAAATTTCAGGTGGAAAAGCCAAGGAGATCTCTCATGCCACCATTCCTCTGAATTCACCTCCAATTTCTTATATTTTATTATTATATTTTATTTATCTTTACACTGATCAAATGCAACTTTTGTGAATGTTCAGGTATTTCAAGATCCAAGGGATCTTTTGACCAAATAAGCCATCTTCAAAGGTTGTGATAGCTCAAATCAATGTCACTACCCTCCATCCTTGCTGCCTATTAAGTTAAACAGCACTCCCCTTAACCTGGGAGGTTAAGTGTTTTTCCTTGGCCTATGACTCCAGGATTCTAACATAGCCACTGAACTAAGGGAGCCATGTCAATGGTAGTATTGCCCATCTCATCTGAAGCCTACATAAGTCAGCCACTTCAGAACACTTCAAAATGAAGATATTCCCCTCATTAATACATTCCCCAATGCTGTGGGGAAAGGAGTGTCCTCTGAGTCTCTAACAGCAGCTACTTGGTCCATCCAAAATTGAGTTCAAAGGCATTTCAATTAAAAGGTCTACAAGTGATAACTTCTGCAATTGTTTTACCACTGCCTACCATTGGAATACCAATATTTTATCCTCTAACATCAACTGGATCCTTAAAATTCATATCTGCCTAGGTCTGATAATCTATCCCAGATCCCCATTTCCTTTGGGGTCCTTTGCTTGCAAACAATTTTGGTGTCAAGTACTCTGTTATTCAAACTTCCCATTTGTTTAATGATAGAGCTTATTCTAGCTACTGCATGAAAATAAGACATCCTTAATAAAATATATTACATAGTATACAAAAACTCTTTTAGGGCCAGATAAGCAGGTTTGGATGCTGCACAGCCAGGGAAGCCCACACGCTATGGGACTCTTATAGCTGAAACACCACTGCTGCCTTCCTGCTACTTGACATGTATGACAGACACTGAATTCTAGAAACCCTGCTACGGCAGTCCCATAAATACCAGAGTCCTCTTCTATCATACATTGCTGACCCTGGATGTGGCTCCCACATTATTCAGTTTGACCTCTAAGTCACTATGGTGCATATGCTTCATACACGATCTGTTTGGGACCCTAGAGGCAAGGGATTCCAGTACACACACACACACGTCTCTATTCTTGTATTAAGCTTTATAATCTCTCTAGCATAGGATATCATATGAGCATTTACCAGTGTTGAACTACTTGCCAAGTTAACCAATGCAGAGTATAGTGCACAGAATCAATTTTTTTGCTCTTGCTAATGGTATATTCATAATGAAAATGTTATTTTCTATTTGTTGCAATTATTTTGTATATATTAGTCTTACATCCAATAAACTTATTGCTATTTATGATTTTTGTACATTCTCTTGAGTTTTATATGAAGACAATTAGTCTTTTCCTTTCACTTATATACATTTATTAATTTATGTATATATGTACTTATTTCAGCTTAACCTAATGCTTAGGAAACTCAGTAGGAGCTTGAACAAAAGTGATTATTTATGAGTCATCTTTGCTGCTTCTCATTTAAAGTGGAATGTTTTCAATGTCTCCCTATTATGTGTGGCATTCATTGTAGTATTTTTTAAATACATGGTATCAGTTTAAATAAGTATTTTTGTATTCTCTGTTAGCTGAGAGAGTTATTGGTGGTGGTGTTTAATCTTCATTGGTTGTTGAATATTGTTGTATGACTTTTTGCTCCAGAATCTTTGTGAGTCACTCTTTTCTTACTCCTTTATCTTATTAATGTGTAATATTCCATTATGAATCTCCTAATGTTAAACCAACATCGAAAGTTTGGGATAGTACAACTTTGTCATGCTACATTATCTGTTTTAACCATTGTTGCATTTACCTCACTAGTACTTTATTTCTATTTTTGCCTTTCTATAACTAAGATTGGCTAATAATTTTGCCTTCTCATACATTGTTTCTCAAAAATGCACTTAATATTATTTTTATTTCAGCAATATAAAAAGGTTATGTTTTTCCTAGAATTTATCCATTTAATATTAATTTTCAAATTATCAGCCTATCTTTTTCATAATATTGTCTTATCTTTTACATTTTTACTATAAGTGCAAGCAGGGTGCCTTTTCCATTCAAAAGTGTCTTACCTGTGCCTTCCAATTTTCTTGACCCATCTTGCTAGAGGTTTATTTTCTTATATTTTGAAAGCACCAACATCTAGCACTTCTTCAACTTTTTCACACCTGTGATCAATTTCATTAAATTTTGCCCTTATTTTTGTTTTTTTCCTTGACAATATAGAAAGGCATGATATTATTTTTATTAAGTATATGACAAGTGAACAGCTCATCTACCACCGGGCTTTCTTTTATAACTTTTGTCCTTGAATAGCATGGATATACAAATATAAAATACACTTATTTACTTGGAAAAGACATGTGGATTACAGTCCTGGGGATTTAAATCAAGTCCTTCATGTCTATTCAATTCTATTGTTGGAATATTGGATGACTAAGGGAGATGGAATTGCAGCACTGTAGTAAAGGAATTTCTAGTATAAATATATATATGAACTTCATTTAAGAAGATAGTATAAATGCAGATAAAAGTAGGAGTAGAAAAAGCATGGACTTTGAAAAATATACATATATGGAATGTGATCTGTCACTTACTGCCTATGTGACTTTAGGGAGTACTTAATGTATCTGAACTTCAATTCCATCATGTGGTATTCAGTGGTGCTGTTAGCCAAGTGTTTCCATTTCTCCCTTTGCAGGCACCTGGTAGAACTTTACTTCTTGCTTGACCCCCTTTGTATAGGTGGGGATATGTATGTGACTAGTTCTGGCTAAAGGGTGGGACTAGCATGTTATTTTAGGGTGAGGAACATATGGTTGTTCATTTGTGATCCCCCTACTCAAGGGCCCTCTTCCCCTCAGGCACAGCATTAACAATTTTCTAGATGGTGGCTCCTCTGTCAGTTTGGGTCTCCAAGTTACTCCAATAAGAATTGCTCAGACTCCCAACATCTACCATACTGTGATGGACGTGCACCTGCCATGGTCATGTGGTATGAATGAAGAGTAAGTCACTGACATTTGGGGATTGTCTATTACCACAGCATAACCCAGCCTTTTCTGTTTCATATATTTCACCTGTAAATTAAAATAATACCTTCTTAACATTTTTGCTAAGAATTAAATAACTTATATGACGAGGTTATCACGGTGTTTGACATATAATAGGAACTGAAAGATGGCAGCTATAATCATTCAAAATGATAAAAAGCTGATTTTGAAAAAGTGTGGAAAATTGATACAAAATGAGATATTTTGCATCTGTTCATCTTTACAGATAAGTTGTATCTTGCTCTAAGAGTGAGGTACTATATTTGTTGCTATATATGACTTCTTAATGACTTCCACTTATGTACTTATTTCTTGCCATCATGATATCAGAAACATACTTATAAATTGGGGGTATGTAAAGAATGAACAAGTGAAAAGTTTAAGCATGAGAGAGAGTGACTAATGAAATAATATAAAGAGAGTTAAACCGAAATAAGTAGCTTCTTAATAAGTAGCATAGATTACATATATTAGTAAACAGACATTACATTGTTCTTAGTAAATAGGGTATTAATGTGCTAGAAGAGAATTAGTTTGAACAGGGTCACCTAAAATGTTTTCCAAAACACACTGCTACCTAAAATGGTCTGTGGAAAAATGTTCTGTTCCCATATAAGTTGAGGAAACTACTTTCTTTAGACTCAATGTCTATGTTTCCATTTAATCTCCAATGTGATGGTACTTGAAGGTGACAGGGAGGTGCCCACGTGAATGGGATTAGTGCCATTATAAAGGAGAACCTAGAGATCTGTTGCCTTTTCTGCCTTGTGAGAATATAGCAAGAAAACATCTGCTCATGAACCAACAAGTGGTCTCTCATCAGACAATGAACCTGCCCATGCCTTGATCTTGGACTTCCCAGACTGCAGAAATGTGAGAAATAAATCTCTGTTTATAAGCCACCCAGTCTTTAGTGTTCTGTTACAGCAGCCTGAAGGAACTAAGACACTACCACTCTCTTTGAGACTCACGTTGCATGTTAGCATATTATCTTAAAAATACTGCAATATGAAAATCCTTTTACCTCCATTTTTAAATGTCCCATATCTTACTAATGGAAGAACAAATTTTTGTTGTTGCTGTCTCTTGAACATGGTGCCTTGTAGAACAAACTTGGAAGTGCTGAAATGAGAGAAAAATAAAGTGGATATATTATAATAGAAACAGCAAAAGTGATAACACTCTTTAACCATTTATCAAACAATACAGGGTGTTCCAAAAACGGATACACACTTTAACAGCTGATAGATAGCTCAATTTTGAAAATGAAATGTATTTTTAACAAACATTGCCTTTATAATTATTCAAAGTGTGTGTATACATTTAATATTTAAATCACCCATAGATGTTAACACAATCCTTTATTTGCTGAACTGTACTCACTCTGTACCATCTACATGATTTTTATGAAATATATCCCTTATTATTTTATTTCATATGTTTTTTAAAAAAATAAATTCACTATGATTTTCCACATAAAGAAAAGCAGGGAGTTTTCATGGAGTCTAAGAAGCAATAGTTAGAAAATCAAAATCCAACAGTGTTGGACTAAACAGTTTAGGGATCCCAAACAAAAAAAAAGATTATGGCATCCTACCCCACATGCTAGTTAGCTATTTATTTATTTATTTATTTATTTATTTATTTTTTATTTATTTATTTATTTTCCTCACCTTAGGATATGTCCTTTTTTAAAAATTGATTTGAGAATGAGAGGAAGGGAGAGAGAAAGAGAGAGAGTGGGAGAGAGAGAGAGAGAGAGAGAGAGACAGGTAGGTAGGTAGGTTGGGAGAAAATTCTATCTGTGAGAGGAACATAGATTGCCCAGTTGCCTGCCATAGGCACCCTGACTGGGGATCCAGCCTGCAACTTAGGTATGTGCCCTGACAGGGAATCGAACCCACACACTTTTGGTGTACAGGATGACGTTCAAACTAACTGAGTCACCCAGCCAGTGCCCACATGCATTTGAAAGAAACTACTGCGCAGCAAAGTAAATATAAGAAATAAATTCTGAATCTTCACATGTTGCTACTTTCAGATTTTTATTGAAAAACATCAAATTCTTCTTAAAAAATATTTCTCTTTCCTTCTCTCTGTCTCTCTCTCTCTCTCTCAGCAACTAAGGGGCAGAAATTAAAATCAGATTTGGAATCGGCTATACAAATTGGCATCTAAGAGGTCTCTGGTGTCCTTAATAACACATGGTCAGAGGGGGGCAGAGTAAGCCATTCCACTGCACAGACAGTGAATATGACAGGATGATAAGCAAGAGCAGGGCTTTGTTTTTTAAACTGAAAGTTTTCTTTGAACCAGAGATCATCTCATTTAATCTTCAGAAGAACCTTATAAGGTAGGTTGCATTATTATTCCCATTTTGCAGATGAGAAATTGAGTGCAAAGAGGTAAACTGTTTGCCTGAAGTTGCACATCTGGTAAGCGGCAGTCAAGCAGACTGAAACTCAGGTCTGGCTAACTCTTAACCACCACGAGTATGTTTCTTCTGTATAAATATTGAGGGTGGAGCAAATGGCCACCTTCCATTTCTAAAAGCCCTCATTCCTCAGTTTTACATTCACTCCTAAGCAGAGTAATCCCCAGCTGTTTTTTTTTTTTTCTTTTATGTTGGAGCTATGTTTTAAAATCTTTATTGTAAGAGTATTACAAATGTCCCCTTTTTCCCCCATTACCCCCCTCCGCCGGGTTCCCTCCCCCACCCCAGTCCTTCACCATGGGAGAGCTACTTTTTGTTGCCCAAATGCTTCCAGTCACTGTGGGGAGAGGAGGGAAAGGGTGTAAGACTACAACGGAGAAAAAACGGGGAAGGGGCAACACAGTTGGTTTACTGCCCTCCCCTCAAGAATTTTGGCAAATTGAGAAATGAGGCCACGCAGTAGCTAATGATAATGACCCCTGCCACAGCTAGAACATCTTGCCCATTTTATTTTATATTTCATTTTTAAAAATTTAATTTAATCTAATTTTTTCCGTCACCATTTGTTCTCTTTTTTTCTTTTTGCCCAATCCTCCTCTCCCCCCCCCCCCCCCCCCCCCGCCAGAACAGAACAGTCTGCCTGAAGAGCAGGGCTTTGATGTGGGAACGGGAAGGGAAATGGGGAGGGGGGCGTCTTACCCGATTTCCTGAGCCTGGGCCCTGAGAGAAGTCTGTAAACCCCTGTGGGGTCCTCTTGCACCGCCAATTCTCTGAGAAAACTTCTAGTACAGTCTCGAGACCCTCCTACCCTGTGGCGCCCCTCCTACCGAGTATGGCCCCTCACTCACCGCGGCAGGATACGAGTGGGTGGAAAGTTAGGGTCTGAGCCAGTCTTACCAAAATTCCCCCTCAGCCAGGGCTCGGACCAGTTTTAACTGTTTTCTGAATCTGCAGGTCTAACTCCTCAGAAAGCTAAGCGGAGCTACAGTTTTGGCGAGTTTACACACACTAAAAGGTCAGACCCTCGTACTGGACCATAGCATGGCAGGGGGAGGGAGGGTACATCGGAAGACCGCAGGACCCACGTAAAACTGCAGCTATGGAGCCCTGACTCAGCGTCTGGTGTGGGCAGGCAGCACCTGGCGGAAGGATCCAGGGTTCAGCAGCTCTTAATCCCCACGTGACTGAGAGAGCTGAGTCTCACGTGATCACACCCTGGTACGTGACTCTAGGGTAAACGTGGCTAACAGCAATTCGGTAGCCGTAGAGCTTGCATGACTGCCAAGTCTTTGCCTGCCTGTGAGCATAGGAGCCACATGATGGTAGGAGCCAGGTGGCTGTTGACTTGCTGATCTGCAGAGTGGTAGCCCACAATCTTCATGTGGTAGAGATAGCTGAGGCTGACTTGTGACCATAAGGGAATACATGACCATGATATCCATATGATCCTAAGTACTCCTTCACTTACTTGACTTCAAGGGCTGAGGCTTCCTCATGTCGCTGGTAGGAGGGGCCACATGACAAGAATAATCCATGTGGCAGGCAAGGTTGAAGAATTCACATGCTCTAGTGACTTGAAGAGCTGAATCTACCACATGACCATAGTGGCAACAGGTTCAGAGAGACCAGGTGACCTCAGGTGCTGACATGACCAGCAGTTCTGGGCCTGCCACATAACTATATTGTCCACATGATGGCAGCATCCACATTACCACAGCTTTAGCAACCCACAATGTTCACAAGCCGGGTCAACTTCATGACAGTAGGGTTCTCCTGATCTGCTTGTTTCAGGAGACCATTCTCTTCATGAGCCCTGGAGATCTAAGATTGCCCACATTCCTGTTCTCCCTGGTTATGGTGGTGCCTCCGGGTGCCCTTCCTCAACACAGAACCTGGGCTTCACCTGCTCCCACCTCTTCTCTAATGTACTAATTTTTATGGGTTTTTTTTCTAATAACACATGCAATTTAATACATAAATTAATACATGGCAATGAAATATGTCCTCCCTAAAACCATAACCATTGCCACACTGTGGGAACGACTTTAAAAACCTAAACAGTGGGTACAGGTAATCATTGTTGACTTAATTTCATGAAAATCTAAAGGAAATTAAAGCAAACACAGTGAGTTTAAGTTGTTGATTTGAAGAAAAAAAAATGTGTATAATGATTACTATGTAGCAAGCACTTTAAAATGTTAACTCATTTCACCACACTATATCTGTGTCTCTGCTTATGAAGGCCTGGGTGAGGGGCTGGTGTGGGGTGGAAGGATCAATAGGGAAAAGGGTACATTTGTAATACTTTCAACAATAAAGATAATTTTTTAAAAAATAATAAATAGTGGCAATTCTATGGCATAGGTGCTCTTATTATTCCAGTGTTTACAGATGAGTGAATTGAAGCACAGTTGTGTTAATTCACTTGCCTACGATGTCACAGAACTTATAGGTGGCAAGCCAGGATTTGGCCCCAGGCACTCTGGCTTCAGACTTTGTGTTCTGATCACCTACCAGATTCCCTAAAGAAAATTAATATTAATTCAGCGTTTCTTATTCAAACTAACTGGAAAGCAAACCTCAGCTACTGAAAAGTTGAGATCATGGAGGACCTTTTTGTAATGACATTTAAATAACTTCAAGTACTAATAGTAATTAGATGGAATCAAAGTTGGAGCTAATTAAGGCCCTTGAATTCATTCGAATGTATAAATATAAACTTATTAGTATGTGAAATATTTGTGTGTATAAAAATGGTAGAAAATGCTACATGCTAGTTGAAAACATTTCCTTCTTTTAAATAAACAATAAAAAGAGAAATATTGTAGAGTTTAAACATCATACCCCACTCTTGCCTGAATTATAAAATGAAAAGTGAGTGGAATCTGCATGAGATACTACTGTATACTTTGTCTGTACCTTACTAGAAAGGACAGAAAAGGGGCAAAGAGAATATACAATGTAGTTTTTCTTGATTGAAGTGGGCGTTTTTTATTGTTCAAAATATTACAGATGTCCCATCGACCCCTTCCAATCTGCACCCACCCCCCACCCCAGTCTCTCACCACAACATTGTCTGTGTCCTTGGGTAATGCATATATGCATATAAATTCTTTGGTTAATCTCTCCCCATCCCCACCTTCCCTCTGAGATTCATCAGTCTGATCCATGCTTCCATGTCACTGAATCTGTTCTGTTCATAAATATATTAAGTTCCTTAGATTCCACATATAAGTGAGATCATGTGATGTTTGTCTTTCTCTGCCTGGCTTATTTCGCTTATATTCTCCAGGTCCATCCATACAGTCCCAAAAGGTAAGAGATCCTTCTTTACAGCTGCATAGTATTCTATGGTGTAAATGTCCCACAGCTTTTTCATCCAATCATCTACTGATGAGCACTTGGGCTGTTTCTAGATCTTAGCTATTGTAAATTGTGCTTCTGTGAACATAGGGGTGCATATATTCTTTCTGATTAGTGTTTCAGGATTCTTAGACTATATTCCTAAAAGAAGGATCACTGAGTCAAAAGGCAGTTCCATTTTTAATTTTTTGAGGAACCTCCATATTGTTTTCCATAGTGACCATACCAGTCTGCATTCCCACCAGCAGTGTACCAGGGTTCCCCTTTCCCCCACATCCTGAAGTGATACCTCATTGTGGTTTTAATTTGCATCTCTCTGATGATTAATGATGTTGAGCATTTTTTCATATGTCTCTTGGCCATCTGTATGTCCTCTTTGGAAAAGTGTCTATTCAGGTTCTTTGCCCATTTTTTAATTGGATTGTTTGTCTTCCTGGTGTTGAGTTGTATGAGTTCTTTGTATACTTTGGAAATTAGCCCCTTATCAGATACATCTCTGGCAAATATCTTCTCCCATACCTTGGGGTTCCTTTGGGGGATTTTTGTGTGTTTTTGTTTGTTTGCTTGTTTTAATTTAATTTTTAAATTTTATTTTTGTTTAAAATATTACAGATGTCCCTTTTTCTCCCCAATGACCTGTTCCACCCGGTCCCATCCCCCTCCTCAGTCGCTCTCCCCACCATTGTCCGTGTCCTTGGGTTGTGCATATATGCACATAAATTCTTTGGTTACTCTCTCCCCCTCCGCGCACCCACCCTCCTCCATCCCTCTGATATTCGTCCGTCTCATCTATGCTTCCATATCATTGAATCTATTCTGTTCACCAGTTTATTAAGTTCACTAGATTCCACATATAAGCAAGATCATGTGATGTTTGTCTTTCTCTGCCTAGCTTATTTCACTTAGCATAATATTCTCCAGGTCCATCCATACTGTCCCAAAGGGTACGAGATTCTTCTTCTTTACAGCTGCGTAGTATACTTTGAGGCTGTTTTCGTTTGCTGTGCAGAATATTTTTAGTTTGATGTAATCCCATTTGTTCATTTTTTTTCTTTTGTTTCTCTTGCCCTAGGAGATGTATCAGTGAAAATTCCGCTATGTGAGATGTCTGTGACTTTACTGTTTATGTTTTTTCCAGGATTTCATGGTTTCCGGACTTACATTTAAGTCTTTATTCCATTTTGAGTTTATTCTTGTGTATGGAGTAAATTGGTGATCTAATTTTATTTTTTTGCATGTACTTGTCCAATTTTCCCACCCCCACTTATTGAAGAGACTGTCTTTACTCCATTGTATGCTCTTGCCTCCTTTGTCAAATAATAGCTGACCATAATGGCTTTGGTCTATTTCTGTGGTCTCTGTTCTGTTCCATTGATCTATATGTCTGTTGTTTTACCAATACCAGGCTGTTTTGATTACAATGGCTTTGTAGTATAGTTTTATATTCAGTAAAGTGATCCCTCCCACTCTGTTCTTCTTTCTTAAGATGGTTGTGGCTATTCGGGGTCTTCCTTGATTCCATATAAATTTTTGGAATATTTGTTCTAGCTCTGTGAAATATGCTGTTGGTATTTTAATAGGAATTGCATTGAACTACAGATTGCTTTGGGTAGTATGGACATTTTAATATTAATTCTTCCAAACCATGAACATGGTATATTCTTCCACTTGTTTATATCTTCCTCTGTTTCTTTTTTCGGTGTCCTGTAGTTTTCCAAGTTTAGGTCTTTTACATCTTTGGTTAAGTTTATTCCTAGGTATCTTATTTTTTTAGTTGCAATGGTAAATGGTATTGTTTCTTTAGTTTCTCTTTCTGTGAGTTCATTATTGGTGTATAAAAATGCCGTAGATTTTTTAATGTTAATTTTGTATCCAGCTACCTTGCCAAATTCATTTATCAAATCTAGTAGTACTTTGATGGAGTCTTTAGGGTTTTCTACGTACAATATCATGTCATCTGCAACTAATGACAGTTTTACTTCTTCCTTTCCAATTTGGATACCTTTTTTGTTTTCCTCCTGTCTGATAGCTGTGGCAAAGACTTCCAATACTATGTTGGATAAGAGTGGTGAAAATGGACAACCCTGTCTTATTCCTGTTTTTTAAGGGAAATGGTTTTAGTTTTTGCCCATTGAGTATGTTGGCTGTAGGTTTGTCATATATGGCCTTGAGGTATGTTCCCTCTATTCCAGGTTTGCTGAGAGGTTTTATTAAAAAAGGGTGTTGGATTTTGTTGAATGCTTTTTCTGCACCTATTGATATGATCATATGATTTTTGTCCTTCATTTTGTTTTTGCGATGTATCACATTTATTGATTCGAGAATATTATACCAACCTTGCGTCCCTGGAATAAATCCCACTGGGTGTGGTGTACTATCTTTAAAATGTATTGCTGGATCCTGTTTGCTAATATTTCATTGAGTATTTTAGCATTTATGTTCATCAGGGATATTGGCCTGTAATTTTCTTTCTTTGTAGTGTCTTTATCTGATTTTGGGATTAGGATGATGCTGGTCTTATTTAAAAAGCTTGAATTTTCTGGAATAGTTGGGGGAGGATAGATGTTAATTTTTCTTTGACTTTTTGGTAAAACTTACCTGTAAATCCATTTAGTCCCAGACTTTTGTTTGCTGGGAGTTTTTTGATTACTGCTTCAATTTCATTAGTTGTTATCATCCTATTCAGGTTTTCTGATTCTTCCTGATTCAGCTTTGGAAGATTGTATGCTTCTAGGAATTTGTCCATTTCACCCAGGTTGTCCAGTTTGTTGGCATATTGTTGCTCATAGTATTTTCTTACGATCCTTTGTATTTCTGTTGAGTCAGTTATTATATCGCCTCTTTCATTTCTGATTTTATTTATTTGGGTTCTCTCTCTTTGTTTGTTGGTGAGTCTGGCTAAAGATTCATCAATCTTGTTTATCTTTTCAAAGAACCAACTCAGTTTCATTGATTTTTTTGATTTTTTTTTTTGTATTTTTTTTTTTTTTTTAGCTTCTATGTCATTAATTTCTGCTCTGATCTTTATTATTTCCTTCTTTCTATTTCCTTGGGGCTTTTCTTGCTGTTCTCCTAATTCTTTTAGTTGTTGTGTTAGATGTTTTAGTAGAGCTTTTTTTTGTTTGTTTCTTGAAGTATGCTTGTACTACTATGAACTTTCCTCTCAGGACTGTTTTCACTGTGTCCCATAGATTTTGGGTTTTTGTCCGTTCATTTTTGTTTTTTTTCCAGGAAGTGTTTGATTTCCTCCTTGATCTGATTGGTAACCCATTCATTGTTTAATAACACGCTATTTAGCCTCCATGTGTTTGAATATTTTTGAGTATTTTTATGGTGGTTGATTTTTAGTTTCATGCCATTGTGATCCGAGAAGATGCTTGATATGACTTCAGTCTTCTTGAATTTGTAGAGACTTGCCTTGTGCCCTAACATGAGGTCTATTTTTGAGAATGTTCCATGTGCACTTGAGAAAAATGTGTATTCTGCTGCTTTGGGATGAAATGTTCTGTAAATGTCAATTAAATCCATTATATCTAGTGTGTCATTTAAGGTCTCTTTTTCCCTGTTAATTTTTTGTCTTGATGATATCTGTCCAATAATGACAGTGAGGTGTTAAAGTCCCTCACTATGATTGTGTTGCTGTCGATCTCCCCCTTAATGTCCACCAACAAATTTTTTGTATATTCAGGTGATCCTATATTGGGTGCGTATATATTTATAAGGGATATTTCCTCCTGTTGGTTTGATCCCTTTAGTATTACGTAGTGACCTTCTTTGTCCCTTGTTATGGTCTTTATTTTGAAGTCTATTTTGTCAGAAAGATTGCTACTCCAGCTTCTTTTTTTGGTTTCTATTTGCATGGAATATTTGTTTCCACCTCTTCACTCTCAGCCTGTGTGAATCTTTTGCTCTCAGGTGGGTCTCTTGTAGACAGCATATATATGGGTCCTGTTTTCTTATCCATTCAGCTACCCTATGTCTTTTGATTGGACCATTTATTCCGTTTACATTTAAGGTTATTATTGACATATTCTTATTTAATGCCATTTTTGGCTTTTATGCTGATGTACTTTTCTCTCAATATTTTTTATTTTTCTTAAAGCAGTCCTTTTAGCATTTCTTGCAATGCTAGTTTGGTGGTACTGAACTCCTTTATCCTTCTTTTGTCTGTGAAGCTCTTTATTTCACCATGAATTTTAAATGGTAGTCTTGCTGGATAAAGCAGTCTTGGTTTCATGTTCTTGCTTTTCATTATTTTAAGAACTTTATGCCACTCCCTTCTGGCCTGAAGTGTTTCTGTTGAGAAATCTGCTGTCAGCCTTATGGGTGTTCCCTTGTAGGTCACTGCTTGTCTCTCCCTTGCAGCCCTTAATATTCTCTCTTTGTCCTTAACATTTGCCATTTTAATTATGATGTGTCTTGGAGTGGGTCTCTTTGGGTCCCTCTTGTTTGGAACCCTCTGTGCTTCCTGAATTCGTGTGGCTTTCTCCCTCGCCAGCCTAGGGTAGTTTTCTGTAATTATGTCATCCACCAAGTTCTCTATCCCTTGCTCACTTTCCTCCACCTCTGGCACCTCTATGATGCATATTTTTTTTTGCTTCATGTTGTCCCAAAGCTCCCTTAGACAGTCCTCATGCTTTTTAAGAGATTTTTCTTTTTATACCTTATCTTCCAAGTCACTGATTCTACCCTCTGCTTCATTGAACCTGCTTTTAATTCCTTCCAGCATATTCATGATATTAGATATAGTGTTCTTCATTTCTTCCTGGTTCTTATTTTTGATATCTAGCTTTTTTTCCATGTTTTCACTAAGTTCCTGGACCTTTCCATTCAGTGTCTTGTGGTTCTCATTAATTTCCTTGAGCATCTTTATAACCATTACTCTGAATTCTATTTCTGATAACTTGCTTATCTCCATCTCATCAAGGTCTTTTTCTGGTGATTTTTTATTTTCTTTAGTTTGGGGGTTGTTTCTTTGTCTCTCCACTTTATTAACTCTTTGATTGAATGTGTATTAATCTTTTTTTCTGATTTGTCTGGAAAGCTGAAGCATTGTCTGTATATCCTGAATAAATTTGATGTAGTCTTTCTGGTTTGCTGGATTAGGCTAAATTAGTACTATGTGAGCAGTGGGATTATTTTGCTAGGTCCCTGGATTGGGGCATGGCTACAAAAATAAGCTGAAGAAAATGCAATAGACAAATTTTACACAATAATTAAATTTGAATATACTAGTAAGGACATCAGTCTCTGTGTTTGTAGTTCTAAGCCTGTTGAAGAAAGTTGTGAGTTTTGGAGTGACCGTATGTGCAAATTGGTGTTCCTTAGATAATTATGGAAAATTATTTATAGCACACATGTAAATGCAGGGTATAAAAATGGAGCCACATGTATAATAGGGCCTATTATGAAACTTCAAGTTGGATTTAGAAAACATCTACATACTGTCACAGCATAGAATCTGATATCAAGACTTAATGTCTGTTCCAACCTAGTTTCTATAATTACCCACATATGGTCAGATCCACAGTCTAAGATACATAGAATAAAACCTACGCCACCTATGCTCAACTGAAACATATATTGATGGTGATAGAAGTCAACTTCTCTCCCCAAAAGACAAACCCTGGAGTTCTAATTATAACTTTTCTTCCGAAGAGTCAGATTTTCTTCTGTCAGAGATGATAGTGATATCATTCATTCTTTCTCTGAGATGATTACCAGGAGGAATTTTAGGATTAAAAAAAAATCAGTTGCAGCAATGGATGCCTGTCAGCACTGGGAAATGGGGACTAAGCTTATAGATAAACATCTATATGTACACAGCTTATATGTGCTAAGCAGTTTAGAGACTGTGTTATCAGGTCCTGTGTTTGTTTAGGTGAGGTAGATTGGTAAGCAATTCTTCTTAAGTGTTATTTGGCAAGATATACTGGGGACAATTTTTACTTCTTTTATATTTTTGTTTTGTGGAGGACGTTTTAGAAGTCAATGCTAGTGGTTTTCAGAGGAGTGGCTTTACCTAACACAGGAAAATATAAAAGAGGAATTAATAACAGAGAGTTGTGATACTGTTAAATAAAACATAGAAAACCAAATGCTTTTGTTCAAACACAAATATGTGCAACCGAACTATATGTCTGATGTGAATTTACTTTCAGAAAGCAAAATTGACTTACCTGGCAACATTATACACAATTTATCAGATGGGGCTTTATCTTCATAGAAATTACAATCAAAATATGTTTTTCTTTGTTCCCTTGAGAAATTCACTTATTAACTAGAAGTAACTTTATCGTCAGTGTCAAGCAGCCAGAAAGAAGAGAACCAGTTGCAGAAATTGCTCCCTGACAAACTACGCAATATGCTTCCCACTCCATCACAATGTAAATTTCAACAGCTCTAGCTAAGAGCTCATTCTTGAGGACTTCCACAACATAAAAATATAAAATTACATTCACAGTAAAAACCTCTTTTAGGACAGAGGACAGATAGGAGTGAGAAGCTAGGGATCACTTACAGGGTTTTTGATCATGAGCTGTGCCATTTGTGATGGTATGATTCATTGACACAGTTTGAAAACCCTATCCATATGAAGATCATTAATATTCAGGGCTTTAGAAAACTATTAGAAGAGAATTGAAATGGCCCCAGCTTGGCTCTTGTTTTCCACTCAATATAAACATATTTGCCACTCCAAAAATAAAACTACTTCCTTTAAAAATATTGTTAAGATCAGTTTTAGATAAGCAGTCTTGTTGCAATAGCACACTTCAACCTACTGCTGGTGGAAAATTTTTCATATGACATAAAAGAGTGAGCTTAGCCAATTTCCTTTAGGAAAAAAAGGCTTTGAAGACTAAATGATATCAATGGGCTTTGTATTTCTATAATGTCGCCAGATGATTTCTTAATTATGTACTTCATATAGATATGGTCCCAATTATAATCTAAAATGTACAAGATGCTTTGCCATTTTTTCATAAAATTTAGAAAAACATGCCATGTCCTGTGCTATCTAAAAACTGATAGCTACTCGCAATAGTTGATGAGAACTAGATCCTGAAATTTGAATTTAGTCTAGAGTGTCTTCTTTTAAATATATGAGGTACTTTTTTTCCAGTTGCAATTTATGAATTTTATAAAGATCTTTAATCAAATGAAATGTAAAATCAAGAAACAAAAACACTGGAGACAATTGGAGAAATTTGAAAACTGACTAAATATTGGATACTTTTGTAAAAAGATGCAATTAAATGTCTTTGGAAGGTAAATCTTATCAGAAAAGAAAAAAAAAAAAAAAAAACCACCTTAGCCACCTAAGCAAATCACATTAACTTATTTCAATGATTCCTTTCTAAATAAGTGAATTTTAATTAAAATTATTGGATATCTAGATATTTTGAAATAACGTGAAATACTGACACTTTAATTGCTAGACAAGTCTTAAGTTCACCTGCTTTGGCTTTTTATTACAGAAAGTCTGTAAAGCGGTTTTGGAGCTGTTGATATAATGCCTTGTGCTTTGTTGAAGGTGTTTCTTGAAGGGAGAGTGTGTTTAAAATGTCAGTCTAAGGAATGCTGGTTGATATAATGCCTTGTGCTTTGGAGCTGTTGATATAATGCCTTGTGCTTTGTTGAAGGTGTTTCTTGAAGGGAGAGTGTGTTTAAAGGTCAGTCTAAGGAATGCTGGTTGTTTACTTTTTTTGTTATCATTGGAAATTGAGGTTTCTAAGAATTAAAAGTTCAAGTTAAGTTGAAAGAAATTATATGGTTGTGATAATAAAAGGCATGAGGTATGGAAATTCATTTTTGAGGGAAAAGAAAAAAATAAGTTATTCTAAGGATAGTTATTTCTGAATGGATAAGAATGTTTGTGAAAGTTGTAAAAATATTTGTAAAAGGTTGCGAAGGCTATAAAAGTTTGTAAATGTTTTAAGTTTATTTTTAAAACCAAAAACCAAACCAAAACAAAACAGCCTATCTCTCAAATGTTACTGACTTCCTTAGACTGGAGCCCAGACTTTGTTTATTTCCACTGCTCATTCATGGCCCTTGAGGTTTTTGAAAGTCTCAACAGATCTTCCTGCTTGGTAATTAGGACCTTCCCTCCCCTTTTCCAGTCTTAAGAATTATCAAGGGGGGGGGGGGAATTCTTGCATTTTCTCTGCAAAAAATTAATAATTCAAATTATATATATGGTCTTTATATAATGAGTTCCTCTGTGTGTGGTGAATTTTTAACCTCCGGGTGGCATTACTAGGATATAATCTTTTATTGGCCTAAAAAGATTAAATACTTACATAAATTAAGCAGAATTTTGTAGTCTGGACAAAATATTTAATATTAAAATTGTTTTTAAGTTTGATTAATGTCTTTTAAAGTTATTACAATAAAATATGTGTTTGTTTTACCTAGATTTACAAAGAGTTTACGATATAATCTTTTGGTTAAGTATATTTGACAACCTTCTCAAAGTTTAAATTTTAAGAGACTTTTTAACCAAGAAATGAGCAATGAGCCCCAGAATACCTCAAGAATTTATTCTCTCTTCTTATTAAAAAAACATTTTTAAACTAGATTAGGCCTATTTAATATGCTTGAAATTACATGGAAAGCTTTGCCAAAAAAATAATAACTTATATTTGTATGCATATATTTTTATTAAAATGAATGTTCTAAAAATTTGAACCTGCCCTAGGAAAAAACGTATAAAGATTCAAAGCCAAGTTCAAACAGGAAAATCTCAGGGATAACAGGTGTCCTGTCAGTGACATCAGGAAAACCAAAAATGATGGTTCCCTGTGGGTGCTGCTGGCAATGGTACTCTGGATATTTGTGGTCCACACATTGAAAGTTTATGAATTATTTACAGTGCTCAATACACACTTCACATAAACCATGTACAAAGTTTTAAAATCTTAAATATTATTCTTTATATATTGGAATTGTGTATTGAATCTAAATATATGTACATATAAAGACTTTATATTATTTGCTATGTCATTTTACAGTAATTATTATTTACCAAAAATTATCTTAGAATGTTATATCTTACAAAAAGCAAAGTTTTTTTAATCAATTACCTTATAATCAAATCTATAACCATGCCACTTTATGTTTTGTCATTTATACACAGTCATTGTTTTTTTCTAATACATTTACAAATATATTACACCTTTTAAAAATCCATGAAAATGACTCTGACTTACTCTAAATTACAGGTCTGTAAACAAATCATATATTTGAACTGGATGAAAATTTATAAAACTAAGAAATAGCTGAATTCATGAAAATACTGACAATCAGAATAAACAAAAAAAATTGGCTATGGGACTGAATGAACTGAAAATAATTGGGTTTTTTACTTTAAAATATTGCTGATTTTTAAATCTTTTTGTTTTCCAAATATAAGGAAAACTAAAGGCAGACATTCTACATTATTATCAATGGCTCATTAACAAGGTTATAGGAACTAATAAATCAATAACATTTATTTCACAGTACTCCCAGGAAACAAAGACTTCGAAAACCACAACTTACAACCAGAAGATTTTTGTCCACTGAAAAAGACATTAATTAAAGACTCTCTCCAACAATATTAAAAGGGACCCTACCTTATCAGATGCCTAACCTCAAATGGACATCTGCCCCTATCTCTGACAATTGCTTCATCTACAGTGGAAATCAAAGACTTTTCAAGGATAAAAAGCCACCAACCACAGAGGCAGACAGCTTTCCCAAGACGTCAACAAGGTCTATATCCTCACAAGTCACTGCTACTCAAACTTTGTTCTTATGTCACCTTAATGTTATTAATTAAATGTACATAAATAATTTTTATTTTGTTATTATCCTCCTTATGGTTTCCTAATGGAAACCATACCTGTCTGCCCAGACCTCCTCCCTTATTAAAAATGAAAAATTTAACTTGAATAGTTACTAACCTTTCCCACCTACTAGACAATGATATTCTAATGATCAATTTTAATAATAAAATAATAAAAAGTCTTAATTCACCTGGACAAACATAAATTACAAGTGACAGTGAATAAAAACATATAATTATCTTAATAAAAATTATAATAATACATATAAAGGGTTTTTCGGTTGGCTGTGATGCTTATTCCCCTCAGACCCTTCCTTATCTAATATTAGAAATTTTCTGTTCCTAATCAGTTACTGGTTTAGTACTATTGCTTTTATTCCTGGTATATAAATATTACTAGAGACAAAAAATAAAACATAAACAACAAAATAACTCAAATCATAATAACTCAAAAATTAGAAATAATCCAAAATATTTTTAATGAGGACATATAGGATCTGACTGCCTCCCATTCACTTGCCTTTTTATTTTTAATAATAATAATAATAATTCGACCTTGAATGCCATCTAAGGTTATGGTCTTGCCGCATCTCCAATGGTCCATTATTCAGCAAGTCAAACACTAACACTGAGACTTCCTAGGAATAAGCCTTTCTAGCACCATGGGACCCCGTTATCCAACCAAAAGGTTGGTCGTCAGTGCATCATTTGGATTGATTTATGACCAAAAGGGGAATTTGTGGACGAAAAGGGGCCACATGCTAACCTGACTAGCTCAGGGAAGGCTTGCACAGCGGCCTTGCAAACTCAGAGACCTAAAGTAACCACAAAAGATGGTATGAAATTAAAACTTTTTAACTGAAAGCAGTTTATGGTGAGTAGTCATGTGCTGGGCCCACATCTTCCCTGGTGAAGGTTGATCTTTACTTCAACTGAGCTTGTCTATTCTTTTTGCATCTACAATAACATATCTTTGGAATGTCAAAGTAATTTTCCTTTCTCCAGACCCCTCAAAGCGCAGGCACCACTCTGAAGAGACCACAAAGCCCCTCATTGTTATTGAGTTAATTGTTGACTTAACTATCCTACACACTCCTATGTAAAAAAAGTATGTCTATCACCCAGCCAGGTGTGGCTCAGCGGTAGAGCATCAACCTATAATCCAAGAAATCAAGGTTTGATTCCTAGTCAGGACACAAGCCCAGGTTGCGGGCTCAATCCCCGGTCAGGGGAGTGCAGGAGGCAGCCAATCAATGATGACTCTCTCATTGATGTTTCTCTCTCTCTCTCCCTTTTCCTTCCTCTCTCTGAAATCAATAAAGATATGTTAAAAATAAAAGTATGTGTCTATCATTTTACTTTTTATCCAACCCAGAGGTTTCCCCACTTTACTTCCTCCCACCTCCCTAATCTATCACTAATGGATTTCATGTAACCCACATGCGTCTCCTCTTTTGATTGTAAGGTATAAAATAAGGTGCAAAACTGCCATTATCAGGAGCATTATCTCAATTCATTAAAATTTTGCTTCCCAGAAACTGTTGACAGTTTGGCTCAAATAAACTCACAAAAATTCTTCCCAGGCTTGAATATTTCTTATCTTGACATTTATATAAGAAATATATTTCCATATTATACAAACAAAAGTGACATTTACTTTCTGTTGCTTGTAACTTTGTTACTTTTTACTTTACATATTTTTGAAGCTATGTAATCAGGTGGATGTAAGTTAAGAAATTTTATCTTTTTAATAAATTTTCTTTTATGATTAGAAAGTGGCCTTCTTTATTTGAAATACTACTTGATATCTATTTTGCCTGATTATAATACAAATAAACCATCTTTCTCTTAGTTTTACTGGTCATTGGTATGTTTTACCTTCACTTAATTTTTATCCATTCTGTCACATGCTACTATGCCTGCTTTATGACATGCAAAGTGCTGAAGCATGTTTATAATGCCTGCATTAGACTGTCTGGGCTACCATAACAATCATTAATGCCACAGACTAGGTGTATTAATAACAAAAATTTATTTCTCACACTTCTGGAGGCTGGAAGCCCAAAATCAAGGTGTCAGCAGGTTTGGTTTCTTCTGAGGACTCTTTCCTTGGATTGAAGATGGCCACCCTCTTGATGCTTCTTTACATGGTCATTCCTCTGTGTGTGCATACCACTGGTGGCTCTCTGTGTTCATTGCTGCTTAGTTGTGGACAGATCAGAGCTGCTTGTCTAGTCTGTTCTTTCGCACCAGTTTAGCAAGGTTTAGGATGTGGCTGTGTTCATTGGGTCTTCCATACAACAGACATGGGTGTGTGGACAACCATGTTTCTTAAGCTCATTTTTAATACCCCCAGAGAGTGAACATTCATGGGTCTGGTTCCTGATCTGTGAAATGTGGAATAGAGAATATGTTTTTTTCAGGCAGTTTTGGGGGAATGACTGTCTTAGGTCCATTCTTTTACTCAATCAGTGATAATTTTACAGATTTTTTTGATGTATGATCAGCATGCAATTAGCTATATATATTTAAATTGTGTAACTTGTTATGACATATGCAAACACCCATTATATTATAACCACTATAAGGATAATGAGCATATCAACTAACTACCCCCAAACTTCCTCATTCCCCTAATTCCTCACACTCCCTCTCGCATCCCCTCCACCATCTCCAGACAACCACTGATTTGCTTTCTGTTGCTATAAATCAGTATGCATGTTCTAGAGTTTTATATAAATGGAAGACAACAGTTCATGCTTTTTTCTTCCAGATTCTTTGATTCTGCATAATATTTTGAGATTCATCCATGTTGTTAAGCTTATCAATAGTTTGTTCTTTTTATTACAGAGTAGCACTCTATAATTCCTTTTTCCATTCACAAAGTGGTAGATGTTTAGTTGTTTCCTGTTTGGAGCTATTATGAATAAAGCTGCTACCAAGCTCATGTACAAGTCCTTGGGTGAACACATGCTTTCATTTCTCTTGGATAATCATCTAGGACTTGAAAGGATAGATTATATGGTAAACATAAGGTTAACTTTCTAAAAAGTCCCACACTGTTTTTCAAAGTGGTTGTATGATTTTACATTCTCATCCAACCAATTATTATTGAGGCTCTACTATGTTCCAGGCACTCTTCTAGATGCTGGGATATAGCATTGAACAAAGCAGACAAAGAGGCAAGTCCTCATTCAGAAGAGCTTGCGGAGGTCCCAAGGTTGGTCTCTGGGAAGAAATCTCTGAGATCGAATATAGTATACTGGATGTATATTACAGAGTTCCATAGGGATGAACACCCGTAGAATGGAGGAGAGACAAGTAGGTTTAGGCCAAGGGAAAAGTTAGTCTTTAATGCAGGCCTAGTGGTAGCTTTTGACCACCCTCTGTGGAGTTGTGGAGCTAAAATGTGCCACCAGATTTGCCAAGCATTTGGCTTAAGGGCCTGGGTCTTTATGTACTACCTCCATCAATGACAAAAACTACAGGAGAGCATGACTATGGGTGAGACAGCTCTCTGCAGCAGTAGCTACCCCTGAAACCACTGACAGCTGAAGGCTATCTGCTGATATCAATGACAACCGGGTGGGCAACTAGTCTTTCCTTGAAGGGGACATCTAGACAGCATGACTCTGCGTTCATCACAGTCTACATTTTGTTCTGATTGGATCTACTTCTCCACATACGTCCAGGGAGCAAATTCTCTAGGATCCAGGGGGTCTGTATTACATCAGGAAACTTAGAAGATTAAAGTGCCAGCCCATAACGCTGCAGCTGGTCTTGCAGCCACAACTAATATTCGTCTCTTTCTTCCACTATCCATTCTAGATGCCCTTCATCTTCAACTCCTAAGCCTGATGGTCATAATGGGTTACGAGTGGCATTATCTATAGTCTCATCCCTGGTCACCTTAACCTCCCATGGATTGGGTTTCTCCCTTGCCCTTTTGTTGTCAAATCTGGGTAGGGGTGTACCAAAAGGCACTCAAAGGATCAATTTGGAGTGAATTTTTTTTCTCCCTGTCCTCAATGTGTAATATCATCCGTTCCCTCTCCTGATGATCAGAGTCCATTACCTCTGCCAGGATGCTATCTCTTATTTCTAAAGGATGGTTGGTGGTTGATGAAGAACGAAGTGCAAAAGTGGCATTTGTAGCTTATAATTTAATATCCCAGAGTTCTAGGAACAGTGCACCCCAATATTTCCAACCTGGGCAAATGGAATGATGGCACATGTGGTCACTCCTGCTTACACCCTTATTTCTCAGACTCATGTATTATTCCCTTTGAGAACCAGAACCATACAAAAGTCTTTTACTCATGGTGTATACTGAGTCCTAGAGGATGACTTGCAATGCTACTAAAATATTGCCTCCAAACAGAACTACAACTGGGCCTTCAGGAGTCCATTACAATCCTTTCTTAGGCAGCAGTTTCTGGGTGGTACAAAATGCTATTTGACCACTGGATTCTGTGGTTATGGGTTCATTTCCACACATTGTTGCTGTAAAGCAGCTCTCCTCATCTGATATGATGTTTTTTGGGAATCCTCTGACAATGAGTCAAACACTCTGTACGCTCTCAGATAAAGGTCATGACTGAGGCCCTGCAGGCAAACAATTACCTGGAGTATGCGTATATTCCTCTCAAAAGATTGACCTTATCAGGGTGAAAAAGCCCAATCTATTCAATTAGTCCCCATATTTGGTGCTCAACATTAGTTTCTGTTGCTTAAATGTTGGCAATTCAACAGCAGCGAAGTTATATCCACTTAGATAACTCAAGGCTCATACTGTTAGGTCCAGACATAGCCTCCATCTCTCCTACATGGCCACTTTGTACATGTTCCCATCAATATGGATAAGTACAGATATAAAAGTGTATAGCCCAAGGACTTTGTGTAAACCCCTTCCAACAATCTGTAGATGAGCTCACGCTCCCAATAAAATTCTCTCTTTCCCTGGATTGAAACCAATGTGACATGCTTCCTGATGGAGCTTGCCACCATGAAGTGATTTAAGTTACCTTACAGGAAGGACATCTCTCTTGTCAGGTTGAAAAATAATTAGAGGAATTGAGAGGCGATTGAGTATATGCTTTGCTAGTACCCCTTTATTCTAAAGTTCTCTATCCTCTAATGAGGCAGTAGACAGTAAATCTTATACATGATGCCATGTGCATATGTTAGTAGAATGTTGGCTTTCTTTATATCCCAAAAACATCTCTCCAGGGAAATGTATGTGCACTTTATTCACATTCCAAACATAATTCCAAATATTTTAAGCCAAAGTGGTGAATAATTACAGGTACTTCAGATTGGTCAGATAGTTTGGGACCAGAAAGTTTTGTAGTTCCTTGGTCTGACTTCTCACTTGACCTTCTATATTGATGGCAGGCTTCTTGTCCCAAATACATTTGTATTAGAACTAGGCATTTCCCAATGGATATCCCCACCAAAGCCGAAACCTCCAAGAACTGTTCCAAACCTTGAAATGTATCTTTTACTTCTTTATATCTTTCTCTAACTCCTGTATATGCATATCCTTTTCTCTAGTGACATGATGAGCTTCATGAAGAATTCTGACAGGGATCTTAAAAGTTTTCATAACAATGTTCCATATGTTGATTGTAGTGGTTATATGTGTAAATGCATTTATCAAAACATCAAATTATAGACCTAAAATAGATGCATTATGAAACGTAAATTGTAGCTTAGTAAAGCTGATTATTAAGAGACTTTGCATCCCTTCCAAACTCTAGAGCTATGATCTGCTCTTATGTGTATTTTTCTGTTAAAATATTCTGTTAAGCTGTACAGTGGTTTTTTTGTTTGTGTTTGTTTTGTTTTTGCTATAACAAAGAATATTTTCAGCATCTCCAGAGATATGTACCCAACCACATGGCCCCACCAAGATTTTTCATAGGCTCCACAAACAACATGACCAAAAGAGAACTGTCAATTTCCTGGCATTGACCCAAACTAGCTCTCCATTCACTTCCCCATCTAATCAAACCACCCTCAACCTGCAGCAAAGATCCACGTTTCAAGAGACACTCATGATTCCTTTCTATTGTTCACCACAAATATGGACTTTGTCAGCAGGTTCAGTACTTCAAGGGCACATCTCACTTCAAACCACTCTCACCCATTCCATGGGTAAGATCCTGCTCCACGCCACAGTAACCTCTACACTCATGTCTATGGTAGACTCCTAACTTATCTCCTTGCACTTCATATTTCAATCTGTTCTCTAAAGAAGTCATTGAAAGTGAGTATTAATAAAGTAAATTATAATAACATACTTTTCTTTCTTAAAGCATTGCAATGGCTCCATCCTAATAAGAACAAAACCCAGAGTCCTTACCATGACCCACAGGCCCTCTGTGATCTGGTCCCTCCTACCACTATAACCTCATTATCTAACAATGTGCTCCCAGTGCACATTGGCATCCAACCTGCTTCCTAAACATGCCAGGCTTGTTCATACCTTAGGGTCCTTCTTCTTGATGTTCTCTCTGCCTAAAGAGCTCAGCGTCTATATCTCTACTCTGCTGACTACTTCTTTCTAATTATCAGATCAGAAAAACTTCTTCAGAAACTCTTCCCTGCCCTCCCCACCCTAGGCATTCTGTACCAAATTTCTCCATAATATTTTCTTAGTAGCACCTAACTCTTGAGTGTTATTAATTCTTCTAAAATGTAAGCTCTGTGTGAACCAGGATCTTGTCAGTCAGGTTCTGTGCTTTATCTCCAGTGCCTATCACTGCCTCTCATATCATTGGTAACCAATAACTATGTGTTGAATGAATGAGTGAATGAATGACATAGATTAAACATATGTATGCTAAACTGTGATGAGCCAGTCATAGTCTGGGGAAGGGGATTTGGAAGGATGGTGAAATGAGCTGGGGTATCACTGAAGCAGCAGTTTTGTTTGAACCCATGAAAATTGTGGGTGGAAAACTGGGTAGAAAGGACATGATAACTGAGGGTGTGCTTCTAGCTGCCTTGGGTGTACAAGTGTAGCATATATTCTATACTAATTCTCCTTCCTTCTTAATAAGAGAATCCCAAATTTATTTGGGACAATAAAGTTTCCAGTAGAAGTCCACACCTCCTTGCAGCTAGGTGTGGCCACATGACCAACTTTGCCCAATTTGCTGATTGCAGAAGTGTCATGCGGTAGTTCAAGGAAGGCAAGTAAAAGGGAGCTAAATTTCTCAGACCAATGTGTTTCTCACACCATTGCTTGTGGACTGAATTGTGTCCCACCCAAATTCATATGTCGAAGCTCTAACCTCCCATGCCTTGGAATGTGTCTGTGTGAAGATAAGGCCTTTAAAGAGGTGATTAAAAGGAGGCCATTAGGCTGGGCCCTAATCTCATCTGATTGGTGTCCTTTTAAGAGGAATTTAGCACACAAAGAAATGCCAGGAATGCATATGCCCAGAGGGATGACCATGTGAAGAAGATGTAAGAGGGCAGCCATCTGCAAGCCAAGGAGGGAGGCCTCAGAAGAAACCAAATCGTCAGACACCTGGATCTCAGACATCCAACCTCCAGAACGATGAGAAATAAATTTCTGTTGTTTAAGCCACTCAGTCTGTGCTGTCTTGTTATGGCAGACCCAGAAAACTAATACAGTATCAGGGATGGTTTTCAATTTTGACAGCTAATTGGAATCAACTGAGGAATGTTAAATATACTGACTACTGGACTTACCCCTAGAGATTCTGATTCAATTGGTTGAGTCTGGGCATTAGAAAGGATTCTAATGGATATCCAGTGTTGCAACCCACATGTCTAGGAGAATAGTTTTCTGGATCCTATAGAGCTGGATTTGAGTGATGAATCTGGCATCGCTTGCAAGATACTTTTCCTCCATGTCTTGCTCCTTTCATTGTTTTTTCCCCCAATACACATTCCCTTCTTTTTCTGCTCTATCTAGGTCCCCATAGATGGAACCAGAGATTCCCCTCATATTAGACCTGTTCCACATCCAAGATAAATCCTAATTCGAGACATGTTAAGCTCCACTTCTGCCTTCCCAGCTAGGAAAAGTGAGTCTCAAAAGGCCTCACACTCTTATTCTGCCTGTTAGCCTGAGCCAGCACAGCTCTCTAGAGCTACATCTGGCCACTTAATCCAATTTAAAATGGACCAAAAAACATGAGCCAACAACATACTGATGGTAAATAGGTACTTGAAAAGATATTCAACATCTTTAGCCATCATGGAAATTCAAATTAAAAACACAAAAAAACATTAAAGACATCTATCAGAATGGTTGAAACAATATGGACACCACCAAATATAGGCAAAGCTATGGATAGAATGTGAGTCACTCTTACATTGCTAGTGGGAATGCAAAATGGTATGGCACTCTACAAAACAATTTGGCAGTTTCTTTCAAAACTAAACATGCAATTACCATATTATACACCAATCACACAAAGTAAATTTACCCAGAGAAATGAAAATTTGTGCTCATGCAAAAACCTGTACATGAATGTTCCTAAAAATTTTATTCATAATAGTTAAAAAGTGAAAACAGCTCAGATGGCCTTCGACAGGTAAATGGTTAAACAAACCAGGGTACATGCATACCATGGTATACTACTCAGCAATAAAAAGGAACAAACTATTGATACACTTAACTTGGATGGCTCTCAGGGGAGTTATGCTGAGTGAAAGAAATCCTTTCCAAAAGGTTGCACACTAGAAGATTCCGTTTATGTGATATTTTAAAAATTACAAGTGTGAAAGAGGTTAGGATGTGGAGCCAGGGAGATGTGCTCTGGTATAAAGGGTAGCACAAGGGAAATTTGTGGTGATGGAACAGTTTTGTATTTTGTTTGTGGTGAGATTTATACAGAATCTACAGGGCTGGTAAAAGTACATGTAAAACTGGTGAAATCTCAGTAAGCTCTGTGGACTATACCAAGAGCCATTTCCTGGTTCGATATTGTACTATACTAATGCAAGATGTTGTCATTGGGAGGTGCGTGGAGGGTATATATGACCTCCTTGCACAACTTTTGAAACTTCTTTTAAATCAATAAATATTTTAAATTAAGAAGGTAAAAAACAACACAAGATTTGTGGTAAAAAATATTTAGGTACACAACACTCAAAAACTTCATCAGTGACACTAGAAACAAGACAAGAATCTAATAAAAAGGTTAGCATGGTTTTAGACCAGTGAAATGATTAAGAAATCCATAAATACTACAATGAATATGGCACTCTACTTGATAAAGGTGTTAAGTTTGTTTATAGAAGTGAGTGTCACAGCTTGTGAGTTACTCTAAGGTGATGGAGAGATTATCAGGGTACAGGGAGCAAAGCTTGGATTTTAAGGTAGTCCAGGAATGGAGTCCCTACTCTATAATTTTCAAGCACTGTGAAGCACTGTGATATAAATGCTAGAGACTGTCATGAACGAAGGAGAAGACTGGACCTTCTGGTCTTAGCCCCGTTGGCTCATGGTTGGGACAGGGGAAGAGCAATTGAAGACACAAAACATACAATGTGCAGCATAACTCTTTAATATGAAAATAAACAAGGATCATGAATGGGCAAAGTACAAACAACTGGCAGGCTTCAAGGTAAACTTTGGCTTCCTGGTCAGTCAGGCTCCAATCTTAGCCATGGATGTAGCCTCAAGTTGGAAGAGAGATACAGCAAATATGATGAGGGTGAAAAACAGAACACCTAAGGGCTCCTTTCTCGGGCTTTGTTTACAAGACCCCAGGTCACTAAATGAAGGCCTCCTCAGGGATCTTGCCCTTCATCTACAGAAAGTCAAGAGAGAACATTGGGAAGACAGTAGAGCAAGCAGTGCTGAGATTCATCCCCAGGCCACCTGACTTCTGTCCACCTAGCCTTGCTGAAAACCTGAGGACCGGTGTCCTTTCATCTCTGAATTCTCAGACTTCACTTTTTAATGAGTAAAGAATTTCAAGTTCTGGTATCATTTCGTCATTGTACTAAAAGCACCTGTGGTGGAGGAGGACCCATGACCTCTCTGAAGACCAAAGTGGAGACACTTTGACCACACAATGTCACTGCTAAATCTAGGCCACAGAAAGAGCTTCCAAATTTGCCAAGATGTATGCACTGGGATGACCAAGTGGCACTGCATGTAATGCTGAAAAAGCAATGAAAAGACAAATATCTATCAATAATAGCTTATGGCCTAATGGAATTCAACTGCTTAATATACAGACCTTAGCAGGAATAAGGTAGCTTAACATACTTAGAGTAAACTACGCTGGAGCTAATAATAAACAAAGGAAGTATCAAATAGTATGTACAGTACGAAAACTGGGTCTTACAATATATTTCAAATGTATTGGCATAAAATTAAGGTATTTTCACATGTGAACTTAATAAATAGATCTAAAATAATTACCTGCAAGTTCTCACTATTCAATCCTCCCAGCTCCCTCCTATCCCCATGCACACCCATCACTCACTTCTGAGACCACTAGAGGCTCATCTGCGACAGGCTGAAGGAAACCTGCACCATTTCCTGCTGCTCCTGAGAGAGGGTGGGCACTTGGGTGGAAAATTCACTCTGAGTCTCACTGGGGGTGGCATCCCTCAAACACAGCTCATCATTCACAATGAACATACTGGAAGGAAAATGAGCCCTCAGAAAACTGATGGATAGACAACCCCACACCCACAACAATGATCCTGCTTACACTGCCACTCAGCAAACAGATTCTTCCAACACCCCTTCTGTACCTGAGCCCCAGATTCCTTGACTGGTAGCTCTGCCACTCCCACAGACTCCACCCTTGGAGAGACTGTCTACCAGCTTCACTAGATTTGTACCTCAAACCCGCTTGCATTTACTCTATGAAACAGCCCAAGGGAGAGGGCAGTCTAATCCCATTTTCAGAGGAAAACATAGTGTCACAAAGAGGTCATGTTATTTCACTAAGAAATAAACCTAGTGAGAATTTGGGTCATGAAGAGGACCTAAAAGAAACCTGGAACACTTTCAATGTTCTAAACCCAGAGCTCATGTTCTTAACCCCTATGCAGGACTGTTTCTTGGATCAACCTGCTGGTTTCCCACAACACACTGAGAAAACCCCGAGGACATGCACTGCCACATTCCCACAGCCCTGAGCCCAGGCTGAGTTGCATGTTCCCACCCAGAGCGCAGCACTCACCTGGAATTGCTGGTAAAGGTAGCGATGAAGGTCCGGGTGAAGGCACGCACAGAACCCTGAGACCTTCCTTCCACTTCAACAACAACAAACAATACCACGTTGTAATCCCACATGCTTCACTCACTCACACAGCGTTCCCCAGTCAGGGTGGGACTCAATACTCATGCCAAGGGGACAACTGTTCCCTGGGAGTCAAGGTGTCGGGACTGGGGAGGGCAACCATAGGAGCAATCTGCTGCCACTGACAAGGACCCTACGATGTGCTGGGCCTTGGGACAACCACTTCACAAGTTCATTTGATTCATTTTTTACAGCTACCCGAGAGGTGAGCATTATTTAGCAAATAAGAAATATGAGAAGTTAGATAATGGGCCCAGGTTCGCATAGACAAGATCTGAGATGACAACCATCAAACCTCCCAGCCTCTGTCCCCAACGCCCTAGCTGTGCAGGGCTGACAAGCATAGATGCAGGTCAGACCAGGATGGTTTGGGGGCACACTGGAGGCAGGAGAACACAGAGGAAATAGTAAGGAAAGGGAAGAGATCGGGGAAGCTGAAAGTTCTGAAAGGGAACCCAGCCAGGAGGAGGGAGCAGTGGGACACCTGGGGAGGAGAGTCTATACACACTCACCTTCCTTGAATATCCCATTGACACAGAAGAAGAGCAAGCTTTTCTGAACAAAAAAAGACGATAGGTGCTCAGTCTCTACCTACACCTACAGCCACCTGTCTTTCTGGGCCCTACTCCAGGGAGGAAGTGGGTGCTCACCGACTGGAACCACATGTCCACCACAAAGGAGCTGAGGTCATGCTGTGTTTTGGGAAACACACAGAGGGAGCTCACAATGTTATGATTTGTACGTTTCAGCAGCTGAAAACGCAGGTCTGTGGAGGAAGGACAGCAAAGGTGAGGGTTGCCTCACCCTGGGCCCTATGACTGACCCTTCTTGCCCCTTTTCCCTGCCATATCTTTCCCATCCCACACGCACTGGGATCCTTGAGGTTCTTCATATTCCTGTTATCCTTGAAGTACTCAAACAAGCTGCTTCTAGGAGAAAACAAAAAAAACAAACAATAGATGTGGTGGTCCAGCCAGTGTGGTTGTTTCCGTGAGCTGACCAGTTTCTGCTGGGGAGACACAGGCTCCAGAATCAGAGTCTGAGCTGTGATACTCACGGGCCTGCATCGTCCGGAATGAAGGGTATGGTCAGGGAGAAGCAGGCCTCATCGTGATAAGCACCGAGGAGACTCTGTCTGTCTGTAGAGTCATAGATCAAGTAGTATCTGTGAGGAGACAATGAAGGCAGTCTATCTCTATGGACTGGACCTCAAAAGAGACTTGAGAAGTCTCAGGAGCATACCAGTGCTTGGGAGGCCCGGACTGTCCCAACGCCTCGCCATCCTGGTGGTCCCAGAGGTACTTACTGCTGCAGGAAATGCTGAACTTGAGTCTTCAGAACCTCAGAACCTTCACAGCTTTCCTGGAATCAAAGACATTTGAGACCATGTGGCTGATAAAACCTCCCTTACAATAGCCCAAGTATTGACCTTTCTTCCTCACCTTTATTAAGGGCTTTATTAAGTAGGGTCTGTCAATGTCAACAGTAATTGGTGGGGGTAAATCCTGGCCATCCTGGAGAAAGGAGAAATAAGTTAGCAGTATAGACCAGGGAGGTGGTCCTGGTTGACTAGGGGAAAGTTTGGGTCCAGGAGATGGTGAAAGTCAGAGTTCAAGGGTGAAAGCCCCCTGGAAATTCCATGGGCTAGATTCCAGTGGGTGTCTGCATCTTGAGGTCCTGGAAGTCTCTTGATTTTTCTTATTGTTGACTCTATTACAGGTATCCCCCATTTTCCCCACCTTTGTCTCCCTCTACCCTGTTCCAGTTATCACTAGGCCTTCACCACATTATTGTCCACATCCATGAATTATGCATACTGTTTGATGCAACTTTTGTGTATGTGTTTCTGTTTCTCTTTCCCTCCCTCCTTCTCTCCCTGTCTTTCTGTGTCTATGTGTGTGTGTGTACATTTTAAGAGATGTTATATTCATGTCTTTTTCAGAAGACCATGTCCTCCCAAATGAATAAGGCTCTGATGCAAACATGTCACCTTGGCAAGACACAAAGGGCTTGAGGGCAGGTGTGGAGATCATCAATGTTAGTAAGAGACAGTGATGAATAGAGGTACTTACCAAGCGTGACAACTCGGGGAAACATTTCCTGATGACACTGTCAAAATTCGAAAATAGAAAGAAGTGGTTGCTAGTTTAGGTTGCAATGCTTCCATTTACTTAAAACACTGATGGCATAAACAGAGACACGTGTTCTGCCCACCTAGCAGCCCCCTTTGCCTTACTCAGCCTCTGATTTCAAGAATTCTATGTCCAATTTGCTCCTCACCACTGACCATCTGCCAAATGGAATCTCTGAAACGCAACCTCCTCATCTCTCTCCACACCTCCACATTCATATTACCTCCCTTCTTCCCTCCCTGACCTTTTCCCTCCCTCTCTCTCCTCCCTCTCCCTCCTCCTGGTTAGCTTCCTCCTAGAGGGCCCTGACTCCTTCTCCAGACACAACATACGGATCCCAGACTGCCGGGCTTCTTCCCCCTCCCTGCCTCCCTTCCTTCCTCCAGGTCTCCACTGATATCTCCAAAGAGAAGAGGAAATGGGGTGGGGGCCCAGGGCTCTGTTACCTCACTGGGGGTCCAACATCCTGTCAGGAACCGGACATGCCCCAGGGATGGTTCGGAACACTTGGGCAGGGAGGTGAGTGAGGGATTAGGAGGCAGGGAAGGAAAGGAAGGGGAATGAAGACAGAAAGATAGTGAAGATAGCAGTGGAGATTAGGAAAACCTAAAAGAGTAGAGACAATGGAGAATGAGAAAAAAAATGTAAAGGGGAGAGAAAGCAGCTTTGCCATGGGGATGGGGACCAAACAAGAAAAGAGAAGAGATGGGACATGGCAACAGCCCTTTCCTTCATTTGCTCCTAGCTGGCCCTGGGTCTCCAGGTAGGAATGGAAAACATGTACCTGTTGGCCTAAGGGCCATAGGATGCTGGTTGAGCCTTTGTCACCTGTGAGACTCAATCTGAACTGGGCATGGGAAACACAGCAGCCAGGGGATCAGGAGACCTTCCCCAGAAGTTCTAAGGGTCCTCCCCAGCTCAGCTTGATGTTGGAGGGTCTGTGGTCCCCTCTTATGATCACTGCCTTCTCTCCTCATGGCCCCTATGCATCTGTGCCTGTCTTAGTTGGTTCCTTTTATGAGTAATCCTATCCATTTCAGGTTACCCAGGATCCTCTGAAGGACCAGGCAGATGATATGATGTTTGAAAGAAGGGGCAGTGCCCCTGAGAGGACTGTTCTCCCATCTACACAAGCCACTCTGCCCTCTTCCTTTCACTGATGCCTATAGAGGCCCTGTGCTCACTGCTGGTGGCTCACTTTGGGTGGCCACTCAGCAATCCCTGGGTTCTACCTAGAATGCCCCATCCCTGGTGTTGCACTAAAGAAACGGATGTCATGATGACAGCTACCTGGGGCCTGGGCCTTTGGCATCGGGCGAGAAAGTCCCCATGTCAACCTGGGACTCTAGGGAAGACCCTTTACAACCAAGGAAAAGAAAGTTCCTCCCAGAACAAGTTAGGGATACTCTGTATCCTCTCAGAAGCAGAAAAGATTGTCTCAGCATGATTCTGAGGTGGAGGATGTTTCTCAGTCCAGATCAGCAGTATCTGCCTCAAGGCTCAACACTCCTGGTCCTGGTTAGCTGGAGAGCCCTGCATCCTGGAGCACATTCTTGGTGGGCATGCTAGAGAAAACTAGATGCATAGTTGGAAACAAGACCCCAGATGATGAGAACAGGTGAGCAGGTCAGAGGAAGGGTAGGAGACATCTCAGCACAGGCAAGGGACACAGAGAAGAAAAGGTGGGGTTTCTAGAACTTTCAGAGGTCCAGGGCTGCCATTTTCTGCGGCAGGCACTATCATGGGTAGTTCAGGCTCCCAGGAGTCAAAGGACCCCAGGAAGGGTGACAGGGGTTCACACTGACCTTATGTAAGTAGACTCATCTGAGAAGGTATAGCACAAGGGATTATCTTCCAGCCATAGCTCTTCAAGCTTCAGGCCTTTGATCTTGCATAACTCCCAGGTAGAGTTAAGCTGATAAATATGGGGGGGGGGGGGGGAGACTGAAAAATAGTCCAAGGGAAAATGGACATCCAAGGCCCTGAACCCACAGCCTCCTGTCTCCCCGACTGGTACCTTCACATACCTCCTGTCATTACTCTGATGACCACTACCACCCACTCTCAACCCAACTTTGATCTGTCCCTCTTCCCACCTCATTTTTGGAGAGGTTCAGAATCTTGACTGCAGGGGCCATCTGTGTAATATCAGACAGACCATCCAGCTGGCACAGTCTGTTGTTGTGCAAGTTCAAGGAGAGCAGCTTTGGGAAAGAAGTTAGAGTGATGTTTACTATCTAGGTCGCTGGAGACAAATCTGCCCTCCATCCCATCTTTTCCACCCCCTACTATAACACCAGCACTGGGTCTAAAGCCTCACCTCAGGGAAATTCTTTCTGATGATGTGCAGGGTGGCAGCCATGCAGTTTCTTCTATTCAGGATTATATCAACATCATGGCCCACCAAGTCTTCAGAAAGCCGAGAGTAGGCAATTAGAAGACCGCAAGTGGTCTAGGACCAGCACCAAACCCTCCCTTGCCACCATCCCTAAGTCTCCCACCCAGGCAGAACCCTCTGCCTTTATCTGCCCTAGAATTACTACTGTCAACTGTACCTGGATCATAGCGGAGCAATTGGAGATCAAGAGCTTTCTGAGAGATATCATATCGTTTGCTCATGGCCAGCTGCAGAGGGAGATGGAGAGAGAGCTCTAAGGCTGTCGTTGTGACAGGGAAATCATGGCTGGAGGAGGAACAGGTGAGTCTCAGGGTCAAACATGTAACCTTGAGTCTGCATTACCTTTAGCTTTTCCATTTTTTCTGGCTCCAACTTATCCCGCACAGAGTAAGGTACAGCAGATGTATTGACAAAGAGAGCGATCTGAAGGAAAGAGAGGTGGGGTAAGCACCAGGAACTCTAGTCCTACAGGAAGGTGGCCAGTTCTGCCTGTCCTCCTGCCCAGAGACTAAGTACAGATAATGAAATCGACACACACCTTTCGGTTCTCCTTATCACAAATCTTATAGCTGACATCCTTCAATGCAGAGGCAGTGTTAGCATCCTGGACAAAGAACTGGGCCCTGTTTTTCACATAGTGAAACTACAGGGATTGAAGGCAACAACAATAATGTCAGAGGCCAATGACCCCATCTGAGCCAGGTCTCTTCCCCTTCCCTGTGTCCCCTCAACTGGCTTCACCATCCTCTCTTACATCCACTGGAGTGAAGGGGACACTGCAATGGCTCTGGATTGACTCCATTAGCCAATTCCTGTCATACTTTCTTCCACAGGCAACCTAAGGGTGAAATGAAGGGTACTGAAACAGGAGGGACACATGAAAGAAGGCTGGAGAACAGACCCAACACAGTGTTCTTTTCCTACCTTCTAATAAGCTTTAAAGGGCTTCTCAAAAGAGACCACTGGCATTATTTCTTATGTTTGTGCCAAATACGGAGTTCTTAAATCCATTATCTCTCCATTTAAAGCTCTCCTCCCAAAAATCAACTTAAGGGATTAGACATTTTCTTCCTTTTATAAAATTCCAGGATATCCTATCTAGGACACTACTTGCCCTTCTGAGAAGCTTTCCAGAGACCCGACCCCGCCCCCCCATCTCCCACACTCAGCTTGAGCCAAACAGACACCAGTGTGGACTTGCTCCATTTCCTTGGCTATAGTTTCACCTTTCCCTTAGACAGCCTCCTCTGTTTTCCATATAGTCAGCCTGTTTCCTTATATTGCTTCTCTGAATTTGCCCTTAGATGAATGATTAATAAAAGGGGCAGACTGTAAACTGTCCCCAGCAAAGTACCGAGTGTCTCTACATGAGACCAACATAGTCCACCTGAACTTTCTCTCCTGCACATTTCATACTTTTTTTCAGGACACTCACTGTGACCTTGAACCAACTCCCCAGGGATCGATCTTGTATGTTCTCCAGCATTTCACTCCTGAGATGTTTTCTATTACTCCACAGAGTAACATGGAGACCGCCTTCATTATGCCAATGCACTCTCCTCTTCTCATGTCCTATGGTATAGGGAGTGCTGCAGGGGAAAAGTGGAGAGAAAAAGGGTGGCCATGAATGTTAAGAAAGTCTTCTATATATCCTTGCATCTTTGACACCCAGACTACAATTAGGATTGTTCAACCATGATTTCACTTCTAGCATTCTTCAGTTTTCCAGCGAGACAAGAAAAAGCCCATTTGCATGGGCTGCTACATGCAAATCAGGCTTCTGGGTCACTTACTGTCTGACTTGGTACTTCTGCACTCCCCTCATCTCCACGTTTCCATCATCCTTCTGGAGGTGTGAAGGCTGAAGTTCATACCCACCATGTTGACGGCGGGTCCTCTTCCCAAAATTATCTCGAAAAGAACTCCCATCTTTCTTTGTTCCTTGAGGTGAGCTACCACCATCATTGTCCTCTGAAACAAGCAACAAAAATACAAGTTTGGAAACATGTCTGTGGCCACTTACCATGTACCACGCCTTAGGCTAACACCATGTGAGGGCAACAAAGTGCCAACCTGCTATAGAGACCAGTCCCACAAACCCCAAGAAGGAAACACCTCTGCCTGTCCAGATAGTAGAGCCTTATCTGACAGATGGTGCTAACAGGGGAAAAATCATGCAGGGTGAGGAAGGAGGATGGGAGAGGGGAGGAGAAGGAGGTCACTGTGTTGAACCCTTTAAAAATGGATCAGGATTTATAAAGAACAGAGATGTATGCATCCATGGGTTAGAGTGAACTCCAGCCATACATCAGGAAGTCATGTGAATCTTCTCTCTGTCAGGGCTCTCTAACAACCCCACCAATGCATGGGAAGCAACCTCTCTCATGCTTCCCAAACCCAGTCAGCCACCACACTGATTCCACTAACACTCAGCAAGCTGTGCTTCCTTTGCTGCTGCAGTACAAGCTTTAATGTCAGGTGGAACAGAAGTATTAGCCTCCTAAACTGTCTTCCTCCCACCTGCCATGTCCCCAAAAATACTCTATTTGAAACATCCAGAGCGAGCTTTCTCTTTGCCCACTGAAATGCCTTTGAGTTCAGGAGACAGCTCTTTCTAACCTCAGCTCTTTATAACAAGGGTCTGGACAACAAACTGGAATGATGTTTCCATTACCATTTCCAAATATCTAGGGATTCTTCTTTTCTCTTTCTATTATCGATTTCTAATTTGATCCCTCTATGGTCAGAGAACATACTCCATGTGATTTCAATTCTTTTTAAACTTGTGGAGGTTTGTTTGATGGCCCAGGAGATGACCTGTCTTGGTGAATGTTACATAGATACTAGAAAAATATTGTACTCTGCTGCTGTTAAGTGGAGTGTTCTATTTGTCACATAGATCCTGTTAGTTTATTGTGTTATTCAGATCTCCTATATGCTGATTTTCCCTGTAGTAATTCTATCATTTGCTGCGAGGGGCTGTGGAAGACCCCAACTATGGTTATGGACTTGGCTATTTCTCCTTTCAGCTCCATCAGTTTTTGCTTTGTGTACTACTTGGCTCTGTTGTTTGGTACATACATCCTTGGGATCATTATGTCTCCCTGGCAGATTGATTCTTTTATCACTATATATAATGCGGTCTCTTGTCTCTTAAGTTTCTTTGTTCTGACATCTACCTGATTGGAGATGTAGCCACAGGTATGCTCATAAAGTGTCTTGGTTATGTTGCACTGTTATTCACTCCTAGTTGTGTTGCTGCCTACCCTTCTCCCCACAAACACTCCTGTCAAGAATGTAATTCACCATGTGGAAGGATTTGGCAGTTTTTTGGAATCTATAGAAATGAGGTAGTCTCAGTTCTCTCTCCCATATGTAGATTCACTAAGAGTGTTTTATTTTTACCTCATTCAACTGAAACAGTGTACCAGCGAACAACACTAGTGGTTGGGAGTAGGGAAGATTACAGGAGTTAGACTGTTAGAAACCAGCTTCCTTTAGGGTGTAGTATTTAAGTTTTGCCAGGTTTGTGTGTTGTACATTTTTTACATTAATTACTCCATATTGCCTCAGGTCTACTTATGAGTAAAAATCCGTTCACTGCTGATTATTTCACGATGTATTGGTGATAACCAGGCCTCAGATGAACTCCTCTGAGGAGTCATTGCTGTCACTTTGTCGCCCGCTGTCTAGACAATCCTATAACTCACAGCCTTTAAGACCATCTATGTTTGGCACTGGAAGTAAAATTGAACATGGGTAGAGTGTCTGACCCAGAAATACCACTTGCTCAGTCCCCAAAACTTGGAGGGTGCCTGGAATGCTCTTTTTCTCTCACACTCCACATCCCATCAATCAGGAAATTTTCTAGGCCCCTCTCCCAAAGTATAACCAGAATCTAGCCACTTCTCACCGCCTCCATTACTACTGCCCTGGCCAAGACACCAACATCTATATCCTGGATTATACTTCCTTCCAACTAGTCCCTTTGCTTTCATCCTTGCCCCCTCACCATCTGTTTTCAACCCAGCAGCAGAGCGTAGGTCAAATCACTTTATTCTGCTGAAAACTGTATAACAATTGTTTTAGGCCCATCAACATGCTAAAAACCATGAGTTTATAATGCTAGTAAACAACGATAACAACAAAGAGGGACCTTACCAGTCACCTTTGGTGAATGCTAGGAAATCAACCCATTTTCATGAAAATCCATCAATGAGAGTAAAATATCAAATACTAAAGGGAGCAGTAAGGATATGTAGTCAACATATGGTTTATAGGAATAGCCAGAGTAATTTTTGAGAGCTGACATTACTTCAGCAATAACACTGCCAAGGAAAAAGTATAAAAGCAAGTTATCTAACAGCTTCAACAATTCTCAAAACCAACCAACTAAGCAAGTCAGGTGCATAAATAGGGCCAGAAACCTCCTCACTCATCAAGGTGATTCAGACACAGGAAATCTCAGGAATGGCCTTGTTTTGGGAATCTCAGGAGAGTCGGCATGTGGTAAAAGCCACAGAGGAACATACCCCCATACACATGCGTGCACATACACGCATACACACACACACGCACGCACACACACATGTCCACTTACTGAATATTTGCACCTCAGCACCATCCCTGTCTCACAGTCTTGCTGCCAGAAGGAAAAGTGTTAACAGGGGTATTATAAAGCAGCTAGTGCCTTTCACTTGGGATGTTTAAGCCAACTTTACTTCTTTCCAAATTACACTGAAAGCACCTGGAGAAATGCCTGTGACTTAAGCCTCATAAGCAACTTAGCTATTACTAGGTCAGGTACTTAGCACAATGTCTGGTGTTTAATAAAGGAATATGTGTTATTTGTATTCATTGTTACAAGTCCCGTGGAAAATGGAAAAGAAAACAGATGTTTGTATGGAAGAAGGTTCTGGTGTCAGATTTTAACATCTGACATGATTCAACACCCTTTCATAATTAAAAAAACACCCCTCCTCATACAAGGAATAGAGGGAAATATCACTAATCAACAGAGAAATGCAAATAAAAATCAAAATGTGATATCACCTAATACTCATTAGGATGGCTACTATAAAAACTAACAGAAAATAAATGTTGGCAAGGGTGTGAAGAAATTGGGACTCTTGTACACTGTTGGTGGGAACAAAAAATAGCATAGCCTCTATGGAAAACAGTATGGTGATTCCTAAAAATAAATAAAAAATAGAAATGCCCTATGACTCAACAATGCCAATTCTGGGTATATATACAAAAGAATTGCAAGTCGAATCTTAAAAAGATATATGCACATCTGTGTTCACAGCAGCACTATTCACAATATACAAGAGGCAGAAGCAACTAAAATGTCCATCCATGAATGAATGGATGAACAAATTATGGCAGATACATACAACAGAATTTTATTTTGCCTTTATAAAGGAAATCCTGTCACTGCTACAACATGGATGAACTAAGATGATTATGCCAAATAAAATAGACCAGAAACAAGACAAATACTCCATGCTTCCACTTATATCAAGTATCTAAAGTAGTCAAATTCATAGAAACAGACATTAGAATGGTGGGTATGATGGGCTGGGGGGAAAGGGGGTAATGGGGAGTTGCTGCAAAATGTTTCACAACAATGTGCATATACTGAACTGTACACTCAAAAATGGTTGTTAGTAAATTTTATGTTATTTTTTTACCATAATTTTTAAAAACTACAATACAGTATGACTATTCAGAAGGAAATATTAATGAACATTTATGTTTAGGTGTGTAAATACAAACATGAAGAAGTGAAGGAAAAGTAACACGTGATGTCAACTGTATTTATCAATGAGTAGTTGAAACGCAGAATATTTATACCTTCATGTCCAAGCTTTACTTGTATAAAAGGCTGGGTTGGGGTTTTGCAAGGTGCTTGGGGTGAAGCACTCACTATTCATATTGAGGTATTACACAGCATAACAGAAACAATTCATTACTGATAATCAGATCCACCTGTCTTCTCTCTGATTACACCACACTCCAAAAGGTTCCCAATTAATCTTTTCATCTCCCAGGTCCATTTAAAACTTAATTGGCTTTCTGTCACCATATATTAGTTTTGCCTGCTCTCGAATTTCATAAGAGTAACATTGTACGTCTTATATGCCTTTGTATCTGGCTTTTTAAGTCAGTATAGTGTTTCTGAGATCCATACATGTTCGTCTTTTTTATTGCTGAGTAATATCCCATTGTATTAATCTGTTTACCTTTGATAATGTTTTAATGAAGCTTCAGGAGGAAGTGAAAGTGGGTAGGTCTTTTATGTTCAGACCAGCCATCTTTCTTGAGCAGTCTTCTGTTCTTATATAATGGATATAATTTCTTCCTTTACCATTCCTTCATCTCTCTAGGGAAATATTATCTTAAGGCCTTTTTCAGCCTTTTCTACTTTTCTGTTCCTTCAGTGAAAATCATTTGATTTGTTGAGTTTGTTCTGTCCCTTCCATGCTTACCCTGGGCTGTGACTATCTCCTGCAAAGGAGGCTTCACAACTGAGTCAGCCCTGGGCTCATGGGTGCTTGGCTTTAATCCATACCTTGCTCTGGCTTCACCAGTAGATAAGTTTCCTCCCTGGCCCTACCACTGGTGACCCCTGTTTACCATTGTGTCTTCCCATTTTCTTTCTGTTTTATAAAGAGATTATTCCCTCTTTCTTACATGGGAATTATTCATGTTTCCTGGCACAGCTTGTATTTATAATTATGGGAATATTATATATTAATTATTGGAATATTATTTTCCAAAACCACAAGTGTAAAATTTTCAAATTAAGCATTATAACATGTTTGCACTTCCAACACTGAAATGTTTAATGTAGTTGTCAAACATATTCAAACAATTTAGCCACATGAGGAGACTGAAATCATCACTAGCATCAGTCTACACCCACAACAATTAAAGCAGAATGGGAGTCAGATGCTGGCAAACGCATTTTTAAACTCTCCGCGTTACTGCAGTGTGCAACCAAGGTTGAAAACCACTGTGTTAAAATATCAGTTTTTGGTTTATGCCTGCCAGAAGTTCCTAGGAATGGCTGCCACCTCATTTTGCTGACTTTCCACTGAGTGTTGTTTTGGGGCGCTAGTGACTGCAATAGCTTAGGTCAGGGACTGGCAAACTATGGCCCATGGGCCAAACCTGGCCTGTGGCCTGTTTTTGTGGAGCCTGTAAGATAAGAATAGTTTTACACGTTTGAATGGTTGAAAAATCAAAAGAATAATATTTCTTGAGAAAATTATTTGAAATTCAGACATTAGCACCCATACATAAACTTTTACTGAAATACAGCCATACTGTTTTTATTGCAGCTTTCACTCTATAATAGCAGAGTCGAGTAGTTACAAGAGAGACCAAATGACCCACAAGCCTCAAATATTTATGATCAGGCCCTTTCCAGAAGTTTGTTGAGCTCTAGCTTAGAACAAGTGTCCTTAAAGCAAGTGCACAGTAACTCTGGTAAATGACCGACAGTCCCTTTGGCAAAGCCCAGCAAGATTTATCCCTGTTACTTGTGACTTCATTATAGGGTCTTTCCTCAGTAGTCTTTCAAGGTGCTCTGGGTCAGGTGTGGGAACTGAGTAATGGACAGCCATTAGCCATCAAGGTGGCTAAAGTCACCAGGTCTAGAGTTTTATTTATTTATATTATGTTCTTCTGTTATTACAAAGAAATGTTTATGATTTGTTTATTGTTTACTAATCAAATTCAACTTTTGAGGATGTTCAGATATTCAAGATCCAAGGGATCTGTTCACTAATAAGCCACCTTCAAATGTTGCTGCAGCTCAAACCAGCATGACCACCTTTCCATCCTTGCTGCCTGTTAAGGTAAATAGCACTCACCTTGACCCGGGAGGTTAAGTGCTTCTACTTAGCCTGTGTCTCTAGGATTCCAACATCCCCGCTGAAATAAGGGGGCCATGTCAATGGCAGTATCTCCCATACCATTTCCTCTGTAGCCTACACAAGTCAGTCACTTCAGAACACTTCAAAGATGAAGATTTCCTTCTCATCAATATGTTTCTCAATGCTGTGGGGGAAAGGAGTGTCCTCTGAGTCCCTAACAGCAGCTGCTTGGTCCACTAACACACTGGCCTTAAAGACATTTCAATTCAAGTGCCTACAATTGATAAATTTTGCAACTGTTTAATCACTGAGTGCTATGGAACACCAATATATCATCTAATGTCAATTGGATCTTTAATCTCTTCACATCCACCTAGGACAGATAATCTGTTTTTAAATTCCCATTTCCTTTGGGACCCCTTAATTACAACCAATTTTGGGGTCAAGTACTCTATTAATCAATGTTCTCACTTGCTTATGACTGAGTTCATTCTAGCTATTTCATAAAAATAAGACATCTTTAATAAAATATATTACATAGCATACAGAAACACTATGAGGTCCAGGAAAGTGGGTTTAGATGCTGCACAGCCAGGGGAGGTCCAATCATGCTATGGGACTGTTATAGTTGAAACACCACTGCTGCCTGACTGCTATTTTACATATATAACAAAGACTGAATTCTAGAAACTCTGCTATAGCTGTCCCATAAAAAAACAGAGATTTCTTTCACCATACACAGCTGACCACATCATTGAGCCATATCTGGCTCCCATGTCATTCAGTTATCCCTCCAAATCTCAGGATGATGCATACGCTTCATACACAGAGATCTGTTGGGGACCCTATATGCAAGGAGCTCTAGTATATGCATGCACACACACAAGCATACACACACACAGACTCACTCACATAAGTCTCTATTTTTGTTTTAAGCTTTCCAGTCTCTAAAGTACAGGAAAGCATATGAGTGTTTACAAGTGTTGGAATACGTACCAAGTCAGCCAATTCACAGTGTATTTCACAGAACCTTTTTTTTGCTATTGTAAATGGTATATTCCCAGTGAAAATATTATTTTCTATTTGTTGCAATTATTTTGTATACATTAGTCTTCCATCCAATAAACTTGTTAAATGCTATTACTATATTTTTGTAAATTCTCCTGAGTTTTAGGTAAAGACAATTATACTTACAGTTTTGTTTCTTGTGACATTTATACAATTATTAATTTATGTATATATTTATTTTGCCTTATAGCAACGTCTAGGAGTTTCAGTTTAGATCTTGAGCAGAAGTGATTGTTTGTGAGTCATTTTTGCTGATTCTGATTTAAGATGGAATGCTTTGTCTTTCTCTGACTGATTCATTTCACTTGTATACCTGAAACCTATATAACTTTATTAACCAATGTCACCCTAAGAAACTCAGTAAAAAAGTAACAACTGCACCCTAGCTAGTTTGGTTCAGTGGTTAGAGCGTTGGCCTGCGGGCTAAAGGGTTCCAGGTTCGATTCTGGCCAAGGGCATGTATCTTGGTTGCAGGATCTATCCCCAGCCCTGGTCGGTGTGTGAGCCAGAGGCAACCAATTGATGTGTCTCTCTTACATGGATGTTTTCCCGCCCCCCCCCCCCTTCTGCTCTCTCTCTGAAAAGCAGTGGAAAAAATATACTCAAATGAGGATTAAAAAAAAAAAGTAACAACTACTAAACTACTAGGGATCTTTAATGAAAAAAATATATTAAAATAAATTAAGTTAGCAAAAGTCCTTCAAAATTTTAAATGGAATGCTTTGAATGTTTCCCTATTATATATGGCATTCATTGTGATTGTGGTGTTTTTTTAATACGTGTTATCAGTTTAAAGAAGTATTTTTGTATTCCTGGCATTAGCTGAGAGAGTTATTGGTGTTCTTGTTTAATCTTCATTGGTTGTTGAATTCTATGGTATGCCTTTTTCCCCAGAATCTTTGTGATAATCGCCCTTTTATTACTCCTTTATCTTATTAATGTGTTAAATTACATTATGGATCTCCTAACATTGCAAGTTTGGGATAAACACAATTTTGGTATGGTGTATTATCTGTTTTAGCCACTGCTACATTTAGTTTGCTATTATTTTATTTCTATTGTTTTGCATTTCTGTAACTAAGATTGGCCACTATTTATGTGATCTCATGCATTGCTTTTCAAGAATACAGTTAATATTAGTATTTTTATTTCTTCAATATAAAAATATTTTTCCTAGAATTCATCCATATAATATAAATTTTCAAATTATTACATCTTTACTGTAAGTGCAAGCAGGATGCCTTTTTCATTCAAAAGTGACTTATCTGTGCCTTCTAATTTTCTTGACCCATTATGCCAGAAGTTTATTTTCTTATATTTTGAAAGCACTAACATCTAGCACTTTATTCAATACTTTTATGTTATCAATTTCATTAATTTTTGCTCTCATTTTTATCATTTTTCCTTAACAATATGGAAAGATATGAGATTATTTTTATTAAGTACGAAACAAATGAACAGTCTTTCATCTACCATCGGGTTTTCTTTTATAACTTTTGTCCTTGAATATACATGGATATTCAAATGTGCAATACATATATTTACTTGAAAATGACATGTGGCTTACCAGTCCAAGGGATTCATGTCTATTCAATTCCACTGTTGGAGTATCAGATAAGAGAGATAGAATTGTAGTAAAAGAATTTCTATTATAAGTATATACAAACTTCATTTAAGAGGATAGCGTAAATGTACAAAGAAGAAGGAGTAGAAAGAGCACTTTGAAATATACACACACACACACATTTATCTGGAATATGATCTGTCACTTACTGCCTATGTGATTTTAAGCAACACCTAATGTCACTGAGCTTCAATTCAGTGGTGTGGTTGTCAGTAGTACTGTTTACCAAGTGTTTCCATTTCTCCACTTCCAGGCACCTAATAGAACTGCACTTCTTGACCCCATTTTTATGAGTGGGGTGGTGTATGTGACTAGTTAATGACAGTGGTTTGTGAGTGATATGTGTTATTTCTGTACTAGAACATACGGTTGTTGGTTTGAATCACTCCAGGGCCCTCTTTCCCTCAGGCACAGTGACAGACAATTTCTTAGATAGTGACTCCTCTGTCAGTTTGGGTCTCTGAGTCATTCTAATAACAAATGCTCAGACCCCCAGCATCCATCATCTTGTGATGAATGTGCACCTGCCATGGACATGTAGTATGAGTGAAGAATAAGCCACTGGCATTTGGGGATTGTCTATTACCATGGCATAACCCAGCCTTTTCTGTCTAATATACTTCATCTGTAAATTAAAATAGCACCCTCTCAGGATTTTTCTGAAAATTAAATAATTTATATGATGAAATTATCACAGTGCTTCACATAAAATAGAAACTAAAAAAATGGCAGCTATAATTATTAAATAATAACAGCTGGTTTTGCAAAGTGTGGAAAATTGGTAAAAAACGAGAGATGCATCTGCTCATCTTTACAGGTAAGTGTATCTTGCTCTAAGAGTGGGGCACTGTATTTGTTGCTATATATAAGACTTCCTAATGACTTGCACTTATGCACTTATTTCTTGTCATCATGATATCAGAAGGGTATGTAAAGAATGAACAAGTGGAAAGATTATGCACAAGAGAGACTAATGAAATAAGAAAAAATGAGTTAAAGAGAAATAAGTAGTTTCTTAATTAGAAGTATATATTATACATTGTTCTAGGTAAACACAGGTACAAGGTATTAATGTGGCAGAATTATTAGTTTGAACAGTGTCTCCTAAAATGTCTTCCACAGCACACTAGTATCTCAAATGATATGTGGAAAGGTGTTCCATTCCCATATAAGTTAAGGAAACTACCTGATTTAGGCTGAATATTTATGTTTCAACCTAACCTCTAACTTGATGATATCTGAAGATGTGGCTTTGGGAGCTGGTTAGGTCACATGGAGATGCCTCATGAATGGAATTAGTATCATTATAAAAGACACCCAGGGAGCTCCCTTGCTCTTTCTGCCATGTGAGGACACAGGAAGAAGACAGCCATTTGTGAACCAGGAAGTGGGCCCTCACCACACACTAACCCTGCCAGTGCCTTGATTTTGGACTCCTCAGCTTTCAGATCTGTGAGAAACAAGTATCTTTTGTTTATAAACCACCCAATCCATGATGTTTTGTTATAGCAGCCTGAACCAAGGAAGACACTACCCCTCTCCTTGATATATTAGCATATTAGCTTAAAAAATTCTACAATATGGAAATCCTTTTACCTTCATTTCTGTATGTCCCATATTCCTTTAGTGGAGGACCACATTTTTGTTGTTGCTGCCTCTCAGACATAGTGTCTCTTTGAAATAAACCTGGAAGTGCTGAAATGAGAGAAAAATAGATATAATAATAGCACAAGTGATAATATTCTTTAACCATCCATCAAACAATATTTAAATACCCATAAATGTAAACAATCCTTTACTTGTTGAATTTTACTCATTCAGTATCATCTACATGATGTTTATGAAATGCAAGTATCACATATAATTTCACTTAATATGTTTTCTTTTAAAAATTTATTATTGTTTCCCATATGAAGAAAAGTAGGGAGTTCCAAGGAGTGTAAGAAGCAATGGTTCAAAAACCAAAGCCAATAGTGTTTGTTTGGTTGGACTAGTTTAAACCATTTAGGGAACCCAAGCACAAAGACTATGGCAACTCGCCCCACATGCATTTTATTTATTTGTTCACTCATTCATTATTTTTTATCCTCACCTGAGGATATGTGCCCCTACTAGGGATCCAACCTGCAACCTAGGTATGTGCCCTGACTGGGAATTGAACCCACAACCCTTTGATGTATGGGACAACCCTCTAACTAACTGAGTGACACGGGCAGGGCCCACATGCATTTTAAAGAAACTACTGAGCAGCAAAGTAAATATAAGAAATAAATTCTGAATCGTCACATGAGGCTACTTTTATTGAAAAAACAACAAATTTCTTTTAAAAATTATTTCTCTTTTCTTCTCTCTCCCCTTCTCTCCTTCCCCCCCCCTCTCTCTCTCCCCCACTCTCTCAGCAAATAAGAGGCAGATATTAAAATTAGATTTGGAATATACACATTAACATCTAAGAGTTCTCTGGTGTCCTTAATAACACATGGTCAGAGGGGGACAGAGTAAGCCATCACACTGAACAGACAGTGAATGTGGCAGGGTGATAAGCAAAAGCAGGTTTTTAATTGGAAGTTTTCTTTGAACCAGAGATCATTTGATCTTCCCAAGAACCTTATAAAGCAGGTAGCATTATTATTCCCATTTTTCAGATGAGAAACTGAGTGCAAAGAGGTAAATTATTTGCCTGAAGTTGCACATCTGGTAAGTGTCAGAGTCAAGAAGACTGAAACTCGGGTCTGGCTAACTCTTAGCTACCACGAATGTTTCTTTTGTATAAATATTGAACGTGGAGCAAATGGCCACTTTCCACTTCTAAAAACCCTCATTCCTCAGTTTTATATGTACTCCCAGAGTATTCTCCAACTGCTTTCTTCTTTTATGTTGGAGCTACTTTTTAAAAAAATTTTTATTGTGAGAGTATTACAGATGTCCCCTTTTTCCCCCATTAACCCCCTCCTCGGGGTTCCCGCCCCCCACCCCAGTCCTTCACCATGGGAGAGCTACTTTTTGTTGCCCAAATGCTTCCAGTCACTGTGGAGAGAGGAGGGAAAGGGTGTAAGACTACAACGGAGAAAAAACGGGGAAGGGGTAACACAGTTGGTTTACTGCCCTCCCCTCAAGAATTTTGGCAAATTGAGAAATGAGGCCACGCAGTAGCTAATGATAATGACCCCTGCCACAGCTAGAACATCTCGCCCATTTTATTTTATATTATTTTACTTTTTAAATTTAATTTAATCTAATTTTTTCCGTCACCATTTATCCCCTCTATGCCCTCTTCCACCTCCACCTCTGCCCCAGATATCACCATACTGTTGTCCAAGTCCATGAGTTCTCTCTGTTTTTCTTTTTTGCTCAGTCTGTCCACCCTCACCCCCAACATCCACCCCCTACCAGAGCAGTCCGCCTGAAGAACAGGGCTTAGATGTGGGGACCGGAAGGGAATGGGAAGGGGAGGTCCTACCCAATTTCCTGGGCCCTGAGAGAAGTCCATAAACCCCTGTGGCGCCCTCTCTCACCGCCAATTCTCTGAGAAAACTTCTAGTACAGACTCGAGACCCTCCTACCCAGTGGCGCCCCCTCCTACCGAGCATGGACCCTCACTCACTGAGGCAGGATACGAATGGGTGGTATCTGAGCCAGTTTCATCAAAATTCCCTCTCAGCCAAGGCACGGACCACAGTTTTAAGGGTTTTCAGAATTTACAGGTCGGACTCCTCAAAAAGCTAAGCGGAGCTACAGCTGGGGAGTTACCACACACTTAAATGGCGGACATGACTACAGAGAGGTCATAAGACTGCCGGATCCATGTAAATGCGCAGGACCCTCATACACCACCGTAGCGGTTAACATGACTGACTACGGGATCCCCCTAACCCGCTGTTGTGGAGCCTTACCTGACTTGCACGACCTTTCGTGACAGGAGCCACAAAATGGAGAAATTGCGGGTTCGAAAGCCCTCAATCCTCGCGTGATTGAGAGAGCTGAGTCTCGCGTGATCATATGTGATCATAGCGTGGTACGTGGTCCTAGCGTGGTACGTGACCGTAGGATTTACATGACCCACAGTGATTGGGTAGCGGCCATGTTCAGACGAGTGCTGAGGCTTTGCCTGTCCTATGACGGTAGGAACCGCAGAGCTGCTGAGTTAAGAGTCTGCTGTCCTGTAGCCCACAATTTTCACATGATCGAAATGGCTGAGCCTGATGTGTGACCATAGGGGCATTCATGTCCATAGCATCCACTCAACCCTAAGAAGTTGTTCATTTATGTGATTTTGCGGGTTGAGGCTGCCACATGCCACTAACTAGTAAGGGCCACATGACAAGAAGAATTCACATGGTGGGCAGGGTTTTTAGGAGTCCACGATGCTCTAGTGACTTGAAGAGCTAGATCTACCTCATGACCATAGTGGCAACAGGTTCTGAGAGGACAGGTGAACTCAAGTGCTGACATGGCCAGTTCTAGGCCTGCTGCATTATTATAGTGTCCACATGATGGCAGCATCCACATGACCACAGGTTTAGGAACTCACAATGCTCACAAGCTGGGTCAGCTTCAAGAAAGTAAGGTACAATGACAGGGTTCTCCTGATCTGCATGTTTTGGGATTCCATTCTCTTCATGAGACCTGGAGATCTGAGATTGCTCACATTCTTGGGTACCCCAGTGATTGTGGTGCCTCTGAGTGACCTTCCTCAGCATACAAACTTGTACTTCACCTGCCCTTACCTGTTCTTTAATGTGCTAATTTTATGGCTATTTTCTAATACATGAAATTTAATATGTGAACTAATACCTGGCAGTGAAATAGGTCCTCCTAAGACCATAACCATCGCTACACTGTGGGGATTACTTCAAAAGACTAAGCCATGGGCAATGAAAGATAAACATGTGTCATATTAGAGAAAAACTTTAAAAGTTTATTCACCTTTAATGTCAATATCTTTGCATGTGAGAAATGTTTCTTACATTCATATTAGGTAAATATCAACAATGTTCTATATTAGTAAAAATGTTCTGTTTTAAAAATTATTTTACACAAAGTAAATAGCATTAAACCTAAAATTATATTAAGGGAGAAAAAGACTAAAAAGTTTTGGGTACAGGTATTGTTGGCTTAATTTCATGTGAGTTTAAAAGAAAATATATTTCTGGGTACACTTTATGACTTATACTGTTTCAAAGCTCTAAATGTTTTCTTTCCTTCAGCTCATTTTCAAATGCTTAGGGTAGTTTCCATTTACTTTGTGCCTGATTTTCTGGTGTGTTTGCATCCTACAAGTCTTGCCTTCCAAGGTGTTACTCTTTCCTTTAGAAGTTTATTTTGTTGTCATAATACTGTCTAGGATCACATATCTCTGGATTCTTCCCCCATCCACTACTACCTTTCTCTGGATTCTTTCCCCTTACCCTTATTCACAATGTGCCTGTTCAATTTGATTTTTGAAACTAGCAGTTTTCTTTTTGTTGTTCTGGGAGAAACTATATGCTTGATAATTCTGAAGCCCTCAAGGGCTAGTTCACTACAGCACTCTGATCTGTTGCTGATTTTGTGCAGTTTTTTTCTACTCACCGTTAATTCAGAAGCTGCATTGACTTTGCCTAATGTTTCAGTTACTTTCAAACCAATTTTTCCAGTTTGATCAACAAATAATGTTTCAGATTAGAGTGGTGGCAGTGATGATGAAAAGAATTGGAAATTAAGAGAAATATTTTGGTGAGAAGATCAAGGGGAATTGCTTATGGTCTAATGTAGGAGTGAAGAGGTGCTCCAAATGGTGTTTGGCTTGAGCAATTGAATAAACATTTTACAGAAATGGGAAAAACTAGAAGAATGATTGGTAATGGCAGAAGCAGGGGCTCTATTTGGTTATATTAAGTTTGAAGTATGTAAAGGATAGCAAGTGGATATATCAAAGAAATAGTCTTTGAACTGAGAGGGAAAAGTCTGTTTAGATGTCACTTTGGGAAGCCTTTCCTGAATGCCCACTTCCCATCCCTTTATGCTTGTTATCCTTGCTACCCACAGCATCCATCATCACTTCTATTGCAGACATTATCAAATTTACATCGCAATTTCCTGTTTATTGGTCAATTTTCTCTGTTAGTGACTATGAGCTGTTTGTGGAACAGAACCTCTGTTCTAATGTTTTTCTCAGGTTCTTTCCTGGCTCAATGCTGACAGTCACCCCTTATTTGTTCAATACATGCATATCACAAAGTAGTCAATTCACTTTTTTCTATAGCTCGTTATTAAAAATAATTTTCCAAATTCAGCCAAAATTTGCAGTCTATCTTCTATTCCTATAAAGCTAGATGCTATTAATTTACTTGTCTGAATACTGACTTCAGTAATTTGCCTTAGATCATATATGATCTTATGTCTGGATGAGTATACTCCTCTTTCAAACCAGGCATGCAATAAAATTCCCAACACTGTTTCTACTTGTAATATCTTAAATTATGTCTCCTCAAATATGTTTTTGTATTGTCTTCCATAGCTAAATGCAGGATTATATACTTATACTATAAAATTTCATCTTACTAGAGATTCAGCACTTAACTCCAGAAGTGGAGATCATTTCAGATCCTGCATATGTATTTAAATATCTTGACTTACACTTTTACCTCCAAGTGCTCAGATGCTGAAGTTGGGAGCAAAGCAAATGTGTCAAAGTGCCAGGTCTTTCTTCCCAGCTTCAAATAGAAAACAATACTTTCTGGTTAACAGAAAATGTGTTTTATGGTGGCTTAACAATGTTTTTTTTTCATCAAAATTTTTTGTCCTAAAATTTTTAAAAACCACTTTCTAGAGCAAGTCACTGGGGACTTCCTAATAAGGTAGTCAAGACCAAACCCTTATCCCTCCCTAACTTGCCAAACCACCCAATTAAAATGGTTTTAATGTTCAAAAATTGTATGATTTACCCAGTATTGATTAATATTGTGTGGCTAATTTTAATGACTCATTGATCTATTTAAGTTATTTCAAAAAGATCACAGTAATTTGGTATCTTAGTGAATATTCTTATAAGTTTTGAATTCCTAGCCTCCAGCTTAAACACAAAATGGACGTGTGCTAAATAATTTATCAATTCTAAAAATGCTTACAATTCAATTTACCTTGTCTCACGGTTTTGTTTTATGGTGTTTTGTGTGTGTGTGTGTGTGTGTGTGTGTGTGTGTGTGTGTGTGTGTGTGAAAAATAAAGTTGCTTTTTGGCATGTTCAGAAAAGAGAATTTGCCATTTTTTTTGTGGTTAATTGAGTCTATTTGTTTGACTCTGGTTCTTTTTTCCTCTTTTCCCCAGTACACTAGATGTGTTAAAAACAGGGAAAGTGATATTGTATCACTAAATAATCTTATACCAACAGTCTTGTGGAATAAAAGTTAATTTGTGGACCATTTAAATCCCTTTTAGATTATTCATTCTACCACATCTAAACCCAACCAATCATATTCTTCAGCTCATATTTACCATTGTATTCAAATCTCAGGCAAAACCAACTATTAAATGCCTTGCCTAAGTGTAGATACATCACCATCTAAATTTATTTACTTTTTGATAGGATTAACACATCAAGGCAATACGATAGCCTACTTTTTCCTGTTCCTGAGGACTTCATGTTGAATTTTGATGATATTCCCACAAGGTCACACAGAAACTTGATGGTAAAACTGAAACCAGAATCCTGAGATTTGGATTCCCAGGCTATTACTCCCTCTATACTATGGTAATACTCAAATGCCTACAGGAGGTGCTTATCATAAAAAAGGGAGCACTAGAGTAAAAAAGTAATCAAGATGAAACCCTTTAAAGGTAATGCACCCTCAAAGCCCTCTCCCAAGTATAAATTATCCCTTCTTCAATTTTAAGTATACAGTTAGTCATATTTCTCTAACAAAACTGAGCTCATCTGAATATCAGCTTCTACTAAGCAAGCCATAGGAGAAATAAAATCATTACAACTTTATAATGTGATCTCCTCAGAGGTGCAGACTGTTTAATTATTTCCTCTCTCTCAAAATAAAATCATCTTTTGGCTGGGAAATGATCATTTACATAAAACAATATGTAGAAATTAAAACACTTTAATATAATATAAACACTTCCAGAATATAGACTGATTTTGTATTGGTACTTTTAAAACTATATATCATCTAATGTTATTATAGACTGTTTCATTTTCCACCTTCAGAACTATAAAATACAAAAAATACACTGCAAATTAGATTTAATAAACAAAAAATCAGTCTAAATCTCTTCATACATTTTTCTTGGAGAAAATCAAGAAACAAACACACAACAACAAATACCACCAACACTAACACAAACCCAAACAAAGAATGGGTTTTTAATGCCTGGTAATCCTTTCACTTAAAATAAATTATCTCCCATTCGGTAAATAATTCATTATCACAGCAACCTGATGAGTAGAAACAGAGACAACTTCATGAAGGGAAACTACATTATATGTAAGAAATATGTAATGTCTCCCACTCTTTTTTTTTTAAAAGAAAATGAAGAAAAATAACGTGACAAAAAGGCATATTGAATACTTTTACTTCAATTGGTTTTGTTAGAGGTTAAAGTCACTGTCCACTTAGGAAAATTCAAATAACATGAATTTCATGAAACCAAACTATTCAATTTATTTCTTCAATTCAACCTTAAGGAAACAAAACTAAAAACTTCAAAATCCAAGAGTAGACTCATCCCAAGGAATGATTCTTTTGTCTTTTCTTCAGCAAGTTTCCTTTTCTCTTAAGTTCTTGTGTTCTTATCTTCTTCGTATGTTCTTTCTTAGAGACTAGATTTAGGCTTGTTTCTTCTTTTACTTCACTTTATTTCTATTTTTACACAAACTAAGCTTTCCTGAATCGACACTGACTATATCCACCTCTTTTTTTCTTTACTTAATGCTCATTTGTCTAAATAAATTTTCTTAACTGACTTCTTCAATTTATCTTTAGGTAAACAATATTAAAAGTTAATTCCTAGAACAGATTTATCCCAAAGCATTGACTCTTCTGTCTTTTCTTCAAAAGATTTACTTTTGTCTTATGCTCTTGTTTTCTTCTTATGTTCTTTCTCAGACTTGATTTAGGCTTGTTTGTTTCTTCTTTTAATTCAATTTTAATTTTTACATATACACAAAAGCTTTACTGAACTGACACTGATTGTATCCACCTCTTTTTTTCTTTACTGAATGTTTCTTTGCCTAAATCCTTATTCTTATGTATTCAATGTATCTTTGGGTAAATTAAACTAAAAGTTCAAAATCCAAGAATAGACTCATCCCAAAGCATTTCCTCTTCTGTCTTTTCTTCAACAGATTTCTTTTTCTCTTTCTTATGCTTACGTTCTTCTTTTGTAGAGGGTATACCATGGCTTTCTTTCTTTTTTCGGTGCTTAACCTTTCCTGAACTGACACTGACTTTATCTCCCTCTCTTTTCTTTTGTCGGATGTTCTTGTCCTTGTCTAGGTCCATATCCCCATTACTCTTTTTCTTCTTATGCTTGGACTGCTCTTTCTCTGGCTTTTCTTCACCTTCCTCCAGGTGCTTTCTCTTCTGATGTTTCTGTTTATGGTCTGCTTGAGGGTCACTGGTATTGTTTTCGGAGGAGAGGTCCTTGTAAACTTCAGATTCTACACTGTATAAGCCATAATTATTTTCTTGCTGACTAAGGCTTAGGGGTACTGGTTTTTCTGGGAAATAGTCTCTGGTGGGTTGACAATAGGTCATGGAGTCTAGTTTCTGTTTGCTGTCATGAGCTGGTAAGCAATGAGGTAACTGACTTTTCACTGCTTGTGAAATATTGTATGATTCTGGGTAGGTCTGGAAAGTCTCAAATGGGAGTCTTTGCTCAGACATTCTATGTCTGGGTCTGGAATCAACCATTTCTCTGTATTTATGGGTTTCTGTAGAGCTATCACTTACGTTTCTGAAACAAGTCTTTGGATGTAGTCCTCTGGCTTTCTGCACTTTGATGTAATCTTCAAGTTCATCTTGGAAAGAGTCATATGTCCTCTTTGAATAAGTTGGTAACCAATGATATAACTGGCTTTGCACTGGTGAAATATTATATGGTCGTTGGTAGGTATGGGAAGTCTGAACTGAAAATCTTTGCTCATATATTCTTTGTGTGGGTCCAGAATCAACTTCTCCGTACCCATGGCTTTCCACAGAGTCCTCTCTTATCTTTCTGAAACAAGTCTTTGGATGCAATCCTCTGGCTTTCTGCACTTTGATGTAATCTTCCAGTTCATCTTGGAAAGAGTCATATGTCTTCTTTGAATAAGCTGGTAGGTAATGAGGTAACTGGTTTTCCACTGTTTGCGACATTTTGTATGATTCTGGGTATGTCCAGAAAGTCTCATGGGGGTGTCTTTGTCCGCGTAGTCTACGTCTGGATCGGGAATCAACCACTTTTCTGTATGAACGGGTTTCCAAAGAACTCTCTTCCACCTTTCTGAAACAAGTCTTGGGTTCTGGTTCTATGACTTTTTGTGCTTTGATATAATCTGTACTTTCATCTTGGTAAGAGTCTTGTGTGTTCTTTGAATTCCTCACTAGATTGATGATAACAGATTCTCTGTAACAAAGACAATAGAAAGTTCTTGTTACTAGATTATTTTATTCTGAATATTTTCTGTGCTTTTAAAAAAATTAGTCTGAAAACAACAACAACAAAAGCCCAAACAAAATTTTAAAACCCACCTAAATATAAAAGCTATAAATCATAACATTTATGCCAAAAAGGAGCAGCAAGAATGGTCAGATATGTCCCAGATACTTCTCAACATTTTACACATAAAAACATTTTCAGGCCTGGGAAGATGGGTACAAAGAAGCAGACATATCTTACACTGTTATAGTACGTAAAATGAAGACATGCTGGGATGTGTGGGAAAGGACCAATAATATTTACTAACCATCAGAAGATAGTCTCATCTGAATATCACTTTGTTTTAAAAGTTTTAATTAGTCAGCTCCTGCATAAATCTTTTAAATGTGATGGCTATTTATTCTGGAACCCTTAGATTTTTTTAGAAGTCTAAATAAAGGTTAATTTGGTGAGTCGGACAATTTAGCTCCTAAGTATTCAGACTCAATAGTATAAATCTTTTCTACTAGAATAAAATAATGTAATATTATGCTTTGATTTAAAAGCAACAAGCCAATATACAATAGTTAAGTGCCCCTCTATCCTGCTGCCTAATTTATCCAGCCCTGAAACGTCTACTCAATCTTCTCCTCCTTAAAATAATAGAATAGAATGGAGTAAACCCTTATTGAACTCCTACTATGTTCCAAGCCAGGCACCTTACACATATTTTTATATTTAATTATAACCACTTTATATCAGAGCTGTCTAAAGTTACATACTTGATGGAAAGATAGACCTGGTATTCCAATCCAGGTTGCTTTAATAGCAAGACCTTTGTTATTAACCAACATACTTCATTGGAAGAACGATGACCAGATCACTGAATTCCTTGAATTAAGCCAAACTACCAAGGATTATTTGAATTTGTACCGTTAGCCACAGAATCATCCTTTAACATCTCTCCAAAGAAAAACAATGCTGTCTGGTAAGGAGGAGTGCCAGTTAGCCAGCTCTGCCAGTATACTATCATGGTTAGAGAACTTCCTGGGGGATGTTACAAGCATGAAATATGTTAAAAAAATACCACCAACCATATACAGGATTAACTCATAGGGAAATATATGCTTAGAAAATTTGTAAAATACATGTAAGGGTACTTGGCAGAATCCCTGGTCTTTGGTGTCACAGGAGCATTTTGGCAAAAAATACTTACTTAATTTGATGTTCACTTCCTTGCATATGGGACCGGAACACTTCTAATGACGTAAAGGTGATATTACAAATACGACAAACATAGGTTCTCGTACTAAATGCTGAAAAAACAGAGAGTTCAAGTTAAGAAGGTCAATATGGATACACTTCGACTCACATTCCAGGACAGGAATTCACTAGACATTATCTACTTGAACTTTCCCAATTTAAAGATAAGGCCCAGAGTGATCAAGTGACTTGGTCAAAGTTACAGAGCCAGTTAGTAATAGAGATAGCCTCTCAGAGTTCATGTCTCTTAATTTAAAGCCCAGAATTCTTTTTTAAAAAAATATATCGTTATTGATTTCAGAGAGAGGAAAGGAGAGGGAAAGAGAGAAACATCAATGATGAGAAACTGATTGATTGGCTGCCTCCTGCATGCCCCCTACTGGGGATCAAGCCCACAACCCGGGCATGTGCCCTGACCGGGAATCAAACCCAAGATCTCCTGGATCATAGGTTGATGCTCAACTGCTGAGCCACACTGGCTTGGCAAGCCCAGAATTCTTTACACGACACCACAATGCTTCTCTAACCTTGGCCTCTTTTCTAAAAATCTGTTGTCTGCCTGCTTATTGTTTCTATGTGTGAGTGCAGGAAGCACTTTAAATTTAGCACACCCAATGAACTATTGCCTCTTAACCCCTCAACCAACCTCTTTTTGTTTGTCCCTAATTCTTTACACCCAACCAAAACCTGAAACATCCCCAAAGATTCAAGACAAACTAAACCACATTTTCACTCTCTTACCTACATCCAACCAAAACCTAAAACATCCCTAAAGATTCAAGACAAACTAAACCACATTTTCACTCTCTTACCTGAAATCACTGTAGTACATTAGTTTACCAAAAGTACTTTCCACATATTTTAGAAAGGAGAGAGGTTTAGTGAGACCCACTCTCAGGACAAAAGCTGAAAGCAAAATTCTAAAACAAAACTACTAGTTACCACTTCAAAAGAGTTAAGAGCTGCAGTATAAGTATACTAGCTACCTCTCTATTATGCTACATAGGTAGAAATGTAAATGGGATAAATTTTTTATTTTCTTAATCTCATCATCCTTCCATTATCTCTTTGGTCAGAAGAAACAAGTTAATAAATTTCATAAGCCAAATAAGAATACAATTCTACCCTACAAAAGGCAATAAATTGGTGGCTGCAAAGATTTTAGGGTCAAGTAAGGTCATATTTTAAATGAAACAGCAACTTAATCATTTAAATGATGCTAAAATAATCATTACCAAGTTGATTGACCTTTCCCAATCAAAGGTTATTCATAGAAACAGGAAACTACTGTCATGGGGAAATAAAGATGCTGACTTTGAAGAACATGAGGACTCTGCTCACTCCTGACACATACTCTATAACAGGCCCAGGAGAGCTCAGCAGGTTATGCCAAAGTTTGAATGAGTGATTCCTCAAAACTATCCTCTCTCTCTGTACTCTGATTTTGTGTTTGCAAAGTTACTTTCTGATTATAATTTAGTTTCCCATATTACTTGATAGCAAAAAGAGGATACCCTGGATGATATTTTTTTAAACCCTGAGAATTGGAAATATATACAGGGTGGGGCAAAAGTGGGTTTACAGTTGTGAGTATGCAAAACAGAGATTTATTCTGGTATTATTATTTATTAATTGTTGTATTATTTTCCATATGAACAACTGAGGTATAATTAAAAATATAGATCTCCAGGCCCTTCCTCTGGAGAACATGATTTGCTGTGTCTGGAGCAGGAAATTTGTATTTTAATAATACCCCAGGATGTGGTTATCAGAGAATGTGTGAGAAAGGCACTCAGGGAATACTTTCCAGTTCCTTAGTTATTTATCAGCATCTTTCAAGTCTGTCTGTGGTTTGATGAGTCCCTGATTTGAGGCCGATGAGTTCTGAAGATTCTGGACTTCTTGCAAAGCTAAGGACTACATTCAGGACTCTTCATGCTCACAACAATGCTTTTCAGGAAATTATTACTATCCTTTTTGACAGGTGTGGAAATTAAGGCTCAGATTCGCTTGGCCAATACCATACATTTTGAGGGCATCCAAGTTATGCAAGATAAGCAGGAGTCCCAGTTTTCTGTATATCAGTGTTTCCCAATGCTAGTTACACATTAAAACCACATGGAGAACTTTAAAACTTTTCATGTTACAGTCCACATCAGACCCATGAAATCAGACTCTCTAAGAGTGGAACCAGGCTTTCTTATTTTTTGAAAGCATCCTAGATGATTTTTTGTGCAGCCATTGTTGAGCACTGCTATCCTAGATTATCGAGCCAATGATCTTCATTATGATTATAAACTCAGATTATATTTCAAAGGTTTTATATATTTGTTTAGTGCTTATAAAGTATAGGGTATATAATGTTTTCCTCAGTTCCTCCTTTGTTTCTTCAAAAATTACATCAGAAGATTATAATATAGATAATAGAAGAGTTTGGAGGAGCTGCCAGTCACAGATGAGATCCAGAGGTAGTTCTGAAACTGTGGTCTCATTACTATTAACTTAGCCATTGTCTTTTTCACACACTGATAATCCTTATCTTTTTGTAAGATATCAACATCTCAGAAAATAATATATAAAAATGGTGTAAACCCTTTGTGCGAAGATATAAAGCTTATTTATTAGCCCTGAGATCTAAATTCCTGGTCTATTACTCCTGGAACCTGCCTCCATGTCCATGTGTTTCTTATGCTCTCTATCCCCTTATCTGAACCTGCTCCTTGGCCCTGTCCAGCTTTCCTGTCCTCAGGCTTGTTTCTGACTACACCCAGAAACTCAAGTTTCTTTGCATCCTGTATCTTTCGGAATCTTCCATAACCACTTGTGGAGCCCACATTCCTCCTAACCACAGCCCAGTGTCATAACTCCCTTGATTAAGGTCTTTGTTTTCAAAGCATAGATTAGGGAAGTGCATGTCTTCATAGTCTAATATTGTGGTTCTCAATCTTGGCTCCATATTGTAATCATTTGGGGCATTAAAAAAGAGAAAACAAAACAGTAATATTTAGGTCCCAGGGATTCTAATTTAATTGATTTGAGGGATGGCCTGAGCACTGGGATTTCTAAAAGTTCCCTGCATTGTTCTAATATTTAGCCAAGGATGAGAAACATAGGCCTAATGTCTTAAATGGGGGAAAAGCAATTGAAAGTTATGTGTAAGCAAAAAATGCAACTCAATATGGGATTTAGCTTATGAAGAAAAATTTTAAAAATGTTCAGTTTACCTGTGTTTTTAATCTTATGACAGGAGAACAAAACATTTTTTAAAACTAACATTAGTTGAGGACCTATTCTATGATGGATATTGTATATAATGCTTCATTTCATGCTTTTTCAATCTTGTGAAGTAGCCCTATTTTCATTTTATATCTGAAGAATCTGAGTTGCAACTGGGCAAGTGACTTCAAACATGTCTCTGAATCTATGTTTATTCCTCTACATGACACTGCCTCTTGATAAACTATTAGCAAATATTAATTAAGCGAAAACTATATAGTCATTACCATATAAAGCACTGAGAAGGATATTGAAGAATAAAATATAATCCTTTGTCTCAAGGAGGCTAATTCAATTAAGGCATTATAGTTAACGCAATTGTCAATGAGCAGTAAAGCCTATGAGAAATCAGAAGAAGAGGATAATACCAAGAGCTAGAGCAGTGAGGGAAGTCGTAATGGATCCTGGAGGACAAAAAGGATCTGAAATGTAAGGAAATAAGATAAGGGCATTCCAGAGGATGAAAACAATATCAGGTATGGCAGAGACAGAAATGAGCATGATGTGTTGAATTCAAATAATCTGTTCAACAAACACTGAACACCAATGTGGCACTAAGCATTATACTAGATGCTAAGGATACAAGATGAATAAAATGAGCAGGTTGCTCACAAATCCAAGTCAGAAAAGATACATCAACAGAGGATTTCAATCTCATTTGGTAAAAGGTAAGAGAGGTATGCTTAATATGTACAGGAGCTCAAAAAAGCAGAGGCAATGAGAACAATATGGGAGACTGAAGAGGGCTACTGGAAGAAATGATGCCTTCGTTAAACTTGGAAGGATGAAAAATAGTTAACTTAATAAAGAGTTGAGTAGAGTACTGCAGGCAGAGGAAATAGCATTTAAAAAACAGATGTGGCACATATATGTATACAATGGAATACTACTCAGCTATAAGAAAAGATGAAATACTGCCATTTTCAACATGGATGGATCTTGAGAATATCATGCTAAGTGAAATAAGTCAGACAGAAAAAGTCAAGAACCATATATGATTTCACTCATATGTGGGATATAAAACTGGAAGGAACAAATGAACAAACAAGACAGATAAAAACTCATAGACAACAGGTGGTTACCAAAGGGAAGGGGGGTGGGGGTAGTGAAGGGTAAAGGGGGTCAAATATATGGTGACAGAAGGCAATTTAAATTTGGGTGGTAGGCACACAATGCAATATACAGATGATGTATCATAGAACTGTATACTTGAAACCAATGTCAGCCCAATAAATTCATTTTTAAACAGAAAAAAAGCACTGAAATGTCTGCAGGAACTTCTTAATATTTGGAATTGTTGTAGAAATAAATATAAGGGGATGAGATGGGAGAGGCAAAAGGCTGTCCGATCAAAGAGAGACTTGCATGCTATGGCAGGGAGCCTAGACTTTTTATTTTGTGCATTAGGAACCTTGAAGTGGTTTACGTAGAAATCTCTCCTCTAGCTACAATAGGAAGGATGAATTTGAAAGGAGCAAGCCTGAAAGTAAGGAGACCACAAGTATGTAAATATACTAGACCAGGCAAGAGATTGGAGTGGGCTAGAAAGGTCATCGTAGGGGTAGAGAAGAACAGTGAGATTGGTGAAATATTTAGCATTAAAACTGGCAAAACTTAGTAACTAATTGAATATGGACGATGAGGGGAAAAGAGGAATATTGAAGTGTCCAAAATAATTCTCAGCACCTTAGTTTGGCATCTGAGTGGGTGGTGATCCTATTAACTGAAACCGGAACTTCAGAAGGAAGTGTTCTAGAAGGTGAAGAATAAGCAATGGTGAGTTCGAGTTTGGATACACAGAGTCTGAGGTATCTATTTCCATATAAAAGTGCCCAACAGGAAGTTAGATATAGGAGTTTGAAAAGTAGAGGACAGGTCAGAGTGATTTTGGAGAAGTCAGATCATGGGGGTAGTTAAAATAATCAGAATGAATGAGATCTGAGGACAACAGAGGGGTGGGCATTGGAACAGCAACATAATAATAAAACCCTGGAAAGTGCCACTCTTTAAACTAAGATGGTAGAGAAGGAGGGGGCCATATAAAGGTCATTAAGTAAAGGACAGAGTTATAAGAATGAACAGGAGAGAGTAATGTCAAAGGAGCTAAGGAAATATAAATTTTATTTATTTATTTATAATACCCAAGGACATGCTTAGAGAGAGGAAAAGAGAGAGAGAGAGAGAGAAACATCGATCAGTTGCCTTCCCCATGTGCCCTGACCAGGGATTGAACCTGCAACCCAGGTATGTGCCCTGACCAGGGATTGAACCTGCAACCCAGGTATGTGCCCTAACCAGGAATCGAACCAGCAACCTTTCGATGTACAGGACAACAATCAACCAACTGAGCTACTCCAGCTGGGCAGGAAGTAGAGATTTTAAAAGAGGAACAATTAGTAAAAGGAGTAAAGCTGTTCATTGGATTTAGAAATCTAGAGCTCACCATGACCCTGTGAGGAACAGGTTCAGTGGGGTGGTGGAATGGTGGTGTGGAGAGCTAGGGGAATGTGTGTAAACAAATGACAGTGAGTTGAGGAATAACAGTGAGGGCACTAAAAACATACATATTTGAAAAGGGGGGAAAAACTTGGCTAAGAGGGAACAGGTAAAGTGTAGCAGTTAAAGGGGAAATCATGACTAAGGGATGATTTGGTTAAGGCAAGAGACTTAGCAATCCACATTTGATGGGCAATTTTTTCTTGATGAAATAAAGAATAAGCTTGCCTGACAGATGTGAGGAGGGGGAGAGTAGAACAGTGGAAGGGTATCTTGGAGACTGGTGTAGATTTAAAAATCATTGCTGAGAGGAAAGTAAAGGAAAAGGAAAAAGACTTGGTTGGATACAGGTTGGATAGTAAAACTGTAAAGGTACCCAATTTGCCTTATATAATTTTCTATAGCATCACTCTCAGTATCCTGAACATAAAAATAGAAATGGTGGACTGTACAACTTATCCAGGGTTGAAATCCTGCTACTAGGAAATGAGAGAATAACGATGAGGTGTAAGTAAAGCCTTTCAGAAGGTTGTTGCAGAATTAAAGTGTGATATGATGGTAGTGAGAATGTAATGGAAGGGTAAAGGAAAGAGAAATAGTTTTAAGAAGACTTGGTAAGACTAGCTGACAGGAATTAAGGGAATTAAGTAATCAAAGTCCTCAAAGATTCAAGTGTAGGTGACAAATAGTGGTACTATTGGCAAAGAGAATAAACTTGGCAAATTCAAGTTGGTTTTAGAGGAGATTATTAATTCAATTTTAGATATGTTGAGTTACAGATGAAGATGAGACACTTAAGTACAATAATGGGGCTAGAAATTAGTAAGATAAACAAGACAAATACAATAAATAGAAAATACATACATACTTTAGTTCCATATCATTATGGTAGCCATTCCTGTGCTAATAAGATCTGGGCTGGGTAAGGGACATGAAGAAACAGTGACAATGATGAAGAAAGAAGAAGGAAGGAAGGAAGGGAGGAAGGGAGGGAGGGAGGGAGGGAGGGAGGGAGGGAGGGAGGGAGGGAGGGAGGGGAAAGAGAGAGAGAGAGAGAGAGAGAGAGATATTAGATATAGTAGAAACATAAACAATAGCTGATGGAAAAGAAGGCAGAGAGGAAGGAAGAAAATGGATGGAAAGTGAAATAGTCAATGTGGCACATGTCAAACTGTTTTTGTCTTACCACGTGCTCATTTATAACATAGACTTCTGATGTTACTGTTCTTTGAAATTCTCATTAGCTAAATTAAATCCTCCAGCTACTTTTTAATCCTCAAATGGTTACTGTTCTCAAAAATGGAATAGTCAAGGCAAGGTTGAAAATCTCTTCTTTGAGCTCTAGCTTCAGGGGCTCGTGTAAAAAGACTTTAATGACTGGATTAAATTATGCTGATGATCAGCAAGCCCTCCCCAGCCAGATGAAAATATCACCCAAAACTTTTTCCTCTTATTCTAATAACCCTGAAACTTCAGAGTACTAAAATGACCCTCCCTTCAGAGTGCACATACTTCTCATAACTGACGCAGTTCCAACTTTACCTAATGCCACTAAACTAGAAGCCACTTATTTCAGAAGCCACTCAGCCCAACAATATGAAAATAAAAGAAAAAAAAACCTCTACCAAGTAGAAGTTTGTGATTTCTCCAAATATCTACTACTTTCAGAAGTCCTATGACTTCTATTTCTACACTTTCCTAAATCAACATTCTTTAAAATCCTACATAAAACCACAGATCTCTGTGTAACTTTTGGGGATACGTTGAATCACATTAAGTAAGAAACTTTACTACAAACACAGGGTTAGCACTCAATATGTAAAAATTAATAGTTCACTGGTTCATATATTAGACTAATCTCTATTGAGGTAGGCATACCCTGCCAGTTTCTATCTCTAGTACTGGAAATAGAGATGAGTTAAGTGAAGTCTCTTCCCTCAAATACCTTACATTCTAATGAGAGATAAAGATACATGGAAAGATAATTAGATACGCAGGTTAAGGAAGCACAGAAGATAAGCCTTGCCAGAAGTGAAAAGGCTTCCAAGGAAGTGACATGTTAAAGAATGAGTAGAAGTTAGCCAAGACAAGAGGGACATGGATATGTTCCAGGCAACAGGGCAACATGAACAAGGTCACAGAGACAAGAAATAGGGTAATGATTTCTGGAAACCTTAAAGAGTTTGTAGGTTCTTACCCATGTAGATCATGGCAGGAAGTAGCAGAGGATAAGCCTGTAAGAGGTAGGCAAAGACAAGATGGTAAAGAGCTATGAAGCTTATATTTTATCCTTGGAAAATAGAGAAACAATTAAGAATTTTTAAGCAGGAGAATGACATGGAAAGATGTGCACTTTAGGTGAAACATTCTAGTGGTTAAATTGAGGGAAATATTGTAGAACAATGCTTCTCAAAATTTATTGTGTATACAAATCACCTAGGGATCTTGTTAAAATGCAGATTTTAATTCATTAGGTCTACAGTGAGGCCTGAAATTCTTTTTCTCTAACATGCTCTCAAGTGATGCCAATGATGCTGTGCACAAACCATACTTTGAGTAGCAAAGCTCTAGGAAAGATGATGAGGGTCTGAACTAGTGTGGGAAGACCAGGCTGGAGATAAGGAAAAAGTAGTATTTTGGAGGTAAAACAGTTATGGCTTAGTGCTTCATTAGATATAGAAAGTGAAGAAGGTGGTATGGGGGGGATTCTCAGTTAACTACAGGTTTCTAGTTTGAATGACTGGGTGGATTTGAAATAGCTATAATGTATCCACAGGAAGTCACAGCTGCCATTTGGATTTATGAGTCTAAAGCTTGACAGAAAGGTCATAAGCATACAGAAGAGAGATGAAATCAGAGGGTAGATTAGGTCATGTTTGTAGAGTAAGGTAAAGAATGGAACCATGGGAATACCAACATTTAGGTAATGGATTTTTTTTTAAAGCCCCCCCCCCCCCCAGAAAAAACAACAACACACACACAAAAGAAGTAAAATCACAGGAGACAAAACCAGAGCATAAGGAGTTACATATTACAAAAACTAGAGCTTCAAGAAGGAAGTAATGAACATTTTCACATAAAGCAGAAAAGGTCTAGTAAGGAAAGAATTAAAAAATAATAGTGAATGGGGGGGGAAAGAAGTAGGTGGAAGAAAGAATATGAAAAGATAATAAAATATACTAGCAGTGAGAAGGTGCCTGTGTTGGGAAAATTAAAAAAATGATTAGAAGAGCAAGTGTATCAGTCCAGTCAGGATCAGAATCTTTACTGTACCTGAATTCTCATCACTCTTTCTTAGCAACTTTGTTCATCCTCTCTCCTTCCCACTCCTACCAAAATCATATATTTCCTCTAAGAAGATTTTTTGAACCATGATGTTTCACTCCTCTGGTTACCATAAATATGTACACAAAAATCCATGTCTATAGCCACTTGCAATGAAATATTAGTAACCCAACTAGTTTATACACTTGCTCCAGGAAAATGCTAAATCCATCCTCATTTGTATTCCCAAGAATGACTAGCCAAGCACCAAAGAGACACTTAAACCATACTTAGTGAATAAATGGTAAAACCACATGGTACTAATTTAAAATACTTCTTTTTGCATCTATGATATAACAAGGAATCATGAAAATACTTATATTTGATTCTGTAATTAATAGAGGTCATCTAAATCTTTTCAGGTCTTATTTCCTAGAAAACCAACAGACAGAACTAGATAGACTCTAAGTCCTTACTTAAAATCCTATGACCCCATGAGTACTATCAACCTCCTACTTAATAAGAGTAAAACTGTATATACATAGCCAGTAGTATGTGTTTAAAAATATAAACTTCCTATGAAAGAGCTTTGTGATATTTTTACTGTTTACCATTTGCATCTGATTTTGCTAGATGAGGTTTCTTTCTTATCTTGTCTACAAACTTCTTTCTAGCTTCATTTCTTTTGTGTTTTTTCCCAACATAATGTTGTTGGGCCATTAATGGACTATTAAAAGAAGCAGAGCAGAGCTTGCAATAGTTGTTTGGATTATTCAAATCCAAAGCAGTGCTGGAAGAGGAAGGCATAGTCTTGTCTTTAATCCCACCTGGAGGAGGCTTGACTGCAAGGGGCTTCAGAAAAGTTGACTCTGCAGAAGTAGTAATAGGCACACCTGCTGAAATAGTCATGAGAAGTGATCAACATGTGTTCAACTATTAGAGCTGCATTGATTATAAAGTATTAGAGAAATTTAGAATTCTTTTAAAACCCACTATCTTTTGATTTTTTCCACACTCAGGTTAAAAAGAATTGCCTTCTGTGAGCATGGAAATTTGAATACAAATCTGTCACCAAGTTTCTCCAACAAAGATACAGGAAAGAATGTTCGGCATCAGGCATTAACTAATTATATTAATTGGAAAAATCAATGAAAGCATGAGAGCTGTCTTAGGATGGTTCTTGAAATTAGTGAGGGTAAAACAGGTGGTACTGAATACTAAGTTGGTGACCCTGAGTAACAGAGTAACTCATCTATTCAGTCCAGATTTGTTGTGTCTGTATCAAAATAAAATATATGCAGGTGTTTAAGGCTATAAAATTATATGCTTTCACAATTACGGTTATTTCAGAGCTCCTTCATTTAGTATCGTTTCTGAGCCCAAATTGATGTGTTTGGGGGACTAAAGATAAGGCTTTACAAGATGCTTTCTTTTGTAGGGCACACTGATTCTGGCCCTCTTTAGACTGACAGGAAGAAAAACAAAAATATAAAAATTAGAGAGACTAGAATAAATTTTAAAATAATTCTGATATCATTTATTAAGACAATATGTTTTAGCCCAGCCGGGTGTGGCTCAGCAGTTGAGCTTCAACCTAGGATCCGGGTGATCGGGGTTCGATTCCCGGTCAGGGCACATGCCCGGGTTGTGGGTTCAATCCCCAGTCGGGGGAGTACAGGAGGCGGCCGATCAATGACTCTCTTATCGTTGATGTTTCTATCTCACTCTCTCCCTCTCCTTTCCTCTCTCTGAAATCAATAAAGATTTAAAAAAAAAAAAAAAAAGACAATATGTTTTAATGCTGGATGAGGCCTACACTATCAGTTAGAAATTAACGTTGGTGAATTTTCCTTGCCAGGCATGCCTTATTACTAAAGTGTTGAAGCTAGTGAAAATGTGGTAAATTATTTATTCCAGAGGATTAAGTATCTTGTTTTTTTGTTCAAGTGATGCCAAATTTTTCAAAGTACAAGTTAGGTTTTCCAGGGTGTACTCTGCAACCTCAGGCCAGAAGTGAGACCTTTGGGTCAGATCTATCATGTGCTCTTGGCCAAACACAGCTGGAAGGAGGAAAGAATCAATGTTTTATAGTTCACTGTATCTTTGGGATCTAGCATAAAAACTACTGATTGATATTTTTTCTTTATATTCATAGGAAGGAAGAAATTAGCTATCAGGGTAAAAGGAGATTCCATAATTTATTTTTTCCTATAGTTATAGTCAGGACATGCTGCATCATAACTCTATTATGGGGTCTGAACGCACATATGAGATAATATTCTGGAAAGTACTAAAGCAAAAAAAAAGAATGAGATAGATACCAAGGGGAAGAAATAAGGAGCTAAGATTTTATGATTTGATTAGAAAGTGGAGAACTCAGGCTGGTTATTCTTTCTTTATAGCAGCATATCAAATTGCTTGCTTTTGAATTTAATAAACTGAAAAGGAGAGGTCATAACATTTCTTAAAATTCAGCTAACAATTATAATCTCCATAGTAAATGACAAGAGCACAGAAAGAGATTAACTGAGCAGATGAAGAAAAATCAATATATTGCCCTGGAGTGAAAGTCTCTCTGAAAAAAAAAAAAAATGAATGGCAAAGTTGGGGGGAAAATAATAGAGAGACCCTGTATTGAAGCTAATGAAGTAAACGTAATCTTACCCATCTCTGGCAGAAATCCTGATGGAGAAACCTGATCATGCTCCTCTATTAATTGCTTCAATTTTTTAGCATGGACTTTCCCCACATAGTGAGACTGAGCAACAACTGGAGAGCTAAAAATCATGTTGCAGAGATCACAAAATTTGTTTCTGTCCACTACTTCATTCTTATGCACCTGAAATAAGCATAATCTTATTAGAAAGATTCAATAACTCAAAATTCAGAATTACAACATCAACATAGACCACTCACCTGAAAATTTCTAACATCCATCTTCATTTTTTCACTAGGCACTTCATTTTGTTTCCCATACATATGAAAATAAAACCTAAGATTTTGAGCATGTTTTTCACTCTGTAAAAAGATATAATATGACTTTGCTTATTCAATAACAGAGGCACTCCAAATTTATACCTCTTTGAATTTGAGGACAGCATTTGTGAGCTGTAACTTATTTGGTGTGTACCAAGTTTACAAAAGAGCTTCACATGCTTTCAAATCTCTAAATTTTAGTGAAAAATGAAAATAATGCTATAATTTAGAGGCCAATAACATTTAGGATCTTACTTTTGACAGAGACTCTTAGTTGCTACCTAATATCAAATTTCTTCTTCTTCCTTAGTTATACATCTTGAGTAATATAACCAATCGAAAAATTGCACATTCCAACCTCCCTTTCAGCAAGATATAACCAAGTGACTAGATTCTGGCCAATAAGCTGTAACCCGAAGTATTGGGTAAAATTTCTGGGAAGCCTCCTTAACAGGCTGGGAGATGAGCCCTTTTTCTAACCTTCTTTCCTCCTACTTTTGGAATTAAGATGTAAAGGTCAAAGTTCCAACAGTCATCTGGGACTATGGGGATCTTGAGGACAGAAACTAATTCATCAGAACAGAAAGACAGAAAAAGCCCGAGTCCCTAATGATGTCATGGAACTGTCATATCTGCCCTGCACTACCTACCTCTCAAACTCTTTTATGTAAGGAAATTAACCCTTCTAGGTTAAGCACATTAGAAAAATCTCTGAAAAAATGTGTAACAAAATACACAAGAATCACCAAAATGCTGGTGTAGGTAAAAGGGAAACTAACATTCCTGAGCACATACTGTGAGGCAATTAACTCTCTACAGAATTTTAAATTGTAAAATATAACCATCATATAGAAAAGCACAGAAAATAATACAGCTGAAGCCCATACCCAACATCCAGTTTTAACAGATGTTAACACTTTGTATATTTCTTTCAGATATCCTTTTTAAAAGAGGTAAAATTTTACATATACGGTCCTATCTCCTCATGCCCATAATCCTTCCTCCTTGCTCTCTGACCATAGGTAATCGCTATCTTAAAGTTATCTATGGCATTTCTTTTCATGCTTTTTTTTTACTATATATGCATGTACCCATAAACAGTTTTATATACTACTATCATTTAAAAATCTTTGTGACTATGGAATCATTCTATTCATATCCTTTTTCAACATGTTTTTTAGAACTCAAAATTATATATCTAATATTTGCCCATATTGATCTATATAGCTGTAGTTCATTCATGTTACATATTGCATAATATTCCACTTCATATGCTACTGAGGCAGTTATGTTTCTATTTATTTTGCTATTACAAGCATTTCTGCACTGAATATATGTAAACATATCTTCTAATATACATGTCAAAGAGTTTATTTAAAGTAGATACTTAGAAGTGGAATTCTTGGCTTACAAGGTATAAGGATTTTTCAACTTTAAATAAATATTATAAAATTTCTTTCCAAAGATGTTGAAGCAGTTTTCAACTCCAAATGCAATGTATATGTGTGTTTCTGTCTTCCTATATTCTCCTGAAATGTTACGTGCTATTAGATATTAATTTTTGCCAGCATTATGGTTTTGATAAGATAGTTCATTATCACTTTAACTTGCATGTCCTGTATGATTACTAGTGAAATTGAGTATCTCTTCTATATCCTATTCATATTACTTTACCAGTCTTCTCTAGGGTTGTTTCTTGTTCTAACTGATATATATATAGACCCTTATGTATTTTAGACACTAATCTTTTGTTAGTTATATGGATTATAAATATCACTCAATCTGTGGCTTGTCTTTTAACTTTTATGATGATATTTTTATCACATAAACTTTCCCCTACTAGATATCTTGACTTATTTTAAATCTACAGTAATGATGTGAAATTACTGTAGAGACAGGCAAACAGAGCAATACAAACAGAATTAATAGACTCAATACACATACACACATATATTATATATATGGAAATTAGTACATGATGGAGGTGTCACTGCGAATCAGTGGGGCAAGGATGGACTGTAAAATAAATAGAGTTGGGACACCTGGCTATTTGTATTTATAAAATGTTGTTACCATCCTCCCTATGTGAAAATTAATACCAGACAGATTAAACACTGTAACATAAAGAATAAAAATTTAAGAGTATTAGAAGAAAATATAGGGGATATCTATATGACAAAAGTACAGAGAATGGTTTCTTAAACATGTATAAGTACAACCTCATTAAAACTCAAAACTCCTGCAGAAGTGTTCTATTTTATATGTACAATACTATACTGAGATAATCTAACAGTATTAACCATGCTCAGAGAGGTAAAGTGACTTGCTCAGGGTTACGCAACAATGATGGAGTTAATACTTGATCCTAAATCCTTTCAATCCACAGCTAACACAGTTTCCCTATCTGTAAGTATACTAATTGAACCCCAATGAAGATAAGGACTTAAATATAGTTGCCGATAAGATTCACAATGGCAAAATGAGATAAGGTGTTCTAAAAAGTAGATCTGGCATTCCATTTCTTTTAAGTAAATGTATCTAGTACTTTTAGTAACCCAGATGTCAGATATGAAAAAAAAATCCAATAGCTCATCATCATATGATGTAAAAATAAGAGGCAATAGCAAATGAAAGAACACTGGATATGAAATCACAATAAATCATTTTTAAGCTTAGCCATGCCAGTGCTAGCTATGGAGAAACACTATCCCTCTGGGTCTCTAATCAATAGATTGAAAAAGTAAGAACATTAAACCTAATGTCTTCTAACTCTAGAATTCTATGGTTCTGTGCCTAAAAACATGTGGCCAAGTCAAGTGCAAGACTGGTTCATTTTGTTTTTATAGCCTTCATTTACTGTAAAGGAAGACTCTGGAGTTCTATAATATCCCTTAATTCACATTAACAGTTTCCCCTGCATTTACTACAAAGACATGAAGGATATAGTATAGTAGTGGCTTGATGAATACAAAGAGATACAGAACAGTGTGAAGAAAATAAAGCAATCTTTGTAGTAAAAAAAAAAAAAAAAAAAAGACCAAGTTTAAACTAATTCCCCACACTTAAGCTAAATTATTTTCCCTCTCTGAGCCAGTCTCCTTATCCATCAAAAGGAAATACCACCACCTGCTTCACAGAATCCAAAAAGATAACATAGGAAGTTTATCTGCTACATTTAAAAATCTACTTTAGACTCTACTCTCATTCTTTTTAACCTACCTCATAATGTGAAATCCTTTGTGATTCAAACTCTAGCACCACTCTGCATACATTACAAAAGTTATCTGTAAAAAGTTCAGCCTTTTCCTGTTCATTCCAAGTTGTATCTATAAATAAAATAAAGGGAGGTGAGACTCTATATCACATTAATGAATATTTCATTCTTCAGCTATATATTATTTCATATACCACCTCAAATAGGAGTGTTTGTGGGGCTATGGTAATAGATTTTTGCTTATGGAGTACGCAACTTAATATGGGTTTCTTAAGTCTTCCTTTAATATCTGATATGGCAAGAGTTACTTATTTAGTACGATAAGTCTAGACAATACCATTCCAAAGGAAAAACTATAGGGGTACCAGTGACTTCATGAGCTTCATGGAATGATTTGGGGCACCAATAATGACAGGCAGGATGAAAACACCCAGCCTTGGAATTCTGTTTTACAGAAGACAATCCTAAGAAAGGCATTGTTTTAAGACTGCCATTTATCTGGACCTGTTGCCCCAATATTATCTAAAAATCATGTGGATTCCCTGGCTAGGTGGCTCAGTTGACTGGAGCATCTTCCCATACACCAAAAGGTCTCGAGTTTGATTCCTGGTCAGGGCACATACCTAGGTTGCAGGTTCAATCCCCAGTCAGGGCAGGTATGGAAGGCAACCATCTATGTTTCTCTCTCACATCAATGTTTCTCTCTCTCTCCATCCACCCATCCCTCCCTTCCTCTCTCTGTCTCTAAAATCAGTAAATAATAAAATTAAATAAATAAACAAAATCACATAGAACCACCAACAAAATTTGCCCATGGTGGGCAAACATCCTCCATTGTTGTACAAACACCAGCATACTCATCTGGCCAAACAGGTCTCACACAGCTCTTCAATGCTATAAAATAATGTTGATATATAACATCTAGAAATTCTGCTATAGTGTTTCTCACTGTAATAAGTAACACATACCAAAACTTTCGGGATTTACACTTAAGGTCCATATTTCTATCTAAAGTTTTTAACAGCTGCAATGTATTCTGCCAAAATTTATTAGTTTATCTATAGGGTATAAACCACAAAACATCAAAATTTGCTTGCTATTTGGCTATTTAAATTTAAAAGCTTATACCACATATTCTTTTATGAAAAATGACAATGATATATTAAATGTATAAAAAGCTATAGGACAATAAATATAATACATCCAATTCTCAACACTAACAAGTTAAATACACACTATATATAAAAATATGAAAAAATATAAATTAAATTTAAAAGTGGTTAACTTTTAAAAGTGGGGCTAGAAAAGGAGCAAAGGGAGAAAATTTAACATTTTGTTCTCTGTACAATTGTCTTTTAATTTATTTATTTATTGAATTTATTGGGGTAACATTGGTTAACAAAATTATACAGGTTTCAGGTATACAATTCTACATCATCTGTATATATTGTATTGTGTGTTTACCACCCAAACTCAAGTCTCTTTCCATCCCCATTTATCCCCATTTACTCTTTTTTACCTCTCTCATTCCCCTTTCCCTCTGGTAGTCACTATATTGTCTGTGTCCATGAGTTTCATTTTTTTCTTTGCTTAATCCCTTCACCCTTCTCACCCAGCCCCCAAATCCCTCCCCTCTGACAGCTGTCAGTCAGTTCTCTGTACCCATCAGTCTGTCTCTACTTTGCTATTTTGTTCATTAGATTCCACATGTAAATGAAATCATATGGTACTTTTTTTCTCTGACTGGCTTATTTCACTTAGCATAACACTCTCTAGGTCCATCCATGCTGTCCCAAAAGGTAAGAGTTCCTTCTTTTTCATGGCTGAGTAGTATTCTGTTGTGTAAACATACCACAGCTTTTTTATTCACTCATCTACTGATGGACACTTGGGCTGCTTCTAAATCTTGGCTATTGTAATTAACACTGCAATGAACATAGTGGTACATATATTCATTCAAATTAGTGTTTCAGGTTTCTTTATATATATTGTCTTATAATTTTTGCAAAAAGCATGTAGGACTTTCTATTCTAAAATCTTTAAAGATACTTATTTTAAAAGTTGTATTGGATATCTTCAATTAAGCTTACATTTCGGTATCACTGTATGGACTAAAAAAAGGCTTACTTTAAAAATTTTAGTGTTCAAGAATAACTATAATTAGGAACATGTCAGAAATGACTCGATGAGCAGTTACAAATGTAGTCTTATAATATATAGTATCTCCTCTGAATTACATTTTAAATTGTTTTAAATTATATGATTTACCTAACTTTGACTCTAAAATCAACAAGGCAAAGAGTTTAAAATGTATTACGGTACTTTGTTTTAGAATTAACTACTATATGCAATGTGAGAACAGTGATAAGATCTTTAACTTACCATTAAAATATTTAATAATAAGTAAATATTATAACTTGGTAACAATATAACTTCCTACAGAGGCAAAGTTTCCTTTAAGAAGACAAGAAACTACTAATTTAGACATTCAAGAATTCCTCAAATTTTAACACTCATTTCTTTCATAGATCAACCTTTAATTCCAGATTTCCCCACTTCTAATAATCAGAGTTTGAAACTGATATTCCAGTTGGGAAATACCAAGGCTGAGTATTTTAACCCAGCCTTTCATTACTGGTGCCCCAGGTCATTTCCTGGAAGCTCAAGAAGTTACTGGTGCCCCATAATTTTTCCTTTAAAATGGTATTGCCTAGATTTATTGCCTTTGACTAATTTCTTTGAGCAAGTTCTTGGTCTCTTTTTCTTTATTAAATGGCATAATATTCCAAGCTCAAAATCACAGCCATTCTTCTCCCCAGCAAATAAGTTTCATGTCCATTCTAGCTTATAATGTTATTTCATATCCATCTCTACCTTTTCATTTCCCATTACACTACCTTAGTTCAGGTCCTCCATGCCTTTGGGCATCATTTAGCTTTATTGATATTTATTGAGGTGAGTTTAAAAGTACTATGGTAGACATTTCAGAACGAGATAAGAAAAAAGAATGAGTACCTATTGAAGGCCTTCCATATGTCAAACAAAGTAACTGTTATATCTTTAGTCCTTAAAATAAATCTGCAAGATAATTGGCATTTCCCACATTGTGAAAGTTAGGAAATTTGGATTCAGGGAAATCAAAATAATTTGTCATATGTATTATTTGGTGGCGCTGGAACTTAAACTTTGTTTTATCTTGAAACATTATCATATGGAAATGATAATGCAAGTACATGGTTCCTAATCTCAAGGAATTTAAAATTTAGTAAGGAAGATGTACATTTAAAAAAACTACTTAGGAGCTAGTTGCAGGCAAGAGGTCATAAGACTTGAACCAGATCAGGGCAGAAAGTGCATGCACACGCTCGCGCGCACACACACACACACAGAAGAGTGAATATAAGAGGCATATTTATCAAAACTAAAGGGTGTTAAAGCCTGACCTTAGAACTTGCTCTTAATACAGTAAGCTTTTAGATCTATTATATTTAACATTAAACAATGTTGTTCCTGATGCAAGAAGTGAAACTTTGACCTTCTGTGCAATAAATTCACCTACAATGACTTGTCAATGGCAAATTCTTTGTGGGTGTAATATAATGAATGTGTTGATGTTTGACTTCAGTGTATCAAAAATTAAAATACACAAAATCTGAAATTAAGAAAGAAGATATCAGAGTGATGATGCACCTAAAAATGTACATTAAAAAGATTTACCTTAATTCTCTTTAAATAGCATACTTACCTCATCAATTCAAATATGACTAAATTTACATTCAAATTTTCAGGAACAAATCACATAAATGTCATTCTTACCAAGAGTTTCACATCAAACTCACATGCATAGCTTTTCAAAATCATACATGCTGAATTAAAATAAAAATATTTATAGGTAGTTCAATCCATCCACAAGTAATTCTGATGACCAACCATGTTGGGAATCACTGCCCTAGAGAATAGGCTCAGATCCTGACACATAATGGCTGTCCAATATCTGTTTAGTGACTCAGCTAATTGATTCAAAGGTGTTGTCACCTAGAATGATATTTATCAAGCCAAATGTGTTTCAGTCTAACCAGAAGATATTTTTTTTTTTAAAGAAGAAGGAAAACAGGAAGAAAAGAAAAAAAAGAAAATAATCTTTGGCACTACCTCAAATCTATTTAAATCTCCAGGATTGAAGCCCAAGAATCTGTTTCTAAATATGGTCTCCAAGTTATCTCTTAAACTGCCAACCTAGTCATCCTCATTCAAACTTCCACCAAGGTAGTTCTAAACCTTGGCTGCACATTAAAATCACTTAGGTTGTTTTTAAAACAAACCAATGTCCAGGCCAATTAACCACAATCTCTGGGAGTGGTTCCCAGTCATCGTTTGTTGTTTTGTTTTTTTATTATTTTATTGTTGACATTACAGATGTCCCCCATTACACTCCCCCCCCCCCCATTTACCCACCTCCGCTCAGTTTCTGCATCCCCTGCCCTCTGGCCACCACCACACTGTTGTCTGTGTCCATGGGCTATGAATATATGTTCTTTGGCTAATCTCTTCATCTTTTTTCATCCAATCCCTCCCACCCTCCACCCCTCTGACATTTGTCAGTCTGTTCCATGTATCCATGCCTTTAGTTCTATTTTGTTCATAAGATTCCACATATTAGTGAGATCATATGGTATTTGTTTTTCTCTGACTCGCTTATTCCACTTAGCATCATACTCTCCAGGTCCATCCATGCTGTCACAAAAGGTAACAGTCCCCTTTTTTAACAGCTGTGTAGTATTCCATTGTGAAGATATACCTCAGCATTTTTATCCACTTCTACTGATGGGCACTTGGGCTGTTTCCAGATCTTGGCTATTGTAAATAATGCTGCTATGAACATAGGGGTGTATATATTCTTTCTGATTGGTATTTCAGGATTCTTAAGATATATTACCAGAAGTGGGATTGCTGGGTCAAAAGGCAGTTCCATTTCTGATTTTTTGAGGAAACACTACCGTTTTCCACAGTGGCTGCACCAGTCTGCATTCCTACCAACAGTGCACGAGGGTTCCTTTTTCTCTACATCCTCACCAGCACTTGTTGTTTGTTGATTTATTGATGGCAGCCACTCTGACAGGTGTGAGGTGATATCCCATTGTGGTTTTAATCTGCATTTCTCTGGCGATTAGTGACATTGAGCATCTTTTCATACGTTTATGGGCCACTAGGATTTTTTCTCCTATTCCTTGCCCTTCCTTGATTTGTTGATGGAGCCCTTCTGACATCTGTGAAGTGATACCTCATTGTGGTTTTAATTATCATTTCTCTGATACTTAGTGGCACTGAGCATTTTTTCATGCCTATTGGCCATCTGTTATGTCCTTTTGGAGAAGTGTCTATTAAGGTCCTTTGCCCATTTTTTAATTGGATTGTCTTCCTGGTGTTGAGTTGTATTTGTTGTTTTTAAAGTTTTCCAGGTGATTCTGTTGCACAGTGAAGGTTGAGAAGCACTAGTATATTTTTAGTAGTCAAATTTTCATGTGTTTTTGTTGAATTGTAATCTGATTTCCTAGAGTAGGGGGTCTCAAGCTTTAGTGTGCATCAGAATCACCTGGAGAGCATGTTAAAAGACATTGTTGGACCCCACCCCCAGAATTTCTAATTCAGTAGTTCTGTGATGGAGGCCCAAGGACACACATTTTTTAAAAGTTCTCTGGTGATGCTGATGCTGCTGATCCAAGGAAACACACATTAGTAACCACTGTCTTAAAGCTTCCACTGGTCCCAGTTCTATTCCTTGAATCATGGTAAATATAATCCCTCTTCTAATATGGCAATCCTGAAATGTTTTAAGAGAACCATTACATCTTTATTCCTTCCCTCCCTCTTTAGCCTTTTTGTGAACTGATGCCAGTTACATCATGCATCATGATTTTGAGTCCTTACTAGTTTGCCTAAATCCCTGCCATTCATAAAGTGTAACATAAACACAATCACTCTAATGGGAGCATGCAGGAGGCAGCTGATCCATGTTGCACTCTCACATAGATGTTTCTCTCTCCCTCTCCCTTCCTCTCTCTAAAAATCAATAAACTATTTTTTTTTTAAATTAAGGTTTTATGTAAATGGAATAAAGACTTAAATGTAAGACTCGAAACCATAAAGATCCTAGAAGAAAACACAAGCAGTAAAATCTCTGACATTTCTCTATGCAATATTTTTTCTGATATATATCTCTCTGGGCAAGGGAGACAAAAGGAACTATATACAAATGGGACTACATCAAACTAAAAAGTTTTTGCACAGCAAAGGAAAGCATAAACAAAATGAAAATACAACCTACTGGATGAGAGAAGATATTCATTAATCATGTAAAGGGTTAATATCCAAAATTTATAAAGAATTCATACTACTCAATAGCAAAACCCCCAAACAATCCAATTAAAAAATGGGCAGAGAGCTCAGGCCGGTTGGCTCAGTTGGTTGAAGCATCATCCTGTACACCAAAAGGTTGCGGGTTCAATTCTTGGACAGGGCACATATCTAGGCTGTGGGTTTGTTCCTTGGTCCGGGCACATGTAGGAGGCAGCTGATCAACATTTCTCTCTCACATCAATGCCTCTCTCTCTCTCTCTCCCCCCTCTCTAAAATCAATAAAAACATATCCTCGGATGAGGATTTTAAAAAAAATGGGCAGAGGACCTGAAGAGACACTTCTCCAAACAGGACATATAGATGGCCCATAGACATATGAAAAGATGCTCAATGTCACTACTTGTCAGAGAAATGCAAATTAAAACTGCAATGAGATATCACCTCACACCTGTCAGAATGACTATCATCAATAAATCCACAAATAATAAGTGCTGTCTACGACGTGGAGAAAAGTCAACGCTCACCCTAGTGCACAGTTGATGGAAATGCAGATTGGTGCAACCACTATGGAAAACAGTATGGAGTTTCCCCCCAAAATTAAAAATGAACCTGCCTCGTGACCCAGGGATTCCACTTCTGGGGATTTATCTGAAGAAACCCAAAACACTAATTTGAAAGAATATATGCACCCCTATGTTCATAGCAGCATTATTTACAATAGACAAGATATGGAAGCCACCCAAGTGCCCATAAGTGGTACATACACATAATGAAATATTACTCAGCCATTAAGAGAATTGAATCTTACCGCCTGTGACATCATGGATGGACCTAGAGGGTATTATGCTAAGTGAAATAAGTCAGAAAAACAAATATCATATGATTACACTTACCTCTGGAATCTAAAGAACAAAATAAATAAACAAAATTGAAACACATTCATAGACATAGAGAGTAGATTGGTGGTTGTCAGAGAGGAGAGGGTCTGGGGGACTTGGTGAAAGAGGAAAAGGGATTAAGAAGTAGAAATTGGTAGTTACAAAATAGTCACAGGGATGTAAAATACAACATAGGGAATATAGTCAATAATGTTGTGATGACTTTGTGGGTGCTGGAAATATTAGGGACAACACTTTGTGAAGTGTATGACTGTCTGGCCACTGAGATGTATACCTGAAACCAATAGTGTTGAAAATGAACTGTAATTTAAAAAAATTTTTTAATTAAAATTTAAAAAAATATTTAAATAATTTTTTTTAAAAAAAAGCCATATAGCTTAAGATAGCTTCACCATCCCATTTTTTGGTGGTCACATCATATGTTGACTCATGCTATGCTAACTTTTTACTAAAATATAAGCTTTTTTTTTCACCTAAGCTAGTTAAACTAGGTCCCTCCAGGACATAGTTATATAGTTAGAAACTTTTCAGACCTAATATAAACATGTATTTTTCCCACTTAACATTTACCTTGTTAGATTCTACCAATCATTCCAGCCTCTCAAGATCTTTTAAATTCTAGATCTGTCAACAGAAGGTGTGTGCAAGGTGGCTTTTTACTGAGAACAATTATATATGATGGGGTATTATTTTTCAGAGGCCACTCCACACTGTCAAAATTCTCCTCAAGCTACATTTACCCTAAATTTAACATAATTGTAATGATTTATACTTTCTAATGGTGATACCTGAGGCTTGAATAGGTCAAGCAATTTGCCCAAAGTCACACAGCTAGTACTCATCTGAGCCAGGATTCAAATCTGTCTGCCCAAGATTTCCCTGAGAGCTGCTTCTTAAAGAGGGAAAAGTCGGAGAGAAACAAGATGGTGGCGTAGGTAGCAGCTGCACCCACCGCCTCCCGCAACCACATCAAAATTACAACTAAAATACAGAACAACCATCACTCAGAACCTCCTGAAATCTAGCTGAACAGAAGTCTTACAACCAGGGAACTGAAGAAGCACCAAGACTGGTAGGAGGGGCGGAGACACAGGCGGATCAGGCCTGAATCGCAGAGATGCGGCCAGGGCCCACACCTGGTGCCACGGTTTAAACCCAGGAGGGACATCTCAACGGTGGAGGTTTCCTAGAGGAGTGAGGGGTCCAGCCCCACATCGGGCCCCCAGCCCAGGGCCCCAGGGCCGGGAAGAGAACTCCGCACAACTTCAGGCTATAAAAACCAGCGGGGTCTGTCACTGAGGGACTCGGAAGCAGTGGGAGCCCCAGGCTTTCCTTTCAAAGGGCCCTTACACGGATTCAAATGCACTCCTGAGCTCTAGCACTGGACAGCAGCTTGAAAGGAACCTAGGACATTTGGGGAGGAACTAACTTGCCTGAAATTGGGGTGAGAGGTGGAGGGACAGCTTTCTCCCAGACAAAAGAGCTGGCAGAGGCCATTGCTCCTTTGGTAAGCCCTCCCCCAACACAGCTGACAGGCAGGCACCATATTTGATTCGCCAGCATCTGACTCACACCTTTCGCACCACCCTGGTGACTCCGGGAGATCCTGCCTCTCCCTGCTTACAAGCTAACCCAAGCCATTTCCAGTGGCTTTTCTATGCAAGTGGCCTCTCAAACCCCATGCTTAGGACTTTCCTAAAATCTGTCAAAAAAGCAGCAGCATACCCCATAGGGCTTGATAAGTGGCCCCAGGCCTGGCACTAGTGGCAGCCTGCATTGGTTCATAGCTTGTCCTCTCCTGGACACCTCCAAGCCCAGCACAAGTAGCAGCCAACTACGATTTGCTGTGTAGCTCATGCTGGGTGGTCCTGGGCAAGGTACTGGCAGAGGCTGACTTTGCACCTCCCAGGAGGCCCCAGAGACAGTGTACCTGGTGGTAAGACTCAACCATGTTGGATTACAACCCTACCACATCCACGAGTGACAAACTCAAGGGGCCCACTTGGTGAACATCAAAGCTCCACAAAGAAAATCCTGCTCCATAGGGGTGTCTCCAGCACAGCAGCTCTTTGGCTGTAGCTGCAGGTGGTCCTTACAGCCGAATGGCCTGGGGGTCAATTCCTCCCAGTGACGCCAACAGCAACCAAGGATCAACTACAACAGGACAGTGCACACAGCCCACACAGGGGAGCACCTAGAACGCCCAGCTCAGGTGACTGGGGACGGTGAGTCACTGGTTCCTACAGGACACCTACTACACAAAGCCCTCTACAAACTCCAGGAGACACAGCAGATCTACCTAATACATAGAAACAAACACCTGGAAGCAGCCAAAATGTGGAGGCAAAGAAACATGTCACAAAGGAAAGAACAGAAGAAATCTCCAGAAAAGGAGCTAAATGAAACAGAACCAAGCAAGCTAACAAATATAGAATTCAGAATTTTGGTTATAAGGATGCTCAAGGATATTAGTAAGACTACTACGAAAACAAGTGAGACCATCAATGACCTAATAAAATACCTACCAGAAATGAAGGCTACACGAACTGAAATGAATAATTTACAGGGAATCAACAGTAGAGTTGAGGACACTGAGAATCAAATCAGCAATTTGGAACACGAGGAAACAAAAATCACCCAACCAGAAGAGCAAAAAGAAAAAAGAATCCAGAAATATAAAGATAGTATGAGAAATCTCTAGGACAACTTCAAGAGGCCCAACATTCGTATTATTGGGATGCCAGAAGGAGAAGAAAGAGAGCAAGGAATTGAAAACCTATTTGAAAAAATAATGACAGAAAACTTCCCCTACCTGGGAAAAGAAATAAACTTACAAGTCCAGGAAGCACAGAGAGTCCCAAACAAGAGGAACCCAAAGAGGCCCACAGCAAGACACATCAGAATTAAAATGCCAAAGATTAAAGACAAAGAGAGAATCTTAAAAGCAGCAAGAGAAAAGCAATTAGTTACCTACAAGGGAGCACCCATATGACTGTCACCTGATTTCTCAACAGAAACCTTGCAGGCCAGAAGGGAGTGGCAAGAAATATTCAAAGTGATGAAAAGCAAGAACTTACAACCAAGATTACTCTACCCAGCAAAGCCATCATTTAGGACTGAAGGTCAGGTAAAGAGCTTCATGGACAAGGAAAAGCTAAAGAAGTTCATCACCACCAGACCAGTACTACATGAAATGTTGAAGGGTCTTCTTTAAGAAGAAGCTAATGAGCCCAGCTGAGCGTGGCTCAGTGGTTGAGCTTCCACTTAGGATCCAGGAGATCGAGGTTCAATTCCCGGTCAGGGCCCATGCCTGGGTTGCCAGCTCAACCCCCAGTAGGGGGCATGCAGGAGGCAGCTGATCAATGACTCTCATCATTGATGTTTCTATCCCTCTCTCCCTCTTCCTTCCTCTCTCTGAAATTAACAAAGATATATTTTTAAAAAGAAGCTAATGAACGAAAGAATCTGATAAACTAAGTGGATCCAGAGACATTGACGCATGCAACAGATGATCATATTTCAGACGGAAGAAGGAAGAGGGGTGGAGGGTGGGAGGAGATTAACCAAAGAAGTTATATGCATATATGCATAACCCATGGACATGGACAATGACGGGGTGAAGGCCTGGGGAGGGGATGGGAGCAAGGTGGAGGGGGTCAATTGGGGGGGGGGGGAACGGGACACCTGTAGTGCTTTCAACAATAAAGATAAATTTTAAAAAATAAATTGAAATTTTAAATTTAAATATAAAAATAATAAAAGGTTTAAATGAAAAATAAATAAAAATGCAAAAGTCTTGTATGAAAAACTTCCTCTCTAGGTTTGGCACATGTAAGAAACATATGTCTGCTTCACAAGAGATGCTAAATAAGACCCCACTCTACCCCCATTACCACTATTTGGGACATGATGTTTGGACTCCCAGAAATAAATAGCCTAGAGCCAATTCTCAAAGTGGGAGAGGAAACTGGTGATAGTACAGGTGTTTTTCAGGCTGTCTCAGGGGGAAGGCCTTTAGTCATTATAGTGTCAAAAAGAAAAAAAAATATTATTTTGGTTATAATTTAGGTATAAGTACTTTAGTTTTCTTCCTCAACAATGAATACCAAATTCATGGCAAATGGCTCTGCATCTTTCAGTCTAATTTAGTTAGAAGTTAAAGAGCTAGGGTTAAAATATCTAAATAGATTACACATTAGAATAGTCATGGGGATGCAAAGTACAATATAGAGTCCTGGTCGGAGTGGCTTAGTGGTTAGAGGGTCGGCCCGCACACTGAAGGGTCTCAGATTTGATTCCCGATCGAGGGCATGTACCTGGGTTGCAGATTCAATCCCTGGCCCCTGCGCACAGGTGGCAATCAATCGATGTCTCTCTCACATCTATGCTTTTCTTTCTCTCCCTCCCTCCTTTCCTCCCTCATCCTCCCTCTCTCCCTTCCACTCTAAAAAAAAATCAATGGAAAAAATATCCTTGGGTGAGGATTAAAAAAAAAAAAAAAGTACAGCATAGGAACTATAGTCAATAATATTGTAATAACTATGTATTGTGTCAGGGGATACTAAACTTATTGGGGAATCACTTCATAATTATATAAATGTCTAACCACTATGCTGTACACCTGAAACTAATATAGAATAATATTAAAGGTCAACTGTTATTGAAAATAAGTTAAGAGAGAAATACAAAAAATAATATCTAATGACAAATTATTGAATGCTGTGAAGTGTGACTTCATCTCTCATCTGCAGTAAATGAACTTCTTTGAACATGGCACGTTGTTTTACTATTCTTAGCATAGCACTTCTTAATTGCTCTTCATTCCCTTACATATTTGAATTTTGTATGCTATCATGAACTTGGAAAAAAGATATGGACAGGGAGCAAGATTTTATAATCAGAATCAAAGCCCAGTTTAGTGCAGCTTGGTAGTGGTATCTTAATACAACAGTGACCTTTCAAATATGGATTAGGAAAAAATGTCTCTGAAACACACAGGAGTTTCTGATGCTGATACTATTACTTTCTGTTTTAACATAAAACAAAACCAGTGGGGAATAAGAAAGTGCTGTCAAAAACTAGGTTCAAAAGGGGAAAAGAACTTAAGTCTGATAATGGAATAAGGACTTAAACTAATAGGATCTGAAAAAGATAAAATAAAACCAGTATTTAATTCATGGTCTTATGATCTGTGGTCACAATAAATTGTGCTTTTTAAGGTTGTCAAATGTTAACAAATTAAATATAACATATATTTTTAAAAATTTTAAAGGTTTTAAATTTATTTTTAGAGAGAGAGGAAGGGAGAGGGAGAGAGAAAAACATGGATGTGAGATCGAAACATTGATCGGGTGCCTCCTGCATGCCCCCTACCAAAGATCAAGCAGCCACCCAGGCATGTGCCCTGAGCAGGAATTGAACTGGCAACCTTTGGGTGCACACCCCAGCCCAACCAATTGAGCTACACTGGCCAGGGCTTAAGTATAACTTTTAAATATCTGTTGTTTTCTACTAATTAGACACATCAGAAAGTTCTTTAGAGTGGAGGAATATGGTCATATAACAAAACTATGATCTACAAGTACAGAGTTTCAGTTTTGGACGAAAACTTTCTGGAGATGAATAGTGGTGATGGTTGGTCCATAACATGAATGTAATTAATGCTGAATTGAATTACTGAACTGCACACTTAAAAATGCTTAAAATGGTAATTATTGTTATGTATATTCTACCACAGTTAAAAATATACTGGGGGGGAAAACCCACAAAAGCACCCTCTTTTCCCTGAACCACTGCATGAAGGGCAGTGGCCCACATCAATCCATCACACAGAGGAAACTGCATGAACAAATAATAAACCTTTGTTTTGCTACCATGACATAGCCATCCTCTGTTGAATAACATTTTTAAGGGTTTCTGCAAACAAAAAAACTGGTTTGCAAGGGAAGGCAGAGGTGGGTAGGTGGGGAGAGATTAACCAAGAATTTATATGCATATATGCATAACCCATGGACACAGATAATAGTGTGGTGAAGGCCTGGGGTGAGGGGATGGGTGTGGGGTAGAAGGGGCCAATGGGGGAAAAAGGGGGACATTTGTAATACTTTCAACAATAAAGATAAATTTTAAAAATTATAAATGGGATCTGATAAGTTCATGTATTCAACTCTCCTACAATCTGATTATATTTATATATGGCTTTAGCCTTTGGTAAGAGAATGAATCAACCAATTTTCTATTAATGAAATTGTTTAAATTCTTTATTTCCTTCCTATGAGGAATGTTTACATGACTTGAGAAAATAAAACTTTCATAATAATTTGAAATGGGGGGAAATTATGACCTATAGAACTAGGTAGCAGGAAAAAAAATAAGCTTTTGATTTGGTCAAACAGATTGAAATCCTATCTTGATCCATAATTATATAACCCTCAGCAAATTTAATCACTGTGAGTCAGTTTTTTCATCTAAAGAGTACAGGAATACAATGACTGTCCCAGGATATGATGACTATTAAATAAAACTTTATAAAATGATTAACTCATGTAGGCACTTGGTAAAGTATGCTTGGTATGACTCCAGAAGCTTTGAAATTTTTAGTTAATATTATATATAATCATTTTATTTCAGATCAGAATACCTTAGAGATCATCTAGTCCAGAGTGTCTTGATCTCAGTACTACTGTTACTTTGGGCCAAATAATTTGTTTTTGTGAGGGGCTATTCTATGCATTATAGGATGTTTAGCAGAATCCACAGCCTCTACTAACTAGAAGGTCATAGCATTCCAGAGGTATGACAACCAAGCATATCTCTAGACACTGCCACATGTCCCTTGTGAAGCAAAATTGCCTCCATTTTATAAATGATTAAGCCTAATGTCCTATTTCAAAATGAGGAAGCTAAGGCCCAGAGAGCTTATTGGAAATAAAGGTGTGGGGAAGCTAAAATTTAAAATATATGATCCTGTATTCAGGTGGATTAGAACCACGAAAAAAATTTCAGAAGTCTGTGGAGAGACATTAGTGATAGCAGAGGGAGGTTTTTAAGTCAGTGAAATACAAATGTGACTACTAGTAATTCACATTCTATGGACTTGGACATTACTAAAACCCCCTATGTTGATATAAAAATATGCAGTTCAGCTTATACTAGAATATCTGCCTTTGATGATATAAAAAGCAAAGAGGATTCACTTGCCAGAAACTCACTTTTTAGGGGCCTTTGTTGGATTGTGCCTACTCTAAATAGTTGCATTATTGTGCTAGAGTAAAATACCTTTAGCTTCTTTATCCAAAAATGCAACTGAGTGTGAAATCTAAATTATCACAATTGAAACTTTCTTCTAATTAATATTGCTAGATAACACCAGACAATTTAAGATAAAATAGATTTTTGTGACAAAAGAATAACATTTATGGCTTGAGTCAGAATAAAATAATGAATCTGTGCCTATAATTTGGTTTACTCTCACTAATAGGATTAAGAACCTTACAAGATCTCTGAGGAAGGAATTAGCAGATTATCACATATCATCAGTTCTAGGTAACAGAACTTTCTCTGTTCACTCCAATTAAATGTTCTTCAGTTATCCTGCTAAAAAAAGTTAAGCTTACTCAAAGTAGGTGACTCTATATAGAATTGGCTATATTTAATAAATTGAATATTACTTGCATTTGTTAAATGACAGATTTAGTTGTACAAAACTCCAAATGTCTTCCTTAAGACAACTCATCAGATGTTTATGGCAATAATAGCTATTAGCTGTTTTATCTTTTAATTTTTAATCCTCACCCAAGGATATTTTTTTGTTGATCTTTAGAGAGAGAGGATAGGAAAGAGAGAAACATGGATCGGTTGCCTCCCATACACGCCCTGACTGGGGATCGAACCCGCAACCTAGGCATGTCACCTGACCAGGAATCAAACCTGCAATCTTTTGGTGCATGGAACAATGCTCCAACCAACTGAATTACCCAGCCAGGACAGCTATTAATTGTTTTAATGCTTTGCTGAAGTGAGAATTTCATAGCTCAACTGATCTTGAAGCAAAATACACACACACACACACACACACACACACACACACATCAGGAACATCAATACAGGGTGAAAATTCATTTTTGAGCCATTGAACCTTTTTTTTAAAACTTCACTGAATGAAACATGAAGTGCCCTACAAAATCTCAATACTCCCTTTGCCATGAATTCTGGGTACATGTCTTTTCATATGTCTGTTCACGGGGCACTTCTTTTGCTTGTTTTTGTTTTTAGGCTGATTGCCTTCCCATTTGTAACCTTTGAAAGCTTCTAATCTTCCCTGCTTTACAATTTCTAATCTCCACTGACATTTGCTCATTACCAACCCAGGATAGATGAGATCCTCAGGAAAGTTAGCTATCCTTGAAAATGGATCAGCAAATGCTTTATAGAAAGACACTTTTAATGGTCTTATTTGGAGTAGACTTGTAATAGTTGGAATCTTGACAATTCTTTGCCACCTTTCAGAGAATCTCCTAAGTAGGACTTAAAAAACAAGTAAAAGATATTGGCACACCATCAAGCAACATTTTTCTCTCTTTTATCTGCTATCATAAACGGCAACCATTTATGGCCTTTATAAACATCTAGCCAAAAATATTTTGAAACCTAATAGTATTTTAGACAGTGTACCATATGAAAAGGTAACAGAGTTTTATTTGGACTGAACAGTTAATGAAGGATATTTACCTAAATTCAATGATAGCTTTTAGGTAGCAATTATATTTGGTTTTTCATATCCTAGTAAATTGTCTCAACACTAACAACACAGACTTTATTACTCACTGAATATCAGGTGATAACTATTTGGGCAAGGTTTATTATGGTTTATGAATCACTGTTCTAGTGCACAGCCATGGAAATGCCATGGAAAAATACTAATGCAGAACTGCAAAATCATGGTTCATATGTTCAGATCTGAAAACCACCTCAGAATCTGGCTAGTCCAAAACCTCTACTTCAGAAATGTCAAAACTAAAATCCAGGAAGCAGGGTCACAAAATTTAGTAGATTAACAACAGAACCTAGGTTCACTGCACCAGACTCATACAGTAGGGCTCTCTTCATTTTACCAGCTAGCAATACTATAGACATGGTATTGCTGCTACTTTATGAGTTTTTATCTCTTAAAGCTATTAATACCTGCATATATTAAAAGATACTGCAACCAAGCCAGGCAAAAAGCCATTTTTTCCATGAAATACTAGTTCTAAACCTTACTGTGAAAAGGCCAGGAGAGCCAAACTGAATTGTGATTTTGACCACCTATAACACTGTTCTCTCCTCCTTTCTGGTTACAGACAGAAAGTTTGGTATAAAAACAAAAAATCCAGGAGATTTCATAGTTTCATCCCAGAACAACGATACAAATCCAAGCTGACTGAAGACATTAAACAGAGGATTTCAAAGGTTGCCTTCAATAAGTGAGTTAATAAATAAAAACATCATCATATCACAGTGTATTTCTAATTTCCATATTTAGTAAGTGGCATTTATGTAATGTGCCTATGACAAATATTGTAAGGTATTTTTTTTACTGCTTTGCTTTTCCTCCAAAGTAAAAGGTGTGAAAGGATATGGAATAGCACAGAGGGATATGTCATTTAAGAATGTGAAGAGAAAAATCATTTTTATGGGGTAATTTTAATGGTATATCCTCCTAAGAGAAAGGAACTTAAATTACTCTATTTTGGAGTCCACAACCTTTCCCTTTGGAGGCAAGTTAGCACCATAAGGCAACACAGGGAATACTGAAAATTAATACAAAGTTTACGATGATGGCAAAATGCTTTAGAGATCTCCAGTGGAATTGGTTTCAACCACCTAAGAAGCATTTCCAAAAGATGCTTTAAAACACCACGGCAAATTTTACACTTTCCTATTAGTAGGCTGTTTACAAGTATATAGTTCTTTGTGTAAACTAAATACCACTTATACTGAAAGTCAAGAAATACATTTTTCTGTTAGTAGTAATATGTGTTGTAGGTACAACAGCACTTATTAAAACCAAAAAAAGATTGGCCCATAAACCTTGCTGTACAAGGTTACATCCTCAAATAGCCAAAGAAAACTCTCCAAAGTGATTCCTGAAATCGGTGCTTCTGCCACTCTCTTCCTCTCCTTTCCTCAATACAACTCCCTCCTCCACCAGACCCTAGGATTCTAAAATCCAAGAGGACCTACTTGAAACCTCAAGTATACACTCTAATATCCCCAAATTCCTAACCTCATCTCTTCTTAGGTATCCTATGGCAAGTATCTATACTGCAGGATGCTGAATTTCACTAAAGGGGGGTTTCCTCCCTCTGATTTCTTTGGCCTTTTCTCTTTTGATCTCTGCCCTCTTTCTCCGCCAGTCTCTCTTCCCTTTCCGTGATCTCCTAGTTCCACAGCACTTCTACATTGCTTCCTTTTACCAAATCACACCTCAGCTTCCTAGAGCATAGTAAGGTGCCCTGGATGGGAGAGAAATTATATGTTTGTTTTTCCCTTCAAACTCCTGCCTTGTGAATACCTGGGGTTCCTTTTCCTGGGAGCCCCCATCCTTTTTTGGGGGGGAGAATTAGGGAAGCCCCTGTCTGTTTCAGTCCATCTTGCACACTCAGGGATATTACTGCGGGGTGGGGCGGGGCGAGCTTGGCCTTTACTGCGCCACAGCAGGTGGGGGGTGGGGCGGTGGCGAACCGCGCCCATTCCGATCTCAATCTCGGAAGGGCTGAAGTGAGGCAGCGAAAGAGATGGGGCCGCCCCCACACCCCGGGACGGGAACTCACCTTCTCTGAGGCAAGGGCGGGTGTCTACTTTAAAACTACTGTCCCCCCTCCCCGCCGCCGCCATAGTGGAGCCGCCACAGCCGCCGCCGCCGCTGTCGCCACAGCCACCGGCAGGCGAGCTGGCAGTGGTGGAGGTGGCGGAGGAGGCAGGCTCAATCACTGCAGCCGCCGCGCAGGCGGTGTAGGAGGAGGCGGCAGAGACAGTAGCTTCCCGAGGGGAAGACTCTGCCGCCAGCGGTGTGACTGTTTTCAGCGCCGCCGCCATCGCAGCGAGGCGCGGACGACCGCACTTGCGCCTCTCTCCCGTTAAATCCTTTAGCCCCGCCTTCCGTTTAGCCCCGCCCCCGTTGCCCCCATTCTCTCGCAACAGCTCGAGCCTCGTTCTAGCTCCTTCTCTCTGCCAATAAGAACGCTTTAGACCCTCGGGCCGCTTCTCCCCTCCCCCACTGCTTGGCGTCACACTTCTCCCTTCTGAGCGGAAGTGAAGCTGGCCAAGCGCAAAAAGCGCGGGATGTAAAAGCACGTGGGCCTCACAGAGTGAGGGTCTTCCCGTGGAGGAACTCATCTAAAACCAATTCAAGACGGAACATAATGACTGGAAAAAAACAATCGATTCTACCTCCAAAATATCTCTAAAATGCATCTCGTGTCATTCTTACAGCCGTCAGTACAGAGTACAGAAATAAGCAGCATCCTTGGTCAAGACATATTTTCGTCACGTCCCATAAACAACTGCTTGTCTATCAAACTACCCATCTATATTAAAAACCTGTGAATCCGGTACCCAGCCAAAGTACAAGAATATTGCTGATAACTAAATATCCTCACCATCTTTTCCTCAACTTCCCTCCCAGAGAAACCAATATCTTGATTTACATCTATTATTTCCATGTTCTTTTTATGTATATTCTTATCACATAGATGTATGCCTAAACAATATTGTTTAGTTTTGATTGTTTTCAAATTTCACTAAAATTTATATCTTTTCTATGTAGCATTTTGGGACTTGTTTCTTTCACTGAACGTTTTGTTCCTAAGATTTAATCACGTAGCTGTAGTTCATTCACTGTCAGTGCTGTACAATATCCCATCCATTTCTCTGTTGATGGGTATGTGTCCCGGTGCATCTGCAGAAAAGTTTCTTTTAGGTATGCTCTCCTTTCCAGATTCACTTTCATTGCCCTATTTCAAGTCCTCATCACCTCTTTTCAGAACTATAGCATCTGTCACACTGATCTCCTCTGATCTCAATCCCTCCAATCTATTTCCATATTGCTGTCATTTATCGCTACCTTTCTATTGCTTGTTGGGTACTCAAAGGTCACAGCTTCATGCTATTACCCCTAATCTCATCCTCTTCCATGGCCCCTACCCCACCACTTTTACTTCATGATTTAGTAATATTGAACCTTATAGATTTGCATGAAGACTATGGTTTTTTTCATGATGCAAGGTAATTGTATTTGTTTCTCTCCCTTACGGAAATGACCGTTTCCTCACATTAAGCACCTGCCTAGTGAACCCCTATATCCACCTTCAAACTCAGATCATACATCACTTCCCCCAGGCAACCTTCTCTATCTCTTCTTAAACTTAATTCCACCCTATATCTGTGCTACACCTAGATCTTGTGCATATTTGTATTATGTATCTCTCTTCTCAGTAGCTTGGGACCATTCTGAGACAAAAGATAGTTTGTTTTATTTTTGATGCCCCACGCTCCAGAACAGTAAATTCTTAAGGCAAAGTTCTCAAACCAGAGGACCTTAGACCTAGGTTCCTAAGTCCCTAGATCTGGCCCACAGATGTGTTTTGTTTAACTGCATAATTGTTTATTTACTTCCTTGTCAACCTTTGAAAGGGGCAGTTCATGCACACACACACACACACACACACACACACACACAAGTCTCTTAAAAGCATTAGAAGATTGGCAGTACTAGCTGTGCACTGGAGCTGAATAGCAAATTCAGAGATTTGGAGTGCTGGGCTCTTAAGAACATAACATATCTTTAGGTTATTTGTGGTTCAGTAATTTACCCAATATTACCTAAGTAATTAGGTGGTTTCTCTAATCTTCGATCGTGTCCTTCTGTAATTAGTGCAACATTTACTCATCAAAGAAATTATTGGATAGGTCATGCACAAGAAATATTCCACTGAAATAGCCAGTAGAACAAGGTAAGCATAAAACTGGAGTGTAATTTCATTCCTTCTAATATGGGGGGGGGGGGGGAATCCCTGGAAAGCATTGTTTCTCAAAATGTGAACCACAGTCCACTTGTAAAGGAATATTCAATCAGAATCTCTGAAGAGCGTGGGAATTGATGTTATAGAAGTATATTTTTATTGACATGAAAAGTTTTCATATATACATATATATTTTTATGAAAAGGAGGTTAATATAGAACTTTTACAGAAAACATATCTGTGTATGCCTAATGTATTTGTGTCATGGTATACACCTTTGGATATTCTCATTCTTGTTCTCTGCTCCCTACCCCCATTACACAGTCACAGAATGTTTTTATCAGCCTAGAGAGGGTCTGAAGGGAACATCCTACCAAGTGATTAGTATCCAGATATCTGCAAGAATCACTCAAAATGTGTCCTATGCTACATAAACATCTAGAAAGTTCTCATTGTTTGAGAACTATAGGAAATAGTTTTCCATGACCTAAGGTTGTCTTCTATAATTGGTTAAGGGCAGCACAAGTGTAAGTAATGGTCCCTTATTCATCCAATGGAGTTTGGAATCAGGGAACAATTTCAGCACCCCATTTCCTCATTTCATATGTACCCCTGACCTCTGATTTTTCATTTTTATGTTACTCACCCTCTTTACATTACCATGCCATCAGAGACTTTAACTGCTATCTTAGTCCTATCTAGGGTTGTTCTTTCAGCTAGAGACTGTTTGCTGCATTCAAATGACGATGAATTTAAATAAAATTGCACAAATAGTGTGTAGTATAATATTTTTTTAAATTTAGAACTAATCTTACCTCCCAGCTGATAATTATTTTCTGGAGGCAAATAATATCAGAATAAATATCACTGTAGCCATTTTTTTGGTTATTGCTAAAGAGTATATTCTACATGGGCATTTAAAAAATACTTAGCGCAGCCCAGCCAGAGTGGCTCAGTGGTTGAGCATCGACCTATGATCCAGGAGATCCCAGTTCGATTCCCAGCCAGGGCACATGCCCAGGTTGAGGTCTCAAGCCCCAGAAGGGGGCATGCAGGAGGCAGTCGGTCAATAACTGTCTCTCATCATTGATATCTCTTCTCTCTCTCCCTCTCCCGTTCTCTCTCTGAAATCAATAAAATATAATTAATTAATTAATTAATTAAAAATACTTAGTACAATTATGGAATGCAAGATTGTGTGTGTGTGTGTGTGTGTGTGTGTGTGTGTTTACAGAATAGATCCAAGTATTTGAATTCCTCTTCAACAGAACCACTCACCACAAGATTTTTCTTTATGGAAAATTTTCTTTTAAAATAGCTCTTCTCCTGGTCCTCAGAAGACATCAGAATAGAGGCTCTGGCCAAATAAATTCTCCACCCAGACAAATCTCTGGCAGATATTTTGGATCCAGACTCCAGAATGAAGACAACTATGGATCTGATGGAAGCTTTGTTTCCTCGAAATGTTAACTTGCTGAAAGAAAACAGAGTAAAGAGGAAAGCCGTGCAGAGAACTGTCAGCTGTCCAGGATATAAAGGCAAGAGGGGTGAAGACAAGGAAGCAGTGGACATGTTGGTCAACTGTCGTGCCTACTACAATGTGTCTGTTCCCAATGCAGAACTTCTGAACATAATCAAAGATATGCCAGAAGAGGTGAATACAGAAGAGGAACAAGCAGATGTCAACAGAAAAAAGGCCAAGCTGATGGGGAGCCTTGCCCACAACCTTGAGACACTCCAGGAACAGAAGGGGAGTCTTCTAATAGACATCAAGCTCAATAACACATTGGGAGAAGAGGTGGAGGCTTTGATCAGTGAGTTCTGCAAGCCCAATGAGTTTGACAAGAACAAGATATTCATTGAGGACTTGGGCAAGGTGGTAAACCTGCTGTTCTCCCAGTCAGGGCACCTAGCCAACATGGAGAACATCCTTAGTGACCTTGGTGAAGATGCCAGTAATGAAGAAAGGAGCTCTCTCAAGAAGAAGAAGGAGAAGGAGGGGGAGGAAGAGGAGGAGGAGGAAGAGGAGGAGAAGGAGGAGGAGGAGGAGAAGGAGGAGGAGGAGAAGAAGAAGAAGAGGAGGAGGAGGAGGAGAAGGAGGAGGAGGAGAAGAAGAAGAAGAGGAGGAGGAGGAGGAGGAGGAGGAAGATGATCCTGGCAAGGCAGCACAAGGATCCCTGGGAGCTCAAGGATAACCTGGACCAAGGGGAACACGTCATGTTGGACATTCTGGCCAATTACCTTTCAGAAGAACAACTCCAGGTTACCAGCATTTTGTGAAAAGGAAGTCAGCACTCTTCATTGAGCAGTGAAAGCTGGACAAGATCAAATGAGGCCAGGAGCAAGTCAAGTGTCTACTGGACAGTCTTCCCTCTGTTTTCATTCCTAAGTCAGGGGTCCTGGCTCTGCCTCCAAACTTCACCACTGTAATGACTCTTCTTAGGCAATGTACTTTCAGTGTTATTTTCCCAACATTAATCTCTCCACTTTAACCTCTTCTAAAATGCCCAACCAAAAGATCACACTTTCTTTCAATGCTATTTAATCTGAAAAAATGTATCAGTGAAAACCACTGTTTAAGTTGTATGGGGGGGGGGGGGGGGATAAAAGGAAAAGATTCTATCCAGGAAAAAAGCCTATTTTTTCCTTCTCATCCTTCATGATTGATCCTCTGAGAGCTTGAATGCTGCTCAGAACTTACCTGTTTCTATTATTACTTTCTAGTAAAATGAAAATTAATGAACCTCTGTGAATTGATTGGAGGGTGTTTGATTGTTTAGTTTTCAACAGACTGAGGTGACAGAGATCAGAGTGTGTTACTCTCAGGAATGTATCCACAGTGGTCTTCCTTACTTGTGGGCAGTGTATCCTGACGAAGGTACAAGTACTCATTAATGAAGGTCTGTGACATGAAATCTTTAAAGAGAAACAGAGAGGAAAAAATTATAAAACCTTGAACATTATTGCTATTTAAATTTTTTTTAATGAAAAAGATCATTATGTTTATGTGTTAATGACTTATTTGATTATATTTTTTGGTGGACCTAGACAATTATGTTTGAGCTTTGTATTTAATGAAAACCTTAATGAAATGAAGAATTCCAAAGATAAAAATAAAATAAATTAAATAAATAAAATAAAATAAAATAACTCTATTTAAAAAATGTTTGTGTGAGGGTCAGAATATTTTTACAGGACTGTGTATTGCAAAACTACCCAAAAGTACCACAGGACATTTACTTCATTATAATAATAAGCGTTAGCATTTATTGGGTGCTAAATATGATGATAGAGAATGTGGCTTATCTTAGGTGCTACAAAGTCTGACTCTGGGACACACACATGCTGACTCTCACTTTAGCACCCAATCCAACAGACCAACTCCCCTGAGTATTTTGTCTTGTTGGACTCCAGAGACACGACAGAAATCAGGTCCAGAGAAGGAAGGAACTTACAAGTCTATAGCAAGTTTATATAGTAATGACTCTCACAGTCCTTCCCCAAAGGGACCTATAGCCATTTACTTAGCTAATTGCACACTAAGAATAAGTTACCCAGGCATTTTAGGCTTTTGGACATGGGATTCTTGTCGACACTGATGCCTGAATACCTGAAAAATATTAATGGCCTGCTCTTGGAAAGGGAACATATGAATTAGCCCAGATTGACTCATTATGGTTTTATTGGGTTTATCTGTCCAGGTCTAGATCACTGTTGTTCTAACAAGTCCATGAAATAATCTGCTTGTCATCTCCCTGATCCACAAATATATAACTAGAATACATATATATAGCAGGTGGCAGAACCTCCACATTGGTTCCTTAGCTTATGAGGAAAAATCTATCTTTCTGGGGGAATCCAGGTGGAAGCCTCTGAAGCTGCTACCAATGCAGCCAAGATGGTAAATTAAAAAAACATACAAAATCCTGTGGGGAGTGGCATAAATTTGTGCTATCCTTAAAAGACTTAAATGAGCAAGGGCAATGATGTCCATCATTTTCCCATTTAATTCATTAGCCTGGACCATAAATAAGTCCAGGGAGATTACAGAGAAGAGTAAACTACCACAAACTCAAGCAAGTATTAACCCAAGTTGCAGCTGCTGTATTGGATGTGGTATCCTTACCAGAACAGATTAACATGGCTTCAAGTACATGGTCTGTACTTGAAGCAAATGAGCTCTTTCTGATCCTTACCATGAAGAATGTCCAGGTGAAGTTCACATTCGCATGATTTGGACAACAGAATTAATTTATCACCTTGTCTTAGGGATATGTTAACACTCCAATTCTGTCATAACATAGCTTGAAAGGTGTGAAACACAAATAAACCCATGCCTATGTGGTCAATTAATATTTGACAAAGGAGGCAAAAACATAATGGAGTGAAGGCATCTATTCAATAAATGGTGCTAGGAAAATTGGACAGATACATGCAGAAAAATGAAACTAGACCACTTTCTTACACCTTATACAAGAATAAAGTCAGAATAGATTAAAGATTTAAAGTTAAGACTCAAAACCATAAACCTCATAGAAGAAAACATAGGCATTAAAATCTCTGAAATTTATCTTAGAAATATTTTTCTGAAATATCTCCTCAAGCAAGGGAAACAAAAATATACACAAATTAGACAACATCAAACTAAAAAGGTTTTGCACAGAAAAGGAAACCATCAACAAAATGAAAAGACAACCCACTGAATGGGAGAACATATTCAACAATGATACATCTGATAAGGGGTTAATATCCAAAATTTATAAAGAACGCAGAGAACTAAACACACACACACATAAAAAACAATCCAATTTTAAAATGGGCAGAGGACCTGAATAAACACTTCTTCAAAGAGGACATATAGGTGGCCAATAGACATATGAAAAGATGCCCAACATCACTAATCATCAGAGAAATGCAAATTTAAAACACAATGAGCTATCACTTCACACCTGTCAGAATGGCTATCATCAGTAAATCAACAAACAACAAGAGTTGGTGAGGATGTAGAGAAAAGGGAGCCCTCGTGCACTGTTGGTGGGAATGCAAACTGGTACAGCTACTGTGGAAACAGTATGGAGGGTCCTCAAAAGAACTAAAAATGGAACTACTTTATGACCCAGCAATTCCACTTCTGGAGATTTATCTGAAGAAACCTAAAACACTAATGTGAAAAATATATGCATTCCTATGTTTATTGCAGAGTTATTTACAATAGCCAAGATATGGAAGCCACCCAAGTGACCGTAAAGAGACAAGTGCATAAAGAAGAAGTGGTACATAATCAGCAAGAATATATGCACCCCTATGTTCATGGCAGAGCAATTTACAATAGCTAAGATCTGGAAACAACCCAAGTGCCCATTAGTAGATGAATGGATAAAAAAAGCTGTGGGACATATACACTATGAAATACTACGCAGCTATAAAGAATGATCTTGTACCCTTTGGGACAATATGGATGGACCTGGAGAATATTATGCTAAGTGAAATAAGCCAGGCAGAGGGCGGGTGAGTGGAGGGGGAGAGATTAACCAAAGAATTTACACGCATATATGCACAACCCAAGGACATGGACAATGGCCTTCTGCACTACTTAACATCCTTGATGGAGCTGAAGCATGTCATTTATCCTATTCCTGTCCATTGCTGCAAACAATGATTTTCACAGCAGTTTGGACCAGCAGAAACTTGCTGAAGTGCAGGCCCAGTTGAAGTTGATACTACAGGAGACACAGCGGGACAACATGAACTGGACCACTTCTCCTCAGTGATTTCCACAGTACAAGGGGCTTTGTCAACACTTATGTGTGGCCATTAAAGCACCCCGTGTTTTGCCTGAAGCCCAAGTTTGTAGAGACACATATAAAATTATATTGTTCCAGGAAACTGGTTAGGAAGATTGGATATGTAACCGACCTCTGTAAAGAAGGAAATAGGGGAATTTGAAAGGTCTTACGGATCTCTTGCCCATTGCCCTCTACATCCTCTTCTTGTTGCTCATCACAGTGTTGGCTAACCCAGTCAGTGGTACATCATTTCCCTGTCTACACTTGTAGCTCCATTTATCCCCTTATGGGCACTTGGCATAAGTCAGATCAGTTGAAACTTTCTCAATGTGTTAGTTGTTGAAGCCAATAATTTTACTCTCTAGTGTCCTACAAACTTCTTGTACTTACGATCTCCTTAGCTTGCTTATGAGAAACCATATGTAAGTAAAAGGAAACAAACCAACTATGCCCAGTACTTGCTAGTGTCTTCATCAACATGTTGCTATCTGCTTTCAGAGGTCTCAGACTCCTGGTCAGTTATTCCTTATTTCACACACATTCACCCAGTATCTGTTATGATTTAAGTACTGTTTCAGGTGCTAAGATAAAGCCCCTGATCTCAAAGCACTCAGAGTACAGAGATGTTCTTATGATTTGTCAGTTTCTCCACTCCTTCTTAGGGTATTTGGGAAAATTATTTACCCATACCTCAGATTTTTTTCCCCCTTACATATTCTGCTCAATCCTGTTGCTTCTTTATGCTGCTGGGTTGCTAGCTGCTCAACCTTCAGCTCATAGTTTAAATGTTATCTTCTCAGATAGGTTTTCTCTTACTTCCCTATTTAAGTAGGCTTACTCTGCTGCTGTTCTCTCTTAATGTACCAGGTACATTTCCTTCATGTACACATCATTCATATGTACTTGCTCCCTCTGCTCTGCCACTAAAGGTGCACTGTTCAGTATGGTGCACACTAGCCATATGTGGCTATTGAGCACTAGAAATTTAGCTACTCTGAAATGTGATGTAGTCTAAGTGTTAAATGCACATTGCATATTTTAGCCTTAGTAAGAAATAAAGGATGTAGAATAACAAATTGATAATTTATGATGTTGTTTACATGTTGAAGTGATAATATACTGCATATAAAAGACAGTAAAGAAAAAGGAATGTAATTTAACTTGTTTCTGTTGTTTACATGAACTTCAAACACTTAATATGAAAAAAATATTAAAATAACTAATTAATGATCCATTTATATGTTTACATGTGAAAATGATAGGTGTACTTGTAAATTACATTTCTAAGATTTGAGAAAAAAAGTAAACTTAATTAATCGTTCCTATTGTTTACATATTGAAATGATAACATACTGAATTTCAATGACTTATTAACAAAAAAGAATGGAAAATAATTGCTACTTTGTGCATGGTATTTCCTTGTTGAAATGAAAACCAACTGCATTTTAAAGACTGTAAGAAAAGAATGTAAAAATAATTAACAAGATGCTTATATTGTTTCCAGGTTGAAATAACACACACATTTCAAAGACTCGGTAAAAAATGTTTTTAAATTGCTTGTGATTTATGATTACTCTAGTGAGAATCAAGATTGTTTTAAAGATTCAAGGTTCAGTAATTTTGAACAAAAACATTCATCTAGAATGTAACAATTGAGTAAACTATAACTGTTGAACAATTTTTAGCTTTTCTCAAGTTAGTTCTATTGTAGGATGTAATTAAGCAGTAATATATTCAGGTTAAAGCAGTTGAATTATGTTAAATGTTGTTCTTATATCACATTACATTAAACACTGGATGCATGTTGAAAGACATGCTTTTTTTTGTTAAACAATATAGGAGCTGTGTCTACAATTAAAATCAAAACATGCGGCAAGTTTGTTAGTTCTAGTTTCTTTTAATAACTTCTAAGACACATAAATCTAAGCTTTAAGTTCATAGGGAAAATTTGAAACACAATACCAATACTTTAGGTTTTTTGGTCTTGGTGTTTGTATAAAATTCTGAGGCCTTGATTTAAATCTTTCATTGCACTGTGATTTCCTTTTAGGTGTATTGTGCTAAGTGAAACTTGTCAAATAAGTGTTCTGAGAAGGGGATTAATGGGGGGGGAAGGGGATATCTGTAATACTTTCAACAATAAAGATAAATTTTTAAAAACTACAACGCCCCCCCCAAAAAAATTATTACTTACACCTTGAAATGACAACAAACTGCATTACAGAGACTTAGAGAAAGGAATACAAAAATGAATTAATAATGAACAAAAATAGTTAATAATTTGTTTTTATTTACATTTTGTGATAACACTGAATTTCTGACTTAGGCAAATATGTTATAATAACTAATAAATGAATTGTGTATATTGTTTCTTTTTTAATGGTAACCCATGACATTTCAAAGACTTTGTAAGAAAAAAGAGATTGCAAAATTAATAATTTGTTCATATTGCTTACATGTTTAAATACTACACTGCATTTCAAACACCTACTAAAAATATGAACTTAATTAACAATTTGTTTATTTTTCCATGTTGAAATCATGGTTTTTACTTTTTTCTTAAATAAAATAACTTAAAATTAAATTAATCTGTTTCTTTTTACTTTTTCTTTTTTGTTTGTTTTTTTAGTGAAATCACAGGTGATACATTTGGCACATCATGCAAGTGGTATTGACTGAGTAAAACTGAATAAATAGTAAGACTGTGTTTACATTTAAGGGAGATTTAAATACCTCTTGACACACAATTCAGGAACATTGTCACATGTGATAGTTTTTATTACATGGAGTTTAAATAATCTACTTTATTTTTCAGCCATTTCAGCATTTCCAAGATTCTCCTGCAAAATAATAAGGCTAATAAACAGCAAAACCAAAAATGTACCCTAGTTTAGAGAAGTGTGGGACATGCAAGACTGAAGGTAAATGAATTTCCATACTGTAGGAATTGTTAAGATAATATGCAATATACTATATGAATCTCAAAGAGAGGGCTAGACACAGCATCTCCTAGGCAGTACAATAAGCCAAAATACATACTTTAAAAAAAAAACATACTTACATATGTACATACATGCCTGAAAGAATAAATGCATACCAATGAAAACAAAGCTATCAGTACAATATGGTTATCTTCATAAAAATTCAAGAGAAGCTACAGAAAATTAAGATTAATAATAGAGATTAATAAATTTGTTCAGTGTAAGAATAATATACACAAAATAATTGTAAGAAACAGAAAATACCATTTACCTTCAGAATATACCATTTACAATAGCACAAATTATAACTTTCTGTGAAATAAACCATGATTCGGCTCTCTTGGCAACTATTCCAATGCTTATTAACTCTCTAATATACTTTTCTGTTCTATAAAGACTAGAAAGCTAAAATCCTGAAAAGAAACCAGTGTGTAACACACACATATACATTAACCAGAACCCTTTACAGCTAGGGTTCTAAATAGGACCTCATTTGTATCAAGCATATGCACCATCCTGAGACTTGGAAGTATAACTGAATGACATGGGAGCCACATATGATTCAATGATGTGGTCAGCTATGTATGATGGGGGAGGTCTCTGGATTTTATGAGACAGCTATAACATCATTTCTAGAATTCAGCGTCTGTCATACAAGTCAAGCAGTAGGAAGGCAGCAGTGGTGTTTCAGCTATAACAGTCCCATAGCAGGGGTGGGCCTCCCCTGGCTGTGCAGCATCTAAGCCTAGTTATCTGTGCAATATATTTTATTAAAGATGTCTTATTTTCATGAAATAGCTAGAATAAGCTCTATTATACACAAATGGGAAGCTTGATTAACAGAGTACTTGACACCAAAATTGATTACAAGCAAAGGGCCCCAAAGGAAATGGGACCTGGGATAGGTTATCTGACCTAGAGAGATCTGAAGATTGTAAGGATACAATTGACATTAGAGGATAAAATATTGGTATTCCATGGTAGGCAGTGGTAAAACAATTGCAAGTTATCACCTGTAGACACTTGAATTGAAAATTCTTTTGAAGTCAGTGTGTTGGTGGATCAAATAGCTGCTGTTAGGGAATCAAAGGACACACCTTTCCCCACAGTATTGGGGAATGTATTGGTGAAGAGGACTTTTTCATCTTTGAAAGTGTAGGCCACTAGGGAGATCCTGCTGTGACTGCATGTAGATGCTTCCTAAATACAACTCGAAGTTTTATAAGAGACTCCATTATAAATATGTGGCTCTATTTTCATACCCTGCATTTACATGTGTCACGTAAATAATTTTCCATAATTATCTAAGGAACATCCATTTGCACAAAAACAGTCACCCCCAAAATCCTGAGTTCTTTCAATAGGCTTAGAACCACAAACACACAGTCTCTTGTCCTTACTAGTATATTCAAATTTAACCATGGTGCAAAATTTGGTCTGTTGCATTTTTTTCAGCTTATTTTTTTTTAAAGTTTATTTTTAGGTTATTTATGTACCCATGCCACATAACAAGAACCGAGCAAAATAATGCCACTGCTTGTGTTATTAATTTTGCCTAATCCAGCAAACCAGAAAGACTACATCAAATTTATTTTCGATATATAAACAAAGCTTCCATTTTCCACACAAATCAGCCATAAAGGGATTCATAAATCTGCAATTTCTTTTATATTGCTGCATAATATTTTATTGTATATGTATAGCACATCTCCTTTATCCATTCATCTATTGATGGACACCTAGGTTGCTTCCATATCTTGGCTATTGTAACTAATGCTGCAATGAATATAGGGATGCAGATAAATTCATACAGTGCCAGAGGATTACTAGAACTAGTGTGGTGATCACTTTGTAAGACATAAAAATGTTGAATCACAATATTTGTATACATGAAAAGAATATAACATTATATACCAACTATACTTAAATAAAATAAAAAATAAATTCACTGTAAAGATTAAAAACTGGAATGAAAAAACTACATTGTATATTCTCTTTGCTCCTCCTCTGTCCTTTCTAGGAAGGTATAGACTAAGTATACTGCAATATCTCATTTGGATTCCACTCACTTTTCATTTTGTAATTCAAGCAAGAGCCAGGTATGATGCTTACACTCTACAATATTTTTCATTTTAATGTTTATTTAAAAGAGGGAAATGTTTTTAACAAGCATTTAGTATTTTACACCACTTCTATATACACAAATATTTCACATATTAATAAGTTTATATTTATACATTAAAATGAATCTGAGGGCCTTAAATAGCTCCAACTTTGATTTGTTCTAATTACTATTAGTACTTGAAGTTATTTGAATGGCTTTACACAGAGGTCCTCCATGCTCTCAACTTTTCAGGTACTGAGGATGGCCTTCCAGTTAGTCTGAATAAGGAAAGTTGAATTAATATTAATTAAATTTTCTTTAGGGAATCTGGTAGGTGATCAGAACACAAAGTCTGGAGCCAGAGTGCTTGGGGACATATCCTGGCTTGTCACCTATAAACTCTGAGACTTGTTAGGCAAGTGATTTAACACAGCTATGCTTCAATTTCCTCATCTGTAAACATTTTAATAATAAGAGTACCTAATCCATGGAATTGCCACTGTTAAATAAGTTAACATTTTAAACTGCTTGCCACATAGTAAACATTACACACATTTTTTCAAATTAACAACTTAAACTCACTTACTGGAATTGCTTTAATTTCCTTTAGACTCCCATGAAATTAAGTTAACAACACTTGCCTGTACCCCACTCCCTAGTCTTCTAAAGTAGTACCTACAATATGGCAATAATTATGGTTTTAAGGAGGACCTATTTCATTGTCATATATTAATTTATGTATTACATTGCATGTGTTATTAGAAAAAAACACACCATAAAATAAGCACATTAAAGAAGAGGTGGGAGCAGGTGAAGCCCAGTTTCTGTGTTGAGGAAGGGCACCTAAAGGCACCACCATCACTAGGGAGCCCAGGAATGTGGGCAGTCTTAGATCTCTAGGTCTCATGAAGAGAACAGTCTCCTGAAACAAGCAGATCAGAACTCTACTGTCATGAAGCTTACCCAGCTTGTGAACACTGTGGGCTCCTGAGGCTGTGGTCACGTGGTCATGTCGACACTATAGTTATGTGGCAGGCCCAGAACTGCTGGTCATGTCAGCACCTGAACTCACCTGGTCTCTCTGAACTTGTTGCCACTAAGGTCATGAGGTCAATCTAGCTCTTCAAGTCACTAGAGCATCGTGGACTCCTAAAAACCCTGCCCACCGTGTGAATTCTTCCTGTCACGTGGCCCTTTCTAGTTAGTGGTATGTGGAAGCCTAAGCCCCCAAACCCACATAAATGAACAGCTTCTTAGGGTTGAGTGGATGCTATGGACATGAATGCCCCTATGGTAACATGTCAGGCTCAGCCATTTCGATCATGTGAAGACTGTGGGTTACGGGACTGCAGGTTCGTAAGTCAGCAGCTCTGTGGCTCCTGCGAGCGCTGCCACTACCCAATCACTGTGGGGCGTGTGTATCCTATGATCACGTATCACGCTAGGACCACGTACCACGCTATGATCACGTATCACGCTAGGATCACGTATGATCACGCGAGAGTCAGCTCTCTCAGTCACGCGAGGATTGAGGACTCTCGAACCCTGAGTCTCTCCATTTTGTGGCTTCTATCACGAAAGGTCGTGGAAGTCAGGTAAGGCTCCACAACTGCAGGTTAGGTGGATCCAGCAGTCAGTCATTTTAACCGCTACGGTGGTGTATGAGGGTCCTGCGCATTTACATGGATCCGGCAGTCTTGTAACCCCTCTATGGTCATGTCCGCCATTTAAGTGTGTGGTAACTCCTCAACTGCAGCTCCGCTTAGCTTTCTGAGGAGGCAGACCTGTAGGTTCAGAAAACCCTTAAAACTGGTCCAAGCCCTGGCTGAGGGGGAATTTTGATGAGACTGGCTCAGACCCTAACTTTCCACCCACTCGTATCCTGCTTCAGTGAGTGAGGGGCGATACTCAGTAGGAAGGGCACCACTGGGTAGGAGGGTCTCAAGTCTGTGCTAGTTTTCTCGGAGAATTGGCGGTAAGAGAGGGCCCCGCAGGGGTTTATGGACTTCTCTCAGGGCCCAGGCTCAGGAAATCGGGTAAGACCCCCCCTTCCCATTTCCCTTCCTGCCCCCACATCAAAGCTCTTTTCTTCAAGAAGACAGCTCTGGTAGGGGGGTGGATGTTGGGAGGGGAGACAGAGGGATTGAGCAAAAAGAAAAAAAAAAATAGAACTCATGGAGTTGGACAACAGTGTGGTGATTGCAGGGTCGGGGGTGGGAGGGAGCTCGGGAGTGGAGGTGGAAGAGGGCATAGAGGAGATAAATGTTGATGGAAAAATTAAATTTAAAAAATAAAATGGCCAGGATGCTCTAACTTGTCAAGGGGTCATTATTATTAGCTACAGCCTTGGCCCCATATCTCAGTTTGCCAGAGTTTTTGAAGGGAGAGCAGTAAAAGAGCTTGTTGCTCCTTCCCCATTTCTCACAGTCATATTCCTACACCCCTTCCCTTCTCTCCCCATAGTGACTGGAAGCATTTGGGCAACAAAACATAGCTCCCCATTATAAGAAAAAAAAAAGTTGGGGAATATTCTGCTTGGGAGTGCATATACAACTGAGGAATGAGGGTTTTTAGAAGTGGAAGGTGGCCATTTGCTCCACCCTCAATATTTATACAGAAGAAACATATTCGCGGTGGTTGAGTTAGCCAGACCTGAGTTTCAGTCTCCTTGACTCTGCCACTTACCAGATGTGCCACTTCAGGCAAATAATTTACCTCTTTGTGCTCAGTACTCAGTTTCTCATTTGTAAAATGGGCATAATAATGGTACCTACCTTGTAAGGTTCTCATGAAGATTAAATGGGATGATCTCTGGTTCAAAGAAAACTTCCAAATTAAAAAAAAAAAAAAAAAGAACCCTGCTCTTGCTTACCACCCTGTCGTATTCACTGTCTGTCCAGTGGAATGGCTTACTCTGTCACCTTCTGACTGTGTTATTAAGGACACCAGAGACTTCTTAGATGCCAAATCATATAGCTGATTCCAAATTTGATTTTAATTTCCATCCCGTAATTGTTTATGCAGAGAGAGAGAAGGAAAGAGAAATAATTTGTTAAAAGAATTTGATTTTGTTTCAATAAAAGTGTGAAAGCATCATGTGAAGATTCAGAATTTATTTTTTATATTTACTTTGCTGCTCAGTTTCTTTAAAATGCATGTGAGCCCTGGCTGGGTAGCTTACTTGGTTGGAGCATTGTTCGTCCCATACACCAAAAGGTTGCAGGTTTGATTCTTGTTCAGGGCACATATCTAGGTTGAAGCTTCGATCCCTGGTAGGGGCACTTATGGGAGGCAGCCAGGAAACCAATTGATGTTTCTCACATTGATGTCTCTCTCTCTCTCCCCCTATCCCTTCCTCTCTCTCTCAAATCAATTTTTAAGAAAACACATATCCTCGGATGAGGATAATAAATAAATAAATAAATAAATAAATAAATAAATAAATAAATAGTTATGCATGTGGGGTGGGATGCCATAATCTTCTTGTGCTTGGGATCTCTAAATGGTTTAAACTAGTCCAACCAAACACTATTAGCTTTTGATTTTCTAACTATTGCTTCTTAGACTCCTTGAACAGTCCCATTTTTCTTCACATAGAAAACAATGATGAATTTATTTAAGAAAAACATGTTAAGTAAAATTATAAGGGACACATTTCATAAAAATCATATTGATGGCACAGAGTGAGTACAATGCAGCAAATAAAGAATTGTAATACATCTATGATTTAAATATTGTTTGATAAATGGTTAAAGACTTATCACTTGTGCTGTTTTTGTTATAATATATCCACTTTATTTTTCTCTCATTTCAGCACTTCCAAGTTTGTTCTACAAGTACTATGTCTGAGAGACAGAAAGACCAAAAATATGTTCTTCAATTAGAGAAATATGGGACATACAGAAATGAAGGTAAAAGGATTTCCACATTGTAGTATTTTTAAGATAATATGCTAATATGCAGTTTGAATCTCAAAGAGAGTGGTAGTGTCTTAATTCCTTCAGGCTTCTGTAATAGAACACCAAGGACTGGGTAGCTTATAAATAACAAATTTATTTCTCACAGTTCTGGAGTCTGGGAAATCCAAAATCAAGACTCAGGCAGGTTTATTTTCTGGTGAGAGCCCATTTCCTGGTTCATAGTGGCTTTTTTTTTTTTTTTTTTTTTTTTGCTGTGTGCTCACAAGGCAGAAAGGCAACAGATCTCTGGGGTCTTCTTTATAATGGGACTAATCCCATTCACCAGGCCACCTTCCGGTCACCTCCAAATACCATCACATTGGAGATTAAGTGGAAACAGGCATTCAGTCTAAAACAGGTAGTTTCCTCAACTTACAAGGGAACAAAACATTTTTCCACAGACAATGTGAGCTACTAGTGTGTTTTGGAAAACATTTTAGGAGACCCTGTTCAAACTAATTCTCTTCTACCACATTAATACCTTGTTTACTAAGAACAATGTAATGTCTGTTTACCAATATATGTAATGTATGCTTCTCATTAAGAAACTAATTATTGCTCTTTAACTCCTTTTATCTTATTAGTCAGTCTCTCTCGTACTTAAGTTTTCCACTTGTTCATTCTTTATATACCCCCAATTTATAAGTATGTTTCTGATATCATGATGGCAAGAAATAAGTGCAAGTCATTAGGAAGTCTTATATATAGCAACAAATACAATGCCCCACTCTTAGATCAAGATACAACTTACCAGTAAAGATGAACAGATGCAGAATCTCTCATTTTGTACCAAATCAGCCTTGTATCATTATTTAATAATTATAGCTGCCATCTTTTACTTCCTTTTATATGTCAAGCACTGTGATAACTTCATATAAGTTATTTAATTTTTAGAAAAAAAATGTTAAGAAGGTAATATTTAATTTACAGATGAGATATATGAGACAGAAAAGGCTGGGTTATGCTGTGGTAATAGACAATCCCCAAATGTCAGTGACTTATTCTTCACTCATACTACAGCACGTCCACCGCAGGTGCACGTCCATCACAGGATGGTGGATGTTGAGGGTCTGAACAGTTCTTATTGGAGTAACTTGGAGACCCAAACTTACAGAGGAGCCACCATCTAGAAAATTGTCAGTGACTGGCCCTGAGGGGAAGAGGGCCCTTTAGTGGGAGGATCTCAAACCAACAACCGTATGTTTTCACCCCAAATAACACATGTCAGTCCCACCCCTTAGCCAGAACTAGTCACATACACATCCCCTCCCATACAAAATGGGTGAAGCAAGAAGTGAAATTCTACCAGGTGCCTGCAACAAGTGAGAAATTGAAACACTTGGCAAACAGCATCACTGAATACGATATGATGGAATTGAAGCACAGGAACATTAAATATTCTCTAAAATCACATAGGCAGTGACAGACCACATTCCATATATATATATATATATATATTTCAAAGTCCATGCTTTTTCTACTACTTTTTTCTATATTTGTGCTATCTTCTAAAATGAAGTTCATATATATTTATAATAGAAATTCCTTTTCTTCCGCGTTACAATCCCATCTCCCTTAATCATCTGATATTCCAACAATGGACTTAAATAGATATGATGGACTTAATTTAAATCCCCAGGACTGTAAGCCACATGTCTTCTCCAAGTAAATAAGTGTACTGCATATTTGGACATCCGTGTATTCAAGGACAAAAGTTACAAAAGAAAACCCAATGGTAGATGAAAAGACTGTTCACTTGTCATATACTTAATAAAAATAATCTCATGCCTTTCCATATTGTCAAGGAATAATAACAAAAATAAGGGCAAAATTTAATGAAATTGATCAGATCTGAAAAAGTTGAAAAAAATGCTAGATGTTAGTGCTTTCAAAATAGAAGAAAATAAACCTCTAGCAAGATGAGTCAAGAAAATTAGAAGGCACAGATAAGCCCCTTTTGAATGGAAAAGGCATCCTGCCTGCACTTAGAGTAAAAATGTTGAAGATCCTGGTTGGCGTTGCTCAGTGGTTGAGCATCAACCTATGATCCAGGAGTTTGAGGTTCAATTCCCAGTTAGGCCACATGCCCAGGTTGTGGGCTCAATCCCCAGTAGGGGGCATGCAGGAGGCAGCCAATCAATGACTCTCTCATCATTAATGTTTCTGTCACTCTCCCTCTCCCTTCCTCTCTCTGAAATTAATAAGGACATATTTAAAATGTGTGTGTGTGTGTGTGTGTGTGTGTGTGTGTATATATAGTAAGACAATATTATGAAAGGTATGCTGATAATTTGAAAATTTACATTAAATGGATAAATTCTAGGAAAACATAACCTTTTTATATTGCAGAAATAAAAATACTAATATTAAATGTATTTTTGAGAAACAATGTATGAGAAGGCAAAATTACTGGTCAATCTTAGTTATAGAGAGGCAAAAAAGTAGAAATAAGATAATAGCGAGGTAAATGCAGCAATGGCTAAAACAGATAATACAGCATGACAAAGTTGTGTCTATCCCAAACTTGCAATGTTGATTTAACATTAGGAGATTCATAATGGAATATTACACATTAATAAGTTAAAGGAGTTAGAAAAGGGTGATTATTGCAAAGATTCTGGAGAAGAAAAGGCATACAATAAAATTCAACAACCAATGAAGATTAACAAGAACACCAATAACTCTCAGCCAACTGGGAATAAAATTACTTCTTTAAAATGATACCAGGTATTTAAAAAAATATTACAATGGTCACCATACATAACAGATATTGAAAACATTCCATTTTAAATAAGGAACAAGAAGACTAATAAAAAGTCACTTTTGTTCAAACTTTTACTGAGTTTCCTAAGCATTTGGGTTAAGCTGAAATAAATACATACATACATAAATTAATAAATGTGTGTAAGTGAAAAGAAACAAAAGAGTACAATTCATATAAAACTCAAGAATCCACAAAAATTATAATAACCATTAATAAGTTTATTGGATGTAAGAGTAATATATACAAAATAATTGCAACAAATAGAAAATAATATTTTCATTATGAATATGCCATTAGTAATAGCAAAAGAAAGTTGCTTCTGTGAACTATACTCTGCATTGGGTAACTTGGCAAGTAGTCCAACCCTAGTAAACACACTTAATTTCCTGTGCTATAGAGATTGGAAAGTTTAAAACAAGAATAGAGACGGGGAGGGTGGAGAACACAAACTGAAACCCCTTGCATCTACGGTCCCAAACATCTCCATGTATGAAGCATACCCACCATAGTGAGACTTGGAGTTGGAAATGAACAATGTGGGAGCCACATGCAGAGTCAGCTATGTGTAATGGAAGAGGTCTCTGGTATTTATGAGACCACCATAGCAGGGTTTCTAGAATTCAGTGTCTGTCATACATGTCAAGTAGTGGGGAGGCAGCAGTGGTGTTTCAGCTATAGAAGTCCCATAGCGTGTGTGGGCCTCCCTGGCTGTGCAGCATCCAAACCTGCTTACCTGGCCCTCACAGAATGTTTGTGTACTATGTAATATATTTTATTAAAGATGTCTTATTTTCATGAAATAGCTAGAATAAGCTCTATCCTAAGCAAATGGGAAGCTTGATTAACAGAGTACATGACACAACCAAAATTGGTTGCAAGCAAAGGGCCCCAAAGGAAATGGGATCTGGGATAGGTTATCAGACCTAGGCAGGTCTGAAGATAGTAAGGATTCATTTGACATTAGAGGATGAAATATTGGTATTCCATGGTAGGCAGTGGTAAAACAATTGCAGAAGTTATCACCTGTAGGCCTTTTAATTGAAATGCCTTTGAACTCAATTTTGCAGAGACCAAGTAGCTACTGTTAGGGACTCAGGACACTCCTTTCCCCCACAGCATTGGAGAACATATTGATGAGGGGAATATCTTCATTTTGAAGTGTTCTGAAGTGTCCAAATTGTGTAGGCCTCAGATGAGATGGGAGATACTGCCATTGACATGGCTCCCATATTTGAGTGGGATGTTGGAATCCTGGATTCACAGGTCAAGTAGAAGCACTTAACCTCCCAGGTTTAGGTGAGTGCTGTTTATCTTAATAGGCCGCAAGGATGACATTGGCTTGAGCTATAGCAACCCTTGAAGGTGGCTTATTGGTCAACAGATTCCTTGGATCTTGAAATATCTAAACATTCTCAAAAGTTGCATTTGATCAGTGTAAAGATAAATAAAATATAATTATAATAAAATATAAGAAAATAAAAAATATATGAACTCTAGATCTGGGGACTTGAGCTATCTTGATGGCAAATGATGGTCCTTTACTCAATTCCCACACCTGACCCAGAAAACCATGAACAAATAGACTACTGAGGAAAAACCCTACAATGAAGTCACAGGTATCTACAGTAAATCAGCTTCCTGGACTTTGCCAAAGGGCCCTCCAGCCATTTACCAGAATTACAGTGTATTTGCTCTAAGGACACTTTCTCTAAGCCACAGCTGAACATACTTGTTCTGGAAGGGACCAGATCATAAATATTTGAGGCTGTGTGGGTGATTTGGTCTCTCTTGTAACTATTCAACTCTTCTATTGAGAGTGAAAGCCACAATAGAAATAGTATGGCTGTATTTCAGTAAAAATGTATGTATGGGTGCTGGCATCTGAATTTCAAATAATATTCATTTGTCAAGAAATATTATTTTGATTTTGCAAAAATTCAAATATGTAAAAACCATTCATATCGTTTTTTAATGTTTTTTATTGATTTCAGAGAGAGGAAGGGAGAGGGAGAAAGAGATAGAAATATCAATGATGAGAGAAAATCATCAAACAGCTGCCTCCTGATGTCACTTACTGGGGATCTAGCCCGAAACCCCGGCATGTCTCCTGACTTGGAATTGAACCGTGACCTCCTGGTTGATGGGTTGACACTCAACCACAGAGCAACGGTAGCCAGGCAAAACCATTCTTATCTTAAAGACTCTACAAAAACAGGCCACAGGCCAGGTTTGGCCCATGAGCCATTGTTTGCCAGTTCCTGATCTAAGCTTATGGAATCACTAACGCCCCAAAACAACACTGAGTGGAAATTCAGGAAAATATTGTGGCAGCCATTCCTAGGAGCTTCTGGCAAACATAAATCAAAAGCTGATATTTTAACACAGCGGTTTTCAACCTTGGTTGCACACTGCAATCACGTGGAGAGTTTTAAAATGCATTTTACCTGGATTTGACCCCAATTCTGCTTTAAGTGTTGTGGGTGTGGACTGGTGGTAGTGATTATTTCAATCTCCTCACGTGGCTGAATTGTTTAAACAAGTTTGAGAACTACCTTAAAAAATTCAGTGTTGGATTTGACCTCAAAGGCAAGGGAAGTAAAGGAAAAACAAATGAATGTGACTATATCCAACTATAAAGTTTCTGCACAGCATAAGAAACTAACAAAAAGGCTACCAAGTGAATCTTAGATGATATTTGTAATTAACAGCTCCAACAAGGGGTTAATATCCAAAACCACATAAAGAACTCATACAACTCAACACTAAACAAACAATCCAATTAAAAAATGGGCAGAAGACCTGAATAGACACCTTACCCAAGAAGACATACAAATGGCCAACAGATATTTAAAAAGATGCTCAACTTCGCAAGCTATTAGGGAAATGCAGATCAAAACTACAATGAGATACCACCTCACACTTGTTAGAAATAGTTCCCACGGAATCTGAGAAAAGAGAAACAGTACAGAAGAACAGTGTACAATGAAGTGTCTCTGACAGACGCCTGGAGTTCAGGGCATCTTGGTCCCAGACACCGTTCCCATCACTGCCTAACAGCCTTTGAATGAGTCCCATCCCAGGGCTCACTTCAGCCCTAACACAGAGTCACTCATTACTGGTTCTGGGCACAGGATGAGGTCAGCTTGGTCAGGGTTTGAATCCTAATGATAAATCCTATGGTCTGGGTCAAGTATCTTTGATCTCATGGTGACTCGCATAAATTTTTGTCCTTAAATTGAGGACAATAATAGCCTCTATGTCATGAGGCAATTGCAAGAACTGAGTTAATATATGGAGCTACACTGAAAGCACCTGGAGAAATGCCTGTAACTTAATAAGCCTCATATGTATCTTAGCTGTTTCTAGGTTAGGTACTTAGCACAATGTCTGGTGTTTAGTGAGGGAAGGATATGTGTTATTTATATTCATTGTTACAAGTACTCTAGAAAATGAGAAAAAACGTGTGTATCAAAGAAGATTATGGAGTCAGCTGTTAACATTTGACATGATTCAGCAACACCATTTCATAATTTTAAAAACTCAACAAGGAATAGAAGGAAACATCACTAACAGAGAAATGCAAATAAATTCCAAAATGTGTCAACAAAAAAAAAAAATCACAATGTGTTTCCTAGCCCGTGTTGCTCATTTGATTGGCACGACATCCCATACAACAAAAGATTGTGGGTTCAATTCCTGGTCAGGGGGCACATACCTTGGTTGCAGGTTCAATCCCCAGTTGGGAAGTGTGCGAGAGGCAACCAACTGATGTTTTTCTCTCACATCCATATTTCTCTCTCTCTCACTCTCTCTCTCTCTTTCCCCTCCTCTAAAAAAAATCAATTAAAAATATATTTTTTAAAAGTCAACAAGGATATAAGAAATCAGAATGTCGCAAATTCACTTCCAGTGCCACCCATGGAAGGTCTCAAAGGCTGTGAGTTATAGGATTGTCCTGACAGTGGGCCACACAGTGACAGCAATGACTTCCCAGAAGAGTTCATCTGAGGCCTGGTTGTCATTTACACTGTGGAATGAACAGCAATGAAGAGATGTTTACTCATAAGTGGACCTGAGGCAGTATGGAGCAATTAATGTACAAAATGTACAACACACAAACCTAGAGAACATTAAATATGAGACCCCCATAGGAAGCTGATTTCTAACAGTTTAATTCCTATAATCTTCCTGACCCTCAAAGCACCAGTGTTGTTCTCTGCTGGTACAGTGTTTCAGTTGAATGTGGTAAAAATAAAATATCCTTAGTGAATCCACATATGAGAGAGAGAACTAAGACTACCTTATTTTTTTAGATGCCAGAAAAACTGCCAAATTCTTCCACATGGTGAATTATATATGTTGGCAGGAGTGTTTGTGGGGGGAGAGGTGGACAGCAGCACAACTCCTACGAGTGAATACACAGTGCAACATAACCAAGACACTTTATGGGCATACCTGTGGCTACGATCTCCAATAAAGTAGAAAACATACAAGAGACTTCTTAAAGAGAGGTTTTACACAGTGATAAAAGGGCCAATCCACCAGGGAGACATAATGGACCTAAGTGTGTATGCACCAAACAACAGAGCCAAAGAATACATGAAGCAAAAACTGATGGAGCTGAAAGGAGAAATAGCCAAGTCCACTGTGATAGTTGGAGCCTTCAGCACCCACTCTCAGCAAGAATGGCTAGAGAGAAAATCAGCATATAGGAGATCTGAATAACAATAACAGGATCTGTGTGACAAATAGAACACTCCACCTAACAGCAGCAGAGTACAATGTTTTTCAAGTATCTATGTAACATTCACCAAGACAGGCCATCAAACAAACCTCCACAAGTTTAAAAAGAATTGAAATCACATGGAGTATGTTCTTTGACCATAGAGGGGTCAAATTAGAAGTCAATGATAGAAAGAGAAAAGAAGAATCCCTAGATATTTGGAAATGGTAATGGAAACAACATTCCAGTTTGTCGTCCATACCCTTGTTATAGAAGAGTTGAGGTTAGAAAGAGCTGTCTCTTGAACTCAAAGGCATTTCAGTGGGTGAAGAGAAAGCTCACTCTGGCTGTTTCAAAGAGTATTGTTGGGGACAAGGCAGGAGGGAGGAAGACAGTTTATGAGGCTAGTATCTCTGTTCCACCTGATATTAAAGCTTATACTGCAGCAGCAAAGGAAGCACAGCTTGCTGAGTGTTAGTGGAATCAGTGTGGTGGCTGATTGGGTTTGGGAAGCATGAGAGGGGTTGCTTCCCATGTATTGATGGGGTTGTTAGCTCTGAGAGAGGCAAGATTTACATGCCCTCCTGATTTATGGTTGGCATCCACTCTAACTCTTGGACACATATACCTCTCTTCTTTATAAAACTTACTATATTTTTTAAAAGGTTCAACACAGTTACCTCCTTCTTCTGACCTCTCCCCTCTTCCTCCTCCACTTGCTCTTCCTTCCACACCATGTGCCATTTCTCCCCTGATAGTACCATCTGTCAAATAAGGCTCTTATATCTGAACAGGCAGAAGTGTTTCCTTTCTGGGGTTTAATGGGATTGATCTCATAGCAGGTTGGCATTTTGTTGCCCTGCCATGGTGTTAGCCTAAGACGTGGTACATGGTAAGTGGCCACAGATGTGTCTCCAAAGTTTATTTTTGTTCCTTGTTTCAGAAGACAATGGTGTCTGTTCACCTCAAGGAAGAAAGAAAGGTTGGAGTTCTTTTCGAGGTAATTTTGACAAGAAGACCCATTGTTATCAACATGTTGGATATGAACTTCAGCCTTCACACCTCCAGAAGGATGATGGAAAGGTGAAGATGAGGGGAGTGCGGAAGTACCAACTCAGACAGTAAGTGACCCTGCAGCCTGGTTTGCATGTAGCAGCCCAAGGGACTGTGTAACTCTTTCTCTGTCCATGGTTTTCTTTTTTTCTCTCACTGGAAAACTGAAGAATGCTAGAAGTGAAATCATGGTTGAACAATCCTAACTGTAGTCCGGGTGTCAGAGATGCAAGGATATATAGAAGACTTTCTTAACATTCATGGCCACCCTTTTTCTTTCCACTTGTCCCCTGCCAGCACTCCCTATACCATGGGACAGAACAAGAGGAGAGTGCAATGGCATAATGAAGGCCGTCTCCGCGTTACTCTGTGGACTAATAGAAAACATCTCAGGAGTGAAATGGGGGAGAACACACAAGATCAAACCCTGGGTAGCTGGTTCAAGGTCACAGTGAGTGTCCTGAAAAAAATGTATGGAATGTTCTGGAGAGAAAGAAAGGTCAGGTGGACTATGTTGGTCTCATGTGGAGACACTTGGTAGTTTGCTGTGGACAGTTTACAATATGTCTTTTTATTATTTCTCTAAGAGCAAATTCATTGAAGCAATATAAGGAAACAGGGTGACTGTATGGAAAACAGGAGGCTATCTAAAGGGAAAGGTGAAACTACTGCCAAGGAAATGGAGCAAGTCCACACTGGATGTCTCAGTTTGGCTCAAGCTGAGTGCGGGAGATGGGGGGTCAAGTCTCTGGAATACTTCTCAGAGGGGCAAGCAGTGTCCTAAATAGCATCTCCTGGAACTCTATAAAAAGAAGAAAATGTCTAACCCCTTAAGTTGACTTTGGGGAGGAGAGCTTTAAAAGGAAAGATAATAGAATTAGGAACTCTGTATTTGGCACAAACATGAGAAATCATGCCAGTGGTCCCTTCTTTAGAAGCCTTTGAAAATTCAGTAGAGGTAGGAAAAGAACACTGTGTTGGGTCTGTTCTCTAGCCTTCTTTCATGTTGTTCCTCTTGTCTCTGTGCCCTTATTTTCACCCTTAGGTTCCCTGTGGAAGGAAGTATGACAAGACATGGCTAATGGAGTCAATCCAGAGACATTGCACTGTCCCCTTCACTCCAGTGGATGTAAGTGAGGATGGTGAAGCCAGATGAGGAGACACAAGTAAGGGAGAGAACCTGGTTCAGGTTGGGCCATGGGCCTCTGACACAATTGTTGTTGCCTTCAATCCCTATAGTTTCACTATGTGAAAAAGAGGGTCGGGTTCTTTGTCCAGGATGCTAGTGCTGCCTCTGCGTTGAAGGATGTCAGCTACAAGATTTGTGATGATGAGAACCGAAAGGTGTGTCGAATTCATTCTCGTACTTAGTCCCTGGGCAGGAGAACAGGCAGAGCTGGTCACCTTCCTGTAGGACTAGAGTTTCTGGTGCTTACCCCACCTCTTCTTCCTGCAGATACCAGTCTATGTCAATTCATCTGCTGTACCTTACTCTGTGCGGGATAAGTTGGAGCCAGAAAAAATGGAAAAGCTAAAGGTAATGCAGACTCAAGGGTACTTGGTTGCCCCCAGACCCACATTTTCCTCCTCCAGCCATGATTTTCTTGCCACCACAACAGCCTCAGAGCTCTCTCTCCATCTCCCTCTGCAGCTGGCCATGAGCAAACGATATGATATCTCTCAGAAAGCTCTTGATCTCCAGTTGCTCCGCTATGACTCAGGTACAACTAACAGTAGTAATTCTAGAGCAGATGAGGGCAGAGGTTTCTGCCTGAGTGGGAGACTTAGGGATGGTGACAAGGGAGGGTTTGGTGTTGGTCCTAGACCACTCTCAGCCTTCTTATTGCCTACTCTTGGCTTCCTGAAGACTTGGTGGGCCATGATGTTGATATAATCCTGAATAGAAGAAACTGCATGACTGCCACCCTGGAGATCATCAAAAAGAATTTCCCTGAGGTGAGGCCTTAGGCTCAGTGCTGGTGTTATAGTAGGGGGTGGAACAGAGGGGATGGAGGGCAGATTTGTCTCCAAGGTCCTAGATAGTAACTGTCACTCTAACTCTTCTTCCCCAAAGCTGCTCTCCTTGAACTTGCACAACAACAGACTGTGCCAGCTTGATGGCCTGTCTGATATTACACAGATGGCCCCCACAGTAAAGATTCTGAACCTCTCCAAAAATGAGGTGAGAAGAGGGACAGAAAGTTGGGTTGAAAGTGGGTGGTAGTGTTCATCAGAGTGATGATGGTAGGCAGGCAAAGGTACCTGTGGGGGAGGGAGGGAGGGCACTGTGGGTTCAGTGGCTTGGGTGTCCCTCTTTCCCTGGGACTATTTTTCAGTTTCCTCCCTGTATTTCTCAGCTGAAATCAACCTGGGAGTTAAGCAAGATCAAAGGTCTGAAGCTGGAACAGCTGTGGCTGGAAGATAACCCCTTGTGCCGCAACTTCTCAGACCATTCCACTTATGTAAGGTCAGTGTGAACCCCTCTCACCAGTTCTGGTGTCCTTTGACCCCTGGGAGCCTGAACTACCCCTGACAGTGCCTTGCCTCAGAAAGGTGGCAACCCTGACCTCTAGGAGGACTATAGGTCCCACCTTTTTTTTTTTTTTGGTCTGTATCCCTCCCCTGTGCTTCAAGGTTTCCTACCCTTCCTCTCAACTCACCTGCTCATAAGGTCTGGGGTCTGGTTCCAGACTATGCATCTAGTTTTTTCTATCATGCCCACCAAAGAATGTGCTCCAGGATGCAGTTCCCCTCCCCCCCTCCCACCAGGACTAGGAGTGTTGAGTCTCGAGGCAGATATTGCTGATCTGGGCTGAGAAACATCCTCCACCCCAGACTCAGACAGTCCTTCCTGCTACTGAGATGATACAGAGTATCCCCAATCTATTCTGGAAGGAACGTTTTTTCCCTTGCATGTAAAGGGTCTCCCCTAGAATCTCGGGTTAACATGGGGACTTTCCCTCCCATGCCAAAGGCCCAGGCTCTGGGTGGCTGTCATCATGACATCTGTTTCTTTAGTGCAATACCAGGGAGGGGCATTCCTTGGTAGAATCCAGGGTTTCAAGAGTAAGGGACCAGAATTGAGCCACTGACAGTGAGCAAAGGCCTTCCGAGGCAGCGGTGGAAGGCAGAGGGCAGAGAGGTTTGAGGAGACAGAAAAGTCCTCTCAGGGGCACTGCCCCTCCCTGCACACATTACATCATCTGCCAGGTCCTTCAGAGGAGCCCTGGGTGGCCTGAAATGGATAGGGTTCCTCATGCAAGGAACCAACTAAGACAAGCACAGGTACACAGGAGCCATGAAGAGAGAAGGCAGTGATTATAAAAGGGGGCCACAGACACCCAACCCCAAGCTTAGCTGGTGCCTGACCCTTTACTCTTTCTGGGGAAGGTATCCTGATCCCATGGCTTGTTCATTTCCCATGCTCAGTTCAGAATGAGTCCATAGGTGACAAAGACTCAGCCAACATCTCATGGCCCTGTGGCCAACAGGTGCATGCTTTCCATTCCTACCTGGAGACCCAAGGCCAGCCAGGGGCAGATGAAGGAAAGGACTGCTGCAGGGGGAGCCATGTCCCCATTCTTCTCTCTTCTTCCCTGACCCCACTCCCACTGCCAGAGCAGAGCTTCTTTCTCTTCCCTTTACTTTTCTTTCTCTTTCTCCTTTGTCTTTACTCCTATATCTTTCCAATCTCCACTCCTATCTTCACTCCATTTTTGTCTTCATCTCCCTCCTTTTCCCTCCCAGCCTTCTAATCCTTCAGTCACTCACCTCACTGCCCCAGAGTCCTGGGCCATCCATCCTTGGGGCATGTCCTATTCCTGGCAGGATGCTGGACTGCCAATGGGGTAACAGAGGCCAGAGCACCCACCCCATTCCTTCTTCTCTCTGGAGCCATCGGTGGGGACTTGGCAGATGAAAGGAAGGCAGGGAAAGGGAAGAAGCCCCGCAGTCTGGGATCCAAATGCTGTGTCTTGGGGCACTGGAGAAGAAGTCAGCGCCCTCTAGGCAGGAGTGAACCAGGAGGATGGAGAGAGAGAGAATGAGGGAGATGGAGGAAAAGGGGGAGGGAGGAAGGGAAGAAAGGAGGTAATATAAATGGGAAGGTGTGGAGAGAGATGAGGACTCTCTGCCTTTTGGAGATTCCATATGGCAGATGATCAGTGCTCAGCAGGGAAGTGGATCCAGAAACCTTGAAATCAGAGACTGAGGAAGCTAAAGGGGGCTGCTGGGTGGGCAGAACAGCTGTCTCTGTTTATGTCATTAGTGTTTTCAGTAAATGGAAGCTTTGCAGTCCAAACTATCAACCACTTCTTTCTATTTTTGGATTTGAACAGTGCCATCAGGAAATGTTTCCCCAAGTTGTTACGCTTGGTAAGTGCCTACATTCATCATCATCTCTTACGGTCTCCACAACTGCTCTCAAGCCCTTTGTGTCTTGCCAAAATGTCATGTTTGCATCAGAGCCTTATCCATTTGGGGGGACATGGTCTTATGAAAAAGACATGAATGTGATCTCTGTGAAACATGTCCAAACAGAGAGAAAGAGAGCCAGAGAGAGAAGGAATGAGGGAAGGAGAGAGGGGTAGAAAGAGAGAAAGAGAAACAGACATAAAACACACACACACACAAGTTGTATTAAACAGTAGAGTCTTCCAGGACCTTATGATGCAGGTGTCCACTGGAATCTGGCCCACGGAATTTCCAGGGCCCTTTCACTCCTGATGTCTGACCTTCCTGGGCCCACCCTTTCCTCTAATCACCCAGGATCACCTCCCTGGTCTGCACTGCTAACTTGCCTTCCGTTCTCTAGGATGGCCAGGATTTAGTTCTACCAAATACTGCTGACATTGACAGACCTGACTTAATAAAGCCCTTATTAAAGGTGAGGAAAAAATATCAACACTTGGGCTCTTGTAAGGGAGGCTTTATCAGCCACATGGTCTCAAATGTCTTTGATTCCAGGAAAACTGTGAAGGATCTGATGTTCTGAAGACTCAAGTCCAACATTTCCTACAGCAGTAAGTACCCTGGGGACCACCAGGAATGGGGAAGGCTGGGACAGTCAGGACCACCCAAGCACAGGTCAGCTCCTAAGAGTTTTCAAGTCCCCTTTGAGGTCTAGTCCATAGAGATAGACTGCCTTCATTGTCCCCTCACAGATATTACTTGATCTATGACTCTGGAGACAGACAGAGTCTCCTTGGTGCTTATCACAATGAGGCCTGCTTCTCCCTGACCATTCCTTTCATCCCAGACGATCCAGCCCCGTGAGTATCGCAGCTCAAAGTCTTATTCTGGGGCATGTGTCTCCCCAGCAGAAACTGGTCAGCTCATGGAAACACCCACACTGGCCAGACCACCACATCCTGTTCCTCTTTTTCTCCTAGAAGCAGCTTGTTTGAGTACTTCAAGGATAACAGGAATATGAAGAACCCGAAGGACCCCAGTGCGCGTGGGATGGGGAAGATATGGCAGGGAAAGGGGGCATGAAGGGTCAGTCATAGGGCCCAGGGTGTGGCAACCCTGACCTTTGCTGTCCTTCCCCACAGACCTGAATTTTCAGCTGCTGAAACATACAAATCATGACATTGTGAGCTCCCTCTGTGTGTTGCCCAAAACTCAGCATGACCTCAGCTCATTCGTGGTGGACATGTGGTTCCAGTTGGTAAGCACCCACTTCCTCTCTGGGGCAGAGCCCAGAAAGGTGTGTGGGAGGTATAGGTACAGACTGAGCACCTGTTCTCTTTCCTTTCAGGAAAACCTCCTCTTCTTCTGTGTCAATGGGGTGTTCAAGGAAGGTGAGTATATGTAGAATCTCCTCCCCAGATGCCCCATTGCTCCCTCCTTCTGGCTGGGCTCCCTCTCAGAACTCTCTCAGCTTCCCTGATCCCTTCCCTTTCTTTGCTGTTCTGTCTCTGTTCTTCTGCCTCAAGTCTGCCGCCAAACCATCCTGGTCTGACCTGTATCCATGCCTGCCAGTCCCGCACAGCTAGGGTGTTGGGGACACAGGTGTGGGGTTTGATGGCTGTCAACCCAGATCCTGACTGTGAGAACTTGGGCCCATTATCTTACCTCTCATTTTTCTCATTTGCAAAATGGAGCTAATAAAGCCCACCTATTGGGTAGCTGAAAAAATGAATCAAATGAACTTTGTGAAGTGGTTGTCCCAGGGTCCAGCACATAGTAGGGTCCTTGTCAGTGGGAGCTGATTGCTCCTGTGGTTGCCTTCCCCATTACCGACACCCTGACTCCCAGTGAACAGTTATCCCCTTGGCATGAGTCTCAAGTCCCACTCTGACTGAAGAACACTGTGTGAGCAAGTGCAGCTTGTGGGACTCCAAGGTGGTTTTGTTGTTTGTTGTTGTTGAAGTGGAAGGAAGGTCTCAGGGTTCTGTGCGTGCCTTCACCCGGACCTTCATCGCTACCCTTGCCAGCAGTTCCAGGTGAGTGCTGTGCTCTGGGTGGACACACGCAGCCCAACCTGGGCTCAGGGCTGTGGGAATGCGGCAGTGCATGTCCTCGGGGTTTTCTCAGTGTGTTGTGGGAAACCAGCAGGTTGATCCAGGAACAGTCCCTCATAGGGATTAAGAGCATGGGCTCTGGAGTTAGAACATGAAAAGTGTTTCAAGTTTCTGTTAAGTCGGGTTTGTCACCCCAACACTCACTAGATTTATACCTTAGTGAAATAACATGACCTTGCTGTGACACTATGTTTTCCTTTAAAAATGGGATTAGACTGTCCTCTCCCTTAGGCTGTTTCACAGAGTAAATGCATTGGAGTTTGAGATACAAATCTAGTGGAACTGGTAGACAGTCTATCCAAGGGTGGTGTCTGTTGGAGTGGCAGAGCTATCAGGCAAGGAATTGGGGGCTGGGTAGCTACAGTCGGGGTGTGGGGGAATCTGGTTGCTGAGTGGAAGTGGAAACAGGATCATTGTTTGAGGGTGTGGGTTGTCCATCCATAAGTTGTCTGAAGGTTCATTTTTCTCCAGTCTATGCATCATGAATGATGAACTGTTTGTGAGGGATGCTACCCCTGACAAGACTCAGAGTGCATTTTCCACCCAAGTGCCCACACCCTCCTCCAGCACTGGGACCATCCTCTCTCAGGAGCAGCAGGAAATGGAGGTTTCCTCCACCCTATCTGAGATGAGCCTCTAGTGGTCTCAGAAGTGAGTGACAGGTGTGCACGGGGATAGGAGGGAGCTGGGAGGATTGAATAGTGGGAACTTGCAGGTAATTATTTTAGACATATTATTTTTTTACAAAATTTCTCATGTGAAAGATACCTTAATTTTATGCTAATATACTGAAATATATTTTAAAACCCAGTTTCCCTACTGTATATACTATTTGATACTTCCTTTGTTTATTATTAGCACCAGCATAATTTCCTCTAAGTATGTTATGCTACCTTATTCCTGCTAAGATCTATATATTAAGCAATTGAATTCCATTAGGCCATAAGCTATTATTGATAGATATTTGTCTTTTCACTGCTTTTTCAGCATTACATGCAGTGCCACTTGGTCATTCCAGTGCATACAGCTTGGTAAACTTGCAGGATTCTTTTTGTGGCCTAGATTTAGCAGTGACATTGTGTGGTCAAAGTGTCTCCACTTTGGTCTTCAGAGAGGTCATGGGTCCTCCTCCACCACATGTGCTTTTAGTACAATGATGAAATGATACCAGAACTTGAAATTCTTTACTCATTAAAAAGTGAAGTCTGAGAATTCAGAGATGAAAGGACACCGGTCCTCAGGTTTTCAGCAAGGCTAAGTGGATAGAAGTCAGGTGGCCTGGGGATGAATCTCAGCACTGCTTGCTCTACTGTCTTCCCAATGCTCTCTCTTGACTTTCTCTAGATGAAGGGCAAGATCCCAGAGGAGGCCTTCATGCAGTGACCTAGGGTCTTGTAAACAAAGCCCGAGAAAGGAGCCCTTAGGTGTTCTATTTTCCACCCTCATCATATTTGCTGTATCTCTCTTCCAACCTGAGGCCACATCCATGGCTAAGATTGGAGCCTGACTGACCAGGAAGCCAAAGTTTACCTTGAAGCCTGCCAGTTGTTTGTACTTTGCCCATTCATGATCCTTGTTTATTTTCATATTAAAGAGTTATGCTGCACATTGTATGTTTTGTGTCTTCGATTGCTCTTCCCCTGTCCCAACCATGAGCCAACGGGGCTAAGACCAGAAGGTCCAGTCTTCCCCTTCATTCATGACAGTCTAGCATTTATATCAGCCTTCACAGTGCTTGAAAATTATAGAGTAGGGACTCCATTCCTGGACTACCTTAAAATCCAAGCTTTGCTCCCTGTACCCTGATAACCTTCTCTCCACCACTTCAGAGTAACTCACAAGCTGTGACACTCACTTTTATAAACGACTGCCATATTCATTGTAGTATTTATGGATTTTTTAATCATTCCACTGATCCAAAACTATGCTAACCTTTTTATTAGCTTCTTGTCTTGAAATAAAGTCACTGACAATGTTTTTGAGAGTTGTGTACCTAACACTACATTTCCCCACAAATCTTGTGTTGTTTTTTGAACTTTTGTATTTTGAAATATTTATTGATTTACCAGAAGTTTCAAAAATTGTGCAGGGAGGTCATGTATACCCTGCATTTACCTTCTCCCAATGATAACATCTTGCATTACTATAGTACAATATCAAACCAGGAAATGGCTCTTGGTGCAGTCCACAAAGCTTACTGAGATTTCACCAGTTTTACATGCACTCATTTCCATGCACTTTTACCAGCTGTGTAGATTCTGTAACTCTCACTACACACAAGATACAAAACTCTTCCATCACCACAAGTTTCCCTCATGCTAACCTTTATACCAGAGAACAGCTTCTCCCTGGCCCCACATCCTAACCTCTTTCAAACACTCTTGTAATTTTTAAAATGTCACATAAATGGAATCCTCTATTGTGCAACATTTTGGAAGGGATTTCTTTCACTCAGCATAACTTCACTGTGAGCCATCTAAGTTAAGTGTATTGATAGTCTGTTCCTTTTTATTGCTGATTTGTTTAACCATTCACCTGTTGAAGGCCATCTGGATTGTTTTCTCTTTTTAACTATTATGAATAAAACTGTTAGGAACATTCATGTACAGGTTTTTGCATGAACACAAATTTTCATTTCTCTGGGTAAATTTCCTTTGTGTGATTGGTGTATAATATGGTAATTGCATGTTTACTTTTGAAAGAAACTGCCAAATTGTTTTACCAAATGCCTGTACCATTTTGCATTCCCATTAGCAACATAAGGGGCTCACTTTATCTGTCTATAGCTTTGCCTATATTTGGTGTTGTCCATATATTCTTAGCCATTTTCATAGTTGTCTTTAATGTTTCTTTCTGTTCTTAATTTGAATTTCCATGATGGCTAAAGATGTTAAATATCTTTTCACATACCTATTGACCACCAGTAAATTGTCAGTTCATGTTTTTTATCCATTTTCTAATTGGATTAAGTGACAAATGTAGCTCGAGTGCTGTGCTGGCTCAGGCTAACAGGCAGAATAAGAGAATGTGAGGCCTCTTAAGACTCACTTTTCTTAGCTGGGAGGGCATGAGTGGGGCTGATGCAGCTTAACATGTTTCGAATTAGGATTTATCGTGGATGTGGAGCAGTAGTAATAGGAGGGGGTATCTCTGGTTTCATCTGTGGGGACCTGGGTAGAGCAGAAAAATAAGGGAGATGTGTGTTGGGGGGGGGGGGAAACAATGGAAGGAGCAAGACATGGAGGGAAAATATCTTGCAAGCGATGCCAGGTTCATCACTCACATCCAGCCCTATAAGATCCAGAAAACTATCCTCCTAGACATGTATGTTCCAACACTGGATATTCATTAGAATCCCTTGTAATGCCCAGTTGAATCAGAATCTCTAGGAGTAGGTCCAGTAGTCGGTATATTTAACATTCTTCAGTTGATTCCAATTAGCTGCCAAGATTGAAAACCATCTCCGATGCTGTATTAGATTTCTGGGTCTGCCATAACAAGATAGCACAGACTGAGTGGTTTACAAAACAAATTTATTTTTCACAGTTCTGGAGGTTGGAAGTCCAAAATCCAGGTGTTTGCTGGTTTGGTTTCTTCGGAGGCCTCCCTCCTTGGTTTGCAGATGGCTGCCCTCTTATGCATATGGTCATCCCTCAAAATCTATGGGACACAGTGAAAGCAGTCCTGAGAGGGAAGTTCATAGCACTACAGACCTACCTCAAAAACTGAGAAAAACTTCTAATAAACTCTCTAACACTACAACTTAAAGACCTAGAAAGAGAACAACAAGAAAAGCCCAGAGCAAGTAGAAGGAGGGAAATAATAAAAGTCAGAGCAGAAATAAATGACATAGAGACTAACAACAACAACAAAAAAAAACAGTGCAAAAGATCAATGAAACCGAGAGCTGGTTCTTTGAAAAGATAAACAAGATTGATAAACCTTTGGCCAGACTCATTAAGAAACAAAGAAAGAGGGCCCAAATAAACAAAATCAGAAATGAAGAAGGTGAAGTAACAACTGACTCAACAGAAATACAAGGGATTGTAAGAAAATACTATGAACAATTATACGCCACCAAGCTGGACAACTTGGATGAAATGAACAAATACCTAGAAAAATACAACCTTCCAAAACTCAATCAGGAAGAGTGAGAAAACCTGACTAGACCAATAACAACTGATGAAGCAGTAATAAAAAACTCCCTGCACACAAGAGCCCTGGTCAGGACAGATTCACAGGGGAGTTTTATCAAACATTCAAAGAACAAAAACCTGTCCTCCTCTAATTATTCCAAAAACTCCAAGAGGAATGAACACTTCCAAGCTCTTTTTGCAAGGCCAGCATTAGCCTAATTCCAATACTACATAAAGACACTACAAAGAAAGAATTACAGGCCAATATCCCTGATGAACATAGATGCTAAAATCTTCAACAAAACATTAGAAATCAGATCCAACAATATATTAAAAAGATCATACACCATGACCAAGTGGGATTTATTCCAGGGATGTAAGGCTAGTACAATAATTGCAAATCTGTAAATGTGATACATTACATAAACAAATCCAAAGACAAAAATCACATGATCATATCAATAGACAGTAAAAGCATTCAACAAAATTCAACACCCATTTTTGATAAAAACTCTCAACAAAGTGGAAATAGAGGGATCATAACTCAACATAATAAAGGCCATATATGACAAACCTACAGCCAACATCATACTCAATGGGCAAAAACTAAAAGCACTTCCCCTAAGAACAGAAAGAAGAAAAGGGTGTCCTCTTTCACCACTCTTATTCAATGTAGTACTGGAAGTCCTAGCCACAGCAATCAGACAAGAAGAAAACATAAAAGGCATCCAAATTGGAAAGGAGGAAATAAAACTGTCATTATTTGCAGATGATATTATAAATAGAAAATCCTAAAGACTCCACCAAAAAAATACTAGTTTTAATAAATGAATTTGGCAAGGTAGCAGCATACAAATTTAACACCCAGAAATCGATGACATTTTCATACACCAATAATGAACTCTCAGAGAAACTAAAAAAGCAATCCCATTTAGCATTGCAACAAAAAATTAAGATACTTAGGAATAAACTTAGCCAAGGAGGTAACCCACCTGTACTCAGAAAACTACAGGACGTTGCAAAAGGAGATAGAGGAAGATACAAACAAGTGGAAGAATATATCGTGTTCATGGATTGGAAGAATTAACATCATTAAAATGTCCATAGTACCCTAAGCAATCTAAATTCATTACAATCTCTATTAAAATACCAACAGCATATTTCACAGATCTAAGACAAACACTTTGGAAATTTATATGAAACCAAAAAAGACCCTGAATAACCACGGCAATCTTGAGAAAGAAGAACAAATTTGGAGGGATCACAATACCAGATATCAAGTTATACTACAAAGCCACTGTAATCAAAACAGCCTGGTGCTGGCACAAGAACAGACATATAGATCAGTGGAACAGAACAGAGAACCCAGAAATCGACCCAAGCCATTACGCTCAATTAATATTTGAAAAAGGAGGCAAGAATGTACAATAAAGATAGTCTCTTCAGTAAATGGTGTTGGGAAAATTGGACAAGTACATGCAAAAAAATGAAACAAGACCACCAACTTACACCATACCCAAAAATAAACTCAACATGGATAAAAGATTTAAACGTAAGACGTGAAACCATAAAAATCTTAGAAAAAAATGTAGGCAGCAAAATGTCAGACACCTCTCATAGCAATATGTTTGCCAATACATCTCCTAGGGCAAGAAAAACAAGGAGAAAATAAACAAGTGGGACTACATCAAAATAAAAAGCTTCTGCGCAGTAAAAGAAACCATCAACAAAATGAAAACGGAGCCCACTGTATGGGAGAACATATTTGCCAATGACACATCTTATGAAAGGTTAATATCCAAAATATATAAGGAACTCATATAAGTTAACAAAAGGAAGACAAACAATCTAATTTTAAAATGTGCAAAGGACCTAAATAGACACTTCTCCAAAGAGGACATACAGATGGCCAAGAGGCATATTAAAAGATGCTCAAAGTCACTAATCATCAGAGAGATGCAATTTAAATCCACAATGAGTTATCACTTCACACCTGTCAGAATGGCTACCATCAACAAATCAATGAACAACAAGGAATAGGAGAAAAGAGAACCCTAGTACACTGCTGTTGGGAATGCAGACTGATACAGCCACTATGGAAAACAGTGTGCGGTGTCCTTAAAAAATTAAAAATTAAACTGCCATTTGAATCAGTGATCCCATTTCTAGGAATATATCATAAAGAACTTATGCACCCTTATGTTCATGGGAGTGTAATTTACAATATCCAAGATCTGGAAACAGACGAAGTGCCCATCAGTAGATAAAAAAGCTGTGGGACATTTACACAATGGAATAGTATGCTGCTGTAAAAAAGAAGGATCCCTTACCCTTTTGGGACAGCATGAAGGGAACTGGAGAGTATTATGCTAAGGGAAATAATCTGGTCAGAGAAAGATAAGTACCACATGATCTCACTCATATGTGGAATATAATGAACAAAAGAAGCTGATGAACAAAATAAATCCAGGGACATAGAAGCATGGAACAGACTGAGGGATCTCAGAGGGAAGGCGAGGTGGGAGAGTGCATGGGGAGAGATTAATCAAAGAATTTATATGCTTATATGCATAACCTATGGACACAGACATTGATATGGGGAAGGCCTGGGTGTGGGGTGGACACAAGGTGGAGGGGATCAATGGGGAGGAAAGGGACATCTGTATGTAATACTTTCAACAATAAAGATAAATTTTAAAAAATGCTAAAGGTACACTCCTCTAAAGATGCTTTACTCCATGAATTAGGTACAAGTTTGGGATTTGATAAATACTAAAAGCATATGTGAATATCTTGAAATGAATTTCTGAAGGATAGACTAAGGTTCTATACTCACTGCTCATATTATTTAAAAGCTTAATATCTTAAGAAAACCCCATTCAATTGCAATAAAGAAATTTCAGAGCCTGAAATCACCTTTGAGATTCTTTACTCTCTTAAAAGGGAAGTATTTGTTGTTAATTAGGTCTGAGTTGTAAGCAAGTTCTAAATGAGCCCATAGAATTTTCTCAAATATTCTTAGGCTCCCAGTATTTCCCTTTATCGGCTGAGCTTTCTGAAAAGACCTACTAACCACACTTTACCAGGTCACTCTAAACAGAGAGACTTAATGAGAAAGAAAATAACGGAAAAATAATAGGTTATTTCTTAATAACAGTACTTGCCCACCCAAGAAATACCCTCCTGCAGCAACATAGTATATGATATTATACATAGGATGCAACTCCAAAAAAAGCTGTGGTCAGTGGTAAGTGATAATGAAAGATCAAGCTTGTATAGATGATCCAGATCCGTACAGTTCTTTTAGACTGAAAGCTGTGTACAGCGGAAGAAGTAGGATAAAACTACTGTGTACGTTTTACCCAGTGGTTCACAAATCAGGTTTTTCATCATCTTAAAAGTGTTTTGAGTGGGTGGGGGGGGAATTAACCAAAGAGTTTATATGCATGTATGCATAACCCAAGGACAGAGACAATAGTGTGGTGAGGGACTGGGGAGGAGGGTGGAAGGAGTGGAAAGGGTCAATGGGGAGAAAAAGGGACATTTGTAATATTTTGAACAACAACAAAAACTTTAAAAAGTGTTTTGAAATTCCAGAAATGAAGTGAAATATCAGAGATGGAAAGGAGAGAACCAATATTTTTTAAAGTTCTTATTTCACACAACGTACTGTGAGTAATGCTTTTCATATTCTCTTACATGATGCTTCGCAATAACTATGGAAGTTAGGTTTTCAAACCCATGAAACTCTTAGGATTAATACTTCATGAAACCTGGAGGGAGGTCGGGGATGGATGGAGGTGGGTGAAGCAAGGGGGCAGAGGAAATGGAGGACATCTGTAATAGTATCAACAATAAATTAAAACAATGTTTTATCAGAGGCAAACAAAAAAATACCTTATGAAACTTTAACACACTTTGATCTGACTCCAACACTCCTGGCCAAAACTACTAGGCCCATGCTGTTTATGAAAACAGCGGGGCGAATGCAGTATTCTTATAAAGGCATCGCTTGTTTAGGTATCTGCCTTGTGCATGCTTTTGTAAGCTCCACGAAGAGTAGAAACCACACCTTATTCATCTTCATATCTACTACCAAACATTATTCCCTAAAACATACGGGTAGTCATTACAGGTCTCTTAACAGAACTAGTGACATGAAATATTCCAACATTACCATATGGTTATAAGTCTTATCAGGGTTTCAAAAACTAGATTTTCAAAACCCATACCAAATTAAGTGGAATTTAATATACTGCCCCATCTCAGCACTTAATAGGTGCAAAATGAGAGTTAGTTTCCTTATGGTGTGATTTTACACTAAAAACACATCTCAATCTAGATAAGATACCTTTCAGATGCTCAATAACCACATGTGACTAGTGACTAACTTATTGGACAGTGTAGTTCTACACTATGTGACGTATATTAAAATGTTCATAGTAACATGTTTATTAATAATATTCAGAAAATAAGAATTTATGTATGATAAAGTCTCAGAATGTTTCTGCAATTTTGGAGATCTATAAATTATATAGAGTTTAAGTGGTGAAATATTTTTCAAACATAATTTACAATATGAAATTGAAATATAATAAATTTAAAATTTATAGAGCGAATAAAAATATTTTCAAAATCGTGATTACTCCACTACTGAGCAATATCACCAGTTTTCACTACTTTTTTATTATTATGCAAACACACACATACACACATACAAGCATGGTACTATGTGTTGCCTCTTCTATGTAAGACTGGAAAACACAAGATGGGAAGTGATTTATCCAACATCCTGTAAAAAAGATAGGTCTGTTTTTCACATTTATCATTTATTCTGTTGAATACCTTAATCAGCCTCCAGAGAAATCAAGACATTATTTTGTTTGACATTGCCAATGTTTTTCAGAGGACCAAAGAATGGGGAGGAAAAAAGAGCATACACAAACGAAATGCAAAAGAAAGAGATGAGATTTGTCTCCAAGGTCCTAGATAGTAACCTTCACTCTAACTCTGCTTCCCCAAAAGCTGTTGTCCCTAAATTTGTACAACATGAACTGTACCAGTTGGGTAGACTACCTGATACTACACAGATGGCCCCCACAGTCAAGACCCTGAACCTCTCCAAAACTGAGGTGAGAAGAGGGAGCCAGAACAAAGTTGGGCTGAGAATGGGTCGTAATGGTCATCAAAGTGATGACAGCAGGTAAGCGAAGATACCTATGGGGGAAGGGAGGGAACTGTGGGTACAGGGGCCCAGATGTCCCTTTTTCCCTGGGACTCCTTTTCCAGTTTTGTCCCCATACTTCTCAGCTGAAGACAGCTTGGGAGTTGGACAATATCAAAGGCCTGAAGCACAAAGAGCTATTGCTGGAAGGGAACCCCTTGGGCAACACCTTCCCAGACCAGCCCACCTATGTAAGGTTGGTGATAACCACTGTCACCCTTCCTAGGGATCCTTGCCCCCTGGGAGAATGAACTGCCCCTGGAGTCTCAGTCCTCACCATTAAACAGGAAATGTCCTATGTCCACCTGGGAACCAAACCCACAATACCTCAGAGGTGAGAATTTGCTACTAAAGCTAAGCTGTTTATGAGAAATCAGGCATGAGGGGATCTTAATAACTTTGTAAGAGCCATTGAGAAGAGAAGGTATAAAGCTGGAGCTTAGCGATTAGAACAGGAGCCTTGAAATGAGGAGTGAATGTAGGCAGGGAGGGAGGTCAAGGAAAGGGACCGGAAGAGACATTTCTCCAAAGACATACAAATGACCAACAAGTATATAGAAAGATGTTCAACAGCTCTGATTAGGTGGTTCAGTTGTTTGGAACGTCATCCTGTACACCAAAAGTTGCAGTTCAATTCCCAGTTAGGGCACATACTTGGGTTGTGGGTTTGATCCCCAGTCAGGCACGCACAAGAGGCAACTGATCTCTCTCTCTCTCTCTCTCTCTCTCTCTCTCTCTCTCCCCCTCTCTCTCAAAAACAAATCAATGAACATATCCTCATGTGAAGATTTTTTAAAAAAAGGGGGGGGTGCAGCCATGAGCCCTCTGTTGTGCTATGCCCTGCTGGCCCTGGGCAGCTATGCCATGCTCTCCATCTTATTCCAGTGCAGGCCTCGCCTGCTGCACACACCCTGGGTTCCAGCCTTCTGTCCCTGACTGTGGGCCCACCGAGGAGAATATTGAGAGAGGCTGGAGAGCACCATGGAGGCCATGGAGAACTCCATGACCCAGAGAGCAGACTTCCTGGAACTGGACTGTCAGCTGACTCGGAACGGTGTGGTGGTGGTGTCTCACAACGAGAACCTGTTCCACAATGGGGATGTGGGCAGCCTGGAGTTTGAGGAGCTGCCCCGCTATACAAGGAGGAGCTGGAGGTTTACTTCTCACCAGGCCATTTTGCACATGGGTCAGACAGGCACATGGTGTGTCTGGAGGACGTGTTCCAGAGATTCCCTCAGACACTCATGAGTGTGGAGGTCAAAGGGGGAAACCAGAAGCTCATTCACAAGACAGCCAGCCTGGTGAGACACTTTGACTGCAACAAAATCATCATCTAGTGTGGGGAGCCGCTGTGGCCCCAGGCACGGAGGAGCTGCCTGGGTGAGCTGCAGAAGTGCTCCCCTGCTCCCTGGGAGATGTGGGTGAGCTGCTGTGGCCCCAGGCACAGAGGAGCGGCCTGGGTGAGCTGCTGATGTGCTCCCCTGCTCCCAGGGAGATGTGGATGAGCTGCTGTGGCCCCAGGCACAGAGGAGCTGCCTGGGTGAGCTGCAGAGGTACTCTCCTGCTCCCTGACCCAGTCCTTGAGGCACCAAAGCAATACTAATTTAGCTTGCGGCCATAAATTCTAGAAAGGCTAATTAGGAAGCTGGCCCCGGCCTGAAGGGTTAAGGGATAGTTAAGCCACATACCAAGCCAAGGACTCAATCCTCCTCAAAAGTTCCCATTAGAAGCCGAGATAAAGATAGTTTCCAAGGTCTGAGCTCCTGCGGGAGGCAGGGTGTTTACTCTGAAAAAGCATTCGTAGGACCTTGGAGGAATTACTTTGTATCGGGCAAGGGGAAGAAATGTGGGGCGGGGTGCTATTCAGCACAATCAACAGTGCCTGTATATATTGAGCTGAGAAAATAAACTCGGGGCTGCGGCAGTTACGAGCTGCAGTCCTCCCGATCCCATCTTTTTTGTGTCTGTCTTTTCTCCATCCTCACCCCTTCCTCAGGACCGTTCGACTCTGCCGGCGGGCTCCGGCAATCTAGGCCTCAGAACAGCTCAGTCATGAAGAAGTACAAGGCTGCTGAGCAAACTGATCCCCCTCACATCCCCTTGCCTCCCAGATCACCGAGATGCCATTCTCCTTCACAATAAGCCGAGGATTCCAGTTGTTACTGCTGTATTACCTTGGGCTGCTTCCATTCATCCCTATCCCCAAGAGGTTCCTCATGTGCTTCCTGTTCACCATCATCAACAGGACCTACTTCCCATTATCCTGCCCTGGGCTGAACAAGCTGGCAGCTGTGGTTCCTAAATGGCTCATCATGAGGAAAAGTCTGGAGCAGTGAGAAGTGCAGGTGATATTTTGGTGCCTTAATGAAGACTCAGATTTTGAAGTGGCCTACAGTCTGGTGGCCACTGACATCATGACTGAATATTCCACAGCTCTGAGGTGCTACCTAGATAACCATAGAAGTAGCTGCCTGGGCCTCCTGAGTTGGAGGCCCTTGCCCTCTCCAATGTTTCTCTTTCCCAATACATATTTTCTTTTCAAAAAAAGAACTGCATCTGAGAATACATGTGTGCAGGAAGCTAGAATCCTTGTCCTCTGGAAAGACCACAGCCCCTACCCTCTCCTCTCTCTGTTTCCTTTACCAGTGAGAAGTTTCCTTCCTCTGACTTGTTTACCTGTTCTCCTGGTCTGGGGTCAGTTTCCTGCCCCTCTGCACCTCATTTTCTCTAGCATGCCCTCCCAAGTGTGTGCTCCAAGAGCACCAAGACCAGAAGGGTCCAGTCTAGGGCCAGATGCTGGTGCCCTGTGCTGAGAAGTGCCCACGACCCCAGGGCCTCATGCTAAGAAGGCCTCCCTACTGGGTGCTGAGATGGGGCTTCCCTCTCCTCCCTTGAGAGGAGCCCTGTTTCCCGTACACAGAAAGGGTGTCTGCCATCATGACATTCATTCCTGAGGCCCAATGCCACGAGCTGAGCCATCTTTGGGAAAAAACAGGTTTCTTTGAGTCAAGAGGCCAGAAGTGAACCACTGCCACTGAGCAGAGAGCCTCTTGAGGCAGCAGTGGAAGGCAGAGGGAAGAGGGGTTTGAGGAGACAGAAGGACAGTCCTCTCAGGGGCACTGCCCCTTCCTCCACACATCACATCACCTGCCTGGTCCTTCAGAGGAGCCCTGGGTGGCCTGAAACGGATAGGATTCTTCAAGCAAGGAACCAACTAAGACAGGCACAGATGCACAGGGGCCATGAGGAGAGAAGGTGGTGATCACAGACCCCCAATGTCAAGCTGAGCTTGAGCCTGACCCCTTACTCCTTCTGGGGAAGGTCTCCTGATCCTGTGGCTGCTACGTTTCCCATGCTCAGTTCAGACTGAGCTCCCAAATGTGACAAAGGCTCATCCAGCCTCCTATGGTCCTCAGGCAAAAGGTGTATGTTTTCTATTCATACCTGGGGTCCCAGGGCCAGCCAGGGGCAGATGAAGGAAAGGGCTGCTGCAGGGGAGTCATGTTCCCTTTCTTCTCTCTTCTTCCCTGACCCTCATCCCTACGGCAAAGCTTCTTTCCCTTCCCTTTGCTTTGCTTTCTCTTTCTCCCTTGTCTTTAAACCCCTAGGTCTCCACAATCTGCACTCCCATCTTTACTTCCTTTCTCTCTGCCTCCCTCTCCCTTCCCCACTCTGCCTTCTTAGTCTTCCATCTCTCACCTCCCTGCCCTAGCATTCTGGGGGGTGTTCTGTTTCTGGCAGAATGCTGGACCCCAGTGAGATAGCAGAATCCTAAACTCCCATCCCACTCCTTATCTTCTGAGTGTTCACTGGAGACTTGGAGAAAGGAAGGGAGGCAGGGAGGAGCAAGAACCTTGGGGCCTGGGCTGCAAATGCTGCTAGTTGTGGCACTAGAGAAGGGAGTCAGAGCTGTTTAGAAGGGAGCCACCCAGGAGGATAAAGAACGAAGAAGGAGAGCTAGAGAGAGGCTTCACAACCCTCAACCGTCAATCATTTCTACTTTGGGATTTGGACAGTGCCATCAGGGTTTGTTTTCCAGAGTTGTTATGCCCGGTAAGTGCTTTCGTTCATCATTCTCTCTTACTAACATTGACGACTTCCACACCTGCCCTCAAGCCCTTTGAGTCTTGCCTAGATTACACGTTTGCATCAGAGCCTTATCCATTTTGGGGGACATGAACATCTGAAAAAGACATGAATATGATCTCTGGAAAAATGTTCTACACACACACACACACACACACACACACACACGCATGCATGCATGTGCACATGCACATGCATGCAAAAGCTGGGTATAACTTTAGAGATTTCCAATACCTCAAGATGCAGACACCCACCATAATCTCACCCATGGAATTTCCAGGAACTTTTCATCCCTGACCTCTGACCTTCACCATTTCCTGGGCCCATCCGTTTCCCTAATCACTCAGGACCACCTCCATGGTCTGCACTGCTAACTTACCTTCCCTTCTCTAGGATGGCCAGGATTTAGTTCTACTAACTACCAGTGACATTGACAGCCCCACTTAATAAAGCCCTTGATAAGGGTGAGGAAGAAATGTCAACACTTGGGCTCTTGTAAGGGAGGCTTTATCAGCCACATGGTCTCAAATGTCTTTGATTCCAGGAAAGCTGTGAAGGATCTGATGTTCTGAAGACTCAAGTCCTGCAGTTCATGCAGCAGTAAGTACCCTGAGGACCACCAGGAATGGGGAAGGCTGGGACAGTCCAGGCCACCCAAGTAGAGGTCAGCTCCTGAGAGTTTTCAAGTACCCTTTGAGGTCCAGTCCATAGAGATAGACTGCCTTCATTGTCCCCTCACAGATATTACTTGATCTATGACTCTGGAGACAGACAGAGTCTCCTTGGTGCTTATCACAATGAGGCCTGCTTCTCCCTGACCATTCCCTTCATTCCAGATGATCCAGCCCTGTGAGTATCACAGCTCAAAGTCTTATTCTGGGGCATGTGTCTCCCCAGCAGAAACTGGTCAGCTCATGGAAACACCCACACTGGCCCGACCACCACATCCTATTCCTCTTTTTCTCTTAGAAACAGCTTGTTTGAGTGCCTCAAGAACAACAGGCATACGAAGAACCTCAAGGACCCTAGTGAGTGTGGGATGAGGAAGATATGGCAGGGAAAGGGGGCATGAAGGGTCAGTCATAGGGCCCAGGGTGTGGCAATCCAGACCTTTGCTGTTCTTCCCCCACAAACCTGTGTTTTCAGCTGCTGAAATATACAAAACCTGACACTGTGAGCCCCCTCTGTGTGTTGCCCAAAACACAGCATGACCTTAGCTCCTTTGTGGTGGACCTGTGTTTCCAGTTGGTGAGCACTCGCTTCCTGCCTCAGGTAGTCCAAGAAAGACTAAAGTGGTTAGGAGGTGTAGAAGGTGACTGAGACCTGCACTCCTATTTTTTCTTCAGGAAAGGATGTTCTTCTTCTGTGTCAACAGGGTGTTCGAGGAAGATGTGTGTAGACTCCCCTCCCCAGATGCCCCACTGCTCCCTCCCCCTGGCTGAGCTCCCCTCTCAGAACTCTCTCAGCTTCCCTGATCCCTTCCCTTTCCTTACTATTCCCTCTGTGTTCTCCTGCCTCCACTCTTCCCCTGAAGAATAACCTGTGTTATTTTTAAATCATAAATTCAATAAAAATTTAGAAATATGTTCTACACTGCCAAAAGAAAAATTTAAATGTGAGAAACAGGGAGAAAATATTTGCAAACAATATTGCAGACTTTGTGCTAATATTCCTGTACATAAAGGACTTTTGCCCACCAGGAGCAAGAGAGACAAAGATATAAAAATTACTTATTAATTAAAAAGCAAACTGTTTCTCCGATAAATGTCTGCACAGAAGCCAAACGACATTGTCCAAAGAAATATCCAGAGATGTCACAATGAGTAAAAATCCAATTTGCAGAAAATCATTTATGTGACTGAAAAATTTAAAAAATATATATATGTGCATATACACATGCACACACACACACATATATACACACATGTTTATATATGTATATGTATATAAGACTTGGAAATATTTTAAGATAAGTAAATACCAACCTTACACATCTAGAAAATGTGCACCAGTCTATTTAAAGTGGATTTCTTTGGGTCATGTTGAGAGGATCATATAGATGAAAGATGTAGGATGATTTTATTATCTAAATATATATTTAATAGTGTTTAATATTTTGTAATTAGAGGAATTTGTTGAGACACTTGAAAATATCTAACATGTTGACAAAAACTCATATATTTACTAACTCAAAAATTTTCATGTTATATTGTTTTATAAAAAGTTATAAAAATACGGTTTGGCAGTTTATCTATGTATGTGTATGTGTTTTTTGTCTTATGTTTCCCTCATTCCAAATATGCACATCGTTGCGTCCTTATTTCTCTTCAGCTTACCCAGAGGTTGGATATCCTCTCTCAGGGCGTAGAAACCCAGGAAGGGACTGCTGCTGAGGGGACAGGGTGGTGGGGGGCTGGGTGAAAAACACCAGTAAGTTCTGGCTAATTCATTGGAGCTCAGGCCCCTATCTCACTCTCTTCCCCTTAGGGAGCCTTTAGGTCAGACCTCCAAAGCTACAATTCCGGCTGTGACCACCAGGGAGTAGCTCCTCCCCGCCCCTCCCCAACCACCCCCAAAGGAAAAGGCGATTTTTTTTTTCCTGCTCTCATTTCAGTGCCCCACCAAATGGTTTGTTATTTTCTTTATCAATTTCTGTTTGGCCCCTCGTATGACCTCTCTAAGGTGAACTGAAGTTATTGTTTGCCATGTGACTATATAGATATCTTTAACTTCGCCCTTCTTTAGGTAAGTCTTTTATTTTTTAAAGAGTTTATTAAAGTAATGCATGATGGGATAATGTCCACTCTATAAAGCTCAGTACCAGTGTCTGCATCACCATGTAATGTCTGAATTACGCCAGACAAGCTCCTACACCTCCCTAAACCTCAGCAACTTCAGGGAGGGCAAGGAGTGTTAATTCCGCAGATACAGATGTCCTTGTGAGGAATACGTGAAGGAGCACAATGTAAGGCAGCCCACACAGAGCCTGGTCACAGTTGACTGTCCGAGTTCTCTGGGAACTCTACCTGCGAACACCTACCTGGGAACCAGTCCTATTAAATCTACTCGAAGCTTATGTGGAGGAGGCTTGGTTGGAAACAGTTGCCTAGTAGCAACTCTGGGGGCAGTGAGAACAGGAAGTTAAGTCTCCTCTGGCTGCTAGGACCCTCCTCTCTAGGGAAGGAACTTCCTGTCAGGACTCCATCTTACTTGTGTGGACTTGATCAAAGTTTGGGGCCCTCCACAGAATGCTAGAACCCCCCAGCTCCAGACTCCACAGATTCTCCTCATAAATACCTTGCGAGGACAGTGGTGACAGGTTACTGCCTTCAGACCGCACCAGTGGTGAGTTGTTCAGCGTGAATCCTCACGGGGCCGGAGGGATTCTAGGTCCCCTCCCCCACACCAACCCACGGGATACCCAGCCAAGCCACCTTTAGGTGGGGAGGGTTGTCGAGGGCCCAGGCTATTTTCCACTCTCTTGAGGAAATGGGTAGAGTGGTCCCTGATACACCGTCCTGGTTCCACATAGAAAACCGCCCCTCCTGTGGCTATGGTTATGACAAAGCTGAGATGTTCCCCTTGGATGAGGGGAACGGTCTGAGTCATCTATACCTCTCTGGTTCAGGATTTGGTGAGTGAGGAGGGTTACCCCGGGAAGGGAGTATTGGAAATTAACATTCTTTGGATGCATACTAGAGGTAGGGGAGGAGCAAGGAACCCAGCATTATTCTTGAATTTTTACACCAACCAGTCAGCATATTGTATTATCCCCATAGAAGTTTCTTAAGGCTTGCTTTATAGCCCACCATATGACCTGTTCTGGAATGTAGCATGGATTGTCATGTGCAGTGTTCTATGACAATTAACTAAGTTTTGTTATTTCTGTTATTTAAATCTCCTTCATTTAACTCATTTTTTGTCTGAATGTTTTATCTGTCACTCAGTGAGATGTACTAAAATTTCCCACTGTGACTGTGGATTTGGTCATTCCTTTTACTTCGGTCATTTTCTGCTGTGTGTATGTTTTCTATTTACTTCTATCAGTTTATGCTGTGTGTCTTTTGGTTCTATGTTAAAAGGTGCATACAAATTTAAAATTTACTAATATTTTCATGTTGAATTGAACCTTTAGTCATAATGAAATGTCCCTTTTTCTCTAGTAATGTTTTTACTTAAGGTATATATTTTTCTCTTTTGAATGGTTATACCAGCTTTCAGTGTTTAAATGGTATATCTTTTGCTATCTTCTTTTAATTTTCAGTTTTTCTTTATCTTTGTATTTTACATATGTCCCTTTTAAGGAGCATCTGATTGAATGAATGTTTTTATCTAGACTTAGTGATCTTTGCTTTTTCATTTGAAATCTTCAGTCGATTTGCATGTAATGCAATACCGGATATAATTGCGTTTAAATTATTCTGTTTGCCTTACATTTATTTTTCTGTTCCAGTTTTCTTTTTCTCTCTTTTGTAACATATAATATATATTTTTAATTATTCAATTTTTGCCTTATTTAGCTTGGTAAACATTCTTTCTTGTTTTTGTCATGTTCATCCTTCAGATTACAACTTATATTTTTGCCTTATTACAGTTTAATGTTAGTTCTTTTACATCTTCTTGGTTAGCACAAGTACCTTCCAACACTTAGCTCAATTAATGCACCTCCTGATTTATTGTCATGCATTTTAATTACATGTACATATTCTTCAAGAAATTATCATTGTATTAAACAGTAAATACTCATTTTTATTTTCCTCCATATTTTCCAATGTCATTATTCTTCATTGTTCTTACATCTGTATGTGTCTCCATCTTGGATCATATTTTAGCCTGAGGGTGAATCTTTAGTTCGAGTTAGATGGTGACAAAATTTGCCTAGCTTTTCTTTGCATTAGTATGTTTATTTATTTAACTTCCATTTTCAAAAAATAAGTTTTTTAATATTTATTATTATTTTTTTACTTTAAATAATCTTTTATTTTTCAGTTACAGTTGACAGACAATATTATATTCTTTTCAGATGTACAACCCAGTGATTGGACAAGTCTTTTGTGAACACAAAATTCTGAGTATGAAGATACAGTTTCACTTTCTTCAAACTATCATTATTTCTGTCTCAAATTATATATCAGTCTAATTTTTACTCCTTTGAAGATACTTCGTTGTTTTACTCTCTCATCTTTGAATAGTTCCATTATTTGGGTTTCAACAGCTTTACTATAATAGGCCTGGGTTTGGTTTTCCTCATACCCCACTATACTTGGCATATATACTGCTTTTTACATCTCTTACTTGATGTCTTTTGTTACTTTTCAAAACTTCTCAAACATTATATCTTGAAATACTGTTTCTGCACTATTATTTTTCCTTCTTTATAGGACTCCTATTAAACATGTTTGCTTTATTTACCATACCCCTTTTACCTTTGCCCCATCTCTTCCTGTATTATTCATCATTTTGTCTCTTCATACTTCATTCTGGATATTTTCTTCAGATATTTCATTCATTTCTCTGATTCTCCCTTCAGTGTGTCTAATATGCTGCTAATCCTATAATTGTTCTTAATTCCAGTTATTGCATTTTTCAGTTCTAGAAATTCTGTTCATTTTTATATTTTCAAATTCTTGGGTAAAATTTTCAGTCTTTTATTTTCTTGACAGTTATAAACATGGTTATTTTAAAGTTTATATCTAATACTGCCATTATCTAGATTTCATGTGGATAGTTTTTATTGCATTTTTTTATTTCTTGATTTTCAATGATGTTGTCTTATTTCCTTTCTCACGTAGTTATTTTTAAAAGATTTCAGGGAACTATATATAATAAATTGTAGATTTATTTACTTCAGTCTTAAGATGAGTTATCTCCCTCTAAGAAAGAGTTTCTTTCTTTTTTTCTGTCTAACAGCCTCCCAGATGACAACCAACAATCCCAGATCTGGTGATTGAAATCATTAATCTGGACTTTAGTCCTTTGCAGGGCTGGTCTATTTCCAGTTTACCTTTACTTGCTTTTACATAGCTCCCCTCCTTGACAGGCCAACTTCAGCTTTTATGCACTTAGCCTGACCTCTGTAGAAAATTTGGCACAAATTTTCAGCATTTAAGCATCATACATTCCTCCTTAGGAATCATAAACTGCTGCTATTTAAAAAAAGCAACCCCAAACGCTGAGATTACCTTCTGGAATTTCTTTTTCTCCTGATCTTTGCTCCATAATATCTTCTGGCATTGATCGCTCTTTGATGCCTTTAAATAATTTTTTAAAAATAATTTTTCACACTTTTCTAGCTATTCTCAATTGGATATTTAGCTAGTCCAACTTAGTTAGTCTCATTGCTGGAAGCAAAACCCTAAATTTATTTTTTAATGCTTAGTTTAGTGTAGTCCTTATTATCATTGTTATCTTTTGCAGTGTGTCTTCTTTCTAATGTTTAGAAAATAACGTAACAGAAACAGGAAAACACATGTAATATGCTTTTCATGAAGTATTCCAGATGGACATGTCTGGCCAGCACAGGTCCAGTACCTCAGGTGTTTTTTTCACTTTATCATTTTGCCAGTGCACATTATATTGTCTTATCCTCTCATCCTTGATTGTTTGCTCCTGCTTCTGAGGCCTTCAAGTCTCTTCCAACCCTCAGCCACTTTCATATTTCAGTCATTCCACTGACAATAGATTCTGGGTCTCCACTCCACTATATCCTCCTGTCTTATGTCAATGTATATATAGAATATATATATATATATATATATATATATATATATATATATATACACACACACATATATATATTCATTAGAGGTAATGTTTTTCCAAAAGTAAATTCAAAAAGGGCAATTGTTTTATCAGCATGTGACCTTTTTAAATTGTTGGTGAACTGGTGAAGAAATAGACTCATTCATTCACTCTTGATGAGCGTGCAAATATATATACAGGGTGAGGCAAAAGTAGGTTTACAATTGTGAGTACCCGAAGCACAGAGTTTATTCTTGTATTATTATTTATTAATTATTGTGTTATTTTCCATATGAGTAAGTAAACCTACATTTGCCCCACCCTGCATATATAAATGCCTCTTACAAAAGTTTCTTAACATTGAAAACATTCATGTTTTGACCAGAATAATCTACTTATGGGAATTATTGCATTGAAAAGTATAAACAAATACATAGAATGTATGTATAATTCTTTTCATAGTAACATTGTTTATAGTAGCAAAATCTTGAAATGATTTGTTGAAATTGAAAACTTTTAGTAGATTAAAGTTTATGATAATTAAAAATTTAACTGAAATAATAAGCTAATGTATAAATTATATGAAAATCAGATTATTATTTACACATTTTTAAATATGAAAAAGATATATTTTGGATTAATCATTTATTCCTTTCTGAACTCCTAGCTCAGTGTAATTCAACCCTCAGTTCTTGCTCGGTAAACAGGTGACCTTAGCTTTAATTTCTACAGTGTCTTTAAAGGAAAATCATGTTAATTTGGTAAATGATAAAAATCAATTAAATATTTCTAAACATACAATGTCATAAAAAAATTGCTAAATGAAAACAGCAGGTTACAGATATATTTTACCATATGATTACATTTTGAGAATATATCTGTGTAAGTGCTAATACGTTCCATAGCATACAAATATACAGTGCCAAACATATTCACATATCTCCTTTCTCCCTTTCCCTCCCCTCTTCCTCTCTCTGCCTCTCTCTCTTTGTTAAATAAACTGTCTCATTGCATCCCAATGTTGATACCAGACTCAGATTGTTGCTAAGGCTCAATCGTATTCAGCTTTGATGGTTTGGGCAAGAATACTTCAAAGATAGTTCCTATAATATAATACATGATGTCTCATTGTTTCTCTTCTTGTGGTATTTGTCAGTCATTGGTGAAAATTGTATAGATCCATTATTTGTGAGTTTTTAAATGGTGATATTCAAATTCTACCATGCCATCTTTATATATTAACCAAAATATAAAAAGAAATTCTCTCTCATCAACAAATTAGCTAACTTTATGTAAAGCTTCTACATAAAAAAATTGATATTCCCTCTTTATGTACAAATTTTCATAAAAATAATTTGGCTTATTGGAATTCTCCAAATGCCACCAATATGGCTCCTTTATGTTGTTATCATTAGAAACTCGTACATTTTAACATATTGATGGGCTTCAAACTCTTGTTATAAGATTTTGAACAAAATAGTAAAAGATTTCACTTATGCTTCTCTGTCTGGTGAGTTAAAAGCAGATGGTGAGGGAGCATGGGTGAAAACAGAGGGACCAGTTGAAAGGCAATATAATACAAGAGATTGATGTTGGTGAAACATAAGGTGGTAGAAATAGAGGTAGTAAGAAGTAGTTAGAATCTGGATATATTTTGAAGGCAGGACCAAGAGAATTTTCTTGTAAGTTAAGTGTGGAGTATGAGAAATAGTACTCCAGGCTGTCCCCAAGTTTGGGAGACTGAGCATGTGGAATTTCTGGGTCAAACACTTTAATTTTATTTCCAAGTGCCACTCAAGGAAAATATCAAAGGTTATGAGTGGCAGAACTTTCCTGACAGCAGATCACATAGTAAAATTAATCACTTCCCAGGAAAGTTAATCCAAGGCCTAGTAATAATCAGTACATCTTGGAGTGGTCTGGAGTAAATCTATTTATAGTCATAACTGATCTCTGAAACAACATGGAATAATTAATGTACAGATGTACAACACACAAACCTAAAGAACCTTAAATGTTGAATCACAAAGAAAATCTGTTTTCTAACAGTCTAATTGCCTTAATCCACCTTCCCCAAAACCACTAATATTGCCATCAACTGGTACATTGTTTCAGTTGAATGCTGCTTTTGTAAAAATAAAATACCCTTAGTTAATCTACTCATGGGAGAGATAATTGACACTGGCCTATTTCTGTAGATGCCCTCCCCAAAGAAACTCTCCTAAATCTTGCTGCACAGTGAATTAAGTATGCTGTTAAGTGTAGGGGCTGAACAAGGAAATTTCTAGGAGTGAATTCCGTGTGAAATATGAAACACTTTTATGAGCATACTAAAGGCCACAATAGCTGATAAAGTATACTTTAAAGCAAAGGAAATTAGTAGACAAAGAGGATATTACATAATAGTAAAAGGATCAATCCACCAGGAAGACATAATGATCTTAAATGTGTACACATCCAAATAACAGAACCTCTGTGAGGAGTGGAAAGAGACTGTGGAGGCCACTGGTCTTTCTAAACTCATTCCCTGACCCTTTGGTGAAGCTTTTGTATTAGCAGATGGCTGCAGAGTGGGTGGAAGCTACACTCACCTGCTCCCGGTGCCAAATCAGATTTACAGCTAAATTGTAGAGCAATCAACCTGAATAACCAATTGAAGGCTAGCTGAATTGAAATATTATCACCAAGGATGTGCAGAAGAAGACAAAGAGAAACTGGTAAAAAGGTCAGAGACGTGGAAGGAGCTGGCCCCCGCACCCAAGTGCAGGGGCAGAGGAGCCAAAGGGATTTCGCAGTTGCAAAACTCCCTCCCCCCAGGAGTGTGGGGTTCCAGTCCCAAGCAGGGATCCCCAACCCAGAGCAACAAAGACTGGAAGAGGAACCCACATAGCATCTGGTGGTGAAAATCAGTGGGGATTCAGTCCACCTGGGAGAGAAGGGAGTCTGCTGGACACCCAGACACCACTTCAAGGGGCGAGGACTCTTATTGTTACATCACCAGCTTGGGGAATGCACTTCCTCATCTCCCAATTGCTGGTAATGCCACTCTGCCATGATTGGGTCCTGCAGAAGGATCTTCTGGCTGCACCCAGCAGTGACCTTTGGGGAGCTCTTTTTATGGAGAGGCTCTTGACAGATACTCAGACTGTAACTGAATTGTGTAGCTTTGGAAAGGGAACCTATCTTCCCCACCTTGAGCATATAGCAAATGCACCTGTTGAATCACTTGACTGCCCCATCCTGATGAATTCAGCCAAGCAGGATGTTCAGAGTGCTGTATTGAGCTGGGACTTTCAACGTGTGTCTCCCAGGGAGACTTTTTTCTAGGAATCAGACAGGTGGGTGCTGTGCTGTGTAGCTCCATCACTGGGGAGTGGGGAGGACTCCTATCTCTGCTCAGAACTCAGTGCCCACTATCCTAGGAAGTGGAAGAATTGCCTGCCACCCTCCTGCAGGCTTGCTGACACCACCTGCAGTGGGAGACTGTTTGGATCTGCCCTTCCAAGTCCCAGATACCCCACTCTGCTGCACTCAGTTTTGATGGAGGAAGGGAGTGCTGCCCCAAGCTGGGACATTCAGAGTGTGTGCCCCTTGGAGACTATTGTCTGGGACCAGGATGAAGTGATTGGCCCCCTCTTTCAGGCTTAGCCAACACTACCTCCAACTAGAGCCTCTTTTGATCTGTCCTCCCAAGGCTCCACCCAGCTGTGACTCCATCCAGATGAACTTGCTCCTACAGAAGGGCTGGCTGGCCGCACCCAACCTGAACCTGTGGTGTGCTGCTCCTAAGGGAACTAGAGTTGGAAACTCTAGCAGAGACTTAGTGGTTTGGCCCTAGAGTAGGAACTACTTTCCCTTAATTGAGTGCCTGACTCTATGACCCCTAAATAGGGGGCCCATTAGTCCCATCCTCCTGACCCAGGTTGCCTTGCTGTACTGAGCTCACAACCTGTGGAAGGGTCTGTGGGTCATTCCCAGCCTGAACCCACCCTACAGTCTTTCTTCAGAAGGCTCTAGAGGAACACCAGGCAATATCAGGGGGAAGGGGAGTAGCTGACTTATGGAGGTGGACCTCAAAGAGCCTTGGACTTTTATTGATCTACCCCCAGCTCAAAGCTTCAGGAAGCTGATCCTGGTACTGAGCCTGGTCCCTGTCACACACGCCCAAGCCCAGCAGACATAGCCACAAACAGTGAACAGCATCGTAGCTCCAGACAGGTAGCCCAAGCCCAGTTACACACCATGTCTGATACTGACCTGTACCTGAATCCAACTGAGTGGAGCCAGAATCAAGACAACCAGTGATGGGCATCAAACCACATCAGAGTTTGACCTAACTAGCCTCACGAGCATAACATCCAAAGGAGGATTCCACCAGGCACCAGACCGTGCTGGGAATAACCCTGCCTTGGAGTGCAGCCTTAGTACAGCAACTCAGACATGGTAATTGAGGTTTTATCCTTATAGTCAGCCAGCCAGAAAGATCAGCTCCACCCAGGAAATGGCTAACAGCATTCAAGGCTCAACTACAACAGGAGGGTGCACATAAACCACAAGAAACATTCCTGGAGGACCAAGCTCAGGTGATCTAGAAGGTTGTGCCACTAAGACAAATACGACACCTACATCATAAAGCCATCATAACAAGTTTGGGAGTCATAGCAGATATACCCAATACACAGAGACAAAACAGGAAGACAAAGAAATATGTCTCAAATGAAAGAACAAAAGAAATCCCCAGAAAAAGAATTAAATGAAATTGAAGCAACCAAAATACTAGATGCAGTGTTTAAAACAATGGTTATAAGGATGCTCAAGGACCTTAGGGGAAGAGTGGATGATCTCAGCAAGAACTTAAATGAAGAGATAGTAAGCCTAGCCAGTGTGGCTCAGATGTTGAATATCTACCTATGATCCAGGAGGTCTTGTTTTGATTCCTTGTCAGGGCACATGCCCGGATTGCTGGCTTGATCCCCAACAGGGGGCATGCAGGAGGCAGCTGACCAATGACTCTCTCATCATTGATGTTTCTATCTCTCTATCCCTCTCCCTTCCTCTCTCTGAAATCAATAAAAATATACATATATTTTAAAAAGAGATAGTATAAGCAGGGAAAAGGACATAGAAACCATAAAAAGGAAAGTGTCAGAAATGAAAATACACTAGAAGGTATCAACAGCAGGTTATATGAAGCAGAGGATCACATCAATGAGTTAGAGAAAAGATAATAGTAAGCACCCAAGCAGGGCATCAAAAAGAAAAGTGAATTAAGAGAAATGAGGAAAGTCTAAGGAACTTCTGAGGTAACAGCAAGTATAACAAATCCACATCATAGGAGTGCTAGAAGGAGAAGAGAGTGAGCAAGGGATAGAAAACCTGTTTGAAGAAATAATGGCAAAAGACCCACACCAAGACACATTATAAATAAAATGGCAAAGGTTAAAGACAAAGAGAGAATCTTAAAGGCAGCAAGAGAGAGACAGTTACCTACAAAGGAGTTTCCATAAGGCTGTCAGCTGATTTCTCAACAGAAACACTGCAGGCCAGAAGGGATTGGCATGAAGTATTGAAGTGATGAAAAACAAGAACCTGCAGCCAAGACTACTTTATCCAGCAAGGCTATCATTTAAAATTGAAGGCAAAATGAAAAGCTTCCCAGACAAAAGAAGGCTAAAGGAGTTCAGTACCACCAAACCAGCACTCAAGAAGTGCTAAAGGGACTGATATATAGATAAATATATATATATATATATATATATATATATATATATGGAGAGAGAGAAAGGAACATAGGTATAAGGGGAAAAAAAGCGATAAATATTACCTTTCAGTAATAACCTTAAATGTAAATGGATTAAATGCTCCAATCAAAAGACATAGGGTAGATGAATGTTTAAGAAAACATGGCCCATATATATGCTGTGTACAAGAGACCCACCTCAGAACAAAAGATACAGACTGAAAGGAAAGGCATGGAAAAAAATATTACATGCAAATGGAAACCAAAAAAAGGCTGGGGTAGCAGAACTTAGATAAAATAAACTTTAAAACAAAGGCCGTAAGAGACACAAAGAAGGTCACCACATAATACTAAAGGGATACATCCAACAAGAGGATATAATCCTGATAAACATATGCACCAAACACCAGAGCACCTAAGTATATATATATTAAAAAATATTGGTGGACATTAAGGGAGAGATCAACAGCAATACAGTCATAGTAGGAAATTTTAACACCCCACTAACATCAATGCATAGATCTTCCAGACAAAAAAATCAACAAGGCAACAGCAACCTTAAATAACACTGGATCAGATGGATTTATTTACAGAACATTCTATTCCAAAGCAGCAGGATACACATTCTTCTCAAGGGCACATGGAACATTCTCAAAGGTAGATCACATGTTAGGACATAAAATAAGTCTTAAATTCAAGATGATTGAAATCATATCAAGCGTCTTCTCTGACTACAATGGTATGAAAATAGAAATTAATTACAATCAAAAACCTGAAAAACATTCAAACCCATGGAGGCTAAATAACATGTTATTAAATAATGAACGGGTTAACAATAAGATCAAGGAAGAAATCAAAAGTTACCTGGAAACAAATGAAAATGAATACACAACAACCCAAAATCTATGGGACACAGAGAAAGCAATCCTAAAAGGAAAATTTACAGCATTACAGAGCTATGTCCTTAAGCAAGAATAAACAATCTAACCCTACACCTAAAAGAGCTAGTAAAAGAATAACAAACAAAGCCCACAATAAGTAGAAGGAAGGAAATAATAAATATGAGAATGGAAATAAATGATATACAGGAGAAAAATACAATACAAAAAATCAATGAAACCAAGAGCTAGTTCTTTGAAAAGATCAACAAGATTGACAAACCTTTAACCAGATTCATGAAACAAAAAAGAGAGAGGAGCCAAATAAATAAAATCAAATGAAAGAGAAGTAATAGCAGACAACAGAGAAATACAAAGGGTTGTAAGGAAATACTATGAACAACTATATGCCAACAATTTGGACAACCTGGGTGAAATGGACAAATTCCTAGAAACATGCAATCTTCTAAAACTGAATCAGGAAAACTCAGAAAACCTGTATAGATCAATTACAACCAATAAAATCAAAGAAGTAATTTTTTTAAAAAAAACTCCCAACAAACAAAAGTCCTGGACCAGAAGGCTTCCCAGGTGAATTTTACCAAACATTAAAAGAAGAACTAACCACCTGTCTTTCTCAAACAATTCCAAAAAATTCAAGAGGAGGGAAAACTTCCAAACTCTTTTTATGAGGCCAGCATTATCCTAATTCCAAAACCAGATAAAGACACTACAAAGAACCAAAATTATAGACCAATATTCCTGATGAATAAGACACTAAAATCCTCAACAAAATATTAGCAAACCAGATCCAGCAATACATTAAAAAGATCATATACCATGATCAAGTGGAATTTATTCTGGAGATGCAAAGTTGGTAGAATATTCACAAATCCATAAATGTGATACATCATATAAACAAAATTAAGAATAAAAACCACACAATCATATATAGATGCAGAAAAATCATTTGATAAAATCCTGCACTCATTTATGATAAAAACACTCAGCAGTGTGAGAATAGAGGGATCATGCCTCAGAATAATAAAGGCGCCCTATATGACAAACCCACAGCCAGCATCATACTCAATGCGCAAAAACTAAAATGTTTGTGCTAAGATCAGGAACAAGGCAGGGATGTCCACTTTCAGCACTCTTATTCAACATAGTACAGGAGGTTTTAGCCACAGCAATCAGACAAGAAGAAATTAAAGGCATCCAAATTGGAAAAGAAGAAGCAAAAATGTCATTATTTGCAGATGACATGATACTGTACATAGAAAACCCCAAAGACTCCACCAAAAAACTACTAGAACTGATGAATGAACTCAGCAAAGTAGCAAGATACAAAATTAATATTCAGAAATTGATGGCATTTGTATACACCAGTAATTTACTATAAAAAGGGAAAATAAAACAATCCCATTTACTATTGCAGCAAAAGAAAAATGTAAGGTATACCTAGGGAAAAATTTAACCAAGGAGGTAAAAGACCTGTATTTGAAAAATTATTGGATACTGAAGAAAGAAATTGGGGAAGACACAAATAAGTGGAAGTATATACCATGAATAATTAATATCATTAAAGTGTTCATACTACAGAAAACAATCTATAGATTCAGCACAATTCCTATTAAAATTCCAATGGCATATTTCACATATTTAGAACAAATATTCCAAAAAATTTTATGAAACCACAAAAGACCCCAAACAGCTTCAGCAATCTTGTGAAAGAAGAACAATGTTGGAAATATCACACTACCTGATACCAACCTATACTACAAGGCCATTGTAATGAAAACTGCCTGGTACTGGAATAAAAACAGATATATAGATCAATGGAACAGAACACACAGCCCAGAAATAAACCCACTCTTTTATAGTCAATTAATATTTGACAACGGAGGCAAGAATATAAAATGCTATAAAGATAGTTTATTCAATAAATGGTGTTAGGAAAATTGGACAGATATGTGCAAAAAATGAAACTAGACCATCTTCTTATACTACACACAAAAATAAACTTAAAATGTATTAAAGACTTAAATGTTAGACTTGAAACCATAAAAATCCTAGAAGAAAGCATAGGCAGTAAAATCTCAGACATTTCTTGTAGCAATATTTTTTTTATATATATTGCCTTGGGCAAGGGAAACAAAAGAAAAACTAAGTGCGACTACATCAAAATAAACAGTTTTTTCACAGCAAAGGAAACCATCAACAAAATGATAAGACAGCCCACTGAATGGGAGAACATACTCGCCGATACAGCTGATAAGGGCTTAATATCCAAAACTTATTAGGAACTTATAAAAAATTACACCCCAAAAACCAACAATCCAATTAAGAAATGGACAAAGGTTCTGAATAGACACTTCTCCAAAGAGGACATACAGATGGCCAATGGACGTATGAAAGAATGCTTGACGTCACTAATCATCAGAGAAATGCACATTAAAACCACAATGAAATATCACCTCACCCCTGTCAGAATTACTATCATTAAATCAACAAACATCAAGTGTTGGCAAGAATGTGGAGAAAAAGGAACCCTCGTGCACTGTTGGTGGGAATGGTGCAGCCACTGTGGAAAGCAGTATGGAGTTACCTCAAAAAGTTAAAAATGAAACTGCCTTATGACTCAGCAATTCTACTTCTGGGAATATATCCAAAGAAACCTGAAACACTACTTCAAAAGAATAAATGCACCCTATGTTCATTGCAGTGTTATTTACAATAGCCAGGATTTAGAAGCAGTCCAAATCTTTATCAGTATATAAGTGGATAAAAAAGCAGTGGTACATTTACACAATGGAATACTACTCAGCCATTAAAAAGAAGGAAATCTTACCTTTTGCAACAGCATGGATGGACCTGAAGAGTGTTATGCTAAGTTAAATAAGCCAGACAGAGAAAAACAAATACCATATAATTTCACTTATATATGGAATCTAATGAACAAAATAAACGTACAGAGTAGAGACAGACTCCTGAATACAGAGAACAGACTGACTGCTGTCAGAGGGATGGGGTTAGGGGTGGGTGAGAAAGGTGAAGGGATTAAGTGAAGAAAAATTAGAAAGACTCATGGACACAGATAACAGTATGGTGACTGTCAGAGGGAAGGGGGATTGGGGGAGGTAGAAAAGGGTAAAGGAGGGATAAATGGTGATGAAAGAAGACTTGACTTGGGGTGGTAAACACACAATACAATATGCAGATGATGTACTGTATAATTGTATACCTAAAAGCTATATAAATTTATTAACCAATGTCACACTGATAACTTCAGTAAAAAAGTAAATAAATAAATAAGAAGAATTGAAATCATACAGAGTATGTTCTCTGACCATAATGCAATCAAACTATGTATCTATAACAGAAGCAAATAGTGTCAACTACAAGTGTTTAGATCTTTTTCTGTCTTTCCAGTTCATTGTTGAGATTCCTGTTATAAAAGAGCAGAAGTTAGAATTTTCCCCTGAGCTGAAATACATTTCTGGCTGAACAAAAAGAAAGCTTACTCAGGATATTTCAGAGTATTGTTGAGAGCAAGGCTGGAAGGAGGGGGGCAGTTTAGGAAGCTATTACATCAGCCTCACCTGACATTAAAACTTGGACTGTACTGAAAAAGTAGAGCTTGCTAATTAGTAATGAAATCAATTTGGTACCTGACTATATTTGGAAGGTATGAGAGAGTTTGCTTCCTGGGTTGTGGCAGGATTATTAGATTAGAGTGGCCTGAAAGAAGGCAAAAGTCATATGCCTTCCTAGTGTATAACCCATGAGTATTCATACTTTTGTTCTTTATAAATCCTGTCTCATTTTCTAAATGGTTCCACATAGTTACTCCGTACTTCAAGATTTCTTCCTTAATTATGCCCTCTTTCAAGTAAGACTCGTATCTAGGGAGGTAGAGGAATTTTCTTTCTGGGGTTTGTGTGATTATTCTACTCAGGCAGGTTGACCCATGGATTCCCTACCATAATGTTAGGCCAAGAGGTGGTACATGGTACGTGATCACTGGTGTGTCTTCAAATTTTTTTTCTTCTCAATTTCAAATTACAATAATAGCGGTAGCTCTCTTCAAGGAAAAATAAAGGTTGAGATTCTTTCCAGAATTTTGGCAAGGGGAAACTTCATTATGAATATGGTGGGTACGAACCTCAGCCTTTACACCTTCTGGAGGATTATGGAAACAAGGCAATGAGGGATTCCCAGAAGGACCCTCAAGTAAGACAGTAAGTATTCAGGCAGCCTAGTTTGCATGTAGCAGGACCTGACTGTGCAACTCTTTCAGTCTCCATGGTCTTCTTTTTCTTCTCTTACTGTAAAAGTGAAGAGTGATAGAGCTGGAATAATGGTTGAACAACCCTATTTGTAGACCTGGCATAATTGAGGTGAGCATATATAGAAGACTTTTTAGCATTTCTGTACATTTACGGACACTCACTTCTATGCATTTCCCCCACAGAACCCTCTCTGATTTCCACCGTAACAATGTTAGCGTGAAATGGATTAAAGCATACCAAGATAGAACTCCTCCAGAGCGACAAATGGAAAACACACAGGATGGAACCCTAGGGGACTGGTTCAAGATCACAGTGAGTATCCTGACAAACTGTAGGGAATGTGCAGGAGAGGCAGATCAAGGGAAGTTGTGTTGATCTCATATAGAGATGCCAAGAACTTTGTTAAGGATAGGAGGAGTAAACATCTTTGATTATCCAAAGGGCAGGTTCAGAGAAGCAATAAAAGAGGAACAGACTGACTGAAGGAAGATCACAGGAGGTTGACTACAGGCAAAGGTAGAAACTACTGCCAAGGAGATGGAGTAACTACTCACCAGACGTCTCAGTTTGGCTCAAGCTGATTGGGGGTGGGGTGGGTATATTCTCTGAAGTTTTTATCAGAGGGACAGACAGGTAGGGTCTTCAATAGGTAGGATCTTCCCTGGAACCTTATTAAAGGAAGATCATTTTAAGCATCTAAATTTGATTATTTAGGAAGTAAATATCAGAATAGAGTAAAAGGACAATTAGAAAATCCATATCTGGCCAAAAAATAAAATGTTGAAATCATGTCAGTGGTCCCTACTTTAAAGTCTTTTAAAGTTTGGTGGGAGGTCAGAATAAAACACTGTGTTGGGCTGTTCTCCACACTTGTTTCCATGTTGTCTCTCCTCTTTCCCACCCCTTCCCTTCTTCTCATCCTTAGGTCCCTTATGGGATAAAGTATGACAAGACATGGCTGATGAATTCAATCCAGAGCCATTGCAGTGTCCCCTTCACTCCAGTGGACGTAAGAGGGATCGTGAAGCCAGATGAGGGGGCACAGGAAATAGGGAGAGACCTGGCTCAGCTTGGGCCATTGGCCTCTGACACTATTTTTTTTTGCCTTCAATCCCTATAGTTTCACTATGTTAAACACTTGGCCCAGTTCTTTGTCCAGGATGCTAGTGCTGCCTCTGCATTGAAGGATGTCAGCTACAAGATTTGTGATGAGCAGAACCAAAAGGTGTGTGTTGAGGATATTTTCTGTACCTAGTCCCAAAGCAGGAGGACAGGCCACAGGCTACTAACCTTTCATATTAGAGTTCTTGGTGCTTATCCCACCTCTTCTTCCTGCAGATACCTATCTTTGTCAATACTTCTGCTGTACCCTACTCTGTGTGCAATAAATTGGAGCCAGAAAAAATGGAGCAGCTAAAGGTAATGCAGACACAAGGCATGTTGTGTGCCCACACTCAGACCCACCTCTTCCTCCATCAGTCCCCGATTCCCCTATCACCACAACAACATCAGAGTGTCTCTCTTCATCTCCCTCTGCAGCTAACCATAAGCAAACGATACGATGTCTCCCAGAAAGCTCTTGACCTTCATAAGATTCGCTTTGACCCAGGTACAGCTGATAGTAGTAATTCTAGGGCAGGTGAGGGCAGAGGATTCTGCCTGGGAGGGAGACTAAGGGATGGTAATGAGGGAGGTCCTGGTCCTGGAACCCTCTCAACCTTCTGATTTCCTATTCTCGGCTCCCTGAAGACTTACTGGGCCATGGTATTATTATAGTCCTTAATCGAAGAAACTGCATGACTGCCATCCTGGAGATCATCAAAGAGAATTTCCCTGAGGTGAGGCCTTAGGCTCAGTGCTGGTGTTATGGTAGGGGGTGGAAGGAACAGATGGGATGGAGGGCAGATTTGTCTCCAAGGTCCTAGATAGTAACTATCACTCTTAACTCTTCTTTCCCAAAGCTTTTATCCTTGAACTTGTGCAAGAACAAACTGTACAAGCTAGATTGCGTGTCTGAAATTACACAGGTGGCCCCCAGAGTCAACATCCTGAACCTCTCCAAAAATGAGGTGAGAACAGGGAGCCAGATCAAAGTTGGATTGAGGGTGGGTGGTAGTGGTTATCAGAATGACGACAGGAGGGATGAAAAAGTACCTGTGGGGGAAGAAAAGGGCTGTGGGTGCAGGAGCCCAGATGTACCTCTTTTTCTGGTATTCATTTTCCATTTTTCCCCATATTTCTCAGCTAAAGTCAGCCTGTGAGTTGGACAAGATAAAAGGGCTGAAGCTTGAAGAACTGTGGCTGAAAGGGAACCCCTTGTGTGACACCTTCCCAGACCAGCCCACTTACATAAGGTTGGTGGTCATCACTGTCACCCTTTCTGTGAGAGAGACTTCCTTTGCCCCCTAAGAGTCAAATTACCCCTGACAGTACCCCTCTGCAGGACATGAAACCTCTAGTCCTCTAGGAGTACTACAGGCCCTGCTTTCTTCTTTCTGATTGTATGTGTCTCTCACCTGAGCTTAGAAGTCTCCTTTCTTTCCTCTGACCTGATCACTTGGTCTGGGGTTGGTTTCCACCTCTCTGCACCCACTGTTCTCTAGCATGCCCTCCCAAGAGTGTGCTTCAGGAGGCAGGACTCTTCCCTCATCACAAGAACCAGGAGGGTCCAGCCTTGAGACAGATGCTGGTACCCTGCACTGAGAAGGATCTTCCAGCCTAAGGCCTCATGCTCAGACAGGGCTTCTTGTCTCTGAGATGATATAGAGTATCCCTGTCCTATTCTGGGAGGAACCTTCTTTCCTTTCCTTCAAAAGGGTCTCCTCTACAATCCCACACTGACATGAGGACTTTCCCTCTGTATGCTGATGGCTGAGGCCTTGGGGGGGGCTGCTATCAGTACATTCGTTCCTCTGGCCCAGTGCCAGAAGCTCGGCTGTCCTTGGGAGAATCCAGGGTTCCCTAGTCGAGGGGCCAGAAGTGAGCCACCGCCACTGAGCAGAGGGCAGCAGTGGAAGGCAGAGGGAAGAGGGGTTTGAGGAGAGAGGAGGACAGTCCTCTCAGGGGCACTGCCCCTTTCTCCACACATCACATCACCTGCCTGGTCCTTCAGAGGAGCCCTGGGTGGCCTGAAACAGGTAGGATTCCTCATGCAAGGAACCAACTAAGAAAGGCACAGGTGCACAGGGGCCATGAGGAGAGAACGTGGTGATCATAAGATCCCCCCATCCCAAGCTCAGCTGGGGCCTGACCCCTTACTTCTCTGGGGAAAGTCTCCTGATCCCGTGGCTGGTGTGTTTCCCACGCCCAGTTGAGATTGAGTCTCACAGGTGACAAAGGTTCAGCCAACATCCCATGGCCCTGAGGCCAACGGATGCACGTTTTCCATTCCAACCTGGGGTCCCAGGGCCACCCAGGGGCAGATGAAGGAAAGGGCTGCTGCAGAGGAGCCCTTTCTTCTCTCTTCTTATCTGATCCTCACACCCAAGATGGAGTTTCTCTCGCTTCCCTTTGCTTCTCTTTCTCCTTCATCTCTACTCTTCTATGTCTTCCTAATCTCCTCTCCTATCTTCACTCTCTTTCTGTCTTCATCCCTCTCCCTTTCCCTTCCTGTCTCTTAACCCCTTCCTCACTCACCTCCCTGCCCCAGTGTCCCAAACCATCCCTGGGGCATGTCCTGTTCCTAACAGGATGCTGGACCCCCAGTGAGGTAGCAGAGCCCTGGGCGTCCACCTTATTCCCTCTTCTTTCTGGAGCCATCCGTGGGGACCTGGAGGAAGGAAGGGAGACAGGGAGGGGGAAGAAACCCTGCAGTCTGGGATCCATATGTTGTGTCTTGTGGCTCTGGAGAAGGAGTCAGGGCCCTCTAGGTGGGAGCTAACCAGGAGGAGGGGGGGGGAGTGGCAGGGGAGGGAAACGGTGAGGCACAGAGGAAGGAATGGAAGTAATATGAATGTGGAGGTGTGGAGAAAGGTGAGATTGTACGTTTCAGAGATTCCATTTGGCAGATGGTCAGTGCTCAGCAGGGGAGTGGACCCAGAAGCCTTGAAATCAGAGGCTGAGAAAGCGAAAGGGGGCTGCTGGGTGGGCAGAACACCTGTCTCTGTTCAGGCCTTCAGTGTTTTAAGTAAATGGAAGCATCGCAACTGAAACTATCAACCACTTCTTTCTATTTTTGGATTTGGACAGTGTCATCAGGAAATGTTTCCCCAACTTGTTACGCTTGGTAAGTGCCTACCTTCATCATCATCTCTTACTAACATTGACAACCAATGCATCTGCCCTCAAGCCCTTTGTGTCTTGCCAAGATGACATGTTTGCATCAGAGCCTTATCCATTTGGGGGGGTATGGACTCCTGAAAAAGACATGAATATAATCTCTGTGAAAATGTACAGAGAGAGAGAGAGACAGGGAAAGCGGGAATGAGGGAGGGAGGCAGGGAGGGAGAGAGAAATAGATGATAGATGATAGATGATAGATAGATAGATAGATGATAGATAGATAGATAGATAGATAGATAGATAGATAGATAGATAGATAGATAGATGATAGATAGATAGATAGATAGATAGATGATAGATGATAGATAGATAGATAGATAGATAGATAGATAGATAGATAGATAGATAGATAGATAGATGATAGATAAACAGACACACACACAAGTTGCATAAAACAGTAGAGACTTCCAGGGCCATATGATGCAGACACTCATTAGAATCTTGCCCATGGAATTTCAAGGGTCCTTTCAGTCCTGGCCTCTGACCTTCACCGTCTCCTGGTTCCATCCTTTCCCCTAATCACCCAGGACCACCTCCCTGGACTATGCTGCTAACTTACTCCTTCCTTCTCCAGGATGGCGAGGATTTACCCCCACCAACTGTAATTGACATTATAGACATGGACATAATAAAACCCTGTAAGGTAAGAACAGACCGAGCAAGATTGGGGTGTTGCAAGGGATGCTTTGTCTCCTACATAGTTTGAAGTTGTCTTTTGATTCCAGGAAAGCTATAAAGGACCTGAGACCCTGAAGAATCTAGTCTCTCAATTCCTGCTTCAGTAAGTACCCCTGGGATCATAAATCAAAGGAGGACTGGGACAGGAGAGGCACAGGTCTACTCATGGGTTGAGAGGAGCTTTCAAGGTCCCTTGGGGGCAAGCCCAAATCAGAGAGATAACCTGTCCTCCCCCCCCCCCACAGGTATTACTTGATTTATGATTCTGAAGACCGACAAAGTCTCCTCAGTGCTTACCATGAGGAGGCCTGCTTCTCCCTGACTGTTCTCTTCAACTCTGAAGACCCAGCTTTGTGAGTATCAGAGCTCAAACTCTGGTCCTGGGCCATGTTGCTCCCCAGCAGACAGAGGCCAGCTCTTGGAAACACCTACCCTGCCTGGACCACCACTTCCTGTTTCTCTTTATTTCCTAGAAGCAGCTTGTGTGAGTACTTAAAGGATAACAGGAATATGAAAAAAGTCAAGGATCCTGGTAATTGCGTGATATGAGATCGGCATGGGAAAGGGGTGTGAAGGGGTCAATCATAGTGGACAAGGGCCCAGCCTTCCTCCTTCTCCCTCCACAGACCTGCGGGTTCAGCTACTGAAGCGTACAAATCATGACATTGTGAGCTCCCTCTGCGTGTTGCCCAAAACTCAGCATGACCTTAACTCCTATGTGATAGATCTGTGCGTCCACACGGTGAGCACCTGTTTCCTCTCTCCCACAGACCAAGAAAGTCAGACATGGGTAGGAGGTTTAGAAGGATACTGACAGCCCTAATAATCATTCTCTCCTTTCAGGAAATGATGCTCTGTTTTTCTGTCAGTGGAGTTTTCAAGGAAGGTGAGTGTATGCAGAGTTCCCTCCCCAGATCCTCCACTATTCCCTTTCCCCTAATGGACTTACTCCCAAACTTTCCCCCACTTCCCAGGTTGCTTCCTTTTCTCTTTTCTGTTCTTTTCTTCTTCTCTTTTCTTTTTTCTCTTCTTTTTTATTTCTCTTGTTTCCTTCTTTCCTTCCCCCTCCCTCCCCTTCCCTTCCTCCCACACCCCCCTTGCCCTCAACCTATTGTGTTCTGATATACATCCATGCCTTTCTACCTCAACACAGCTCATGTGTCAGAAACACACCCTGAAGCTTTCATCTCAGTTCCCTACTCTGGGCCCAATATCTAACCATTCAGTTTCCTCATTTGCAAAATGGGCTGGTAATACCATTCTCTAGGGATGCTTTAAAAAAGTGAATGAAATGACCAAGTGTTTGTCAGAGGATCTGACACATGTTAAGGGTCCTATTACTGGGAGTTGATTATCCCTATTGTTGCCCTCTCAGTCCTTGAAATGCCCTCCTGAGTCATAGTGAGAAATTGTCCTTGTTTGGATCACATAAGGGTGCTGCAAGAGTGTCAGGTTAAGACCCCGACTGGGGAATGCTGCTTGTGTGAAAAGTATGTACAACTCTTAAGGGTGGTTGCTTTTTGTTGTCATTGAAGTGGAAGGAAAGTCTCAAGGGCCTGTCTATGCCTTCACCCGGACCTTCATCTTGTCTTCTGGCAGCGATTCCAGGTAAGTGCTGTATTGTGGGTGCAGCATGAGCATGAACACCCGTCCCAGCCGAATTCCAGTGGTGTGGTAATGTGGTGGTACAGCCTGGAGCTTTCCTCAGTATTGTGGAAAGCCAACAAGGAGAGCTCTAGGTTAGTGGTTAAGGCTGTGGGCTCTGGAATCAGAATACCAGATTCTTTTCCTGATCTCAACACTCACTACCTAGCTAAGTGATCTTGGTGAAGTTATAAGACCTTAGTGACTCATTGTCCCCTTTGGAAAATGGAGATTATCCGTTTTCTGGGCTGTTGTAAAGGGTAAATGCATTCTTATCAAATCTAAAAATTGAGTGAAGCTAGTAGACAATCTCTTCAAAGGTGAGCTCAATGGGAGAGGCAGAGGTACCAAGCAAGGAATCTGGGGGGCAGGCACAGTTGGGGTATGGAAGGAAACTGGTTTCTGAGTGGCAGTGGAGGCAGGATCATTTTTGGGAGCCTGAAGGCCCATCTTTCTTCCAGTCTGTGCATCGTGAACGATATATTGACTGTGGGGAATGCCGGCACAAAAGAAATCCAGACTGCGTTCTCCATTCCAGTACCTACGCCCACCTTTGGCTCCCTGCCCACCCTCTCCACAGAGCAGCAAGAAATGGTGCAGGCTTTCTCCACCCAGTCTGGGATAAACCTCCAGTGGTCTCAGAAGTGAGTGCTGGGAATCTATGGGAATAAGAATGAGCTAAGAGGGCAAAGGAGTGCATAATGGGAACTTGCAGTTAATTTATAAAAATAATTATTTAGATGTTGTGCTTCCAAAAAAAAAGTGAGCTCATAAAATATGTATATTAATTTTATTCTGATATATGTTAATAATTTTAAAACAATATATTGTTCTGATAACATGAGCTTGCATATATATAATCCTAAGGAAACCATTAAAAATGTTATAATTAACAAACAAGTTCAGCATGATTGCAGGATAGAAGATCTATACACAAAAATCAATTGTATTTCTATACACTAGTAATGAACAATCAGAAAATGAAATTAAGAAAACAGTTTCATTTACAATAACATAAAAAATAACATACTGAGGAACAAATTTAACAAAAAATGCAAAATGTGTACTCCAAAATCTGCAAAACATTGTTGAAGTAAATTTAAAAAGACCTAAATAAGTAGAAAGATATCTCATGTTTGTGGATCAGAAGAATTAATATTGTTAAGATGGCAATACTCCCCAAATTTATATACAGATTCAATGCAATTATATCAAAATCCCAGCTGGTTTCTTTGTAGAAACTGACAAGTTAACCCTAAAATTCATAGGAAAATGCAGTGGACCCAGAATAGACAAAATAATCTTCAGAAAAAAACAAAGTTAGAGGACTCACACTTCCCTATTTCAAAACTTAGTACAAAGCTATGGTAATCAATACCATGTGTTACTGGCTTAAGGATAGACATATAGATCAATGGAATAGAATTAGAATCTACACACACACACACCCCTCACCTTTGTGGACAACTGATTTTCAACCAGAGTGGAAAAATATTCAGTGAGTAAAGAATATAGTCTTTTCAGCAACTGATTTAAGGACAACTGGATATCCACTCACAAAAGTATTAATTTGTACCTCTATCTCACACCATATAAAAATATAAATCAAAAGTTATTGCTAACACTATAAAAATCTTAGAAGAAAATATTGGGGTAAGTTCTTTGTGACCTTGAATCAGGCAACAGTTTCTGACATATGATGCCAAAGGCACAAACAAAAAATAAAAGTTAAATCAATTGAACTTCATCAAAACATAAAACGTTTTGCATCAAAAGACACTAAAAATAAAATAAAAAGACAGCCCAAAAAATCAGAGAAAATATTTGCAAATCATATACTTGATAAGGTTTCTGTATCCAGAATATATTAAAAAAACTCTTAGAATTCAAAAATGAAAAAGCAAGTAACTCAGTTAAAATGAACAGATATATCAATAGACATTTATCAAAAAAAAAAAACAAAAAAAACGACCAAAAGGCACACGAACAGATACTCAACATCATTAGTCATTTGCAAAATACAAAATAAAAATAGATTTAGATACTATTTCACACACACTAGAATGGCTATAAGTGTTGGCAAAGATGTGGAGGAACTGGAACCCTCATATGCCGCTGGTGGGAATGGAAAATGTAGCCACTAAGGAAAACAGTTTGGCAATTCCTCAAAATGTTAAACATGCATGTACCATATCTACTCCTGGATATATATCAAGATAGTTGAAAACAAATGTTCACACAAAAAATTGTGTGCAAATATTCACAGCAGCATTATTCTTAATAGGCAAAAAGTGGAAACAACCTAAATGTCCATCAATTTATTAAAGGGTAAATAAAAGGTGGTATATCTATACAATGGATTATTATTCAACAATAAAATAGAATGAAGTTCTGTTACCTGTTATAACATGGATGAACCTTGATACTGTTATATTAAGTGAAAGAGGCAGACACAAAAGACTTATTATATAAGTCCATTTACATGAAATGCCCAAATGGGCAAATTCATATAGTCAGGTAGCAGATTAATGGTCACTAGGGTCTGGGGAAAGGAGGGACTAGGGAGTGACTGCTAATGGGTAAGGAGTTTTATTTACAGTGATAAAAATGCCTTGGTGGTTGATTGCAGAATTTTGATGATTGCAAAATCTTGTGAATACTCTAGAAAATCACTGAATTGTGGTTGTTTCACCTTAAAAGGATGAACACTACAATATGTACATTATAAACCAATTTAAAAGTGATTGGAAAGTTGTATTTTAAAATTTACACTTTTTATTTTCTTGAGCATCTTTATCAATATATATTAAGCTCCCTTGTTCTTTTGAACATCTCTATTCCGTTTTGAATTCTAGTGGCCATGAATGCTAGTGACAAGACATTTTGGTTTTCACTAGGTCTTTCTTCCTCATTACACATAGTGCTTATTCTGGTACATGTGTCCCAGCATAGATTCAGTGTCATAGATTTTGTGGTGGCATTGCATGGTCTGCGTGTCTGTACTGTGGTACTAATGGAGGTCACCTGTTCTTCTCCCACGCCAGGTGCCTTCAGGACAATGAGTGGAACTACACCAGAGCTGCTCAGGTCTTCACTGCGCTCAAGGTGAGGTCTGGGTGTCAAGTGGGTTAAAGATAGATGTTTCTGGGCCTTCAGGAAGGCCAAGAAGGTGGAAGCTGGTGCCCTGGAATGAAACTCAGGGAGCTGGCTCTTCTGACACCCCAACTCTTCCTCTCTAGACCGAGGGCAAGATCCCAGAGGAAGCCTTCAAAGAAATTCCTTAAAAAGAGCCTTTGGCTGTCATCTTTGTCTTCATCACCATCGTTTCTCTTTTCTCCTGCCTAAGGCCATAATCCATGACTGGAGCTGGAGGCCTGGCTGACCAAGAAGCCACAGTTGCCTAACTACCTGTCATTTGTTCTGTTTATTTGCCCCATTCACGATCACTGTTGTTGTTATTACTTTGGGGTTTTTTTTCATAATAAAGAGTGATGTTATACATTATATGCCGTGTGTTTTGGATCACTTTTCCCCTACCCAACCATGAGCCAATGGGTTGAGGACTGAAAGGTCCTTCCCTACCCCCTTACCCCCTGCCACCAATTCTGCCATTTACCCTGGCAGTCCCTAGCAGTTACATCAGATGTGACTCCATGGGTAGTTTGTCAATAAATTCTGATAAGAAGAGACACATGCTGTTTTCAGAGTTGTCCTTTGGAGACAGTATAACTTGGTCATATGCTCTACCTAGTGGCCCACTAAAGCAGGCATGGGTCCTGGCACAAAGGAACTTTGCAAGAAATGCCTAGTACAACATGTATGAACCCTAAAAGCATGATGCTAAGTGAAGGAAGGAAGTCACAAAGGACCACATAATGTATGAGTCTACTTATATGAAACATTCAGAGTATGAAAATCCATAGATATACAAAGTACATTAGTGTTTGCCAGGGTCAGGAGCAAAGGGGAAATGACTGCTTAATGGATATAGGGTCTCCTTTTAGAGTGATGAAAATGTTCTCTAAATAGATCATGATAATGGTTGTACAAAATTTGATTGTACTAAATGCCACTGAATTGTTCACTTTACAATGGTTAAAAGGTTAAGTTTATGTTAGGTGACTTTTTCCACAATAAAAAAAACCACCACACTAAGATGTGGATGAACCCTGAAGATAATTTACTAAGTGAAAGAAGCCATTTATATGAAATATCCAGAATAGGTAAACCACAGTGACAGAAAGCAGATTTGTGGTCGCCAGGGCCTGGGTAGAGAGAACGAGAGCAAGTGCTAAATAGTATGGGGTTTGTAAATAATTTGTGAAACTAGATGATGATGGTTATACAACATTGTGAACATACTTAACGCCACTGCATTGTACATGTCAAAACGGTAAATTTTATACTGTCTATATTTTACCATAATCTTTTAAAATCCACAGTGGAGTTCTTTTAAAAATGATACTGAATTTTTCATGAATATAATATACTTACTGTAGAAGTGAGGAAAATACAGAAGACTATAAAACTAAAGGGAAAAACCCCCTCACAATCCAAATCATGAGCACAATTTTCACTGCTCATTTTTGCTTTTCTTTACACATACTCTACCTTTATATAACTTACCATCTGGATAACATTGTTTTAGAGAATATTTTTTCACTTGGCATCATTTCTTTGGAATTTTCCCTGTATCACTAAGATCTTCCAAAACATTTTTAAAGCAAATTGCAAAATACTACAAATAAACAAATAGAAAAATAGTGGAGGCCTCCATGGCAGCTCCCTCCCACTTTCTTCCCCTTTGTGGCCCCCTGAACAGTGAAAGAACTTGGGAGGGTCACCCCAGAACCTCTAGGGAGGTCTGGCTTTAAATTGCCTTTCCTCTCTCAGCCTGTTTTCCTGACACTTCCTCTACCGGACCTGACTTTTTGTGCAGGAGATATAGTGGGTCAGGCCTAGAAGGGGCTCACAATGGGATAATGGGATAATTGGGCATTTAATCCGTTCTCACATTAGTAGCTGCTTACCTCTGTTCTACCTCATTCCCCATTGTAGGTGACAAGCAACGTGTGACATCTGGGGGTGTGGGGGTGGTTTACTGGCACAAAGATATTTGAGTATTAATCCTCTTCCGTGAGTACAAAATTGTTTTCCTCATGCCCTCTCAAGCTCCTACATATTTAGGTGTGGAAAATATCGTAGGCATCAGGAGGGGAGGCAGAGCATAAGAATGGGCCACTGACACACAAGGGTAGTTTGATATTCATATGCTTCTCTCCTCCGTTTGTTTTCCCTGTATGCTTATCACACCTTTACCTTTACTATTTCCGTGCAAGAAATTTGGTAAGCAAGAAGGCTGAGGGATTTAGGAGAGGAACAAGAAAAGACCAAGGTGTCTGATATTGATCAAATCAGACCAGAGCAGCATTCCAGCCGCCCCGCCCCATTTCATGTAGAAAATTGAGTCCCTGGAAGGATCTCTCTCATAGAACGGACACATAGTTTTTGAAATAGGTTAGAATTTCTCCTCCTCTCTGAGTCTCGAGCCTCTCTCCCAACCTTACCTCGGCCCCCTCCTCCAACCTGCCCATTTCGGTGGGCCTAAGGACTTGGCGACGTGAACCTGTAACTACGACACTTCCGCGACGTGAAGGTGTAAATACGGCACGTTGGTATCCGTCCGCCTCGTCCAGCCGGAGCTGATTCACTGACGTCACCGCCCGAAACTCGGGAACATTACAGAGCGCAAAAAATGTAGACTTGCTGGGGGGAGCTCCTAAAAGAGGGGAACCAATAACTAGACCCTTTAATATAAGCCAGCTTCTCTCCGTCCAGCGCTGCTTTCTCTATATCCAGGTTCCGCCGCTGCCTATCCCAGTACCAGAAGCAGCCGTGGTAGGCGGGGCGGAAGTCACTGACGCGGAGAGAGTGGCGTCTGCTGAGCTCGGTATCAGTCCGCTTCCATCAGGCCGGATCCCCAAAACTACACTAGCTCCTCTCGTAGTTGGTTTTGGTATTGGGGACGTGGCGAGGCAGCCTGCAGAGGAAAAGGTAGCTGTTAATTTAATCACTAGGAGCGGGTCTCTGAGGAGCCCTGGGGATGGGAAGGAAAAGGGAACACCCCAAAGTGACTGTTGTTTGGCAGTTACGGCCCCTAATCTGATAAAGCAGGTATCTCGTCCCAGCTGCGGGGCCAATCTCCAAACACGGCCGCCGCCATTGTCTTGTGTCCCCGTTTCCATCTGACTGTCGGTCCCTCTTTCTGTAGGGCACGGCACCCCTTGAGGCAAGGAAATGAGAGAACTGCCCCTGATCCAAGCAGAGCAGGTCAGTAAGAAGGCGGGCATGGTTTGGGAGTGTGGATATGGGTATCAGAGATGAATGTGGGATACGGGACCTGGTCATGAGGCGCGAGCTGTGAGAGAGAGGGACGGAGGTAATTTGAGTGGCACACAACGATAAAGTTTAAATGATCTGTCTTGCTAGTTTAATTTCCAGACCCTCACCCAACCTCCGACCGTGTTTGGGAAGGGAAAGGAGTATAATAGCAGCTTCTAACAGAGAAATGGCGGATTATATAATAGGAGGAAGGGCTGCTGCTATTGGTAAGAACAGTTGCCTGGGTAGCCCTGGAAGGGAGAGCGTGTAAATACAGGTTGTAAGTGTTTGATAATCAAGGCCTTGAATTAGAAAAGGGTCTCATGTCCTGCTTACTAGTCTGACCAGTTATAACCAAGTCTCTCCCACTGTCGTTTCTTTTGGTCTTTGGATGTGTATTACGCATTTATCTGTTCCTAAGTTTGCGGCACTTCATGCTTCTGTAAGGATCGCTAGGGGGCAGAGGACCTCAAAGGGACCAGGAAAGAAAAAGAAAACTAGCCTAATTTTTGTTGAGCAGGTAGGGGCCTAGGGGAAACTCCAGATCTCCTTTCTGCTTACTTTCCGAACAGTCCTTTTTACTCTCGATGTGGCACAGAAAACAATAGGTTTTAGGAAGAGTAAGGAAACATAAGAACTTAGATGAAATTTGGAAATAATACTTTTCATTGATTTCCCATCTAACTTCCATGGTTGAGCATTCCATCCTTATTGAAACCACCGCTATCATGCAGGGATGTTTGAGTTGTCAGATTTGGGGAATGGAGCAGAGGAGATTGGAGGAAGAAAGAGAGGTAGAAAATTTTGGCGAACAGGTACCTGTATCGAGGGATCGGTGTGTTAGGAGCTGCTCTCTACCAAGGACTCATTCTCCGTTGTCTCCTGTACCTCTATTTGTTTATCTCTGCATTTGTAAATATCTGTGTGTTCTCTAAGCCTCTAGAACTCTCAGTTGTTGTGAGGTTTATAAATGTTAACCCAACGTGAAGCTAGGAAATGATGAAGAGAAAAGTGCCCTGTGTCTGTTAAGATTGGAATGATGGTAGAAGAACTAGAGAATTATATCCCTTATGTTTTGTCAGTTTACTAACCCCTGTTGGATCCAGGGTTTAATAAACTGATTTAGTTGGAAGTCTTCATAAGCATTGGGGTTAGAGAAGGGTAAGATCTTCTTTTCTAACTTCCCATGTGATTTTCCTATCCTTATGCTTCACCCTAGCCCAATTTTGAACAAGGGAAATGCCAGGGCAGTGACTAAAGAAGAAAATGGTAAGCAGCAGGGAGGAGGAGGAGCAGCCCTAAAACAGGGCAATGGGGAGAAGGGACCAGAAGGAGAAAACACTGGAAAAATGCAAATATAGAGAACAGGGACCAAGCCCTGTCTACCAAGAGATCAGTTTCTATAGCCTCCTGTTTGCTTATCTGTCCATAGATCTTCTGTAGGGCTTATTATCATTGGAGGCAAGGAAAGGAAGAGAAATTACTTCAGATCAGTGCAGGTTGGTATGGATGTGGATTGAGACTTCCTCAGTAGTCATGTAGGATGAGGTAGTGGACATCAGCAGGGGTAAAGAGCCAGTCTAGGGATTCCTCAGTCTCACTCCCATCCAGCTTTCCCACTCTCCAAACTCCTATTTTGTGTCTGGAAAGAAGATTAGTAGTACCTGCAGTTGAAGAGAATGTGAATTTAAGGGGGAGATTCATTATTACGTAACTCTCCCACTTAGCACTGAGTTTCCATACTCTCCTATCTCCCTGTGCTAATTAAAATGAGGGGAAAAAATAGAAGATACTCAAAGCCCCATTTCCTTCCTCCACCCCTAGGTCCAACTTCAGTGGCAGATCTGGTGGCCTTGGAGTGGCTGAAGACCACCACCCTCCACAGGGCTGCGCTCAGGCACACAGCCATTCTTCTGAGTGAGGTTTCTCTGCACATTGTTTATATCACTGGCAGAGCATATAGTTGGAAAGGGGGCTGAGTGACTACTGGACATTGTATGAAAACACCAACCTGGGACAGACCTTCAGCCAAGGCTGTGACAGGGGTGGGAGTGTATAAATTGGCCTTGACTTTAATTTGCACCATGACTGGCTCTGAGGCCAAGGCAAGGGCAGAGGAGAGGCTGGGGTTGGCCTGAAAACTATAATCAGTGGCCCTGCCAACACTATAGCCAAGGCTATCCAGGCCAAGGCAGTGGCTGGGGCAGAACCGAAAACAGGACCAGTTACCCAGGCCAAGACTGGGGATGGAGCCAGGACACAGACAGTGACCTACACTGAGGCCGTGGCTATGGCAAAGGAAGTAAGCAAGATGGAAGCCAAGATTAAGACTAGAGTCATGGCTGAAACCAAGGCAAAACCCTTGGCAGAACCTGGTATAGTGCCCCCAAACAATTCAAAAGCCATGCCTACGTCTAGGGTCAGTGCTGTGCACAAGTATGAAGTCAAGGCTGATGCTGGAAGTGAAGCCAGTGTCAGGTTCTTTTCCAGGGCTGATAATAAGGCCAATATTGGATCCAGGCCCCCAAGAAGGAGAGAGGCCAGCATCAAGTTCAGGGTTGGGGACAGAGCTGGTAGTATAATCGAGCCCAATGATGAGGATGAAGAAAATATCTGTTCCTGGTTCTGGACTGGAGAAGAGCCTAGTTTAGGATCCTGGTTCTGGCCTGAAGAAGAAACCCCTTACCAAGTTTATAAGCCTCCACCTAAGATCCAGGAAAAGCCCAAACCCATGCCCATATCCAAACATGCACTTACTATAAAGCAAAGAGCAGCAGCATGGTCAAGAGCCAGGTACTGTGTCCTAGTCCCAGTGGAGGGAGGGGAGCTATCCTTGCCTCCAGAAGGGAATTGGACTCTGGTTGAGACCTTGATTGAAACTCCTCTGGGTATTCGGCCTCTGACCAAGATCCCACCCTTTAATGATGGTCCTTACTTCCAGACCTTAGCTGAGATCAAAGAACAGATTAGGTATAGGGAAAAGTATGGGCCGAATCCAAAAACTTGCCGCTGCAAATCACGTGTCTTCAGTTTAGAGCCTAAAGAGTTCGATAAACTCGTTGCCCTACTTAAGTTAACTAAGGATCCTTTCATTCATGGAATAGCAAAGATGATAATGGGCATCAGTCCTGCTTATCCATTTACCCAAGATATAGTTCATGATGTAGGTATTACTGTTATGATTGAAAACTTAGTCAATAATCCCAATGTTAAAGAACACCCTAGAGTTGTAAATAAAGTGGTTGACAACTCTGAGTCTTCTGAAGAACAAAAAACAGGAGAGACATATATAGATGAAGTTTGTAAGGACATAATGTCTTATCCTTTGAACTCCCCTGTGCAACTTTCAGGACTAAAATTATTGGAGCACTTGAGTGTGAAATTTGAGAATCACCACATGATTGCCAGTTATATTCCAGATTTCCTCACCTTGTTAAACATGGGAAGTGTCAAAACCAAGTTTTATGTTTTAAAAGTGTTTTTGCGCTTGTCTAAAAATCAAGCCAATACAAGAGAACTGATCAGTGCCAAAGTACTGTCATCATTGGTTGCACCCTTTAACAAGAATGAGTCAAAGGCCAATATTCTTAATATCATTGACATTTTTGAGAATATAAATTTCCAATTCAAAAAGAAGGCGAAGCTATTTACCAAGGAAGAGTTCACTAAATCTGAACTTATTTCCATATTCCAGGAAGCAAAAGAGTTTGGTCAGAAACTCCAAGACTTAGCAGAGCACAGTGATCCTGAGGTGAGAGATAAAGTTATACGATTAATACTCAAACTCTGAATAGCCGAATATTCTCACAAAGCCTTGAACAATTTTTGGTGTCATAATATGAAACTAATGCACATTATAAGTTCAGTATTTATGTTATCTGTGTTGACTGAAGGAGGCAATTTTATGGGTACCAAATGATGTTGAGAACTTAAATATTTGTTGATTTTTATCATGCTATCTAAATTGATAATTTTCATTATTTTTGTAACATGACCTGATAATGAAACTGTCTTGAGTAAGTTATACTTCTGTGCTTTATATTGACATAAGTGTATTCATTTGAGACTTCTTCATTTACATAATAAAGTTGCATGCTAAAACTGGTGAAAACATTGTCCTAGTTCTTCAGTTGAAGTCTAGTCAGGGATAATGCACAACCAGTACAAAGATATTAAAATCCGTTGTCTGGGGGATACAAACAAAACAATTGACACATTGACAGACCCTTTAGTTTCATGTTCACCAAATTCTCTGTACACAAGAAGACATGGCTGTGCTACTAGCTCACATCTGGACCAATCAGAGGAATGGGGTGAAGACACAGACTTAGGAAAAAGGGAACACAGATGGTTTCATTCCAGTCTGAGGCCCAGAACTTGTGCTCAGCCTTTCGCATAGGCTATCTCATCAGAATATCTTAAACTTTTTAACCCTCAAGATGATTCCTGGTTCTCAACCTCATTCAGCAAGCCATGGAAGTGTGGTTGTGCTACTACAGCCCCACCATGCCCTCAACACCCAGGTAACCCATCTAGAGGTGCCACGTTTACTGCTTCATTTGAGACTCCTTCCCCCTGTGGTCCTGGGCCTCAGAGGAGGGTCTTTCTGGGCACCAACTACAGAAACTGCTTCATGGATAGTCTCATTTGTCCTGCCTTGGTGACTCATCCTTGCTTTTGTTTGCTGGCCAATCCTTTGGACTTATTTGCACCTTTCCTTGGTGGCAGCCCCATTTTACTGATCCCTTTTGGTCAGAGCTCAGCTTTGGGAGATAGTCACAAGATACCAGAGTCCTTTAGGAGTGTGTGGTTAGGAAGAAATTAATTCCCCTAATCTCACTATCCTATCTGTTCATGTGTACAGTTTACAGAGCTGAAGCTGTGTTGTCTATACTATCTCAGTTCCTCCTGTTTAGACTTGTTAGGTTCTGGCTTAGGGGTTGTGGCATATAGAATACCAGAGTATAGATTGGGATCTTGGGTCACCTCTGCCTTTTCTAACCTTTTCTTCCTTTGCTGCTGTTATCCTCTTTTCTGCCCAGATGTGGGAGATACAGATGTTAGGATCAGTGTACAAATATTGGTCTTTCTATTGAACTTCCTCTCAACATTTTATGTATTGGGGGGAAGGTCTAAACTGGAAAATCTCAACAAGGTGTCATGTACCCCTAGTTTTAGCAGCTATCCCTGGTTTAATTTCTATTAAGGTCAAGTTTGAACTTATATTTTATACATCTAGGAGTTAAAATGAAGGAAAATCAGCCACACTTGGGCTTAAATTAAGGGTTTAAAAAAAGCAGGTAGGCTTTTTGCAATGTGCAATTGCAACTTAGATGATTTTTGAAGTTCTTTATAACTTGCTTTTTAATCCACAGAACGCCCATAGCCTGGAATTCCAGCTGTGGGTACTGCTTTCAGAGTTGGGAACCTTCACTATACAATTGGACCAGACCCTTTGGAATATTCTGTGTCTCAAATACCCTATGGAGCACACACTTAAGCAGTTGATGGCTATAGACTTTCCCATCAGCTAAAGAGAAGGGTGAGTGTGGGGTCTGTCCGTATTTGTATCAAAGCAAGAAACTGATGGTCTCTTTTTGGGTGGGAATCAGGGGAGACAGTCATTTACCAAATCGTTCCTGGGGTGTTCTTGAAGACAAAACTTCATCTCTGTTCCATCTTCTTTCCTGGTAAAATAATTCATGCAAGCCCACGTAGTATCAGGGCTAATGAAGAGATTAGTTATCTTAAAGTGTTGCGACACAGGGCTAAAAATCAGTGTGGATTTCTCATCTTGCAAATAAACTTCCTCCAGGACAGCTGGGCTATTAGCAGCCACTGGCCCTCTACCATGCCCTCAATTTTAAAAGAGGAACATTCAGTGGAAATTCATCTATAAAATATCACCAAATTCCCTAGCAAGGCTTGCAAAACTCTGTATTCAGCACCTTTCCATTTTTTCCCCATTATATCCCACTAAGTGACCTATATTCAAGCCACACTGGACTATTTGTTTACTATTTCATGTACTTTTCCTACTTTTGTGCATTTCCTCATGCTATTCACTCATGCTGCAATGCCCTTATAACCCTTTTCTGCCTATGGGAAAACTAATTCATTATTTCAAGCTTAGCTAAAATGCCAAGTCCTTTTTGAAGTCTTCCCTAACACTCTTATCTTCCCTGCCCCCGTGTTGGAATTAGTAGCTCCTTCTGCATTTCCAGAGTTTTTTTTATTTGCGCCTCTATTTTAGCATTTGTGTCTTTATACCATGCCTTGGAGTCTTTTTTTAAGTTAGAACTTGTGTTTAGGGACAGTTAGCATAGAGGGGAAAGGTTGAGTTTGAGAGTGTCTGACTCCAAAGACTGAATTTTATTGTATACAGTAATAATAACAATAATTACTAACATTTATACATTTATTGAAGTGCTTACAATATGCCAGATACTGTTCTATGTGCTTTACTTGTATTAACTCATTTAATTCCTAAAACATTCCTATGGAGTAGGTACTGTTACCCACATTTTAGATGTGAGAAAGCTGAGATACTGACTGGTTAAATAACTTGACCAAGCTCATTGAGTTGGTCAGTAGTAGAGCTGAGATTCAAACCTTTGTATTCTGAATCTGGCACTAGCATATGTGACCACTTTTTAACTCTGTACCCCAACACAGCTCCTAGTAAAGTATATTGCCCATCCCAAACTTAAATTTGTGTGTTGTTAGATACACCCGTCCCTTACCTTTTCTGCTTTTTCCCTTTGTGTAGGCCACCTTCTGTCTTACCTTCATTTCCTACCTAACTCAGCATTCATGGTTCATCACTTTCAACATGTTTTTAAATTTGCCTTTTTTATTGTGATAAAATATATAACATGAAAACCGTCATTTTAGTTATTTCTAAGTGTACAATTAATTGACACCATGACTACAATCTATCTCCAAAACTTTTTCGTCATCTTAAAGAGAAACTGTGCTACCATTAAGCAATAACTCCCCATTTTCCCCTCCCTGAAGCTCCTGGTAATCACCAGTCTACTTTTAAGTAGAACCATACAGTATTTGTCCTTTTGTGTCTGGTTTATATCACTTAGCATAACATTTTCAAAGTTTATCCGTGTTGTAGCATGTATCATAACTTTATTCCTTTTTAAAATTTTTATTTATTGAAAGAGAGAGAAGAGAAGAGAGAAACATTGATTTGTCCCAGTTATTTATGCATTCATTGGTTGCTTCTTGTATGTGCCCTGACCAGATATCAAACCCGCAATCTTTCATATTGGAACTGCGCTCTAACCAACTGAGCTACCTGGCCAGGGAGAACTTTATTCCTTTTTATGGCTGAGTAATATACCTGTGTGTGTTCACCACATTTTGTTTACTCACTCATCTGTTGATGGGCACTTGAGTTGTTTCCACTTTTTGGCTTTTATGAATTACACTGCAGTGAATGTTGGTGTACAAGTATCTGTTTGAGTCCCTGTTTTCAATTCTTTTGAATATACCTAGAAGTAGAATTGCTGGGCTATATGGTAATTCCATGTTTAGCTTTTGGAAGAATTGCCAAACTTTTTCACAGCAGCTGCACCATTTTACATTCCCATTAGCAACAAACAAGGGTTTGTTGAATAGTCTGTTCTTTCCCCATTGAATGGACTTGGGCACCTTTGTCAAAACCAATTGGTTCTAGACATGTTGGTTTATTTCTGGACTCTCAATTTCGTTCCATTCATTTCTGTGTCTATCTTTATGCCAGTACCAAAGGGTTTTGATTACTACAGCTTTGTAGTAAGTTTAGAAATCAGAAAGTGTAAGTGCGCCAACTGTTTCTTTTTCAAGATTGTTTTTTGTTAATCTGAGTCTCTTTCCATTCTATATGAATTTTAGGATCAGCTTTTCTATTTATACAAAATAGCCGTTTGTATTTTGATAGAGATTGCACTTAAACTATAGATTGCTTTGGGGGTATTGACATCTCATTAACATTAAGTCTTCCAATCTATGAACACAGGATACTTTTCAATTTATGTAAATCTTTAATTTATTTAGCAACATTTTGTCTGTCAATTTTGACATTTTGGTTGTCTTCACCTTCTGGCTATTGTGAATAATTCTTCTAAGAACAATGGTTGTACAAATATCTGTTCAAGTCCCTGCTTTCAGTATTTTGGATAAATAACTAGAAGTAGAATTGTTAGAAATAGAATTACCATATGTTTAATATTTTTGAGGAATTTCCATACTATTTTCCAAAGCAGCTGCAGCATTTTACATTATGCACATGGGTTTCAATTTATCCACATCCTTGCCAACATTTGTTATTTTCTGTGTTTTAATAACACCATCTCAATATGCATTAAGTGATATCTTGTGGTTTTGCTTTGTATTTCCCTAGTATCTAGTGATGTTGAATATATTTTCGTGTGCTTATTGGCCATTTGTATGTCTTCTTTGGGAAAAAAAAGTCTACTTATGGCCTTTGCCCTTAAAAATAAACCTTTTAAAATAGGTTTGTTTGTTCTTTTGTTGTTGAGTTTTAGGAGTTCTTTAAGTATTGTTAATATTAACCCCTTTCATATATATGATTTGCAAGTATTTTTTCTCATTCTGTGGGATTGCCTTTTCACTTTCTTGAAAGGGTCTTTTGATGCACTAAAGTTTTTAATTTTGAAGTCCAATTTATCTATTTTTCTTATGTTTTTGCTTTATATCTAAGAAATCATTTAGAAATCAGGAAGTGTAAGTGCACCAACTGTTTCTTTTTCAAGAAACAATGCCATGAAGTTCTTCCCTATGTTCTCTTCTAAGAGTTTCAAAGTTTTAGCTCTTAAGTTTGTCTTGGATTCATTTTGAGTTAATTTTTGTCTATGGTGTAAGGTAAAGGTCCAAATTCATTCTTTTGCATGTGGATATCCAGTTTTTCCAACAACATTTCTTGAAAAAAAAAGTTTATTTCCCATTGAATGGTCTTGGTACCTTTGTCAAATATCATTTGGTCATATATGCAAGGGGTTATTTCTGGGCTATCTATTCTGTTTCACTGGTTTATTGTCCTTTTTTTATGAGCACAGTGAAACCTTGATATAACCTCTGGCTAGAGGGTGTCCGTTAAAGGTGAAAGTTCATTACATAATAAAGTAGGTTTTCTGAATGCATATGTTAAAAATTTGACAAATTAGTTGGTTTACCCATTTTTTACTTATGTAGACACATTTCTGTAATTACAATTAAGTATGTGTGGAAAGTTTAATTTTACAGAAATTTTATATATATATATATATATATATATATATATATATTTTTTTTTTTTTAATTTATTTCAGAGAAAGGAAGGGAGAGGGAAAGAGAGAAACATCAATGGTGAGATAGTCATTGATCGGCTGCCTCCTGCACACCCCCCTTGCTGGGGATCGAGCCTGCAGCCCCAGCATGTGCCCTGGCCAGGAATTGAACCAGGTTCTCCTGGATCGTAAGCCAGTGCTCAATGACTAAGCCGTGCCAGCCGGGCCACAGAAAAGTTTTGTATATGTATTACTCTAAATTTATACTGAATAAGCCTAGTAATGTGTGCATTCACCAGTCACCAAGAATAAACAAATGAACACGGCTGGGTCGTGGCTTCACCCAGGTGGCACATCAGCCAGCATGCTTAAAACTGCTGCCGGAAGTCATGCCAGGCGACAAGAGAACCAATTACTTCGAGCAATGAGATGTGACCACATGCTAATCATTCACCGAACATTGCTTACCAGCGGTGACTCTTGGATTTAAATATGTAGACTATAGTTGTAGATATGTAATATTTATTTATGTCTGCGAAATTACTACAGTGTTTTTGCCAACATATTGCCTATTAGCTAAAATCTGTTAAAAATAACTGAATTAAAAACAAAAAGTAAACTGTTAATTTAATTATAAGCAATTCTTGGTTAAAAGCATTTTAAAGTGAACAGGGTGTTAATTTTCACATATAATGTAAGGACCGGAAATTTTGTTCATTAACTCGGAAGTCCGTTAAGTCGAGGTCCACAAAATCGAGGGTTTACTGTACCATACTGTTTAGATTACCATAGTTATTGTAACAAGTTTTGTGTGATATTGTGATTTGTAAGAAATATACATATATTTGGTCACTCAGATGACCAAAATATACTTCTGATATATAGTTTGTCTTTGCCCACAATTCCTGGCTGAAAGCTCCTAAAACCCTTGAAATTTCCTGAGTGATAAGAGTAATAGAAGCTTATTTTGTCATTATATTTAGTCTCTTGTCTTCAGTTCCTGAAATTTACTTCGAAGCCATTAAAGTGAAATGGGTGTCTTGTTATTTATAACAAGCCCCTTTCCACCATAACTGGGTTTACATTAATGAGGCGACTTTTGGAAAGCACCTAAAGATGATTGTGGGTTGGCTGGGGAACCAACCAAATGATTACAGGATTGGAACTTTCAGTCCAGCCACCACCACCTCCTGGGAAGGGGAGGAGCTGGAGGTTAAATCAGATACCAATGGCCAGTGATTTAATAAATCATGCCTATGTAATAAAGCCTCCATAAAAACCTGAAAGGACAAGGTTTGGAGAGCTTCTGGGTTCATGAACACATGGTGATTCTGGGATAGTGGAGCACTGGAAGAAAGCATGGAAGCTCTGTACCCTTTTCCCATACCTTGCCATATCTCTTTCATCTGCATTTCCCTGAGTTATATCCTTTGATAATAAACCAGTAATCTGGTAAATAAAATGTTTCCCTGAGTTCTGTGAGCCACTAGCAAATTAATCAGACCTAAGGAAGTGGTCACTGGAATGTCCCACCTGGGAGAAAGCTGCACCTCCAGCTCTTGCCCTGATGCCAGACAATTCCTTTTCTCCCCCTACATCTCTGGTGGTTTTCAAGCTGCTGCTCCACTGCTGGAGCTCAGAGGGAGTGAGTCCAAGTAAGTCCATGTGCGGGCCCTTTAAGAGGAACTGTCTTGGAGCCCAGCATCCTTTTGTCTCCCTCAGCCTCAATCCTTGCTGGTTTTTACAGCCAGAAGTTACGGAGACTTCTCTTCTGAAATCCTTGCTGGGGAGCCAGGCATGGTGCTGGGACCCCTCACTCCTCCAGGGGGGACCAATGCAGCCCAGATATTGCTCCAACTATTTATCTGCCACATGTGGGCGTGACCTAGCCTGTTCTACTTCTCTGCCCCTTCTAACATTCTCAAGGTGGCTTCTTTCTTTCCCTAGTTTTAGTACTTCCCTTCAGCCGGTTTCAGGGAGTTCTGAACAATGATGGTTCTGTGGTTTAGTTGTAATTTTGACATGCTTGTGGGAGGAGGCAAGTACAGTGCTTACCTATACTGCCATCTTGACTGGAAGTCTATTCTTGTCTTTCAATATTGTGTTGGCTACTTTTGTTTTTCTGCAATAATTTTTTAATATCCACCAAGTAATTTGCTTGGGTTTTTGTTGGAATGGGTTTAATCTGTACCTCAAGTTGGGAGGAACTGATGTCTTAACATACTGAGTCTACTTATCTATAAACATGCAATGTCTCTCCATTTATTTTGATCTTTGATTTCTTTCATCAGTGTTTCATAGTTCATGTAGTATTTTATAGGTCTTGTGCATAATTTACTATATTTATACCTAAGTATTTTATTTTTGGATGCAGATGTAAATATTATTGCGCTTTTAATTTAAAATTTCAATTTTATTGCTGGTAGATAGAGAAGAAATTGATTTTTGTATATTAAACTTGTATTCTGGAACCTTGTTATAATTGCTTCTTAGTTACATGAGTGTTTTGGTTGATTCTTTGAGATTTGTACATAGACAATCTTATCATCTAAGAACAAAAGTAGCTTTATTTCTTCTTTTCTAATCTGTGTACCTATTATTTTCTTGTCTTATTCATTAGTTGGGACTTCCAGTATGATGTCAATTAGGAGATGTGAGAGAGGTCATCCTTGCCTAGTTCTTCATATTTGGGTAAAAGCATCTGCTTTCTCACCGTGAAGTACTATGTTGGCTGAAAGTATTTTTTAGCTTTTCTTTATTGAGGAAGTTATCTTCATTCTAATTTGCTGAGGTGTTTTTTTAAAAATCATGAAGAGGTGTTGAATTTTGTCAAATGCTTTTACTGCATGTATTGATGTGATCATGTGATTTTTTTTCCTCACCGTGTTGATATGGTTTGTTATATTAATGGATTTTCAAATGCTGAATGAGCCGTGTATACCTGGGATAAATCCCACTCGGTTATGGTATATATTCTGTATATTTTAGAGTTAATTTGCTAATATTTTGTTGAGGATTTTTACATCTTGCTTTATGATATATATTTATCAGTACTTTTACTTCAATGTCTTTATCCGATTTTGGTATTAGGATAATGCTGGCATCATAGAATGAGTTAGGAAGTATTCTCTCTGCTTTCATTTGTGGAGAGTTGGTATAATTTCTTACTGAAACATTTGATGGAATTCATCAGTGAAAATACCTGACCCTTGCACTCTCTATTTTGGAAGTTTATCAATTATTGATTCAATTTCTTTAATAGGCATAGATCTATTTAAATTATCTATTTCTTTTGTGTAAATTTTGGTACATAGTGTCCAGGAATTGGTCCTTTTCAACTAGGTTATCAAATTTATGTGCATAGAGTTGTTTATAATATTTCTTTATTATCCTTTTAATGTCAGTGCATTCAATTGTGCTGGCACCTCTTTCATTTCTGATATTGATAAATTGTGTCTTCTCTTTTTTCTCAGTTAACCAAGGTAGAGACTTATCAATTTTTCTAATCTTCCCAAAGAACCAACTTTATTTTAGTTGATTTCTCTATTGATTTTCTATTTCACTGGATTCTACTCTAATTTCTATTATTTCTTTCTCCTGCACAATTTGGATTTAATGTGCTCTCCTTTTTCTAGTTTTCTAAGGTGAAAGGTTAGCTTATAAATATTAGATCTTTTGGCTTTACTAATATATACATTCAGATGTATAAGTATCCCACTAATTATTGCTTTTGTTGTATCCCTGAAATTTTGAAAGTTGTATTTTTATCTTGATTCATTTTAAAATATTGCTTTAAATTTAACTTGAGAATTCTTTTGCCCATATGCAATTTAGAAGTGTGTTGTTTAATTTCCAAATATTTTGAGAGCTTTCAATGATCTATTATTGATTTCTAGTTTTATTTCATTGTGGTCTGAGAGCATACATTGCATGATTTGTATTCTTTTAAATTTGTTAAGGTGTGTTTTATGACCCAGAATATGGTCCATCTTGATGCATTCCATGTGAGTTTGAGAATTTATATTCTGCTGCTATTGGATGATGTAGTCTATAGATGTCAGTTAGATCTAGTTGATTGACTGCTGTTCAGTTCAACTATGTCCTTACTTATTTTCACCTGATGGATCTCTCAGTTACTTTTAGAGGGATATGGAGTTTAAATATCATAGTGGAGTCATCTATTTCTTTATGCAGTTCTGTCAGTTTTTGCCACACAGATTTTGTTTCTTGGATGTTTTTGTTTGTTTGTTTGTTTGTTTGTTTGTGGGTGTGTTTTTTTAGCTAAAACAATAAACATTTATTTCTCATAATTCTGGAGAATGGAAGTCTAGACCCAAGACAAATATAAAATATAAAACAAAGAATAATATAATAAAAACACAAAGTAAATATAGAATGTCAGTAAACCATTTTTTTATTATTCAAAGTTCATTTGGAGCAAGTCTCTTCAAAATACTCTATTCAGAACACTCTCTCTTTCCAGATTCATCCCATCCCTCTATCTGGAAGTTATTCATCTCTCTCATGTGATATTTGGATCCCATTAGTGGCCTTATTTGCCAATAAGGAATTATTTTTGTTCTTAAATTCTCGCTTCCTGGTCCAGCGTTTCTAGTTCTTGTCTTGCCACAGTGAACCATTGTGTATTTTTAACAATAGAACCTACTTAAATGATATATTTTCTTTGTGTGAATATTGACACATGGTGTCCAGGAATTGGTCCTTTTCAACTTGGTTATAAAAGTTATGTGCATCTAGTTGTTTATAATATTTCTTTATTATCCTAACCCAAACTTAAAGAGGCCTGTATGACATAACTTTTAAACCCTCTTCTGTGAGGTCAAAATAAGAGTTACAATAGTCTGACTTGATCCAATGATGGAACCTAAATTACTTAAGGAAGTGAGAAGATAGCATGCACTTATATGCTTGCCATAAATAATAATTTTCTTATGCCGCATACATTTTGACACCGTTTGTTAAGTCATACACACTAAGAGTTATTATGTCATCTTTGAATTGACCCGCTTATCATTTGTAGTGTCACTCTTTATCCCTGAAAATTTACCTTGCTCTGAAGTCTGCTTGTCTAAAAATAATAAAGTTTCTCCAACTTTCTTTTGAGGGTGCTAATATAAAAGTATTGTGTTATTAATTTCAAACTTCACTTGCTTATTGCTAGTATATACAAAAGCAAGTGACTTTTGTTTATTAACCTTATCCTCTAAACTAGTTCCTGGAGGTTTTTGTCTGTTCTTTCAGATTTTCTACATAGACAATCATGTCGTCTGCAAACAGAGAGTGTTATTTCTTCTTCCAATCTGTATTCCTTTTATTTCCTTTTCTGGTCTTAATGCATTTGCTGTGAATTCCAGTACAATGTTATAAAGGAGTGGTGAGAGAGAACATACTTGACTTTTTCCTGATCTTACTGGTAAAGCTTCTAGTTTCTGCCCGGCCGGGCGTGGCTCAGTGGTTGAGCATCGACCTGGGATCCAGGCGATCAGGGTTCGGTTCCCGGTCAGGGCACATGCCCGGGTTGTGGGCTGCAGCCGATCAATGACTGTCATCATTGACGTTTCTGTCTGTCTCCCTCTCCTTTCCTCTCTCTGAAATCAATAAAGATATATTTAAAAAAAAAAAAAGCTTCTAGTTTCTAACCATTAAGTGTGATGTCAGCTATAGGGTTTTTGTAGATGTTCTTTGTCAAGTCAAGGAAGTTCCACTCTATTCCTGGTTTGCTGAGCCAACTTTATTCTTTTACATGTTGATATTTAGTTGTCCTAGCATGGCTTGTGAACAGACAGGATTTTCAATAAATGGTGATTGAATTCCAGTCAGTGGAATATGAATGAAAATGATGTGGGCATTTCTCGACTAAGGATTTTAAGAGGCAGGTGGACTACCTCTACTCTTTTTTTCCTACTTTGCTTGCTGGACACAGGCTGTGATGATGTCCCATGGTAGTGATGCAATAAGTTAGTGATAGTTAGGTAATGATAAACATAACAAAAGGTATTATGGACTTCTCATTTTTTTCTATTTTGAAAAGTAATTTGACATTCAGTTAAATATCAGTATTTGCAGGCATTGTGGAAATTCAGGATTTCTTCTCCCTGCAAATCTAATAACCTCACTTCATCAGCCCCTTTAAATCTAGCAATCCTCAAGGGGTATTTTCCATGTTCTGAATTTCAGTGGCTTTCACATGATTTTTCCAGGTGTCATTGCCACACTAAGCTTTACTGTCACTTAAGTCCTTCCAACGACTCCCTCTAATTTTCCCAACCACTCCCCATACCTAGAGTCCTCATGATGTCAGAGCTGAATACTAGTCTACATTTTAAAGCCATGTTAGAAAGGAGGGTGTTTTCCTCTCTTTAGGTTGCACTTTATAGATGGGATCTGCACACCAGAGTATAAAAGAGTTTATTTTAAAAGTGATTTCTGGGATAACTTATGAACCTGCCTTTGTTATGACATACAGTTGAGGGCATATGTTAGAACAGAAAAAAAATAGGAGTTCTAATCCCAGTGCTGCCATTAGAATAGCTATACTCCCCTAATGACAAGGCAGTGTTCCTGGGCCGAGGTCATTGTGCCTGGTTCTGTTTTCCCTCAGGATAAATTCTCTTAAAGCAGAACCCATCCCAAACGTGACCTGAAAATATTCTTGGGTCAAGTCTTCCCACCAGTTCTCCAGATGTGCCTTGTCTCAAGTAGTAGATACAGGTTGAGATATTTTCCAAAAGCTGTTCTGCCTCTACTGAAAGTACACATCTGTTGAGCCAATATTATCAAGAACTCAACCTAGTCTGCTTGGTCCCAGCTGCAAGGGACTTGAGTTCCTGTGTAAAGCTCTTGAAAATAAGGGATAGGAGAATGGACACATTCTAAGAATGAACTGGGTTTGCTCAAACTTGGACAAAAGGGAGATCCTAGAAGAAAAGTTTGCCTGAGGCACATGAAGGAGAGAAGAGAAGCAAGTTAAACTAAGTGGGCATGAACAGGTCCATAACCATGATGCTTGAGAGAGGCAAGAGATTATTTGAGCTGCACAGGCAAGGGATATTCTAGTGTGAAAGTTCACTTGCATGGGTGTGGGAGGTGGGGGTGGGGTGGGGGCAGAGCTGTAGGTATGATGAAGCAGCACAACTACTTCTGTATCCTGGGCTTAATGCTTGGGAGAATATTTGGTTCTGGCCCGGCCGGGTGTGGCTCAGCGGTTGAACGTCGGCCTGGGATCCAGGCGATCGGGGTTCGATTCCCAGTCAGGGCACATGCCCAGGTTGCGGGCTTGATCAATGACTCTCTCATCATTGATGTTTCTACCTCTCTTTCTCCCTCTCCTTTCCTCTCTCTGAAATCAATAAAGATATATTAAAATATATATATGTGTATATATATATATATATATATATATATATATATTTGGTTCTGAAATTCCTCCATAGCCCTTGAGCCTATTGATGGTAGCTCCCTCAGTTAGGAATGCCTGGGGGCAGGTGAGGGGGCACACAACAAACCTGGGGCTCTGCTTTTATTAGGATCCAAGAGTGGGGAGCTTAGGATTCCACAGGTTCACTCTTTATTGGCTAACTTAAAGTATAAGAGCAGGGACCTGGCTAGGTGGCTCAGTTGGTTAGAGCATAATCCCATACACCAGAAGGTTGAGGGTTCCATTCATGGTCAGGGCACATACTTAGATTGTGGGTTTAATCCTGTCGGGGTGCATATGGGAGGCAGCCGATCAATGTTTTTCTTTTGCATCAGTGTCTCTTGCTCTCTCCTTCTCCCCTCCTCTCTCTCTAGAATCAATAAAAACATATCCTCTGGTGAGGAGTAAAAAAATAAAGTGTAAGAGCAGGAAGTATGGTGTGGAAAGGATAAAGTGGGGTCTTTCAAGGGCTCAGTTACCCAGGGCTTTCTGAAAAAGAACTTCATAGGTGGGGGTGGCCTAGTTCTTTATCCATTTGTTTTCCTAGTAGCTGTGTCATACAAGATAGATATCTTTTGCCCGGCCGGGCATGGCTCAGCGGTTGATCATCAACCTAGAATCCAGGAGGCCGGGGTTTGATTCCGGGTCAGGGCACATGCCTGAGTTTTGGGCTCCATCCCCAGCAGGGGGTGTGCAGGAGGCAGCCAATCAGTGACTCTCATCATTGATGTTTCTGTCTCTCTTTCCCTCTCTCTCCTTTCTTCTCGCTGAAATTAATAAAGACATATTTTAAATTTAAAAAAAAAAAAAGATGGATGTCTTTTGGAATGAATGCCTTGGCAATCAGAAGTTTAATGTCAGGTACTTAGACTAAAGAAATTTAAGTGTCAGAGACTAGTCAGGTTTACACAACTGCTAGTGGAGACAATGAGCAGTGGAACACCATCTGTTGCAATCAGACGAATCCATTTTTAGGAAGAACTAAATATAATATTAATTAGCAGTCAGACAGACATAAGTCACTAGCATCCTGTTTCGATCTTTTCTTTGCTCTCTGATTTTAAAGATGACACTTAACCTATCTGGTATATACACATAAAGAGCTAACACAAAGGCTTAAAATAGGACTTTCCTCAGTTCAATAAATGTTAATTGGCATACTGTGCCTGTGTTAGCATAGGCAGCTGGGAGTTCACAAAAGAGAAGGGAGCTAGACTAGCTGGGCCTGATTAAATCTGGAAGTTATACTTAATGAGGCTTAGATCTGGAAGTTACAGCTTCAGACACCCCAAAGGATAGCTGAATCCCTGCCAAGGGGATTAACATCTCTCCGCATCACCACCACCCCCACCTGTAGGGAGGAAGGACTAGCTTTCTAGTCTCCCAAGGGAACCACCTCTCCGTTCCCAAAAATGGTACAGGGGGAGGTCCTTATACTGAGGCATGCACAGTAGAAACCAAGATGGCACAGTAGAAACCAAGACGGCACAGAGAGCGGTCCTTCTACTTTGAGGCATGTGTAGTAGGAGCCAAGATGGCCACAAAGAGAGGCAGAGTCTGGCCTGGAAAACCTGGGAATAAAGACCGGATTGGATAGGAGGAGGACCCAACACAAGCCCATGAAGAGCCAGGAAAAAGATTGATTAGTTTAAAAGAAAAGCCTCCCTCTCCTAAGCCTGAGGTAATATAATCAAAACCTAAGGCCCCTCTTGGTAGCACGTGTTTGCCAGTTCGTTGGCCCATTTGCCTGTGTTCTCTCTCCATAGCAGCTGCACAGCTCCAAGCGCGGGCCTGGGTACGGCAGCACCGTGCTAGCTGGAGCACAGTTGGAAACAGAGACTAAGCTAGCCGGATGGGGAGAAAGACTGAGCTGCACTAAGTTTTGGCATGGTCTTCACTGAACTACGAAAGCCTCAGATGCTCTGCTGATGCCAGGTAATGGCACATCATCTCTGGATTCTGGCCCTTTTTCTAGGCTCAGTGAAGACAGTGCTGGACTTCTTGCACAGCTGGACAGAGCTAAGCCACCTGGCCGTGGATGAGACACTGGGCACCTGGGGACAGTACTTTGTGTTTGCTCCAGCTCCAATAAATCTTACCACTACACCTCATCCTCCCACACGTGGGTCCCCAAAATGCTTTTCTCATAACCCTGTGGAATAGCCCTATTTCTACCAGCAACACCTATTCTATAAATGAACTGAGAACAAGTCATACAAGAGATATTTCAAAGTCTCACAGTAAAATCAACTTTTTGCAGATCTACTCCCCTGTCAGTAAGTATCTTGGAATCAGTATTCCAGCACCTTGAGAATTACCAGATACCTTATGCCGGTATGATTATAAACTTTTAGTTAGGAAATTAAATAAAATAGAAACCACAAGTGAATGTAAGCTCCATAAGAACTGGAAATTTTTTGTTTTGTTTACACTGCATCCCCAGTGCCTAGAACAAAGTATGTACTCAATATATACTTGTTGAATGAAAGACACAAGTAACTTCAAGAAAGAGAAGGAGCAGTTTAGAGAGTCAAAGAGATTCACACACACCCACGGATCCCAGCAGTGGTCATATCACTGGAAAGGGACAAGGACCAAGGCTGTTCTGCCCTGCACGGTCTTGACAGTGTGGGTTCTTCACTTTGTGCAGGAAAGATTTCACAATGCAAGTCCAGGTGATTTTGAGAGTACATTTATTAAATGTACAGTGAAACAAAGGAAGGGCTCTAGGTAGAAGAGGCAAGATCATAGCAACAGGAATTAGCCTAGGTGGAGCTGCTTTTTTGGCTCACTGAAAAGTGAGGGCCAAAGGAGGGCCCTTAGAGACAGGTCACGAGGTTAGCCCAGGACAAGCTGCCACTGCCTGCTGCTCACCTGGTTGCAAGTCTCCTGGGAACCCTTAGAGTTTAGGAGAAAGAAAGCAAAGATACACACCTGAGGAAAGAATGGAGGGGAGCAAGGTGCATTCGTGCTCTAGGGATAGCATGCACTGGATCCTTTGACTTAAAGGTTTTCATCTGTTTTCTAAAGGCTGAAATTTTAAGGGCAGTCTCAAGAGAGGATCTCAAGAGAATAGTCATCAGCTTTCCAAGTGTATCGTTTAATATGCTGAATCATCAAAATGAGGTATAGAGGGGTCATGGTCATTCTCTGGTCAGTTTTACCTTCAAAGAATGTCACTGAAGAGGGACCAGAACTGAGGTGGGTCTGCCCCCACACAGTCTGGAATTTGTAAACCATTTGTTCCTATGTATCCTTGGTTAGGGAAGATATGACCTTGTGATTTATTGTCTGGCTGCAAATTGCTCGGCCACTTAACTGTATGTCTCAGTTTCCCTATTCCACTTGCCAAGAAATTTTCCTAGCTTCTTACTAACCTGCCTCACTTAGACTCTCTTCTTCAAGCCTAATATTCACCCAAGAGAGTATACTGTGGAGCAAAGAAAAAAATCTGCAATTCAGCTAAAGCCATTTAAACTGCACAGTAAAAGTGGCTGTCCTCTGATAATTGACATCCATTATCTCCAGATACCATATACAATCATCTCCATATGTTTTTTTGCTTTACCTAAACATTGCACAGTTATAATAAATATCTAAAAACAAATAAAAGCTGCCATGAAATTTCATGGCAGGAATATGCTTCCCTTTTTATCCTGGGAAACATCAGTGATTTTTAGCAAGTAGGAACTTTCTCCAACATGAGCCTCAAAACTCCTTGCAAAAATCTCTCTTCTTTAGAAAACAGAGAAGGGGATTTTTGGAGAGGGTGGTTATAGTGGTGAGAGATGAGCCCCAGACTTTATCCTTCCAGGGATGAAGCCCAACTAAAGAAAAGTCAAGGGGAATGGACTTTATCAGGATGGTCAGTGAATGTGGTTTCTCCTACAGCTGTATAAATTACCACAACCTTGGTGGCTTAAGATAACGAAAATTGATTATCTTACAGTTCTGGAGGTTGGAAATATCAAAAGGTCTCACTGATCTAAAATAAAGGTGAGCCTGGCCGGTGTGAGTCAGTGCTTAAGCATCGACCTGTGAATCAGGAGGTTGTGGTTCGATTCCGCTCAGGGCACATGCCCAGGTTGTGGGCTCCATCCCCAGAAGGGGGTGTGTAGGAGGCAGCCTATTGATGACTCTCTCTCATCATTGATGTTTCTCTCTCTCCCTCTCCCTCTCCCTTCCTCTCTCTGAAATCAATAAAGTAAAATACGATAAAATAAAGGTGATGGCAGGGATTCATTCCTTCAAGTGGTTGTAGGGGAAATCTGTCTCCTCACTTTTTCCAGATTCTGGGAGCTGCCTGCATTCCTTGACCCCTGGCTTCCTTTAATCTTCAAAACTAGCAATGGCCTGTCAGCCTGTCTAGTCTTTCTCATGCTACTTCACTGTGACACTGACTCTTCTACCTGGCTCTTCCACATTTAAAGTACCTTTGAGGTTACATTGGCTAGGATAGCCCAGCGTATCCTTAATCTTTAAATTCAGCTGATAAGCAATCTTTGCAATTTGGAGCCCTTGGAAGGCAGTGGGAAGCTGAGGGAAGAGCTCTGAGAGGAGGGGAGGACGGCCACCCGCACCCTGAGCCTGTAAAGGCAACCTTAATTCACCTTTGCCATGTAACATTGCATATTTACAGGTTCTGGAGAATTAGACATGGATATATTTGGGGGACCTTCATATAGCCTATTGCAGTGAGGGGTGTCATTTAATTCTGTTTTCAAAAGGGGAACAGTGCCAGCAGGTTTGTGTTCAACCACAGTTGTGCTTAACCATGATAGCTCTGTTTGCACATGGCACAGAAAGGAGGGGCTCAAGACTAGAAGAAGGATGTAGGGGTAAAGGAACCAAAGGATTCAAGACTGCCAGGTTTCTGTCTTGGGGATTGGGTGCATACTAGGGCCTTCTCCAAAGAGTGACTGGACAAACTAGACAGGTGTGTGGGGAAAGTGGCTGAGATCCAAGCTGGTTCTAATCCCTGCCACATTTCCACGCTGCCAAAGATCATGAGAGCTTGGATGTGACTGCAAGAGAAGACTTGACAGAGCAGAGGAAGAGGAGCCAGGACATGCCCTACCTGGTACCTGACACTTGGCTGTGGGGCTACAGACAGGGAGGATTGCATGGTCAGTGTGGGTCCGGACAGGGAAGGGAACTCTTGGGCAACTGCAGGGACCACAAAATGGCAACATGTATAATTATTTTGAATGAGAAAAAAAGCAGTATGGCAGAAAGAAAGACTCTGGGCGCAGAGCACTGGACTGTTTGCCAGGGTTAGAGGTCTAGGTCTGCCGCCTGTAGAAGAGGGACTAATGGTGAGGCCTCCGAGGCAGCCCCCTCCCAGCGTCCTCCCCTCCTCGTCCCTGAACAGTAAAAGAAACCCTAGGGGGCCACCCCAGGACATGGGGGTGGTCTGGCCTTGGATCGCCTCTCGCCTCACAGCCTGCAGGCCTCACAGCCCCTCTCCCTTCAGCACCCAGAAAGGATGGCGGGTGGGATGGAGGAGGAGGAGTGGGCAGACAGAGCCGTGTGGGGATTCGCACACACCAAGGGGCGGTTTGTATCCATCCGCTGCAGCGTCCTGCGCTGCTCCTTCTAACCTCCCGGACCGGCCCCCCAGCCCCCGCCCGCGGGTCCCATAGATTGTAGTGGCAGAAACGTGACGATGGTCGCCATGTAGAGGGCCGCGTTGGCCCACTGAGGCAGGCTGAGGTTAAGCTCCCCCTTGGGCTGGGTCTCCTCCAGGCCCGGCCCAGGCCCCGGCCACGCCCCCTCGGGTCGGAACTACGGTGGGCCTGGGAGGGGGCGTCGAGCCCATTCGTGCCGTATCCTTCCGCCCCCCTTCCCGACACCCTCGCTGCCAGCGGTTTGTGGGCTCGTGCCGCATGCTGCGCAGCCCCTGCCGGGCTTGGTGCAGAGGCGCGGGGGGCGGGACGCCTCCTTGCAATTCCGAGCGGGCGGAAGGCGGGGGGCAGCTGAGTGAGGAGCTCTGAGGGGAGGACGACCACCCAGGCCCCGAGCCTGGAAAGGCAAGTAGGGGCGTGGTGGGGGCGGGGGCGGCCTCCCACTCTCCACCAGCCCACAGCCCGCGTCCAGCCCCTGGCGTCCTGGCGAGGAGGAGGCGACCCCGCTGGTCGCTGGTCGCTGGTCGCTGGTCGCTGGTCGGAGCCGGTCCCTGACAGAGGTGCGCAGCGCCGGGGACCCTGGCGAGGCGGCGGCGCGACCGGTGCTGGCGGGCCCTGGGCGCGGGGTGGCCGGAGAGTGCCCGCGGCTCCTGCGGGGAAGGCGAAACACGCTGGCTGCTCCCCAGCCGGCTTTCCCGGCGCCCGCGCCCCGCCCTCTAGGGTGTCTGTGCTGGGAGAGCGCTGGGGGGGGGCTGCTTCGGGAGAAATGGCGGAGCGGGAGCTGGGCTGGAGGTGGGAGCGCCAGGGCGCAGACGTTAGCTTCGGCTACTCTGGGCCCTGAATCTGGAAAGGGGCCTGTTGGGCCCAGCATCCTGGGTGCTCTCCTTTCCCACAGGCGCCTCGTTGATGTCAAAGTCTCATGTCTCCGCGGTAGGTCTGGCGATTTCAGGAGGCAGGGTGCATCTGTAGAGGATGGACTTGAGAAAAATTTGAAGCAGGAAAATAGCCTGGATTTCTGGAGGTGTGTGGAGATGGGGGTTGGTGGGCAGCAACCATTGACTGCAGACCCGAATTGGGGGGGTTACTGAGACCATAACAGCTCAGGCATCCAGGAATAAATCTTAGTTCTCCTGTGTACCAGCTTCTAGGTACTTCCTGTGACTTCCTTAATTCCAACCAAAATTGTGGGCAGAAAAAGATGGACTCGGAGGCAAGGGTGAGACAGTCATAATTACAAGTGCCACTACACAACCTGTTTTCTAGAATATGTGGGCACCCTTCCCCCAATTTATGCTACGCAAGGCAAAGGGATGTGGTGCACCTAGTGGTGAATCCTCAGAATTGGAGAAAGAAGCAATGGGAAGACTGTGACGTCAAGAAAAGATGTCCTTATCTGGAATCCTGAAACAGAGGGACTTGATAAAAACGAGAATATTTGGCCAAGAGGACTCTAAATGTTGAAAGACAAATAACGTGGACTCCCATCATTGGAGTTGGACTCCAATCAAGTGCTCAGTTTCTACCATGGTCTCCTGACTGTCTTATCTTTTTGTCTGTTTGTTCATAGGCTTACTTTAAGGCTGGTCACTTTCTGCAAAGAAGGAAAGGAGGAGGAGACAGACTCAGTTCTCTGCAGGTTGGTGCAAAGAGGGGCAATGCAGGGAACGGCTGAGTAAGATCATGGCAGGTCTTTGTGATCCACCTCTCCTGCTCTGCCAGATTTGCACACTGCCACAGCCTCTTTTGTCCATTTCCTGCAGGAGGTATTAGAAATATTTGGGTACATGTGGATTGGGCTGTGAATGAGAGAAAACCTTGGGTGAGGAACCAGCAGACAGGAAATGTTAGAAAAATTTGACCCTTAAACAGAAAGAGAGATGTTTGCATCAGCGGTCAGGGTGTCTGCCTGTCAACTAAGCACTCAGACTTCATTTTCTCCTGTATATTTACTTGGTCATAGTACAGCCTGCTGTCTGCTGTACAGCTTAATACCGCTGGAACAGAGCAAGGAGGAGGATATTGCACCACATCAGAGCAGGTTGGTATGGGAGTGGGTAAAACTTAGGGGGGTAGTGGAGACTAACACAGGTCCACAAGTGATTAGGGCCTAGTCTAGGGGCTCCTTAGCCCCATTACCAACATACTTTCTCCACCAGCCTCACACCTATTTTGTGGCAGGCCAAGTCTGTGGCATCTCTGGGCCAATCAGGGTGACAGACTTTCTAATAGCCAAATAGCCCCACCAATAATTCAAGGTCCAGTCTCTGTGTGTGAGTCTCCACTTGGAGTGACACAGTTAGAAGAGACTCAAAGCCCCATGCTGATCTCTCTCACTAGATTCACCTCTAGTGGCAGCTCTGGTGGTGTTGAAATTGTTGACGACCACTACCCTCAACAGATCAGCATCCATCTAGCAAGCATCCATTCTCCCCCAGCTTGGTTGTGCCACTTCTGCACTCTTGTGTGTAATATTGGCTGAGACTGATCTTGGGAAGGAGCCTTATTAACTGCTGGACTGGTGATTGACTCTAACTCATTTCTAACTGTATCGTCTGAATCGCTGAAGAATCAGAGTGTGAAGATACAGAATTGCGACACATCCGTCATAGAGGCTGAGACTGTGCTACTGATATTTAACACTTTTCTATAACTGGTACTATGACTGGGGCTGAGATTGAACCTAGTGCCCAAGCCAAGCCTGAAAAGAAGGCTGGAGAAGAGGTTGGAGGTGGAGCTGAGAGAGAGAATGACGTCCCGATGGTGGTCAGACCCAAGGTTAGGACCCAGGCCCAGGCAATGCCTGGGGCAAGGCCCAAAACTGAGTCAAAGGCTATGAAAGGGAAAAGAGCAAGGTCCAAAACTCAGTCCCAGGCAAAAGCTGGGGCAAGACCCCAAACTGATTCCCAAGTAATGGCTGGGGCAAGGCCAAGAACTGATGCCCAGACAATGTCTGGGGCAAGACCCAAAACTGAACCTCAGGCAGTGGCTGGGGCAAGGCCCAAAACCGAGGCCAGGGCAGTAGGTGGGGCACGTCCTAAAACTGAGGCCAAGGCAATCCCTGGGGCAAGGCCCAAGGATGAAGCCCAGGCTTGGGCCCAGACTGAGTTTGGAGCTGAGGCAATGTCCCAAACAGAGGACATGCCCCAGACCAATGCAGCAGCTTGGCCACTGGTCAGTATTGAGTCCGGGTCAGTTGCTAAACCTATGGCCCTATCTGTAGATAGGGAACTGGTAAATGTGGATCCCAAGACCTTTCCTGGCTCCCAGGGTCAGTCAGGAATTCAACCTTGGTTTGGATCAGGGGAGGAAACTAATACAGGGTCTTGGTGCTATCCCAGGCCAAGGGCCAGAGAGGAAGCATCTAATGAATCTGGATTCTGGTCAGCAGATGAGACCTCTACGATGTCTTCTCTCTGGGCTGGAGAAGAGGCCAATATCAGATCATGGCCCAGGGAAGAGGCCAATACCAGGTCCAGGCACAGGGCAAAACATCAGCCTAACCCCAGGTCTAGGCCCAGATCCAAGCAAGATCCCTATATTGATTCCTGGTCTGGGTCTGAGGAGGAGTCTGGCAACCCATTCTGCTTGTGGCCTGAAGAAAATACTAATAACTTGTTCAGACCCAGAGTCAGAGATGAGGCAAATGCTAGGTCCAAGCTCAGGACAAAGAGAGAGGACTTTTTTGAATCTGAGTCTGAAGATGAGTACTATAAGGAGTCCTGGTTTTTGCCTGGGGAAGAGGCCAATAGCAGATTTAGGCCCAGAGACAAGGAGGAGCCTAATACTGTCTTGAAGCCCAGAGCCCAGAAAGATGGTAATAACAGTAATAGGGTCAAACATGAGCCCAGGTTTGAGGAGGATGTCATCATTGGGTCCTGGTTCTGGGCAGAGAAAGAGGCTGGTGTGGAGGCTGGGGCTTCAGCCATCTGTGAGTCTACACCGGGAGATGAGGAGGGGGCCATTGGTGGGTCCTTGTTCTGGACTGAGGAAAAGTCCAGTTTGGGGGCTGTGGCCAGAGAAGAGACCTGGCAGGAGTCTGAAGAAGAGGCTATATTTGGGTCCTGGTTCTGGGACAGGGATGAGGCCTGCTTTGACCTAAATCCCAATCCTGTGTACAGGGCTAGTTCCAGGTTCAGAGATTCAGCTGAGGAGGAAATTAATACATCATCCAGGCCCCAAACCTGGGAAGAGGTCACTGTTGAATACAAACCTGGTCCTTATACGGTTGGCTTCCCATCCACAAGCTCCTTTAGAATTCCTGAAGAAGTATCCTCTGCATTCGTTGAACTGTTTGAGGGAAAGCCCAAGAATGAGGAAGGGGAAGATGAGGAATCTTCCCCTCAGGCCAATCAGCCTGACCCTCAGTTCACATTTCAGTATGAACCATCCTATCGGTCAGTCAGGGAAATTCGGGAGCATCTTAGGACCAGGGAGAGTGCAGAGCCTGAGAGTTGGTCCTGTAGCTGTATACAGTGTGAGCTTAAAATCGGTTCTGGAGAGTTTGAGGAACTCCTTCTGTTAATGGAAAAAGTTCGAGATCCTTTTATTCAGGAAATATCTAAAATCGCAATGGGTACAAGAAGTGCTTCTCAGTTTACCCGAGATGTCATTCGGGATTCAGGTGTTGTCTCACTTATTGAAACCTTGCTCAATTATCCCTCCTCCAGAGTTAGGACAAGATTTTTGGAAAATATGATTCTCATGGCTCCACCTTATCCAAATCTAAACATGATTGAGACATTCATATGTCAAGTGTGTGAGGACACCCTTGCACGAAGCTTGGATTCCCCTGAGCAGCTTCTTGGATTAAGGCTCCTTAGACACCTCACTATGACTACTGACTATCACACACTGGTTGCCAATTTTATGTCTGGATTTCTTTCCCTATTAGTCACAGGAAATGCAACAACGAAGTTTTATGTCCTGAAAATGTTGTTGAACATGTCTGAAAATCCTATGGTGGCAAAAAAGCTATTCAGTGCCAAAGCTCTATCGGTATTTGTGGGTCTCTTTAACTTACAAGAGTCACATGACAATATTCAAATTGTTATTAAAATGTTTCAGAATATCAGTAATATTATAAGAAATGGATCAATGGCGTTAGTTGATGATGATTTCAGTCTTGAGCCGCTTATTTCTGCATTCCACGAATTTGAGAGCTTAGCTAAGGAACTACAATCCCAAATAGACAATCAAAACAATCCTGATGGGGGACAACCAAACTAATATGATTAACCACCTGTCTCTCATCAGCTTTATGTTCCCAAAGAGCCCTGAGTAGTGCTTTGGTTTTCACAGTCTTGTTTTGTGTTATAACTTATATTTTTAATGCTGATGTTAACTTTGTCCAATTCTTGGCTTGAGCTGGATCATTTTGTGGATGCCAAATGAATATTAGAGCTGAAAACATATTTGTTGATATTTGTCTTGCTGTCCAGATTGCAGTATTTTTCAGTATTGAGCTTTCAATGAACTGAGTCTCCCTATGTAAGCTACCCTGCTGTTTGTTGTTTAAACATATGGTTCTGTATTTGAGTGTGTTTTCAATAAAGTTCTGTGTGAAAATTGGCAGAAGTGACCCTTCTTCACTTTAAAATCCAGGTGCAGGTACATTGTGCACACTTATAAACATAGATAATTAGAAGTATGACAAGCATACCCTCATTGGAAAATCCCATTCCTGAAGCTTAGGAAGGAAGAGATTACTGTGTGGGCTGTGGTACTTGAGTAATGTTTCAGAGAAGAGAGACCCACTTAAATTGGTCACTGAAGGGTAGGATAAGACAAACCATTAGGTCATTCTTGGAAGTGACCAGTGGTAGTAAGAAAAGTGTATATTGGAAAATCTGTTTTAGTAGTGTGGATGTATCCTCTCTGCCTGGAATAGGTGAGACAAGTTTATTGCGGGATGCAGTTGGACTGAAGCCAGTTTGGAAAGCTAAGTCAGCCAAATCTGCATATTTTACAACTCAAAAAATGCAGGTGTTGCTTCAGTGCTACGGAAAGAAAGGGTAGGATAGCAAACCAATTAAATGGAGTCAGGAGTAAGATTTTCTTTGTGATCATAGTCCAAGAAAAGTATTAAGGAAATACCATGCATAAGTAGATATTAAAAATGATCTATTGCCTGGCCGACGTGGCTCAGCTGTTACGCATCGACCCATGTACCAGGGGGTTACCTGTCCGATTCCCGGTCAGGGGACATGCCCTGGTTGCGGGCTTGATCCTCAGCAGGGGGCGTGAAATGACACTGATGCTTTTATGTCTGGTGAAATAGAGAATACCGTCATCTATGGAATAATACATACTTTAAAAACGTGTGTGAATAAACTCAAGTTTATGCAAAATCTATGCAATTTCAATACGACCTTTTAAGAAACTTCATATGTTCCATAGCCTGGAATTAAATCTGCCATGCTAAAAAATATTTCAGAGACAGACATCAGGGAGATAGAAAAATTAACAACAGGGCTTTTTTTGTTTTAATGTGCTTGCTTCTAGTGCCTCAAGGTATAGGTAGGCATGTTGGAAAGTATAGTTATGTAAATGAATAAACTATATGTGTTAGAAGGAATTTATAAAGTCACTTAGAAAAGTTAGAAAAGTGGGCTCCCATGAGAATTAGGAAACCCTAGCTTTTTTAAATGAAATGCTTTAAAGAAAAATTATCAAGGTTGCTAAGTTTATATTAGTCTCGACTGTACAAAGATGGCAACTTTTTTACATAACTATTACATTCAAAAGATAACATTTCCTTCCTGGCCGGGCATGGCTCAGCGGTTGAATGTCCACCTGGGATCCAGGCGATCGAGGTTTGATTCCCGGTCAGGGCACATGCCCGGGTTGTGGGCTCGATCAATGACTCTCTCATCATTGATGTTTCTATCTCTCTCTCCCTCTCCTGTCCTCTCTCTGAAATCAATAAAGATATATTTTAAAAAACAAACAAACAAACAAAAAGATAACATTTCCTTTCGGAATGACAACAAAGTTCTGGAAGTAGATAACAGTGATGGTTGTGCAACGTTGTGAATGTACTTAATGCCACTGAATTGTTCACTTAAATGTGATGCGTTTTATGTGTATTTTACACAATAAGTAAAAAGATCATACCATACTTTCTGATAGAAATTGCAGAAGTCAGGGATAGAAATGGTTTGGAGTGGGAATCCAGACCCATGAGAAATATATTTTATTATTTTTAGACATGGTGGAAAAGTTATTTTTGTTTTGTCTGAGGATGCTGTTAATTTTTTAAAAGGTTAAAGTATGACTCAAATTAGAAATGAACATGTGAAATATTTTTCAGCACAATGAACTGCTAAGATTATAAAAATTGTTGGAGGTAAATGTATACAATATATACAATATAATAAAAACAAAATATAGTATATTAAATTTCATACACGCATAGAAAATAAACGTGAGGATAACATTGCTGGGTTAAATACAAAACTGGTTAATATCATAAGGGCAATAAATGCCCTTATATTATCAATGATAGTAGCCATTATGTTATCTGTTCCACTGAACATAAATCATTTCTATTGGACAGAATATCTACAGGTTAACATCAGCCTCTCAGAATTGAAAACTTGCTCAATCAATAGAAAGTGAAGCCCAGCCCTGCACTGAAGTAACATCCAGTAACCTATGTTGTCTTTTACCCAAGATTTGTCTAATTTTTCTGACAGTGCAACATGCTTTTCCCTCCATTCTAATATGCAGGGTTTATGGCAGCGATTTTCAAACTTCTTCATCTCATGGACACATAAACTACTAAAATTCTGCAGCACATCAAAAATATATAATTTTTTGCCAATTTGACCAAAAAAAATAGGTATGATTGTGATTTATTCACACCGGATAGCTATTGTTGTGTTGGCTGATCTCATTTTTTATTCGACAATCCAAGGGAAAAGAGGTCAGTGCCCCTAATTAGTCAGGTATTGTATGCTTTAAAAATTCGTGCAGCAGCGGTGGAAAATCGCTGGTTTATGGAAATAAGGCAAAGTGGCAGTTTCGCCTCCCGTCACAAACCACAGGTGTTAACAGGGATTATTCTTGTGGTGGAGTTTTGAATGTTTATTTTGCCTTGCAATATTTTTCAGGACAGATCTGTGTGTGTTAACATGTCACCCCGAATTTTAAAAAGAATATGCAAAGTCACTTGTCTCCAAACTCCGCATCCAGTGTTCCTCGCCAACCCTGGGGTCCCAAAGAGCAAGGCCCGGGCCTCGGGCTGGAAGCTTTGGCTCCGAATCCAGCCTTCCTCTAGCTCTCCATCCTCACCACGGTCAGGAGCTTCAGGTTCCACCAGCTCCTAACTCAACCCCGGAGGCAGAAGACTCCGCTCTTCGGTGCCGCAGGCCTGCGGAGAACTCGCCGACTGCGTGGTCACGTGGGCTGGCGGCGGGTCACGTGACCGCGCTCTCCCTTGGGCGGGCCTAAAGGTGTGTCCGACGGAAAAGAGGCATGAAGGCTGTACACCTGAGGATTGACAGACTCCAGAGGGAGGAGTCGTAGGATGTTACTGTCGGTGGGTGGCTGTGTCGCCCTGCCGCACCAGCTTGAAAACTAGTCTCAGGTGACCAGAATTACAGCATTTGTTGGCAAAGAGTCCCGCAGGCCATCGCGAGCGTCTTTGCTGGGTCTGTCTCTTGTCCAGGAGCTCCAGAGGCAGGAAGTCATCCTGCGGGAGGCACACGCGGAGAGAAGCTGTGGTCGCTGGAAGAGGAGGAGGTAGGTGCTGAGAGGGTGGGTGCTCGGAAATGGCATCTGCGGGAGGTGGGGGCTGAAACTAGATCCTGGTACTGGAAGTGCCTGGGACCCTCCTGCTCCCTCCTGCCTTCTGAACACCCCTCCTCTCCCCCCCCCCCCCAGGCTCCCTGCCCAGTATTGAGTGATTCTGGGTTTCTTGGTGTGAGTGTGGGAGGTGGACACATGGAAGGAGTTGGCATCAGGGGAGCCCGGAGTTAAGAAACCGTGAAGTGACATTTCGTGAACAAACGATTCATATAAACCAGTGATGCTGGCTCTGGAAGAGCAGGTGTGAAGAGGGGAACCCCGAGCAATGCCCCTGTCCTCCCACTTATTCGCCACTCTATTTTCTGTCTTTTCCAGAGGATGGGGATTGCTGAGACCAGCTCAAAATTGAGAGAGGGTGGAAGAGGAGGGGGCTGGGGAATACATCTGCCTTATGCTCCAAGGCTGCAGCTACCTGGAGATGCAAGAGAGGAATGAATCTCAATTTCAGCAGCTCTAGGAAAGGGGGTTTGGGGACAGACTCTGGAGGAGGGAACCTAGATGCTGGGGGCCCCTGACAGAGGATTTCTCTTTGGGATACTGCCAAGCTTTCAACTCCCAAGAGAATCTCTGGATCTCAGCCCTGGGCAGCCTCTCTCTCCCTTCTGGGAATACAAAAGTGGCTACTCCATCTGAGGTTCCTTCCATTTTTAGTCCTAGGCTTCAGAGTAGGATCTTTCTGGGAAACACCTGCAGAAAGTGCTTTAATGGATGGTCCCGTAAGTTCCCCTCTGCAGACCCTTTGCTTTCTTCCACGTGTTTTGCTCTCTGCCCAGTTTTTTGGACTTGTTCCTTTGGTCTCATCCTACATAGCAGCCCTTGATAAGTTATGGTCTTCTTTCTAACAGAATCTTTCCACACCTGAGGAGGTCATGGGAACCCCTGATGCCCCAAGGCTGGATACCAAGGCAGTTTAGGAAAGTGTCATTAGTAAGTAATTAATTTCCCTAAGGCTACTCATATTTTTATTCTCAGTAGAGTTGAAACTATGCTGTAATACTTTATACCCTCCTGTTTACATTTAAAAGCTAGGACTGAGCAGTGGGTATGCGGGGTAAAATTACAGAGATTGAGGCCTAGGACTACCTTCTCTCTTACCCCTGCCTCTTTGTTATCCTCTTTCCTCCACTCTCCAGCAATATAATAAGTATTGGGGCCAATTTTCAGATTATGGTCTTTCAGAGGTCTTCCAGCTTAAGCTCTGTTGTCTTTGGTCTGTGTCTGTGTGGTCTTAGAGTTTGACAAAAGAGACTACCTTAAACAGGGTGTGGTATGGAAAGAATATATCTAAACTTTTTCCCTGGTTCCTGGCATAGACCTTCAAAAAACCTTGGGAATTCTTGAGTGATAGGAGTGTCTTTGTTATGCTAATGAATGGACTTTTGGTGGGCCCTTAGATAACTTCATGATGTGGGCTGGTCCCTAGAAGAACTAACCACTTGATTAGTTAGAACTTTAGGCCACAGAAGGAAGGAGGGCTGGATTTTGGGTTCAATCTGGTAGCCAATGATTTAATCAAGCATACATAAGGAATCCCCAATGAAATCTCAGGGCTTTGTGGAGCTTCCTGGTTGGTAAACACACTAATATCCAAGGAGAGTGATTTGTTCTGAACCTATGGGAAGAGGGCATGGAAGCTGTATACCTTTATAATGAACTATAATGTGAAGTATAGTGCTTTTAGTGATTTCTGTGAGTTTTTCTAGTAAATTATCAAACCTGAGGGAGTATGGGAACCCCTAAATTTGTAACTGGTCAATCAGAAGCATGAGTGGCACCGTAAGACTTGTAACTGGCATCTTATCTGAAGTGGGGCCAGTATTAAGGACTGCATCCTTAAATCTGTGGAGTCTAATGCTAACTCCAAGTAGTTGGTGTCAAAGAATTGATGTCAGAACAATGGTGTCATTTATTTATTTATTTATTTATTTATTTATTTATTTATTTATTTATAATATATCTTTATTGATTTCAGAGAGAGGAAAGGAGGGGGGGAGAGAGAGAGATAGAAACATCAATGATGAGAGTCATTGATGGGCTGCCTCCTGCACACCCCCGACTGGGGATCGAGCCTGCAACCTGGGCATGTGCCCTGACGGCGAATCAAACCCCGATCTCCTGGATCCTAGGTCGATGTTCAACTGCTGAGCCACGCCCAGCCTGGCGGTGGTGTCATTCTTTTAGCAGCCACTGCAGGATTAATATCTGTAAACCTACCTCTGATCCTATGCACCATACATAAACAAGTTAAAATGAAGGAGGCAGAGCCCAGAAGTATATTGGGGGGTGGGGCAGCGTATGTTTTTGTGACACGCGCCTGCATTTAAGTGATTTTTCAAGCTCTCTGTAATTTTTTTCTTATCAGAGCTCTCTCAGCCTAGAATTCCTGTTGGGGTACTGCATTATGTTTGGGGAGCTTCATGTTGTGGTATTGCTTCATACTGCTTATTCCCAGATTCATGAGAAGCAAGTACGTAAGCAATTCACACCTGTGGATTTTTTAAATCTCAGCCAGAGGGCAGGGTAAGAGGTGTGTGTGTGTGTGTGTGTGTGTGTGTGTGTGTGTGCCCAAGAATGAAGATGATTATCTATGTTCTGATCACTCCTTGGCCAGGATCACCTCTCAGTTTTTTTCTGGGGTATAGTTGAATTAAAAACCTTGTCACTCATGTGGCCCTTTTGTTTCTGCCCCCTTTTTGGATAAATATTACATGAATCTCATGTAATAAGATAATAAGGGTCTGTTCAAATGTCGTCTGAGCCCTGGCTGGGGTTTCTCAGTGGTTAGAGCATTGTCCTGTGCACCAAAAGGTCTTGAGTTCAATTCCAGTCAGGGCACATAACCAGGTGATGGGTTCAATCCCCAGTTGTGGCATGTGCGTGAAGCAACCGATCAATGTTTTTCCCTCACATCGATATTTCTCTCTCTCTCTTTTTCCCTCTCCCTTCCTCTCTCTCTAGAATCAATGAAAAACATATCCCCAGGTGAGGATTAAAAAAGAAAAGTCATTTAACCAGCCTGGGGATAAAATAAGAGTGGATTTGTCATCTCTCCAGTCACGAATGAAAAAAGGTGTCTTCTTACTGCACAGCTAGAGACTCTTAGCACCCACTGACACACTCTGTCCCCAGTTTCAAAAGAGCACCCTTCAATGAGATCTCATCTGTAAAATACTACCAGGTTCCCTATGCAGAGTTTCGAGGCCCTACACCCTTCCATACAATTCCACCTTTCCGACTCCATCTCCCACCACATTCTTCCAAGTCAGGGTCAGGACTAGAATGAGATAAGGACCCAGTTTGAGGAGACACTGACTCTCAGGAGCCTCATCCTAATCCAAACCCTGCTCCACTTTGCCTCCACTCAAGCCACATTGGGCTATCTGCTATTTCCCGACCCAATTATACTCTGCTTTATTACTTCTGTGCCTTTCCCCACTGTTCACTCTATTGTCGCTACTCTCACAATCCTTTCTCTGTCTAGGGAAACATGTCCATCCTTTTAGGCTCAGCTCAAATTCTAGGGTCCTTTTGAAGTCTTTTTGATACCCTCACATTTACTCTTTGCCCCTTGGTAGGTAGTAACTCCTCTGTCCTGTGTACCTGCAGTTTTTTATTTGCCCCTATTTTAGCTTTTGTTTCTTTATACTATGTATTGGAGTCTTTTTTTTTTTTTAATATATCTTTATTGATTTCAGAGAGAGGAAAGGAGAGGGAGAGAGAGAGATAGAAACATCAATGAAGAGAGAGTCATTGATCAGCTGCCTAGCCCACAACCCGGGCATGTGCCCTGACCGGGAATCGAACCCTTATCGCCTGGATCCTAGGTCGATGCTCAACCGCTGAGCTATGCCCGGTCGGGCTGGAGTCTTTTTTAATAAATAAGACAGAACTAGTGTAGAGGGGCAGATAGCATAGAGGAAGAAACTTGGACTCTGGAAGTATCAATCAAACCCATCTATCTGTCTGACTGCAACACCTGAGCCTTTTGTTACTTGTGATAGTAATTACTATTGATATATTAGGTGTTTAATATGTACCAGGTACTATTCTAAGGGTTCTGCATGTATTAACTTATTTAATCCTCAAAACAAACTTATGGAATACATGCTGTTGTCCCCATTTTACATATGAGGAAGCTGAGGCACAGATTGGTTAAGTAACTTGGCCGAGCTCACTGAGCTGGTTAATAGAAGAGCTGAGATTCAAACCTTTGTGGTTTGAATCTGGAGCTGGTGTTCTTTACCACTATGCTATGTCTATGTCCCTCTAGTGCTAATTATCACTAAAAGCTGCCATCATCTTCATCATCAGATTTTCTGTTCCTTATGTTACTGGAAAGGGGACCTGACCCTTAGTGGGTCTGCCTAGGGCCGGCTGGTAGCATGTGGATTCTTAACTTCATGCAGGAAAAATTTAACAACATGAGTCCAGGTGAATTTTAGAGGACATTTATTAAAGCTGGGGACAGTGAAACAAGGAAGAACTAGGGAAATGAGCCTAGGCTGGTCTGCTTTGGCTCACTAAGAAGTCAGAGAAAAGGGGGCCTTGGGGACAGGTTCCAGGGGTTAGCTCGGGATGAACTGCCACTGCCCATTGCTGCCCTGGTTACAAGCCTCATGGGGTCCCTTTGTGTTTAGGAGATGCATACCTGTGGGGAAAGAAGGGAGGCAAGGAGAGGGGAAAGGGACTGGTGCGGGCCAAGTCCTTTGTCTTGAGGCTTTTCTCTTTCTTGCTGGCTGGAATCTTAGGCGCGGTCTCAGGGGAGGGTTTCAACAAAATATTCATCAGTTTTCTAGGTGTGCTCCTTCAGGGTCGTGGTCTCCACTATTGGTCAGTGTCCTGGGTCCTTAGTCACTGCAGCTGGTCCTGGTGTCATCCACCTGGTTTTGCTGCTTTTCTAGGCCTGGAGTTCAAATACTACTGAGGCCTAGATGTTATCTCTAGGGAGGTGACCTTCTGTATCTGCTGTAAATTGCTCTGCCAGTTTGTTCAGCTATCAGTCTGTTTCCCTATTCCACTTGTCCTGGCTTACTGGCCTATCTCACAGCTTGTAGCAAAGTACTCTATTCATCATAAAGAAACTTAAACCTGTGTATTGTTAGACCTCCTACCCCTTATCCCCTTTTTCCTGTGTATAAGCCTATTCCACCTTTTCCTTCCTTCCCAATTTAATAGTCAATCATGGTCCATCATTTTTATAACACTTCTACCTTATCATCTAGTGCAGGGGTGGGGAATGTCTGGCCTGCAGGCTGTATACTGCCCACGAAATCATTTGCTCTGTCCCTGCCACGGCAACCAGAGGTGGGGCTCAAAATTCATTAAATCTAGAAGCTTTTTTCATAGCTAATTTTTTTAAAAATTTAAAAAATATATCTTTATTGATTTCAGAGAGAGGAAGGGAGAGGGAGAGAGGGAGAGATAGAAACATCAGTGATGAGAGAGAGTCATTGATCGGCTGCCTCCTGCACGCCCCTGACTGGGGATGGAGCCCGCAACCTAGGCATGTGCCCTGACTGGTAACTGAACCTCGATCTCCAGGATCCTAGGTCGATGCTCAACTGCTGAGCCATGCCTGGCTGAACAATCCTAGCTCTTGATAAATCCCAAATATCCACCTGTTTTTATACCTGTGTTGCTTAGTGCAGTATGCCTGGGGAAAGTTAACCAAAACTTTCAGAATGTTGACACTATGAATTTATCTTCCTCAAACTCAGTACAGCCCCCTGAATTGAACGCAGATAACCTCTAATATCTTTATATTATGGACATTTCATAAGGGTGCACTTTTACACAATGACTCTGAACCAGGCTTATCTATGAGCTCAAGTATTTAATGTACCTCTGAACCCCCTAGATAAGTAAGGGTTTAGGTTTTCTCCCTGAGGCTTTCCTTTTAAATCTAGGACAGAAGCCAGTTACAATTGTCAGACCTCTAGCAACCTTTAGGCAAGGCATTCAGAATCTACAGTTTTCCTTTCACATGGAAACATGAGTTCTGCCACTGGTTTTCAGAGGTAGGTGCTCACTGAGGGACAAAAGTCAGGAACTATTACTCACTGAAGAGTTATTCTTTGCCTAAGCATACATATCATTTAAGATTGTTCCATTTTCATATAACAAGTAACTGAACTGAACTAACTTAATAAGGAAATTTATGATCCAGGGATTGGAAGTACTGAGGCCTTGATGGTTGCTTGATTCCACTAAGGACTCAGTTTTTTTCCATCTCCTTCTGCCATTCACAGTATCAGCTTCCATCCCAAGGCTGCAAGCTTGATGGCTGCAATGATTCTAGGAGTCAAGCAACTTCCTGAGGAAAAAAAGGAGACAATTTTTCCTGATTGCCTTTTTTTATGAGTGAGGATACTTTTCTTAGTTCTTCTGCAATCTTCTCCTAATGTCTCATTGGGCAGAGTTTGAATTAGATCATCACCCTTCCTGAACCAGAGAGTACCAAAGGAACAGATTACCCCTAGACAATGTAGACTCACTTCTGGAACTGGGATCAGCCTCCCTGTGGTACATGACCACAAGGAGAAGGGAGGCATACTTATGCAAAAATGATGTTCTTTTAGTACGGGGTTAATTATGGTAGGCAAAACAGAGTATTACAAAGCATTAAGGTTATAGTAACAAAGAGCACAGGGCAGTGTCTTTCCAATTAAGACCACTAAAAGCCACCATGGAGTTCTCATTTACCCTTTCCTACTTACCCCAGCCTACCCCATAATATGACTAGATTACATTTTTAAAAGGAACTAGAGAGACCTGATACATGCTGGTATTTCAGAATATCAGATAGTTTTTCATTTTCCAGATCGAAGTTCAGCTGAAAAGAGGACAGAAGCTGTTCACTGGATGTTAGCTACAGAATTAAAATCTGTAGGCCAGATTTCCAGTGTCAGTTGCCATGTAAAGAGCTTGGAAGTCATTGCTCTTACACTTATAACCAGAAAAAATGCTGACCAAAGTGAGAATCAGGGACTTATCTTAGACCCATGAGAAAACAGGTCACAGGGCAAATGACCACCTGGAATTCTGGAGAAAAGACAAATCCAGAGAATCACAGCCTATCTCCCCTTACATAGTGCACAAACAGCTAGAGACAAACAGGAGAGAAGACTTAAATAGTAATTTGGACAAATTGCTGGAGACCAAGTTTGGAATAGTATGCGAGTGGGGTTTAGAGTCTTAGAGGTTTAGTAGGCTTTAAATCCAGGAACTCTAGCAGGTTCTTACAGTGAAGATTCCAGAAAGATCTCCTCATGGCTCTGACAGTGGAAGGGGAAGTATGCTCATGTGAAATACACCCAGAGCTTTCTCTGTGACAAAGGCCTACTCTGCAGTGGAAAAGACTTTCCCAGAGCCTTATCCCTGCTAAGGCAAAGGCATTCCTCCTAACCACCCCACTCTATTCTTCCATTTTCATGTAAGGGGGGGAAAGAACTAAGAAGTATTTGTGAAGGACACAGCTTAGGGACACAAGCCCACAAAGGGCTGGAATTTAATTGTAAGATTATAGAACACTTCTCTACACGTTTTTACCATGTCACAAGCCTCCAGTATAATAGGAGTGGAGTACAGCTAAAAGAGCTATAAACATGCAGACTCTCTGCCAGGAGTATTAGGGAAGCCCAAAGATAAGAAGGAAAACAAAAATAAGGACACTTAAAGGAATTTGAACGCTGGCACCTACAGCTACAGCAGACATTACACACAGCTCAACTGCTAAACCAGCCTAACATAAAACTTCTTGAAAAGGGTCTGTTCACCTCAGTTCCTATTGCCCAGTTTATCATATACAGCTTTCAACAAAAAATTAAAAGGCATGCTAAAACACAAGAAAACGCAGACAGAATACAAAGCAAACATCAGAACCAGGCTCATATATATTGTAGACTGTGTAATTATCAGGGAAGTTAAAATACGTATGTTTAATATGTTAACAACTCTAAAGGACAAACTAGGCAGGTGTGTATGGGAAATGGCTGAAATCCAAGCTGGTTCTAATCCCTGCCACATTTCCACGCTGCCAAAGATCATGAGAGCTTGGATGTGACTGCAAGAGAAGACTTGACAGAGCAGAGGAAGAGGAGCCAGGACATGCCCTACCTGGTACCTGACACTTGGCTGTGGGGCTACAGACAGGGAGGATTGCATGGTCAGTGTGGGTCCGGACAGGGAAGGGAACTCTTGGGCAACTGCAGGGACCACAAAATGGCAACATGTATAATTATTTTGAATGAGAAAAAAAGCAGTATGGCAGAAAGAAAGACTCTGGGCGCAGAGCACTGGACTGTTTGCCAGGGTTAGAGGTCTAGGTCTGCCGCCTGTAGAAGAGGGACTAATGGTGAGGCCTCCGAGGCAGCCCCCTCCCAGCGTCCTCCCCTCCTCGTCCCTGAACAGTAAAAGAAACCCTAGGGGGCCACCCCAGGACATGGGGGTGGTCTGGCCTTGGATCGCCTCTCGCCTCACAGCCTGCAGGCCTCACAGCCCCTCTCCCTTCAGCACCCAGAAAGGATGGCGGGTGGGATGGAGGAGGAGGAGTGGGCAGACAGAGCCGTGTGGGGATTCGCACACACCAAGGGGCGGTTTGTATCCATCCGCTGCAGCGTCCTGCGCTGCTCCTTCTAACCTCCCGGACCGGCCCCCCAGCCCCCGCCCGCGGGTCCCATAGATTGTAGTGGCAGAAACGTGACGATGGTCGCCATGTAGAGGGCCGCGTTGGCCCACTGAGGCAGGCTGAGGTTAAGCTCCCCCTTGGGCTGGGTCTCCTCCAGGCCCGGCCCAGGCCCCGGCCACGCCCCCTCGGGTCGGAACTACGGTGGGCCTGGGAGGGGGCGTCGAGCCCATTCGTGCCGTATCCTTCCGCCCCCCTTCCCGACACCCTCGCTGCCAGCGGTTTGTGGGCTCGTGCCGCATGCTGCGCAGCCCCTGCCGGGCTTGGTGCAGAGGCGCGGGGGGCGGGACGCCTCCTTGCAATTCCGAGCGGGCGGAAGGCGGGGGGCAGCTGAGTGAGGAGCTCTGAGGGGAGGACGACCACCCAGGCCCCGAGCCTGGAAAGGCAAGTAGGGGCGTGGTGGGGGCGGGGGCGGCCTCCCACTCTCCACCAGCCCACAGCCCGCGTCCAGCCCCTGGCGTCCTGGCGAGGAGGAGGCGACCCCGCTGGTCGCTGGTCGCTGGTCGCTGGTCGCTGGTCGCTGGTCGCTGGTCGCTGGTCGCTGGTCGCTGGTCGGAGCCGGTCCCTGACAGAGGTGCGCAGCGCCGGGGACCCTGGCGAGGGGGCGGCGCGACCGGTGCTGGCGGGCCCTGGGCGCGGGGTGGCCGGAGAGTGCCCGCGGCTCCTGCGGGGAAGGCGAAACACGCTGGCTGCTCCCCAGCCGGCTTTCCCGGCGCCCGCGCCCCGCCCTCTAGGGTGTCTGTGCTGGGAGAGCGCTGGGGGGGGGGGCTGCTTCGGGAGAAATGGCGGAGCGGGAGCTGGGCTGGAGGTGGGAGCGCCAGGGCGCAGACGTTAGCTTCGGCTACTCTGGGCCCTGAATCTGGAAAGGGGCCTGTTGGGCCCAGCATCCTGGGTGCGCTCCTTTCCTACAGGCACCTTGTGTCTGCGCAGTAGGTGTGTTTTTAGCAAAAATGAGAATGAATGGGTAGATTGAGAAGACACTAAAGTGAAACGTTTGCTTGCCTCTTAATACAGCAGTTTTAGTGCCTTCCATGTTTGGATCTTGAACCCAATTAAATGCAAGCAAAAGACAGGGTGAGGAGTTCATCGACTTTCACGGGAAGGGTCCATATAAACTGTGCTAGTAATCCACCTTTCTTATTCGGGATCTGTTTACTCAACATCCCAGCCTACTTTAATATTTTGAGGTAATGGCGGTTCAGAACGGAGGGGAAAGTTTTCTGAAGAGTCCATTTGGAACGCATGAAGTCAGTCTGTTTATTTAATTTCTAGGTCAGGAAACTAAATTCCATCTCCATCTACCCCTTAAAGCCCCTCATTTTGGTGCAGAGACAGTCTCACAAAAGCTTTTGTGGAGTTCCTGAGAATGAATATCTGAAGAAACATGGGCGTTAAGAGAGATTTATTTACTTACTGATTCTTGAAAAGGAGGTGAAAGACCTGAACTCTGGGTATCTGTCCATTAACCTGATCTTTTTCTATCATTGTCAACAGGTTTTCCTGGTGCTTTGCTGAATACCCCTCCCTTTTTCTGTATGGCGTGACTCTTCTCCAGCTGGAGGACTGTTCTTTGGTAGGAAGGATAGCATCTCCTAAGGTCCCTTGCTGTGTGGTACAGGTGGTAAGTGAGATAGGATCTATGCATGCAGAGAGAAGGGGAAAGGGTAGGGGCATGCAAAGATGCTATTGAAAGAATAGTCCCCATTATCTTTACTCCTTTCTTTCTAAATTCATTTGCCTATTTTCCATACCCGCTCTTGCACCTCATATTTTTGTTCAGGGAAGAGAGTGTGCCCTCTGCTGGGAAAATCGCTGACTTCAGAGTTGGGAGGTGTAATTAGGCAAGTTGCAGGTCTTGGGGGAATGGATGGGGAGTCATTTTGCAGGATCAGACAGGTGGGAGACATTTAACATGACCTTGAATGTACAAAAGCATATGTTATAACACTTGTCATGAGTGTCGGGCCATCTCAATCTCTTCTGTTTTCTCTCCTCTGCCTGTTTGTCTGTCTAGGTTTATTCCTTTAGAGGTTCCTGTAGGTAGCTGTTGACTTTGAATTTAATTAAGCAAGAGGACCGAAACTGCTCATTTGGATCCAAGGTGAGTGTGAGCATGAGCATCCCTATTTATTGGGGATGGAAATTGGCTGTTGGCAAGTGGGTGAGAACAGATGGAGCCATTGTCTTCCAACATTCTATACAGCTCAGGAAATGGGCATGGAGTGAGCTAAGATTGTGATTATAGGGTAGTTAATAGACAACTGGGAAATGAGGAGGGAAACCAGGAGGAGGACCAGGGAAGCCAAAAACACAATTGGCCCTTGAACAACATGGATTTAAACTGCGTGGGTCCACTTATATTCGGATTTTTTTCAATTGACCACAGTTGATTTGATTCACACAGTTCTACTGACTGTAGTTAAAAACCTGCATTGTTCAAGGTTCAACTCTGTTTGGGAATCTATGTGGAGAGCCGACTTTAGTTATCCATGGATTTTCAACTTTAGTGCCCCAACCCTTGCATTATTCAAGGGCCAACTGTATAACCAAAGCCCCAGATTTGGTATGCTACCTAGGTATTGGGTCTAGAAACCAGAGTGCATGTCTGTCTACCGAAATTCTGAATTCCAATCCCACCTGTGTTTTTGTCCATAGGTCTGCCTGTGATTTCAGCTGTAGGGCTTATCGACACTGGAAGCACGCAAGAAAGGAAGGAGATCAGTGCAGATTGGTGTGAGGCCTATCTGGATAGACCTGTATAGTATAGTGGTGTATACCAAAGGGGCTGGATGCTTGGTAGCCTCTCTCACTTTCAGCAAGGTTTTCCATCATCCCTGCTCCTATTTAATGCAGAGAAGAGTGTGGTAGTGCCTGAGCAGGACATTGTTGGGCATTAGTGGGAGTGTGGAAGGGCTAAAATGAGGTAACTGTCATCTACAATTCCACTTTCTCCTACCAAACAGTCCATCTCTACTCTCATGTCCTCTGTGGCTGTCTGCATAGATGAGCACAGTTGGAAGAGGCTCATAGTCCATTTCCTTCTTCCACTGTAGGTCCATATCCAGTGGCAGCTGTGGTGGCCTTGGAGTGATAGAAGATTATCACTTTCCACACTCAGGAACCAGCATCTTCCCTCAGTCTGAGTGCCTCTGCCCTCTGTCTGTATCATTGACAGAAGCTTTGTGTTTGGAAAGGGGACTGTGTGACTCCTGAACTGACATTTTTAACTCTTGCTACAAAGTTCTCTCTGACCCAGTGAAAGTGTGAGAACCAAGGCCAAGACTCTATAGGGCTATTGATATAACTGGGCTTTAACCATGACTGGGAGTAGAAACAAGGCCAAAAATGTAAAAAGGGCTGGCGTAGATGCTAAAACAAAAAGGGAGGCTACTGGCGTAGTCAGACCTGTAGCCAAGACCCAGGCCAAAGCAATAGCCAAGCCAGGGTTTCAGGCAAATGCAGTGGCAGAGGTGAAGGCAGTGTCTAAGAACAAGAATGTTACTGAGATGAAAGAAGGTACCCTGGCAAATTTCAGTCCCAAAGTTGAAGGTGAGGCCACTCGAGTATCTCGATGTTGTTCTGTGGCTGAGGTTAATGCTGAGTCCAAGTCTGTGTGTAAAGATAAGGCTGGTATTGATGCCTGGTTCTGGGCTGGGGAAGGGGCCAGTGTTGGTTCCTGGTTCTGGAATGGAGAAGAGACTGGTAATCGCTCCAGTGCCAAGGATGAAGGTAAAGCTGGTACTGGTCCCCCATCCTGTGCTGAGAAGTTGGAGCCTATGGCCGGGGCTAGCTATAAGGCTAGGCCAGGGGCTGAAGAGGAGGAGGAAGAGAACGTTATTGGGAACTGGTTTTGGGATGGAGATGAAACTAGTTTTGACCCTAATCCTAAACCTGTGAGCAGGATAGTTAAGCCCCAGCCTGTGGATGAAATTAATGAAAAAAATAGGCCCAAGGACTGGTCTGAGGTAACTATCTGGCCCAACGCCCCTGCCGTAACTCCAGCAGTGTTAGGATTTAGGTCCCAAGTCCAATCTGAGATAAGGCCTCCTTCATATATTGTCCTGACCTCGGCTGAGGAAAATACTCATTCTTTGCCTGAGGCAACAGTATGTCTTTCTAAGAGCACACCCTCATGCTCACAACCTCTCCCAGAGCACCCATTTGGTTCTGACCCTTGCATTCAGACCATAGAGGAGATTAGACGCCAAATCAAGATCAGGGAGGCGAATGGGATTAAGCCATTTGCTTGCCCTTGCAAAATGGAATGCTACATGAATTCTGAGGAATTTGAAAAACTTGTTACCTTACTTAAGTCAACTACTGATCCTCTCATTCATAAAATAGCTCAAATTGCAATGGGGATCATTAATGTTCATCCATTTGCCCAAGAATTTATTAATGAGGTAGGTGTAGTGACACTTATTGAAAGCTTGCTTAGTTTTCCTTCCTCTGAAATGAGAAAAAAGGCTGTAATTACTCTGAATGCCCCTTCTGGGAATGAAAGACACCGCAAGATTGAATTACATGTTAAACATATGTGTAAGGAAACCATATGTTTTCCTTTGAATTCACCTGGACAGCAATCTGGCTTAAAAATATTGGGGCAACTGACTGCTGATGCTAACCATCACCATATCGTTGCCAAATATTTTTCAGAGCTTTTTAATTTGCTTTCCCAGGGAAATCGCAAAACCAGAAATCTTGTTTTGAAAGTACTTTTGAATATGTCTGAACACCCAGTTGCAGCCAGAGACATGATCAATACAAAGGCATTAGCAGTGTTAAAACTAATCTTTAACCAGAAAGAAGCAAAAGCCAATCTCGTTAATGCCGTGGCCATATTTATTAACATAAAGGAGCATATCAGAAAGGGTTCAATTGTAGTTGTTGATCACTCGAGTTATAATACACTCATGGCCATTTTCCGTGAAGTTAAAGTGATTATTGAAACAATGTAAAATGAGCCAGAAATAAAAGAAGACAGAACAGTCCCAAAATTCTGATAAGGCTATCTGTTCTCAAAGAGCCTTGCATAATGTTTTTATTACAGTGTGCACATAAATTACATCTTGAACAATATTGTGACAGTCTCTAGATTTGAGCTAGACTGTTTTGGGGATATCACATATTACATTGTGAGCTGAAAATGTCTGTTGATTTTTATCTTGTGTAGATGGGACACTTTTCAACATTTTACTTAAGAAATTAGTGAACCAGTTCGTCCTAAGTAAGCTAACTTGTTCATTAGTATCTGCTTAGATCCATTTGTGGCTTCCAATGGCAAAAAAATAACCTTAACTTATAATCTAGTTGCAGAAGTAAGGCATTTACACACAAAAAGATAACTAACAGATTATACATATATTCGCATACACTCATTGCAAAGTGCACTCTCAATAACATAAAGAAGAGAGGAGTTTCTATAAGCTATTTAATGTAAGAGGAATTAGTTTTCCTCCTATTCTGCCTGCATCATATGTAATCTACACCACAGAAATGGCCTTGAATCCTAGATAAAATGTAGTATTCATTTTTAAATGTTTCTACTACATGTACAACTCATTGTTAGGCTATTTCATTTACCTCAAAGTCATCTCAGAAGAGAAAGGAGGTAGGTGTAGGGAGGAAACATTTGCTGGGTACCTGCTCTTATGTCAGATACTACGTTGGCTCTGTACTTTACAGGGTTCCCCCTGCCCCCTTCTCACAATGGTCCTGTGAGCTAGGTACTGGTAGTTTTTTCTTTTTTTATAACTCATTATTGTGGATCACCTCCAGTGAGAATTAGGAAGGTTAAATACTTTTTCCTAGATTTCCATAGCAGGCAGGTGGGATAACTGTTCTGTCTAATAACAAAACCCACTCCTCTACCTTACAGTCATTTCACTTTTTTAGGTGGTGGCCTTGAAGGCTCAGAGACTGGTTTTAATGATTCAGTTTGCTATAGATAAAGCCCCTGCCAGTCTTGCAATTCTTTACTTCCTCCAAATGCACGTGTCCATTAGGCATTTGGTGTTAGGAGAAAAGTCTGGGATGAGTGTACGGATATGAACCGGCAGTGTCTGGAAAACAGGAGGTACCCAAAACTGTTGAGTAAGATGTAAATTTGGAGTCATTAGCAAGTAAAATTTGCTGTATATCCTTCCTATCTTTTTCAATCTGATTGTACCTTTTTAAAGAGAACTAGAATCATTCTGCACATTGTTTCATACATTTAAAAAAGATCATTGCTTTCTTCCTCCTTGTAAAATCGTAACTTAGTTTTTTTATCATTTATAATTTTTTCCATTTCGTATGTGTGTCATGAAATATCAAAAGGCTCCATCTTTTACTAGTAGTCTAGTCCACTTTTTGCATTTGTACCAGCTAAAACTGTACAGGGTGGACTTAGAGAAATTTAGACCCAGAACTGCAACCTTATCAACACAGAACAGGAAAGCTAAGAGAGAAGCTGCTGCCTCAACTGATAGAACAGTGACTCCTGGAAGTCTTTATGGTTCAGAAAGCATCTTCAGGACTTTTGGACTGTGACTATGTTCTCTAAGTCTCATGGTAGGAACTACAACCCCTGGTCTAAGCTGAAGAGAATGTCCCAGTGTGCAAAAATTCTGGATTATATGCTTTGAAATTTTTAAACAGTTAAGAAACTAACACACAATCATACTGTGATTACTGTTTGTAACTTGCTTTCCCCCCACTATCTGTATATCAATAAATACGCTTCTGCAACATATTTTTGAATCTCTCAGTTTGTGTGTGTGTGTTAACAGTAGTACCTAATGCCTAATCTTTCATTGTATATCCTCTTAAACAATATGTACAAATTCTCTTGCAAAAATAAGGCTACAGTGTTCTGCAACTTGCCTTTTCGTCTTTCCAATCTTTTCAATTTAGTATTATACAGATCTGCAGTTTGCTTTTTTTTTAAAGTCAACATGTAATGTTTTATTTTTTTTTTTATTTAAATATATCTTTATTGATTTCAGAGATAGGAAAGGAGAGGGAGAGAGAGAGAGAGAAACATCAATGATGAGTGAGTCATTGATTGGCTGCCTCCTGCACGGCCCCGACTGGGGATGGAGCCCAGCAATCCTGGCCTGTGCCCTGACTGGGAATCGAACCCGATCGCCTGGATCCTAGGTCGATGCTCAACCGCTGAGCCACGCCCGGCCAGGCTGCTGCTTGCTTTTTTATTTAATAGCTTTATGGAGATATACATAACATACATTAAACCATACATATTCAAAGTATACAGTTTGATAGTGAACATATATACCACCCCCAAAAGTTTCTTCATGCCCCTTTGTAGTCCTTCCCTCCTATCCCTCCCTGTATCTCCTCACCCTCAGACAACCACTGATTTACTTTATGACAATAGAGAATCATTCTCATTTTCTGTAATTTTATATAAATGGAATCAGTGCATGTATTCCTTTGGGGGTTCTGGCTTCTTTCACTTACTATAATTATTTGAGACCCATCCATGTTATATTTATCAACAGTAAATTGCTTTTTATTGTCAAGTAGTATTCCACTATATGACTATACCAAAGTTTGCTTATCCATTTACCTGTTGATGGACGTTTGGGTTGTTTCCAGATTGGGCTATTAGAAATAAAGAAAGCTATCAGCATTCATGTGTATATGAACGGACATATGCTTTGCTTTTCTCTTGGGTAAATACCTAGGAGTGGGATAGCTGGATCACATGGTGAAGTATATGTTTAACTTCTATTTTCCAAAGTGTTAACATTTTACATTCTTGCAGCAGTGTCTGAGAGTTCTGATTCCTCCACTTCCTTGCTAACAGTATGGTCAGTCTGTTTAATTGTAGCCATATCTCATTGATCAAATTTGCACTTATCTAACGACTAATGATGTTGGACATCTTATCATATGCATATTTGCCATCCATATACCTTGGATGAAGTATGTGTAAATCTTTTGCCTTTTTAAAAATTAGATGGTTCATTTTTGTTAATTTTTAAGAGTTCTTTATATATATTAGATACAAGTCAATTGTGAGATACGTGTTTTACAAATATTTTCGCCCAGTCTGTGGATTGTCTCTTTATTCTCTTAAAAATATTTTTTTGAAGAGCAGAAGTTTTCAATGTTGATGAAGAACAGTTCTTTTTACTAGTTGTTTTAGTGTTACAGAAGAAATCGTTGCCTAACCAAGGTTACAAAAATTTTATCCTAAATTTTATTCTAAAAGTTTTACAGTTTTAGGTTTCACATGTCAGTCTATGATCCATTTTGAGTTTTTTGTTTATGGTACAAGTTATAGGTTGAAGTTCATTTTTTGGCATAGTGATAACTAATTGTTCCAGCATGGCTCGCTTAAAAGACACTTCTTTCTCCACTGAATTTGTTTTCTGGACTCTATTCTGTTTCATTGATCTACTTGTGTATCTTGATTATGATGACAAACTCTCTTGATTACTGTAGCTTTATAATGCCCTGAAATCAGACAGTGTGGGTCCTCTAACTTTACTATTTTTCAAGGTTATTTTGGTTATTATTATTCTTGCTTTTCTATATGAATTTTAGAATCAGCTTGTCAATTTCTGCAGAAACTCCAGCTGGGATTTTGATTGAGATAGCTTTGAATCAATAGATCAATTTGGGTGGAACTGATATTTTAACAATATTGAATCTTTTAACCCATGAACAGACTATACACGGTGGGGCAAACGTAGGTTTACAGTTGTTCATATGGAAAATAATACATTAATAAACAACAATACAAGAAAAACTGTTTCTTGTAGTCACAACTATAAACCTACTTGTGCCCATCCCTGACTTTTACTCACCCCTATATTTATGGACCCAACATCAGAGCACCTAAATATATAAATAAAATAGTAGCAAAACTAAAGGGAAAAATAAACAACAATAATAGTTGGGGACTTTCATAACCCCTCTCAGCAATGGATACATCATCCAGGCAGAGAATCAATAAGGAAATGACTGATTCGAGTAACACTATAGACCAATCAATCTAACAGACATTTACATAACATTCCATCCAACAACAACAGAATACACATACTTCAGAAGCACACATGGAATATTTTCTAGATGGGTCATAGGTTAGATCACAAAAGTTTTAGTAAACTTAAGAAAATTGAAATTATACCAAGTCTATTTTCTGACCACAGTGGTATGAAACTAGAATTCAATAATGGGAGGAAAACTGGAAGATCACAAGTATGTGGAAATTAAATAACGCACTCCTGAACAACCAATGGAATAACCAAGAAAAAAAAAGTCCAAGTTAACAAAATTATAAATGAAAGAGGAGACATTACAACTGATACCACATAAACACAAAGGATCACAAGAGACTACTATGGAAAACAATACAACAGCAAATTGGACAACCTACAAAAATGTATAAAATTCTAGAAATATACCACTTCGAAGAAATGGATAAATTCCTAGAAACCTACTATCTCCCAAGGATTAATAAGGAAGAAATAGAAAATCTGACCTGAACAATGATCAGTAGGAATATTGAGTCAATAATCAAAAACTTCCAAGCAAAGAAAAGCCCTGGACCACCAGATATCTTCACTAGCGTAGTCATTATTTTATTTGACATTCAAAGAGTTCTACCTTTGGCAAGTGGAAACCTCTTCGGATTGGCTTCTGAGTCTTTTTGAATTGCTCTCTGGTAGGAGAGTTTGGTCAAGGCTCTCCTAACCAGATGTGGAATCACCCATTTCCCCAAGGAAGCCTGGAAATGTGTTTAGAGGATTCGGTCTGGGGACTAGAGTTGCTCATTGCTGCTGGGGCGGTCATTGTGTTCTTGCCCTTTTCAGTGCATGGAGCCTGTAAATCTGTATTATATTTCTAAGATCATATACATCATCAGTGTCCATCCTGGGCTCTTCTATCGCCTTATAGGTAATTTTTTTTTTAAAAATATATCTTTATTGATTTCAGAGAGAGGAAAGGAGAGGGAGAGAGAGAGAGAGAAACATCAATGATGAGAGAGTCATTGATCAAGCCCACAACTTGGGCATGTGCCTTGACGGGGAATCGAACCCTGATCGCCCAGATCCTAGGTCGACGCTCAACCACTGAGCCACACCCGGCCGGGCTAGGTAAAATTTTTTTTCAGTTTTTGTTTTACCCTTCTAGTCTGGAAAAATATAATCTATTACAGTATGTAATTAGTTTTCTCCCCTGTTCATAGATAATAGGTGGCATATCCTACACCAGTGCTGTGCAACAGAAATTTCTGCAGAAATGAGATGTTCTGTGTCTGTGCTGTCCAGCATTGTAACCACTAGCTATATGGGTGTTGAACACCTGAAATGTGGGTACTGCAACCAAGAAACTGAATTTTTAATTTAATATAACTCACCTAAATTTAAATAGTCACATGTGCCTAGTGGCTACTGTATTCAGCAGCAGCAAAACATACTTTTCTGCACCTGGCTTTTTTCACTGATCAGTGTATCCTGGAAATTACCCCACAGCAGTACAAAGAAGGACTCCTCTTTGCTTTCCTACCTGCATGGTTCTCTAGGATGTAGATGGACCATAGTTATTCATCCAGCCACTATTGGTGGACATCTGTCTTATGTCTCGTTTTCTGCTGCTATGAAAATTACTGTAAGGAATGACCTTGTGAACATACCATTTTGTGTTTTGTATTGTTTCTTTGGGAGAGATTCTCAGACAGGTGATTCTGGATCCAAGAGGAAATAGGTATGCAATTTTACTAGATAGCATTGAACCCCCTCTTCAGGGGTTGTACTTTCTTATATGATGTCCAGCAATGCATGGGCATTGCTCACAGACTAATCAACGAAAACGGAATTATTTTTTTCTTTGCAACTCTTACCATGAGACAGCATGAGCAACTTTTACATGTTTAAGGATCTTGTTCTGGTGAAATACCAGTTTGTATCTATTGCCCCCTTCTTTTTCATGGTGTTATTTGGGGTTATTTTTGCCTACACTTTTTCCTGAGCTCTCTACATATTAGGATTATAACTCTTTATGTGGAAGTTGTAAATATTTTTCCCAATTTGTAATTTTTCATTTAACTTTGCTTATGTTTTTTGCTTTTGCCATGTAATTTTTAAATGAAACTACATCATTGTTTTCCCTAATTGTTTCTAGATTTTTAGTCACAGTTGGAAAAGTTCTCTCCATCAAAGATTATAGTGGAATTTCATTGTGGTGTACTCCTGTGGACAGGAGAGAGAGGTGGATTTCCCAGGGTGTCAGCAATAAAAGGAACCCTGAGAGGAGGTGACTATATTGTGAGAAATCTGTGAAAACCATCCCAGTAAATCAGGAGAATTAGATATTGAGATCAGGGTCCTACGTTGTGCTTGTCTTTGGGAACTTGGCCTCTACCCTTTGTCTCCTGTGGACCTGGGCCCAGGCCCCCACAACTGGGCAACAAGGTCTTAAATGAAGCAGAAATGCCATGTCACCTCAGGTGGACCCCTCAGTCAACTGAATGGGAGGGACCACTCTCCTAGGGGTAGAGAGATGCAATATCTATACTGAAATCTACCACATAACCTAGGCAAGGACGTAAGAGAAAGTAAAATCCCTAGTCTGCACCCATGAGAGAACCAGACTGAAACTACACCAGCGTGACCTCGTCTTTCACTTTCTATCTGGGAATGAGCTGTCATGAGGAGAGACAGTAGCCTCTTAGAGCTGTGCAAGGGGACAGAGGTGCGGGTTACACGTTGCCTCACTTTCTCAGGTATAACCTCTCCCCACTCAACCCCATTATTTCCTGTGTAAATGCTGGGTTTCAGGACTCAAGGTCGAGCTTGAACTAAACTTGCTTGGAATGTGTGTGTTTGGGGTCACACCTCACCACTCCCTGCGTGGGCACTAACATCCTTTGCTGCCTGTGGACATGTCCAGTTCTCCACATGTAGAGATCAAGATAGAGAAGACGTGGGATGCAGATGTGGAACTGGACTGACAGTGCCTGTCACACAGTAGGCATCTAATTCACATTTAGTAAATGAGATGTAGGTGTAGGACTAAGTAAGAAATGACACCACATATGTGTCCTTTCATTCTTTTTATCCACATATGAATTTTTCAAAGAGCATTGGGATCACAAAAGAGTTATTTTTCGTGATCTGCTTTGAAGAAAACTTTTTGTTCCTGTTTCTAAAAATTAAGTCTGTTCACTGGGAAAAAATAGCCTGTAGAAAATGAAGAAAGATACCCCTAAGTAGATGTGTGTGACTCTGTACTGAGTCATCTATAAAATGGGTACATTGATATCTCACAGAGATGTGAGGAGAAGTGAACAAACCAATAGAAAGTATCCAACATGGAATACTGTACAACTCTAACAAATACATGTCTGGTCTCCCTTGTGTTCTCCCCCCAACAAAAGAGATGACTTAAACATGACCAAGTCATAGAGATCATTGGGATTTGAAGGAGCAAGAAAGGAAATATATGTTATGAATATCATGCCATGTATATTCTGTCAGAGCACCCACAGTAGGCACACACACTTTCTTAGTTTATCTGTGATTGGGAACATGAACAGAATCAGCAGATACTATTTTCAGAGACTTTTAAAATCTGTTATGTACAAAGTCTTAGAGTTCCCAGTCAGCAGCTAGCGCTAAACAATGTCTCAGTGTCTCCTGAACATGAAACATCTTCCCCTTTGTGAGGCCTAATGTTCTGTGTCTCATTCACACAGTTACTCCCCTAGGCCTGTACATATGGAGCCTAATCTGGGCCATCCTGGTGAAAGAAGACAGTGACTGCAGGCAGTTTTCCTGTGTCCAGACTAATACCCACATTTCTAGGTTGGTTTAGGAATGCTCCCAATTCAAACTTGCTGATTTTGTATTACAGTGGCAGGGCATGTGTATATTTCCTTTCCTTTTATTAGTTTGAATGCACAAGGAAGGTGCTCAAAGGTGTTTTCATTCCCATGTATGGATTGCTCCTATTGTCCTGGCTGAATGAGCCCCTCCTCACTAGACCTGTCCCCTGAATCCAGCTACTGGAGCTTTCTCCCCTCTGGAAGCTGGGGGGCTGAACTCTGGGCGATCTGTAGACCCTCCCCCTTTTCCTCCCCTGCAGCATTGACTGTTTGGCTAACTGGGTGGTTAAACCTATGAGCCTGCTTTCAGTTCAGTGCATTATATTTGGGAAAGATCAGAAAGAAGCATGTTGTGAAACTGCTCTCATAGTGTGACCTTTACTAATTCCTGGCATGTGATGACATCTGACTGCGGAATGTAAGGTTTACTTGAGAGACATGCTTGCCCTTTCCCTAGGATCTGTAATGTCCCTGAACCTGTCCAACTGGGACTGTCACGGGGTAGATTCATAAATTACTTCTGGGACATCCTTGTACCTAGTTCTCTGAGCTTGGGGGTGCTTCCCATTCTGACCCTGAATCACTTTCCTGTGTGAAGGGCTGGAGACATTTATTTGTTCTTATTATTTTATTCCCTTCTACAACCAAAACACTTTTTTTGTAGCTGAAAATGGCTAATGCACAAAAGGAAAAAAATTATTGAAAACCCTTAAAAATTTATTTCCCACGGAGAAGCACTGTCATCATTTGAATATATATATATAATTTTTTTTTTTGGAAATTCTACTATGCAAATGTAACCATGCATTTTTTACAATAGCAATGACATGATATCCTCATTAGGTTTTGTAAACTACTTTTTTATGATACTATGAAGCCCCATACTATGAAAGCCAATCAGTGGAAGTCTGCATAATAATGAAAATCCAATTGCACTGACAGTGCCTGGCACACAGTAGGCATCTAATTCAATCCAATGAGAATCTCTAGTGATCCATTCTGCTATGATAATAATGGTGAATTAACCGCTGACTCCTCAATGCCCAGGCTGTTGTAGGTGCTGACCATACCCTTACTCGGTTAACCTTCACTATAGCCTGAGGATGTGCTGTTGTTGCCCAACTTGAAACATCAGGCAACTGAGACAGTGAGGGCAGGGTAGCCTGTCACCAGACTAAGATGCCAGCAGATTCTGTGTGGCTGCCATCTAACCAGTTACCTTACTGCTTCTCAGCAGATAAGACCCTCACCCTTACTGTTTGTCAGGGCACAGCAAAATAAAACGAACTGAGGTACAACTTTTTCCCAGTTAAATAGGCAGGAATTTAAAATATTGATAGTAAGTAACGTGTTTGGAATTTGGGGAACTGAGTCCTGTTCTACTGAGTCCTATGGAAGAGAAAAGGCTCCCCAACATCTTGTCTCCCTGTGCCTCAGGGGTGCTCCCAGTCTAAAGTAACAACTTTCCACCCGGCCGGGGGTGGCTCAGCAGTTGAGCGTGGACCTAGGATCCAGGGGATCGGGGTTCGATTCCGGGTCAGAGCACTTGCCTGGGGTTGCAGGCTAGGCAGCCGATCAATGACTCTCTCATCATTGATGTTTCTATCTCTCTCTCTCCCCCTCCTTTCCTCTCTATGAAATCAATAAAGATATATTTTAAAAAAATAAAAATTGAAAAAAAATAAAGTAACAGGTTTCCAATTTTGGAAAATCTACAAAATTCTTTTCAGGACAAGGTTTTCCGCAGTGGCCACGATCCAGGCCCCAGGCCCTGCCTCCCCGCCCCCAGTCCTTGCTTCACGAAACTGCGTGCTGGGCTGCCCAGCCCCATCGCCGTGACTCTGGCCGCACTGCCTCCATACAGCGCCCTCGCCCACCCGGCCCATCAGCAGGGACCCTGCGCCCCCTACCCCAACGCTGTGAACCGGGGCCCTCCGCTGCGATCCAGAGCCCCTGGCCTGGTGTAGAGTAGGGGCTGGGAGTAGGGGGGCAAAGTGGCGGAGGTAGATTGGGGGACATCTGTAATAACGTCAATAATAAGAAATATAAATCAATCAATTAATTAATTAATTAATTAATTTTTAAAAGTAACAGCTTCCCTGTGGATGGAGTACAGATTTTTTTGTGTGTATTTACAAGAGCAATAAGTTTTTATCATAGGTAAAAATGCAAAACATAGAAAAGGAGATAATATCCCAAACATAGCACCCTAAGATAAGTCCTGCTAATGTTTTCATCTGCATTATATTCTGCCAGAAGTTTTCTTAGGCAGGAATTTTTATATTTATGCATGTATGGATATATTCATATATTTATGTATAAAAGATAAGATTGCATTTTAGTTTTTAAACCTGGTTGTATCACTGTAGTAGATTGAATTATGTCCCCCAACAAGATAAGCCCAAGCCTTAAACACCTATACCTCTGAATGTGACCTTATTTGGAAATATGGTCTGAGAAGATATAATTGATGTTGAGATAATATTGGATTTTGGGTGCCTTAAGATAAGGAGTCAGTGGGAAGTAACATACTATATTTAGATAGTATAATGGTGGTAATAAAAAACTTTCACATTTTCCTGACTCTTAAGTCTGTGAACCCTGAGAAAGAAGATGCCTACTAAGAAGTGCTCCTGGCAGCTGAGCTCAAATACAAAAGCAGAGCCTAGCTGCCATTTCTACACAGGTGCCTCTAAGGCAAACTGCGCTTCAGGGAAAAGTCTGTACTAAACCGCTTGCCTGCACTGAGTTCCTGCCAGCTGAGCCAGCCTTATACAGGGGCACCTGGAATTGTATTTCAGCCAATAAGTGTGAGGTTTTTCCTGTCCAATCCGTGCTGCACAGCTCTATTCAACCAGCATTTTTGCCAACCAATCAGGGTTGCTCTTTTCTGACCAATCAGGACCGTGCTTTTTGGACCAGTCAAACTGGGAGGATTTGGAGTCCTTATTTGCATGAGAATTGACCAATCATGGCTAAGGGGTGGAGACTTCTGTCTATATAACTGAGCTCTGGGCTGTGTTGGGGTGCATAGTTTCGCATTGCGGCAGAGGCTTTCCTGTACGGGCGAAGCACTGACGGTGACTTCTTGGAGCAAAGCGGAGCAGCTGAGCGACTGAGTAGGAGCGGACCTGTCTCGCCGGAGCTGCGGAGGAGCTGTCGCCAGCGTCGGAGCCTCCGCCTGACGCGAAGCCGACGCGAAGCCGACGCGAAGCCGACGCGAAGCCGACGCGAAGCCGACGCTGCTGCACCAGTTGCTGTCTAGCCGTTGCTGCCACCAGCCTCCTGCGGTCTCTAACCCACGGAGTCCCCCAGTGGTTGCGCCGCTGGTACTCCTCGCCTCGGCACCACCTTGTTTTGGTGCTTTTTCACAGCCATGCTGTTTGAAGCTGTGCTGCCGCGTGATTAAGCTATCGTCTTAAGGATCTATTCCATAGCTATGCTGTTCTTACAGGTGTACAGTATCACGTTTAAGCTGTTTGCACTGAATAAAGTTTCTTTCACTGCACCCCCAAACGGGATTGATTTGGTGCTAAGGACCATTGGTTGAGGAGTCAAAATTTTATTGCACATGAGTAATGCTGGACTTCCCACTGAGTTCAAGAATCTCATTGAGTTAAAACAGCTGCACAATAAATATACGTGAATCTATACCCACATAAAGTTTGAATAAATGCCAACTGATGGTCGTTGGCACCAATTCACTGCCAACAGGAATGGATGAAGGCAGACTATTTGGAGCAAACAGCTCAATTGTGATATAGCCTGCTTTGGAGGCAGCCTTCTGGCATGGCGACCCAGTCCAGTGGTACAGCTTACACTCTTTCCAGCTAGACAGGTCTGCTCTGCTTCTGCCAAGATGGCTTTGCATGTGCCTTCCAAGACACAACATCTCCACTCTGTTCTAGGGAGTCCTAGTGTTTCTGCTTGAGCCATAGAAACACAGTCTTAGGTTGGAAGGGAAAGTGCCCTCTCCTAGCCAGAGGGGAGCTGAGTATAGAGAAGTCCCTGCCCCTTGTTCCTGAATGGTCTGTTCAGATGCAAATAAGGGCTCCAAATCTTTACAGTTTGGTCCAAAAAGCATTGCCCTGATTGGTCGGAATGAAGCTGCTCCAATTGGTCAGTGAAGATGCTAATGAAAATATACCTGCACAGCTCTGATTGGACAGGGAATGTCTTACCCTATTGGCTGAAATACAATTCCAGGAACTCTTTTATGAGGGTTGGCTCAGCTGGGTAAGACACAGTGTAGGCAAGCAGTTTAGTGCTGGAAGCAGGCTATTTAGCGTAGGCTTCTCCCTGAAGCGTGGCTTTTGTGACAGGCCCGTGTTTAGCAATGACTGCTGTGCTCTGCTTTTTTTAAGAAAATTCTGAGTCCAATTAGACACCAAAAGCTCTTCTTGGCAGGTATTTTCTTTCTCAGGTTGGACATATTAAATGGTGACTGGAGACAAACTGTCTTTAGGAAATAATTCCAAAAAACATAGGTAGATACCCTGCCTCCATGATGTGAACCTTAATTCCACCTCCCACCCTGAAGGCAGGGCCCTCTTAGGACTCACTTCTAAAGAATAGTATAGAAAGATGAATGGAAAACATCACCTTAAATCGGTGATGAAGTTCAATGTCTCCATTGACTCAGTGATGTTATGTGGGTATCATGTCGTCCCAGATGTGATGTGACAAGAATGGCGCTTCAATTCTGTGGTATTCTTTCTCAAAGCTCATAATGTCTCTCTAACCACAAGAAAAAATACAAACTTCCAGACTTCCTCAAGACCGTCAGTGTCATGAAAACAATCTGACAGTTACTCAAAGGTTAAACAAAAACTTAAGATATGATCCAGCAATTCCACTTCTAGGTACACAGCCAAGAGAAGTGAGAACACATGTCTAAATAGAAAGTAGTATATGAATGTATATAGCATCATTATTCATAATAACCAAACGTGGAACCAATCAAGTGTCTACCAATTAAATGAATGGGTAAATAAAATGGTATATTATTTGGCAATAAAAAGGAACGATATACTGCTACATGCTACAATATGTCAGAACCTTGAAAACATGTCAGTGGAAGAAGCCGAATGTACAAAAGACCACATATTGTATCATTTCATATTTATAAAATGTCCAGATAGAGGACATCAGTATGGCTATACCCAAGGAATTACCCCTTTTCACTCAGACTTTCAGAAAGCACTGGTAGTTGGGTTTGGGCCACAGTCCCTCCTCCTCTGCTCCACAATGTTCAAGCTGCAGTTCAGGCTTCTGGCACGAGGTGGCACCAATGAACCTCCATTACAAATTTCTATACAAAGGTGGTTTTCAAAGAGCAAAAACATACCCTTTCTTAAAATCCAGCGTAGGAACCTATGTACAGAATGATTCTAATTATGTCTAAAACAATAATGTAAAAGATGACTGTAAAGTATACCCTGGGGCCTGCATACTGTGAACCACAGTAGAGTGCCTTGGCAGTGAGTGGCCGGCAGGAAAAGAGCAGTGCAGGGCAGGTGGGAGGTGACTGAGAGATGATAGGGCATTGTAGGGGCCTAGACAGCTGTGTCCAGAGTCATGAACAGGGCATGACAGACAGGTGGTGGAAGTAGCACTGGGCATCCTGTACAGGGGTGGAGAAATGGAGTATGAATGCCCTGTTCTCTGGTAAGAACCATCTGTACAGTCCACATTGTACATCAACCTACCCTAAGAAAGAAGATACACCAATGAACGTGATGTAGATTGAGATAAAAAGCTGATGGAACTTCTTTAATATACATGTGGAGTTTCCAAACAGAACTGGCATCATAGTAAAAAAAAAATTCATATCATATTTGTTTACTTTTTACGAAATGTACTCTTCAGTAAAAAAGAATAAAAATGGAGATAGATGTGATGCCACCTGGTGGCCAAATCCAGGATTGCAGCTCTGAGAGTCAGATCAGGCGGCTGAGCAAAGCGGGAGGGAGGGATGGAGGTTGGGAGCTTGACTTTGTAGGTATAGCCAGAGTTTTCTGGATTTTCACTTAACTAGAGAAATCCTTTTATATCCATCACTTTCCTATGACAGAAAAGCCTATTTTATGGGATATCTAAACGAGATTGGAAGTCCAGCTTAGTTCTGAAGTGAGGGTAAAGCTGCAACTGTGAGCATGTATTTAAGGTGGTAGAGCTAGACGGGACATAGAAACACACACATACAGAGTCAAATCAATATTTTTATCTATAGTTATGCACCATATAATGACCTTTCAGTCAATGATGGACTGCATTTACAGCAGTGGTCTCATAATGTTACAATTGAGCTGAAAAATTCCTATCACCTAGTGACGTTGTACAGTTATAGCACAGCACATTACTAACATGTTTGTGGTGATGCTGGTATAAACAAACCTACTGCACTGCCAGTCCTATAAAAGTATAGTATGTACAATTACAGTAGTAGGTTATACCACCAAGGCTTGTGTAAGTGCACTCATGACATTCACACAATGATAACATCACATAATGACGCCTTTCTCAGGACATATCTCTGGCCTTAGGAGGCACATGACCATACACAAAATTTTAAATGACATAGTCTTTAAAATAAAGGAGATTTTCAAGTCTTTTAAGTAAAAAATTTACAAAACTTCATTCAAATACATTTGAAAACAAAGACAAAATGGATACATTTTTAGAAAATTAGAATTTACCCAGATTGAATTCAATAGAGACCAAAAGTCTAAATACGCCAGTTACATAGAAGAAATAGTGAATTAGGCTAAATAAATCTCCATGAAAAAGCACCAGGCTCAGATCTTTCCAGGGTCTCGAGAATTCTAGCAAACCTTTAAAGCTAACATAATCCAAATGCTATTTAAACTACTCCAAAGGCATAGAAAATATGTAAAATGATGAAGTAAGTATAAAACTGATCTAAAAATGCACCAAAAATGAAATTACATACTAACACCATATAAGAATATGAAGGAATGTTCTTAAATAAAATATTATGAAATATAATTGAACACAAAAGTGTTTCAATATCAGGAAATCCAATAATATAATCTAGTGTACTAACAGAGCCAAGGCAACAATTGTATGATCACCTCCATATGCAGAAAGGTATTTAACAATATAACACCCATTTATTATGAAAAACCTCAATAAAATGGGAATTGGTGAATACTTTCTTAACAGGACAATATGCATACACACTTCAGACAAAAAGCTAGCATCCTACTGAATGGAAAAACACTAGAGTTATTACTGCTAAGCACAGATAAGACAAATGCCCACTTATCTCCTCAATATTTGACATTACATGGCAGGTGTCGGGCCATTCAGTTGACAAAATCAAGCAATTAGAAGCAAAGAAAGTGGTAAAATCTCTTTGTATCTATTGATAGTGTGATTACAAATTGGAAACTACCCCCAACTTACTATAAACAAAAGGAGAATTTAGTAAAGTAGCAGGTAAAACTTTTAACTATTAACTATTAAAGGCCTTCATATGTACACACACAAAAAAAACCACAAAAAAAAACAAAAACCCGAAAGAGAAGATATAAAGAAAAAAGGAAACAAGTGGACAAACTTAAGAGGCAATGCCTAAACTTATATAAAGCAAAAAACTAGATTTGAACAAATAGAAAGACATGTGACAGTCTCCGATAAGAAGACTCAAGATACTAAAGATACCGACATGGAGTAAACCAGGCCACAGAGAGGAGATGGCAAAGCTATGGGCAACACCAGCACCTTCCTCATCTGACACCACTGCCAAGGAGCTCTGGGGACAACATTTGCCCGTGAGGGCAAAGCCACCCTTAACACTTCCCTGGAGATGGCTGCTCTGATCTCAGCCTCTCGTCCACCCTGGAATGCCAGCTCCAACACTTGGGACAGGCAACACCCATTGAAATGTGTTTCCTAACATGAATGCCACCTTCTAAAGGACCTAAGCCTGGAGGGAACCATCTGATAAGTCCCCTCTGATCTCCAGTCACCTCTGTAGTGACTCACAGATGGCCCCAGGTACAAAGGAGCTTGGCCTGAGTGTGGACTGAACAGGCTCCATGTCCCAATGGAAAGGAGTCAACTTTCATCTGCATTTTACATCCCAGCAGATGAGCTGATTTGCCATGAGGGGAAAAAGAGAAATCTTGGGCTTATGGGCCTTGTGTAGCATCTGCAATGGGGAGGAGGAACCACCATGGGGTGACAGAGGGCCACAGAGGCAGGAGGCTGGCATCCTGGAAAACTTTCCCTTCCTTAGTTCTCTGGGGGCCTGCCCATGAGGATCATGCAGTCAGTTCCAGGGAGGAAACTAGTGATGGCAGACAGTGACCTGACCCCATAGAACTCCAGGTGGCACACTCAAGGCCCTGGTCAAAGGTGGGGTAGGGTTGGGAGACACCTGGGGTAGCAATAGCAGGGCCATCATGGGAACTCAGAGACAGAGCTATAGCCATGGAGAGGGATCGGCAGGGACTAAGGCCATTATAGGCAAGATGCTACCTCCATCCTTTGCCTGCTCATCGGCTCTGGGATGGTGAAGACTGTCTATTATGAAGGCAACAGCTTTTAAAAAAACTCCTTTTTGTGTGCCCCTTGGGAGCTTCCATCATGGCCCACTGTGCTTTCAGCCTACCCTGGCCACTCCTGGTGGCCCACAGCCTCTGGGCACAAGTACGAGGTGACTTTCCTCAGTCCCTGTGTGGACTGAAATGCCCTTTGGTGGGCCAGTGTCTCCAGTCCACAAGGCCCTTCCAGATCCTGAGTCCTATGCCCGGCCAGTCCCCACACCCATGTTTCTGTCTGACCTCATCAGTACCTCAGGCTGAGACTTGTAATCTGAAGAACTGGCAGCTCGTCCAGGTCACCTGAGAGGACAGAACACGTCAGATGTCCCTTCTGCGTAAGATCATACCTTTATCAGATTCCGTGCTCTCTGGTGGTCTTCTGAGGAGGGTCTCACATGCTTTCTGCAGGCCAGTTACCGCCTTGGGACACTTATATCTATACCCACAGACTATGCCTTCCAGGACCCTGTAGGTGGGACAGGAATGCTTCTTAGCAAGAGCAGTGGGCCATTAAGCACAAGATATTCACTCAATTATTTGCCTAACAAATTAACTTAGTTCATCATGAAAAATAGAATTAATTTTATCAGATGCATGAAAGCCAAAGCAAGCCCACTTTTAAAATGCATATAATATGTACAGTTACTATTTATTGCACAATAAAGACAATTATTTTTTAAAATAAAATCTAGTACTGATGGGTAAGAGCATATCTACAGCAAATGTTGGGTAGTTATTCTTGTCTATTTTTCAGTAATGAAAAGTCAAAGCTATGTAAATGTCTCTAAGTGCACTTTTTAATAAAACGTTAAGTACTTTCAAGGAAATAAAAATAAAGATGCTAATTTCCCTAAATTATGTTATTAATTTAATGAGATACCAATAAAAATACAATTTGTTTTTTTATTGAGTTAATCAAGTTAATTGACAAATTTATTTGGCAGAACAAATAAACTATGAAAAAGAAGTGTTGGTTAATGGAAGGGGCTGGTGGCTGGTCCTACTAGATATTAAAATGTATAATAATAAAGCTTATACAATATAAGAGTGTGGTATTGGCCCACGACTTGACGGACTAATGCAACAGACTGGAAAATACTGACATAGATTAAATTATATTTGGAAGTTTAGAATCTGATTAAGGCAGCATTTCAAATTATTGGAAATATAATGGATAACTTAATAGGTGGTATTGTGGTAGCTACATAAACATATGGTTAAAAAGGCAAAAATGATTCATTCATATATCTTAAATCAGCATATATTCTAAACAGTTCAGATTTAAGTATCACAAGAATCTGGAAGCTATAAGGAGCAAGGAACAGATTCTCTTCTTTAGCCTCCAAAGAGAGCAAGGCCCTGCTAATACCTATAATTTGAAAGTGGAGAAAAATTTCCTAACTATGACCAAAATCATGGAACATAAGAAAAAATACTGATACATTTGACTACATAAAAATAAAAATAACAATTTTGCATGGCAAAATACACGGTAGCCAATGAAAAAGCACTGGGGAAAATATCTGCAACTAAGATCTCTAAAAAAGTGAATTCCCATCTATATACAAGCTTATAAATAAAGAGGCATAGCAAAACCAATAACTCTATCAAAGACATATAAGAACTATAAATAGCAGGAAAAAATGCCACTTGTCTTTAAACATACAAAAATAGGCACAATCTTTCTTTTAATAAGAGAGATGCAATTAAAACTACAGTAAGATACCATTTTAAAATTATTAGATTGACAAAGTTCCAAAGATCTGTCAATACACTCAGTTAGTAAGGATGTTAAGGATGTGAAAGAACATGGGCTTTCATACACTGCACATGGAAATTCAAAATTATATGATCACTGTAACAAGCTTAATAATGGTCCCCAAAGATATCAAGTCCTAATCCCTGGAATCTGTAAATCATACCTTATATGGAAAAAGGGTCTTTGTAGACGTGATTAAGTTAACGATCTTGGAATAGGGATTTTTATCATAGATTATCTGGGTGAGCCCTATATGCAATCACAAGTGTCCTTAAGAGAGAGGCAGAGTGGCAGTTGACACATAGAGAAGACAAAATGACTGTGCAGGCAGCAATTGGAATGATGCAGCCACAAACCAAGGAACGCTAGCAGCCCTCAGAAACTGGAATAAGCAAGATACAGATTCTCCCTGAGAGCTTCCAGAGGGAGCATGGCCCTGCTAACACCTTTATTTGGCTAAGTGAAACTAATTTCAGATTTCCGGCTTCCAGAACTGTGGCTAAATAAATTTCTCTCCTTTTCAACAACTAAGTTTGCGGTAATTTGTTACAGTAGTCATAGGAAAGTAATATAACTACCATGGAAAAGAATTTGATAATATCTAGGAAAATTATATATGCCATTACCCTTTGATTCAGTAATGCAATTTTCATAAATAATATATAGATATGAATGTATATATATGTATTATATATATCTTAAGATATACTGCCTATAACAAAAAGATAATAGATATAGACATAGATATACATATACATACAGATATATGTAGTGCTATTTTTGTTGCAAAAGAATAAAAGAAACCTAAATACAGAGTGGGGCAAAAGTAGCTTTGTAGTTGTAAGTAAGCGAAACAGTTTATTTTTATATTATTATTTATTAAGTATTGTATTGTTTTTCATACTAATAACTGTAAACTTACTTTTGCTCCACCCTGTATATGTCAATAGGAGGTGGATGAATGACTAAACTGTGACAGAGTCACACAACAGTGTATAATCAGAAGGCGCAAAAGAAGAATGGCTCTGGCTGGGTGGCTCAGTTGGTTGGAGCATCATTAGTCTCACACACTAAAGGGTTGTGGGTTCAGCCCGGCTGGGCGTGGCTCAGCGGTTGAGCATCGACCTAGGATCCAGGCGATAGGGGTTCGATTCCCGGTCAGGGCACATGCCTGGGTTGTGGGTTCGATTAGTGACATCATAGTTTCTCTTTCTCTCTCTCTCCTTTCCTCTCTCTGAAATCAATAAAGATATATAAAATAAAAATAAAAATAAAAAAATAAACAAGATACAGACTCTCATATCATAATACCCAAAATGTTCTGGATACAATAAAAAATTCCTGTTCTATCCAATAACTAGGAAAACCTCAGATTGAGAAATGACAACCAACAGACACTAACATTGAAATGACATAGATGTTAGAATTATCTGGATTCAAGGATTTTGAAGTAGCCATCATAAAAGTGTTTCAGTGAGTAATTACAAACATGCTTGAAACAAATGAAAAAACAAAATCTTAGCAGAGAAACAGAAGATATAAAGAAGAATCAATTTGAAATTTTAGAACTGAAACATAATAACTGAAATTAAAAACTCAATGGATAGATTCAACAGCAGAATGGATTATTTTATTTGTGAACTTGAAGACAGAACAATAGAAATGACACAATCGGAACAACAAAGAGAAAAAAGATTAATAAAACAGAAAAAGAACAGTCTCAGGGATCTATGAAACTATAACCAAGGATTTAACATTGTTCTCAGCTTTGTTCTGGAAGGAAAGGAGAAAGCATGCATGCGTGAAAAAGTATTTGAAGAATAATTGCCCATAATCATCAAATCTGGCAAACACCCTAAATCTACATTTTCAAGAAGCTAAGTGAACCCAAAATAGAGCAAACCTAAAGAAATTCATGAAAAGACATATCAAAGCTCATAAAACTGAGGACACATAAAATCTCAGAATCAGAGAGAGAGAAACAATGCACTACCTAAAAGAGAAAAGGAGTATGAAAGACAGCAAATTTCTTGTCAGAGATCAAGTGGTCCAGAAGGAAGTGGCATAACATTTTTCGAGTGCTGAAATAAAGGAAATGTCAACCTCAAATTCTATCTCCAGTTGACTTATTCTCTAGGAATTAATGGTGATAAAAAGACATTCTCAAATAAAGAAAAACTAAGAGAATCTGTCACCAGCAGTTACACTTTAAAGAATAGCCAGAAGAAACAGAAAGGAATTGATAAAAAAAGAAATCTAGGAACATCTGGAAGGGAGAACAAAAGAAAACACAAACATATGTTTAAACATTGTCATTTTCCTCTTGAGATTTCCAAATTCTATTTGATGGTTGAAGCAAAAACATAATGCTGTCTGATGTGGTTCTCAATGTATATAGAGGAAAGTTAAAGACTATATTACTATAAATGATAGATGGTAAAAGAACTTTATTGACCACACAATAGAAAGAGCCTGAGGGTATAGACATTCACCACTGTTTGGGGGACCTATTATTCATGAATGTATGAATCAATGAATTAATGAGAGATATTCTGAGAGAAGGGAACTGTCTATATTCTAAATAGACAGTTAGGAACTGAAGATCACCTTCTTAGGCATTTGGTTATTTGGCCTGAATGATCTTTTTTCTTTCCTTAAAATATACCTTTATTGGGATGCAATGTTTTCCAGATGTTCCAACCTGTGCAAACACCACCTATCACATTTTGTCAGATCCATTCCCTGGTTGTTAGATACTTCTGCTCTAAGGCGAAAGGACTCAAGGCAGCCTAGTAATTATCCTTTGCATCTTTGTTAATCCCTACCTTCAGTGAGCTGCCAGAGAGATAAATTTAGAGAGAAATGAAAGGAGCATTGTGGGTCCAACTGGTAAACCACTGAAGCTACCCCAAAAGGATCCAAAGTGATAGAACCAACTGTGTATGTGGTAATGTGCAAATGACATGATTGAAATCCAGAAATAAACCATCATATCCCAGAGGAACTCCTGTGCAGAGATTGCACTGAACACAGTTGAAAAGGCAAGAGTGTGGACAACAGCAAAATGCACATTTGAGTAACAGATGAAGAGCCCATGTGCCTACAACAGCACAGTTACCCAAGTATAAGGGGGTGTTTGATCAACAAATGCAGTTCTGTTGGGAGGGGGCATAGCATCAGGTTGAACCGTGCAGAAATGATAAGTATGCGAAAGCAACATGTAAAAGATAGTGAAGGTGAATGTTAAATTTTGCCTAAACTTGTCAGAGCAGTATGGTGTTGTGATACAACTCACTGAGCTGATGAAAGGAGGCAACAAAGGAGGAGAAAAGCCCGAGTGACCTCTGGGAGGATGCAGAAATGAAACTGATTGTTAAGTGGAGTGAGTATTCTGGTTAAGAATGCGACTCCAGGAGGCAGGCAGAAACTCACTGGCAGATAGGAGTCCACGGGACCCGGGGTCAGTGAGAAACTATGAGGCTGTATGATTTCCAGACAGTGTGGGGAATCCATTATACATAAGTCCTTCCTTTTGATGTCTGCTTCCTCCTTGAATGAATGTTTAGAAAGCTGAGCATCAACTCAGGGTGACTACTGTTGTCACTCCTGGTTCTTCCCTGCCCCCGTGGACCATTGACAGATGTGTAGGGCACCTTCCTTCTTATCAACATTGGTGTCAGTTCAGTGTGTAAATGAACTAGGTAGTGTCCCATGGGAGCAAATGTGTCCTTCCCTCAATTGTTCCTAACCCTGGACAGCCTAAGACCCCTGGGGTGTCCAATTAGTTATGTCCAATCAGTTACCTCTGAGCCCTGTCTGCTGACCTGGGAGCCCCACTACTGACTCCAGTCAGGCTGCACGCCCTGTTCCCTCCCTCCCATCCAGCCCCCATTAGTCCTGCCCGCTGTATCAGGCCCAGCTCCTCTTTGAGGAATCTAAGACAACTCCAGTGAGGCCTTCCTCCTCTTTATAAATTAGGGAGGTTCTACAGAGGTCACCATAACTTCCACAAAGACCTGGGCCATGTGAAACCATTACCGTGAACTCTGTAGCCCCTGAGCCACTGGAGGTGTGAAGAGTGATGGATGCTCAGCGAACACCCGTTTGACGATGCAGGCCATGGCAGGGGAAGGGACTCACCCTGGGATGGCTCAGGCATTAGGACCTGTAAGAGCTTCTGAAATGTCACTACTGTCTCCCTCCCTGCAGACCCTCAGTCACCTCTTCCTGGAGCTTCAAGTAGGCTCCAGACTCCAGGTTCCAAGCATTCCTGATGTGAGTACAGAGGGTGCCAATGGAGGACAGAAAAAGCACAATTATTCAATAGAAAAAGGTAAGGACTTTTCCCTCAGCCCAACTCCTTTATACTGCATATCAGAGATGGCACCAAATTTCCTGTGTAATTTACATGAGTGGTGATGGTTCCCTTCTTCTTCCATTCCAAAATACTCACTAAAATATAATAATTCTATTGAGATTAAGAAACATCATCCCTGTTAAAGATCAGAAGAATTGGGATGGGAAGAAAGCAAACTTTGGTGTTGTGGGGGATGCACCAAATACTGTGCTGGGATCTTGATGAAGTTTTCCCTTTGAACCTCTCACAATGCTCCCTTGAGTGTAAGGGCCAGGATAAATACATACATATATATATATATATAAATTATTTAACAGTTTATATATATAGCTAGGCCCTATATATAATAATCACAATATGTTATATATAATTAAAATAAATATAGCATATTATATATTATAATCTATATAAATATATATTAGCAAACTGAAGAATAACAGTGTGTGTATATTGTATATAGTGAAAACTTGCAAAACAATATTATATTTTGTTTAGGGAAGCTAAGAGACTAGATCTTAAAAATTCTCATCACAAGAAAAATATTATAGCTATGTATGGTGACGGATGTTAACTAGACTCATGGTAATCATTTTGCAATATATACAAATGTTGAATCATTATGTTCTACAGCTGAAACTAATATGTCAATTATATCTTATTTAAAAAGAGAGACAATGTACATTGAAAAAGCTATATAAATCCCCAACAAACACTTGGAAACATATCAAAACAAATAAAACGAAAAGAATAATAGTCAATCAGGAAACTAATACATTATAATGTAGAATATGGTCTCCTTATACAAAAGAACATATATATCAACATGGGTTTATAGATGTGTGATTAAATATGTTAGTGTATTACATACAGAGATAATAATCTGGAGAATAGGTATCAATAAATTAACAAAAACTACCATTGTATTATATAGGGGGAGAAGGGATAAGCAGAATAATTTTAACTTCTAATACACATTTTGATATTGTTTGATATGTCTTAACAAAAGAATTTACTGGTAATGTGGCAAATACTGAAAGGTAGGGAGGGGATGGTGGGGGGGAAGCGGGGGGAGGTCTGGCCTGAAGGCCATTGGCACACATTCTTGAGCAAAACAAAGGAGTATTCATTGAGTCTGAAACAGAGAAAGATATTACCACACAAGGTAACAAGCTTGACACAGGCTGTGTGTGGGCCCTTCATCTCTTGGTAAGGAAGTGTTCAGGCCCAAGGTCCATTCTTGTTTGGCTGAATGGGGTTTGAAAGACTATGCCCGAGTCTTCCTTTCCCAAAAGGCAGGAATATAGCAGGATCGCCACAGCATGTAGAAAATTTCAGAAAGCTTTGGCCTATCCTATGGAATTCATACACCTCCCTCCGGCCCTCCCATGACCTCACCCTTGCCAGGACCCTCCTGGAAGAGGCTTTTGCTCCTGCAATTCTAACTCTGATCATCAGGTGGCATCTTTCTCCATTTTCTACAGGTTATTCCCAATGAAAAGGCATAATTTTTATAAACAGAAAATGTTTTCCTCAAAGCAAATTATGAAATAATAAGTACTGAGTGATCACAACTCTCTTTGAAAAAATCATATTTATAAAAAGATTGAGAGAACAATCTTTTCTGCGTATTCCTGCATCTATACCTCATTAATTGATCAATGCGTGCTGGGTACTTATTGTGTGCCAGGCACTGTCATGTCAGTGCAATTCCATACCTGCATCCTGCACCTTGCTTCTTGACCTCTAGACCTGAAATTTGAAACACTCACAGGGAGCAAGATGGATGTTAGTGTCCATCCCATAGTGTATGATACAAAATGGACTCCATTCCAAGCAAGTTTAGTCCTCCTGAGTCCTGGAGATTCAGCATCTAAGCAGAAAATCATGTGGTTGAAAAGGGAGAACTTGAACCTTGGGAAACTGCTGCCCCTGTAACCCACCCCTCCCTCCTCTTGCATAGTGCTAACAGGCTCCTACCTTCTCTTCACAGGTCCTCACTCACAGATAGTGAAGGAAAAGGTAACCCTTGTCAGGTTTCAATGTTGTTTCTTCTCATGGCAGGAACTACCCATAGATTTTACTTTTTACTTTTGCCCTTTGCTAGGTCACAATGGTGGATTTCTGAACTGATTTTGTGCCTACCTTATCCCTAGAGGGAGGTCACTCCTACTTAGTATTCTGAGGTGACCGAGTTTCTGCTTCATGTTAAAACCTCCCCTCTCAGTTGGAGGGGCCTGGACCCAGATACACAGGAGACAGACAGAAAGGAGTAGAGCCAGAGTCTCAAAGACAAGTTTAGGACTAGGACCCTCATACAAACATCTAATTCTCCTGACTTAGTGAAATGCTTTGCACAGATTTCTCACATCATATTCACCTCCCCTCAGGGTTCCTCTTAGATAGTCTGTGGGGAAAGAGGCATCCTCATGCATTGCTGGAGACAATGTAAAATCCCTGAGGAGGAGATTTGACATTATCTAGTAAAATTACATAAGTATTCTTGGAACCAGAAATCACTCTTCTGACAATCTATCCCAAAGAAACAATGCAAAAAGACAAAAGGGCATAAGCACAAAACTATTCCTTGCAGAACAATTCATAACAGCAGACTAGAAACACCACAGATATCTACAAGGGACTAGCTGAATAATTTAAGATATGTCTGCATCCTAGAGTACTATGCAGGTTTAAAATGAGGACTCCCTCTCTAGACTACCAGGTAGTAATCTCCAAGATACACTGTTCAGTGAAAAATAAGGTGAAGGAAAGTATGTAGAGCTGCTCCTGTCCAATACAGTAGCCACTCGCCATACAGGGCATTTACATTTAATGAATCAAATGTAAATAAAATTGTAAACTCAATTCCTCACTAGCACTCACCTGATTTTATATTGGGCAGCGCAGATGCAGAATGTTTTCATTTCCACAGAAATTTCTATTAGACTGCACTGGTGTAGAATATGCTTCCTTTTACCTATAAACAGAACTTAAAACTAATATACATGCTATACTCGCTTATATTTTCAGAAGCTGGAAGGATAAACAAAAACTGATAAAAGTGGTTACCTATAAAGGGACAGAGTGAACAGCCTATAATGGAAGCCAATGATGTATATATTCTCTTAAAAATACAGAATAGAACGTCCAGTTTCCGGTCCTGCATGTAAGAAGTTGGAAGTTGACAATCCATTTTAACAAATTTAAAAGTTGAATCAAATATTGCTTTGTATTTTCGTCTTTACAAGGATAAATAGTCCAGAATCCAATTATTTAAAAAATTCTACTGCAGACACATTGGGATAGCTGGCTCTGTGATCTTAGAAGTTTGAAAGAAACCCTCTGTGCTTCAGTTTCCTCTTCTGTAACATGGGGAAAACAATTGTCCCTACTTCATGGGTTGTGGCTTTGAGAACTGAGTTAATACATGAAAACACTGAGAACACTGCTAGGCACACAGCAATCACTCAAAAACTGCTAGCTGCTTTAAAAAATAGAATGTGAGATTTTTATAATTGTATAGTTTGCATGTATGTTTAAAAGCTTAAGTCTTACAACTGAGAACTATTCATTAAATGGTGTATGTTTTAAATCGCTAATTTTTATGATAACCACTGTTGGATACCTAAGTAATTATCATGAGAACATCTTTAAGACATTTGAACCAACTGATCTCAGGAATCACCACCACCATTTCTGCACATGGCTGAACAAAAAGGCAAGGGCCTATCCAGGACCTTGGCTTCTCCTCATGTTCCTTTATGCACAGCCACTGCAGGTGCCCTACCTCCAGCACACCGTCCTGGGACACCCCTGTCCTCTGCACACAGCTGCAGCACTGGGCCAACCCACCCTCACCCTTCACCTGGAGTGTGCAAGTTTCTCCTAATGGTTATCCCCACAGCTATCTTGTCCCTGTCCAGTCCATTCTCCATAGAGCAGCCAGAGTCACCTTCTCAGAACATGAATCAGAGCATGTCATGCCCACACTCAACCCTCCACCCTCAGAATAAACTCCTTGCATGGCCCAAATGATGTAGCTCCTGTCTACCCTTTGACCTCCTTTCCTACCATCTGCACTTTGCCAGGCGCCAGCCACTACAGCTTGTCGTCTTCTCCTGGAACAACTGGCACCACACACATAGCAGGGCCACTGACCCAAACACCTGTCCAGGCCTGTTTCCCTCTTGTCATGAAGGACTCAGCTCAAATGTCACTTCGTGAGAAAGATCTTCACTGACAACTCCATCTATAATAATCCCTCTCCCCATCATTTTCTACCCTATCTATGTTTCCTTTCTTCAAAGCACACATCCCCATATGGAACTGCCATGCTTATTGATGTGTTTACCTGCTTATTGCCTGTTTTCCCAAACTAGAATGGAACTCCAGGGTCCCTACACGTCTCGTTCTCTGTGCTGTGTCCCCAGTGCCTAGGTTCAGTGTTTCACATATGAATCTGTGACTTAATATTACATAAATGAATGAATTGATACCTAGTTGATGACAGAAGCAGACAAAGACATTTAAATCTGAGTTGTAGAAGTTCACAAGGAAATTAGACATCAAAGGACTGACAATTTTAAGAAGTATTTGTTGCAAATTCAGAGCAGTGCTTTTTTAACCTGGGTGAGTATTAAAAACAACTAGAGATATTACTCAAAATGTAGATACCTCCTCCCCACCTTCCTGGTTCTGATTCAGCAGACCTAGAGTGGACCCAGGAATCTGGAATTTTGACAAGCACTCCCTGATTTTTTTTTTTTTTTAGTTAATCCTCACCTGAGGATATGTTTTCCATTGATTTTTAGAGAGAATGGAGGGGGGGTAGGAAAAGGGAGAAAGACAGAAAGAGAGAGAGAGACAGACACATCAATTGGTTGCCTCCGCCAGGTGCCCTTGACTAGGAATCAAACCCTCTACCGTTCGGTGCTTGGGACAACACTCTAACCACTGAGCCACACTGGCCAGGGCCTTGCTGATGATTTTCTTTATTTTTTATTTCTTTATTTTTATTTTTTTTTTATATCTTTATTGAGTTCAGAGGGAGAGAGAGAGACAGAAACATCAATGATGAGAGAGTCATTGATCGGCTGCCTCTTGCACATCCCTTGCTGGGGATTGAGCCCGCAACCTGGGCATGTGCCCTGACTGGGAATCGAACCGTGATCTCTTGGATCCTAGGTCGATGCTCAACCCCTGAGCCATGCCTGGCCAGGCTTTGCTGACCATTTTAATGAAGTGTTCTGCGGACCACCCTTGGAGAAATCCTGACTTGAACAGCTGACATTTGTGTAGCATTAATTTACTGTCTACCATGCTGAGTTCTACAGTATCTGAGGTGTCTCTGTTAATGTAATTATTCAAAAGAGCACTGATCCTTCCCTTCCACAGCTTGCTTTTCTACCTGGATCACGCCTAAGCTCCACAATGTTCCTGGTGATCAGCAGCATTGGGGGTTGTTATCCTGTTGGATAGAAGACACTGGAGGAAAAGGTCGTGACTTACCTGAAGTGTCCCCATGACGGGACTCCTCACTCTTGCTCCAGGAACCTGTCTAGTACACTCTACATCACACTTGGTTCTTCTCTATCAGCTCCTATTTCTGGGGCTCAGAGTCCACACCCTTCTCTCGTGCTCCACAAGAAGGGAGAGTCAGGAGATATGACAGCACATGGGACAGAGAGGAACGTGAGAGGATGGGAAAGCACATGAAATGCTGGGAAAAGGGTGAGGATGTGCTCCCTGTCCCCACTCAGTTCACTGGAAGCTGTGCAACGATGCTTTGTGTCTTCCCAGCTGATCACACACCCCTTCCCTCACAGCAGTGACAGTGAAGCTCACACATCGTGGAAATGTGGGCTCATCCCTGCTTGCTGTCACATGTTCCAGTGTTCTCTCTGGTAGTCATGCTATGATTCTAATCAGTGTGAGAGGTAAAACACTGTCAGAATGAAGGAGGTAAAGTGGGGATGGAGAAACAAAACTTGGTGAGGGCATATTAGGTGCCACACATTATAGGTTGTTATTTTCAGACTTTGGTTCTTCAGTTCCTCAAAGTGATGCTCTGAGGTGGGCATCATTACTTCTTTTCTACAAATTTAGTGATAACCTCAGAGAGCAAAGTACATTTTCAAAGAATTCTAAGGGGGTATCAAATGGATACAGCAGCCAATATGAAGGCACTTTTATTGGCCAATTCTGTGACAATTTGAGCATCAGAATAAATAATTATAGTGTCAGATGATAACCCTTAGAGTAAAATAGGAATCTATGAGTCATAATGATATAAATAAAAAATAAATAAATAGGGAGAAGAGAAAGCTTTACCTCCATTCAAATTTCAATTAATAAACCTGGAAAGAACGAGAAAATTAGAAAAGCAATATTTGACAACAATCACAGTAATAGGTGATTCAGGCTAGAATTATAAAATGATGCTCAATCTGTGTCAAACCCCACTGCAGTCAGGAGTCACCATGGTAACCATACTGGCCAAGTGAAGCTGGAAAAAAACCACTACTGTTACTTAGTTCCTATTATGTGCTAGGAAGTGAATAGGACTGACATGATTACAGTGATTCAACTCATGTATTCCTCTTAATAATGACTCCTCGCAGCTTCAGCAATCTACACACATACAAACATACTTACTAATATATGTACATGCTGTCTTCTTCTGTTTGTCTCACCATCCAAGAACCCAGGAATGCACTGAGGTGGATTTGCTGGGAGACAAAAACGAAAAACCCCATAATTCAACTGGTTCAATTCTAACCCCACACATAAAGTTGAAAGTTACTGTATTTTCTTTTAGTGATCGATTTTTCTGGAAGTGACCTGTAGAATTTTCAAGGTGACATTTTTCTCCCTAGTATCAGTATATGGCCAATAATGCCTAGAAGCTTATATAGAAACATGGTCAAATTTATATTGTGCATCAAGTAGCTTTTCCATCCTAGAATAGCCTGTGCTTTTGACCAAAAAGACCATGCAATGGTTATCATTAAACATTTGGTTGTTGACAGTTCAGTGAAAATAGAATAATTGGGAATTGTATTTACAAATAATGGCTTTTACAATAGCATCAAAATGTGTGAAATACTTATGGATAATCTTTCTACAGATATGCAAAGTCTGTTCATCGAAAACTACAAAACACTGCTCAGAAAAAAAATTAAAAATCTAGATAAATAGAGAGAAAACTATCTTTGTGGTTCGGAAGACTCTATATTGTTAAGATATCACTTCCTCCAAAATTGATCTATATAGTTGATGCAATCCCAATAAGTATCCTAGCAAATATTTTTTTAAAGAAATCAACGGGCCAATTCTAAAGTTCACGTAGAAATGTAGAGGACCTAGACTATGAAAAATAACTTTGAAAAAGAAAAATAACATTGGAGGGTGAATACTCCCAAATTTGAAGACTCATTATAAACCTACCATAATCAAGATAGTGTGATATTATAAATTAAAGCTAAAATTTGATACCATTACACCCTCATGAGAATTGCTAAAATTAAAAAGACCGGCCATACCAAGCATTGTCAAGGTTGTGGAGGACAAAACTCATATGCTGCTGGTAGTGATGAAACATGCTACAGCCAGTCTGGCAGTTTCTTAACAACGGCAATCTTATATCTACCATCTGATTCAACCACTGCACCCCTAAGAATTTACCCTCGAGCCCAGCTGGGCGTGGCTCAGTGGGTTGAGCATCGACCTAGGATCCTGGCGATCACGTTGGATTCCCCGTCAGGGCACATACCCAGGTTGCGGGCTCCATCCCCAGCAGGGGGCGTGCAGGCGGCAGCCGATCAATGACTCTCTCATCATTGATGTTTCGGTCTCTCTCCCTCTTCTTTCCTCTCCCTGAAATCAATAAAAGATATATTAAACAAAAAGAAGAAGAAAAAAAGAATTTACCCTCGAGAAAGAAAGTGTATGCCCATGCAAAAACTTATACACCAATGTTCATTAGAGCTTTCATTTAAAAAAAAAACCACAACAAGTTTTGAACAAATTATAGCATGTCCATATAGTGGGATAATACTCATCAATAACAAAGAATGAACTATTGATACACGTAAAAAGATGCATAAATCTAAATAGGCTGAATGAAAGAAGCCAGACCAAAATGAACAAAACAAAAAAAGTGTGATTCTATTTAAATAAAATTCTAGGACACAAAAACTAATCTACAGTGAGAGATCAGTGGTCGCCTGGGTACAGAGCAGGGCAAGGGGTAGGGAAGCCAGGTAATAAAGAATTGAAACTGTTATGTACTGGAAAAGTAAACAACTATGTTTAAAAGTATCTGGTTATTTTAGGAGATAATGGCTGGGTATCAGCATAATGACATGCTAAAGTAATTAATACTTAAAATTTTCTTATAACTGACATTTTAAGCTAACATTTGGAAAATTCCAGTCTTCATAAATTTTTTTTATTATACAATGGATTAAAATGTACCAACCAAGGAAGAAACTATATAACAATCTCAAATTTCTAAGAAGACTTTCTAACCAAATGCGTATTTCAACACCCATCTAAAATGAAACATGGAAATCATTGAGTAATATTATCCAATGAGAACAATTTGGTATATTTATTACAAATGCATGTTAAAGATCACATTCGTTCCTCAGGTGGACAATTGATAACCTTCAGACAAAGCAGGGCATGTTTAAGATGGGCCTCGGGGCTACTTGCAAACCACGTAGCTACTGATGGAATGACATTCCACCGGGTAAACCTCTTTCCCACTCCACCCCCATGAGATCAAAGCAGCTTCTCTACTTTGAGGCTGGTTTGTGAACCTCAAAGGAACAATTCCACTATATGCTTTTATCAGATCTATGAACTTACTGAAGTCAGGTGCCCTGTCTCATTACTGATGTGAAGTCTTGGGGTCTCCTGAGGACCGCCGCTGCCCTTGAACCTGGAGTAGAAGCCTCAGCAGCCATCCCGACACAGATTCTCAGAACCCAGCTCCTTTAGACACCTGATAGGAGCTTGGCCGCTAGCATGAGGAGCTGCATGGGGAGAGGCAGATCCGGCATGAGGATGCTTTACTGTTGCAATTATGTGTCTGACATGCTAGGTACTGCGTTAGTGACAAGGACGCTAATACCAGTGGGCACTGATCCTAACAACCAGATGTTACAATGGGCTTCTCAGGGGCCTTTTCTCCTTCCCCCACCTATGCCGTAACAACAAAATTGAAAAGGAATAAGCAGCGGCCTGAATTCATACAGGCATCATGATCCCGCAATAACCACAGGGCCGAGGGCTTACTCACGTGTCATCACTGCATGTTCGGAGTGATCCTGTGGGTTAAGCATTCTTATTATCCCCGGTTCCCACAGGGGGAAGCTGGGGCACAGAGAGAGTCCTTACCTGTCTTACTGCCTGCACCAGTACCTTTCGAAGGAAAGTAGCTGCAGGACACCCCTGGGGCAGGACACACACTCACTGGTGCCTGGTGGAACCACAGTGGCTTTACCTACGAGGCCACCGAGGAACCGAACCCCAAAGCCGGAAAGAGGCGACTTAGATCTGGACTCCTTTGTCTCCCCACATCCCAGGGCGGCTCAACTCCCACCCACGGGAACCCACACCCTCAGCTGGGTCCCAAACACCTGAAGGCTGAACCTGCTTTTCGGCCAGGCCGGGTCTGTCTCCTTTAAAAAGTCGTCACAGTCGCCCTGTTGACGTCAGGTTTCTATGGCAACCAGGATGCGAAGCCTAGCTCTTCACACCAGAAATGCCTTCGCACATCCTTCCACCTCCTGGCCCTTAGCTCAAAGCAAAACACCTTTACTCTTCAGGTCGCTAGGAGAGAAAGCATACTAATTAGAGGCACTAGACTGGGAGCCAGGCAATTGGTGGCACTCTGCCCAGTTTGTTGAAACATGAGTCTGTTGTCAAGAATTTTTTTTTTTTTTTTAATGGGACAGTGGCCCTGGCTGGTGTGGCTGTTGATTGAACATCCTCCCATGGACTGAAAGGTCCCGGGTTGGATTCCTAGTCAGGGCACCTGCCCCGGTTGCAGCTGGATCCCCAGGAGGGGGCGTGAGGGAGGACCGAATGGATGCTTCTCTTGATGTTTCTCTCTCTCCCTCCCTTCCTCTCTCTCTCAAATCAATTTTTAAAAACATATATATTTTAAAATGAGACAGTAGAGGAGTATTATTAGTAAACAGGGACCCAGGGAGGATCCTATGTTTCTTAGAGATAAGCTAGCTTCGGATGGTGAACATGTAAATGTCCACAAAAGGTCGCTGCCACCCATCCAGCTCCAACAGGAGCTCCCAATTCAGGGTGCAGTAAAAGCAGAAACTACTCAGATAAATAGTTTGTAAACCAGGAAACACGGCCTTAGGAGGAAACTGAAAGTGCGCTCCCCTGAGACAACGGGGAAGCCCACTTACAGATACTGCTCACTCTGGCCCCTGATTGATTTCCTTTTATGCAAATAAGGAATCCAAATTTGTACAATTTGATTGGTCCAAATAACACTGTCCTGATTAGTCGTTAGGAAGCTGCTCTGATTGGTCGGTAAAGATGCAAATGAAGCTATAACTGTGCAACTTTGATTGGACAGGGCAGGTCTCAGCCCATTAGCCGAAATACAATTCTGGGAACTCCTTTATAAGGGCTGGCTCAGCTAGCAGCAACAGTGCAGGCGGCTTGGCTGCCCAGCCTGATGCTTTTCGCTGATGTGCAGCATGCTTCAGAGGCCTCTGTATTCAGGTGCTGCTAGACTCTGATTATGAATTTGTGCTCTATTAACCACAAGGAGTCCTTTCGATAGGTATATTTCTTCTTGGGGTCAACAAAAATCACACACCATGATGAGCAGTTAGCCGTCTGTGACAGAGAACTAACAACTGCCTATAACCACGTGACTTAATGATATAGAAACACACACGAAATTTCATTTAAGCAATTTGGGAATTATTTCAAGGAATCAGGCCTAGAATATTGTGGTAACTTAATAGGCAGAAACTTGGTCAATTGAACCATACATTGATTTGTCCTGGGGAATTCTGATAATCAATTCCTGATAACTTTTTATATGGAGGGACATCCATGACCAAAACACTTCTATTCTCTCTGTACACTCAATTCTTTATCACAGGAATGACTTACTTGATTAGTGAGACTCGAAAGAGAAACAAATTACACAGCCTAAGCCCTCTCCTTTTACAATTCTTGCCCTTATGAAGCAAATCTCCTCTGCCCTCAGGGGTGGATTTTACAACTGGCTCATAGTTCTTCTCCCCTTTCTGTCCCTTGCTGGCTCCTACCTATTCCTATGGTCTTGCTCCAAAATGCTTGGGCTTTTAAGCCCCTCCTCCTTGCCCCATACATCCCTGCTGTGTGTCTGAGCTCTAAACCAACTAATATGACAAAAGAATAAGGAGAACAATATATTGACTTTATTCCTTATAAAAGTGATGTTAGAGAAAGTGATTTAGATCTGCAAGCAAGTCATTTCCTATTAATAAACCCCAGAATTGGACAGACTTATCCACCTAGCAGTGCTGCCCCGGCTGTGGGCTCGATCCCCAGTAGGGGGCGTGCAGGAAGCAGCCGATTAATGAATCTCATCACTGATGTTTCTATCTCGCCCTCTCCTTTCCTCTCTCTAAAATCAATAAAAACATAAAATAGCAGTGAATTAATAACAAAAATAACCTATTAATTATAAGCAAATCTTGGTTAGGAGCATTTAAAAATTAACAGGGTGTTAATTTTCACATATGACATATGGACAGGAAATTTTGTCTGTTAAATCCGAAGTCCGTTAAATTGAGGTTCTCAAACTCGAGGATTTACTGTAATCATATGTGGTAAAATAGTGGGTGGATGCTTCTGATGAAAGCTGCAGCATTTCTCTTCCTTCCTGATGTGCTGGCAGGAGAGAATCATAAGTCATTTTTCAGTACAAAAGGAGGAACACCGAATAAATCAGCCAGTGAATAAAGTTCCTAGAAAAACTAGCAGTAGCTCCCCTAACAGGCTGAACTGGATGCCAAGTCTGAGCAGCAGCTCTGAGTGTTAGGGTAATAATGGAAGTTTCAGAGGTAATGCCTTAGGCATGTAATAATGAAGCCACCTTGTTGCCGGGTCAACAGACTTTGAACTGCTCTGGTCAAAATCACCGATCACTGTGAACTGAGTGGAAGAGGAGACAACAGCCTGGAGGGTTAGAGGCCGTGGGAAGGCTCCTCCTTAAATGCTTCAGAATTATCAACTCCTGGCTGTGGGCAGAGTGAAGAGATTGCCTTCGTCGAGTGAAAAATCTGTTCATCACAATGGATTGTTGGTCAGATACGATTCCTTATTACTGTTTCATGCTGCAGCTAATTCTCTGCCTTTTGCTCCTCATCACATTAGTCATACGCATGGCCTTTCAAATTTGAAAATAACTTTGGACAACTTAAGTCCTGAAGATGTAGCCTAAGACGATTCTCAAACTCAGTTCACTCCTGCGCCTCTCAGAAAGAAAACAACAAAGAGCACGCTAAAAAGAAGATCATGTAGTCCATTACCATCGCCTTTTGGTGTTGAATCGCTGGCTTTGCTCACAGAACCACAGATCTCCAGGACATTTGGCGTAAGAGCAGAAAACATAAAGATACAGCAAACGTCCTTGTCTCTGCCTGGGAGTATTTTTGTCATTATTTATCTAAAAGTTCCTCATTTCATATGGGTTTTGTAAGTAACTTACCTTCACTGTCAATACCTTTTATTATGTGACAAGGGTTGTGTTAAGTGTTCTACTTACATCATCTAATCCTCACTAAAAGCTTATGAGGTAGGTACTAAAAAGGTTTTACCAAAAAGGAAATGGAGGCTGAAGGGGTTTGCCTGCAGTACTAGCTAAATATAGGGTGTCCTAAAAAATGTATACACACACTTTGAATAATTATAAATGCAGTGATTATTAAAATACATTTCATTTTCAAAATTGAGCTATCAGCTGTTAAAGTGTGTATACATTTTTTTGGGACACCCTGTATAAGTGTCAAGGCTGGGACTCAAACTCAGACCTTATGACCCTGAGACATCCACTCTTAACCTCTAGGATATTCCTTGGTGGGCGGAGAATGTGACAGTCTTCTATAGTCCTGGGTGTACAACTTGGTAGATGGGATGATTTCTCCTAGTCACCTCAATTTCCCCTTAGTTGAATATGAATTCCTTTGAGACTGTAGTCTGGTGAAGTCAAGACAACTGTGCCTCAACATTTCATAAGTAGCCTGATGACACACTTGTATAGAGTAGAAGAATTCTTTACACAGCAGCAAATAGTGTCCTTGTTTTATTTTATAAAATATTCTTTGCAAGTTCATGTGAGAGTTATTTAAAAGATAACAAAATGTAGGTTCCTTGAAATTTTCTACATAGAAAATTAAGTTATTTGCAAATAAGTATAGTTTTATTTATTTCTTTTTCAATTTGTATGCCTTTCATTCCATTTGTAAAAAAATATGTCTTTATTGATTTCAGAGAGAGGAAGGGAGAGGGAAAGAGAGAGATAGAAACATCACTGATGAGAGAGTCATTGATCGGCTGCCTCCTGCACGCCCCCTGCTGGGGATCCAGCCAGCAACCCGGGCCTGTGCCCTGCCCGGGAATCGAACCGCGATTGCCTGGATCCTAGGTCGATGCTCAACCGCTGAGCCACGCCTGGCCGGGCTCTTTTTATTTTTATTTATTTTTAATCCTCACCCAAGGACATGCTTAGAGAGAGAGAGAGAAAGAGAGAGAGAGAGAGAAACATTGATTGGTTGCCTTCCATAAGTGACCCAACCAGGGATGAAACCCACAACCCAGGTATGTGCCCTGACCAGGAATAGAACTGGCAACCTTTTGGTGCACAGGACGGTGCTCAGCCAACTGAGTCACTCTGGCCAGGCTCCATTTCCTTGCCTTTCTACAATGGCTAGAACTATGTTGAATAAGAGCAACGAGAGGAGACATTCTTGTCTTGTTTCCTAAGTATACTTTGTCTAATATTAATATAACCACTCTGTCTTTCTTACGATTAGTAGTTTCCTTGGTATATACTTTTCTACCCATTGAGTTTAGCCTATATATGTCTTTATACTTAAAGTCAATATCTGGCAGAGATCATATATTTGATTCTTGCTTTTTCACCCAGACAACCTAGCCTTTTCACTGGAGTGTTCGCAATACCTATGTTTTTAAAATATATATATATATTTTTTTATTAGTGTCTACTTTCTATACCATTCTGTATCGGCTTCAGGTGCACAGCATAGTGACTAGACAATCATACACTTCACAAAGTGTTCCCCCAATACTTCCAGAAATTTTCAACAGACTATGGTTTAAATTTATCATTTTGCTATTTGTTGGTTTTTAAAAATATATATCTTTATTGATTTCAAAAAGAGGAGAGGGAGAGAGAGTTGAAACATCAATGATGAGAGTCATCATTGATCGGCTACCTCCTGCACGGCCCCTGCTGGAGACTGAGCCCGCAACCCGGGCATGTGCCCTGACCGGGAATCGAACCGAGATCTCCTGGATCCTAGGTCAATGCTCAGCTGCTGAGCCACTCCCAGCCAGGCGCTATTTGTTTTCTCTGTGTCTCTTTTGGCACTTTTTTCTCTTTTCCTGCCTCCATTTGAATTACTTGAACATTTTTAGTAATTTATGTTCTCTCCTCTGTTGGCTTGTTAGTATACTACGCTTTATTTAACGAATTTCTTTGGAATTTACATACTACATATATATTTAAATATATCTTTATTGATTTCAGAGAGAGAAAGGGAGAGGGAGAGAGATGTAAACATCAATGATGAGAGAGTCATCATTGATCGGCTGCCTCCTGCACGCTCCACACTGGGGATCGAGCCTGCAACCCAGGCTTGTGCCCTGACTGGGAATCAAACCTTGATCTCTTGGATCCTAGGTTGATGCTCAACTGCTGAGCCACGCCAGGTCCAGCTACATACTATATTTTTATCTTATTACTATCTATACTTCCAAATAATAATTTTGCATTTTACTTATAAATGAAGAATCTTATAACAATCATATTCCATTTTCCTCCTTTGTTTTGTTACTTTTGTCATGTTTTACTGATACATGTCATAAAAATCCCATAATATACTTATCTTATTTTAGCTTTAAAAATAATCTTTAAAATTTTTTGAAAACTGAGAAAAATTACGTTTAGTTGCACAGTTGCCATATCTAGTGTTCTTTTGTCATTTGCACAAATTCAAGGTTCCACGTGGCATCATTTTTTTTAAGTAAGAAGGACACTTAAAATTTTTTTCGTGTATTTCTGGTGTACTGGCACCAAACCATTTTAGGTCTTGTTGGATTCTAAAGCATTTTATCATTATTTTGAAAAACATTTACACAGAATATCAAATTCTAGCTTGACAAGTTTTATTTTCTTTAGCACTTCAAACCTGTCTTCCCATTATCCTCTGGCTTGCACTGTTTCTAAGTAATCCATACATGGTGATTTTACCTTTGTTTTCCTTTCTGTTTTCTGTCACATTCCTCCAGTTGCTTTTAACATTTTCTCTTTATTGCTAGTTTTCAGATATTTTGTCATTATATGCTTTACTGTATTTGTATTTACTTATTTGTATTTATTCTGCTTGGATTCACTGGGTTTCTTGAATCTTTAAGTTTTTAGTTTTCCTTAAATTTGCCAAACTTTCTGCCATGATTTTTTCGAGTATTTTTTTTCTGTATTCCTCTAAAGAAGTTCTGAGCCTGGCTTTATCTTGACTAAATATAGGAAGATGATAAAAAGCTTGTAAGTGTTTTCTTTGGATGATTGGATTATGGCATTGTTTATATACTTTATATTCTCTGCAAAATCCAAATATGTATAATGACCTTGTATTACATAATTATAAAGTGTTATATTTAAAAATGTTCCTCATAGAAACTTTTAAAACATGAGTATAAAAAATTAACCACCCTCAAAGACTCAACAATTACTTAAAAATTTAATATGAATAATTAAATTAATAAAAGAATAATTAAATGCATTATTATGTCAGTAAATTTCTAGTATATTAGGTGCTGTACTAGAAACTGAGCTCCAGGGTGATTAAGACAGAAATTATTGTTGTAAAAGGGCACAGGTTTGTATAGAAATGATAATGCCTAACTTATTTAATAATTTTATAATTATTATAAGTTTATTATTAATACTATATTCATGATTAGTAATATTATTAATAATAAATTCATGCATTAATAAGATATTAGGAAAGATAAAACCAGTACTGGTTTAAACATAGACATTGATTGTTTAATGCAGTCCAATTTTAGAAATATTATATTTTGGAAAGGTATATTCATTGTGGAATCAAGTAAGGTAATTTGTATCACAATATTTGTGAAGTGGTGTAACCACTGTGTTTCTCTATGCCTTTGTTGTCAAAACTCAGATGCATCAGAATCAGCTAAGGAATTGTCAGAACAGTAGTTCTTGATCAGGTGATTGGGGGTGACAACGGGGTTGACAATAGGAATTATCAGCATATTTAACATTTTCCCTAGGTGATTACACTCAAGTAAGTAAACACTGACATACACAAGGTTAAAAAAACACCATTACGGATTTTGGGTTAGAGAATTCTCCTATCAAGTTCCTTTGGACATGAAAAGTAATACTTTCCAGTTAAGTAGTTACTTGCCTTAGGCCACTTAATTATAAAGGATAGTGAGGAACAGTACTGAGCTGGGTCCTGAACTCCATTATAGTTAATTATCAGTCAAAAAATTAATAATTAAATATCTAGTATGTCAGGCACTACACTAGAAACTGAGCTCCAGGATCATTAAGACAAAATCATTGTCTTTAGAAGGGCACACACTCAAAAAAATTAATATTGCCAAATATTTAGTATTGTTTTTAAGAACTTACAAAGCAATGTTTCAGGTGTGGTAGGGATAAAAATGGAAAGGAGCGTTTCAGCTTTAAAATGTATTTCCCTAACATAATTTACATGCCTTCAGGGCAAGTCTGTTAAACCGGTTGGGCAGGCCTGCCCAGATGGTCTTTTGAGAAAATCCCCCAAAAGGGTAGAAACACAGGCAAAACAAAGCTTTTGGCCTGTTTGTTTTGGTGTTTTGAAGTAATGTAATTCTGGACAAACTATGTTGACATCTAGATGTGTCTCCTGAGCTAGGCCCCTGTGCCTTCCTGTCTTGGGTTCTTTGAAGAGGTGGGGCATAAAAATTAAACCAAAAGTTTTTGGTTAAGAACCAATGTTAAGACCAAGAACATGAGAATGGTGTTCACTTGATATACAACTATAAAATGAAAATAAAGCCATCCTCCAAACTTCTATAGAAGTCAAAGGGGGATTTAACTCACTAAGGAATCCAGAGGAATCAGTGGGTTTTTACCTTGAAGGCTCTAGCAGATCAGTAACAGAACCCAGAAGGGAAAGTATGCTCAACTGACATGGTAGTAGTGTCACAAATATCAGAGGAATGACAAGGTGGAATCCACTTAACTTTTGCACTCTGGACTTATGAGCATGGGTGAAAACTCCCTTTAGTCCTTCCCACATACCTTATGGGGGCCAGGGTTCTGTTAAATACTGGGGAGTTGCGTAGGAAGTAGCTGAACACAGTTCTACACCTCATCTATTCCCCTCAGCAGCCTGTAAGGCAAGCATTATTCCCCATTTTACAGAAGACTGACTCTTTAAAAAAAATGTATCTGTAATAAAAGAGAGTTTATTCTTCCAGCTAAGTTCATTCTTTAAGTTTGTTGAACCAATAATTATGATGTACCTTTACTACATTCACACTCATTGAAAAAATTTCATTATTTCTAAAACTCCACATAATAAAAGGAAAAAAGTCATATATTATCCAACCACAGAGAAATGTTCCCCAATTAACACCCTGGGGGATTTGATTTCAGATTTTTTTGGGGGGGGGCTCATATATACAGGGTGGGGCAAAAGTAAGTTTACAGTTGTTCATATGGAAAATAATACAATAATAACACAAGAGTAAACCTACTTTTGCCCCACCCTGTATATATTTGTATATGTTTTTAATGAGACAATAAATGTATAGGTTGCTTTTTAATTGCTTTATTAACTTTACATTTTTCCATGCAAATTGGTGGAACTACTGTTGACAGAAACATAAGACTGTGCGCCAAGGCAATCTCCAATTAGAAGCTGGTAACACAGAACCCACTTGACACATGGAAATTACATAAGGTTCACAGCAAACGGATCAGTAAAGGCATATCAGGAAATGCAAGGAAAAAGAAAACAAGTGAGAATCACAGTATTAATCTCATGGAAAATGGCAGGAATCAAGGCATAAGGCAAAATTCATCATGATGGTCATGGTGATTAGAAAGCTCCCCCATAAGGATACGCAGACAATTCCTCAACTGCAGCTCCCTAAGTTTTCTCCTGATTTCTCTCATTTCCTCCATGAACATTTCCATATCATCTCCATCTCCGCCCATCCCATCATTGACCTCCCTATTGGGTATGGCCCATCGGAAGTTAGGGGCCAGCCGGCGAGCCTGTCCCCGTCTATTATTTCCTGCTGGCTGGTGGCCTTCGCCCCCTCCCAAAGGGCGGTCTTCCTCTCCATTCTGCATGGGTTGCTCCATTTCTTCGTTTTCGTGGTGGATATCTGCCATGATGAGATTTTTTTTTCCTGGTTGTTTTTCTTTGAACACAAGTAAGACAAAGGCAAGGAGAGACTGAATGCTTGGTGCACTGACCACTAGGACTCAGAGCCTTGATATCAAAGGTTTTTAAAATTTCTTTTTTCCCCCCCACTTTGTAGTTTTCTGCGCCCTCTAGGGGGCCTCCAATTCGAGCCCCTCCCTCCAGCTCTCTCCTTTTCCTTCCCTCCCACAAAGCCCACCATTTTTCCCTTCCCAAGATTCTTTACCAGAGCTCTGCAGACAGCAAAATGGAGGACCGGGGACGGGGACCGGGGGGTGGGGGCTTGGGGGCTGTCTCTGGGCTCTGCACCCGCCCCCCACCACTGGGCCCCGCACCCACCTGGGCCTATCCTTGCTGTCTGCTCCTCCTCCCGATTCTCGCCGCGAGCGCGCTGCTGCCACACTTGGACCCGAAGACCTGCAGAGCAGCGGGGTGCGGGAGAGGGTGGCGCTGCAGCCGAGCGCTCGGTGCCCACCCGCCGCCGCCGGCCCCTTCCCGGACTCCCCCTCCTCGGCTCGCGTCTCTCCCCCCAGTCTCTCTCCCCAACCGGCTTGCACCGTTTTCCTAAAGGAACTAGGGGTAATTTCTCATCGTTGAGTCGCTCTGCTGCCCTCGCTGGAACCCCTGCCGCCCCAGCACCCCCACCCAGGGGGTCACTGTCTAAGTTCCCAAGAATACCCGAGTGGAGAAAGCCGGCGGGGACCGCTGCACCCATCCCCGGCGCCGGCCTCCGGGTTGGGGGCGGCGGCTGTCGCCCTGGCCGCCTCGAGGGCCTCGGGCCCTTCTTACCTGCTCCGCTTTCCCTGGGCCCGATGCCAGCCCGCCGTGCGCAGGGCAGCGGGGAGCTGGTACCCAGACCAGAGTGACGACTGTACCGAAGGCTGCGTCCCTCTGCAGCTCCTGGTCACGTGAAGGCCTCGCGTCACCAAGGAGCTCGCCCCCCAACTCCCCCAGCCAGTGCAGCAGCAGCGCGGGCCCCCTCCCCCGCCGCGTGCACACGCACACACAACCCCCTCCGCCAGTTTGCGCTCCTGGGCCCCGCGTGCACCGCCCTCTCACTCATCTCTGTCCTAGCCAATCTGAGGGCCCACAAGTGGCATCACCTTCCTGAGGTTGGAATTTGCCCTTCTCTGTTTACCTAGGAGGCTCCGCAACACCCTCCAACCCTCCCATTCCAGCCCCTGGCTTTGATTTTGGCGTTTTCTGATTTCTGGCCTCTTCTTGCTGGCCACCTCCCCCCCTCCCCCAACCCACACATACGCACACCCTGCACAAGTACAGCCACCATTTCCTACCTTGTCCCCTGAATTCATACCCTTCTAGGAAATTTAGAATGGGGACTAGGGTGGGGAGGGAGCAGAGGACTTGTCAGAAAGAGAGGCAAGGAGTTAGAATGATTTGTATGTAGCCTTCCCAATAATCTCTTCATTTCCTTTTTTAAAAAGTCAGCATGCCTCAAAAAGTAAAAAATTATGAGGTTTCATTTTTGAAAGATATGCTTCATCCTGCAGAATGAAAAAGCCTCATTGTTTGATTATGTTCACCTGTAGCACACAGAAAATATTTTCTCTTGGCTCCACACACTATCAAATCACCTTTGAAATATAGTAGCTTTCTTCAAAATTTCATTTTGCAAGAAGGTGGCGCCTTCCTGAACGCAGCTGGTGTTTTCAAAATGATCTGTCAAGTAAATCTTTAGGGAGAAGTCCAGTTGTTGGACCTCGGCCATTTTATGTAAATTTATGTGATTTTAAATACCAGAGTCTTTGCGGAAAAGCCTTTTTAGTTCCTGCTTTTCCTTCCAAACCACCCCTACAAATATCTCCATAGAATGATCTCAGAGATTAAGCACATAATATGCAGAAGTCAGTCCCAAAGCCTTATGCCTTTTGATGTGAATGTTTCAAAAACATATTAAAAATAAGCAGGGGGTAAGCGAATCAACTAAACTTAAGACCGAAACTCACCTTGAGTGTAAATGTTCCTTTCTCCAACTTGAAATAACTAAAAAAAAAATTATCACAACTAGAAAACAGAGACATCTTTAGAAAAGTGGTACTATTATAAAAGAATATTTAGTAGGTGTTTCTTGTGATAAAGCAACCAAAAGAGTTGTATGCACTGAGGCAAGACAGGCCAGAAAAATGCTTACTGACTCTATGTTTGGCTCCAAACTCCTATGTAATCTCCTACCCTGCTAAACTAGCTGGGACATTGAAAAAAAGAAGAGTATGTGCCTAGTGCATATATAGTTTGAGATTTTGGAGATACAGAAAGTTTTATATATGTGTATGTATGCGTACAAACATACACACACACACACACACACACACACACACGCTTTTAGGGATATATGGTGTCAACAAAAGGTCTTTGCCACCAATCCAATGCCAACATGAACCCCCAATCTGGGCTGTGGTAAATGGCGAGACTTCATTCGGGTGAACAGTTTACAAATAAGTCCAATGCAGCCTAAAGTGGAGACCGAAAATATGCTCCTCCAAGACAAAAGGGAGGTCTACTCACATATAAATAGTGAATGCCCTGATCCCTGATTGGTCCATTTATATGCAAATGAGAAATCCAAATTTGCACAATTTGATTGAGTCAAATAGCACTGTCCTGATTGGTCATTATGATGCTGTTCTCCTTGGTTGGTAAAGATGCAAATGAAGGCATGGCTGCATAGCTCTGATTGGGTGGGGCAGGTCTCAGTCCATTGGTCAAAATATGATTCCAGGAGCTCCTTTATAAGGGTTGTGTAGCCTAGAGGGTCACAATGCAGGAGGCTTGGCAGCTCAATCTGCAGCTTTCCTTGATATACAGTGTGCCTGAGAGGCCTCTGTGAACAATGACTGCTCGACTCTGATTATGTGTTTGGACCTGGTTAACCGCGAGGAGTCCTTCTTGGTGTTTGCAATAGATATGTTAATATATAGCTCCAAAAGCTCAAATTACAAAATCACACCCAATACTTGTCTTTTTTTTTTTTGTTTAAATATATCTTTATTGATTTCAGAGAGAGGAAAGGAGAGGGAGAGAGAGAGATAGAAACATCAATGATGAGAGAGCCGTTGATCGAGCCCACAACCCGGGCCTGTGCCCTGACCGGGAATCGAACCCCAATTGCCTGGATCCTAGGTCGACGCTCAACAGCTGAGCCACGCCTGGCCGGGCCCAGTACTTGTCTTTTAAAGGGATGTTAGTGATTTCTGGATTCTGTCTCACAGTAAACTACTCTTCATACAGATAACTCTATTAGTGATATTGGCTGAAAGGATGCTGATTAGAAACATTAGCTGTCTAAAAGTCCTGTCTGCTACTAACTTGATGTGTGACTTTGGGTCAATTACTTACCAAGGTTTCTGTGCTTCTTTTGTGAAATGCACTGTTAGAAGAAGTAAATCACACATATCAAGTACTTACCACAGAGCCTAATAAGTTAACAATAAAAGTTGACTCATTTTTTGTCATTAGATGGTTTCTAACAAAATTTGAAGAGTAGGCATAGTTGAATTATTTCCTTAGCTAGATCAACTCATTTTTAAAATCCATGAGGATCCAACACATCCGCTCTTTTTCTACTTTGCATACTCAGTGACTAAGTTCCTTGTACTAAGTGGGTGATTAGTGAATATTTGTTGACTGAATGCATCCACAACTGAATTGCTCTTCATTCAGGGGACTGTATTTAGAGCAATATGGAAAAACTTTTATGAAAATCAGTAATTACCTAGAAAGAATCCCCATAAAGTAGAGAAACCACTGTAACATAACCTTTGACTGAAGTTTAGCAATTAGAGTTTTATTTCTTTCAGTGGCTAAATGTTTTGCTTTTTGTCTTTTTGACCCATCTGGAACAAGTCTTGTTTGAAACCACCACATTTTCTTGGATGAAAATATACATTTGTATATTGTTCCACATCAGGTGTTATGCTATATAGGAAATTGGTTATAATGAAGTGATGTTTTAAAAATAAGTAAAAATTGTCCTGGAAATGATGTTATCTTTACTAAAATGTTATGAGGTGTTGATTGAGATCTTTTCTTGTCCCTTAAAGCTTTCTGGGGAGTTGGAGATAAATAACAACCTGTTAAGAACAAAATTTTAAAATTTTCCAAGACTAAGTTAGGATACAAGAGTTTTAGTTTAGGACTCATGTGCCCTAAGGACAAAAAGAGGGTAAACTGGTTTGATTGCTCTTACCTTGAAATAATAGAAGGGTAATGTAGTACTGGGAAGGAGGAGACTGGGCTCACATTTGAGGAAATACGGTGTTTGTAAAAAGAACCTATCCCTTCTCCTTATCTCTTATAACTATGTCAGATAGTGGTGCTTGATTCCCAAAGCCAAGGGAGTGGGATTCTAATAGAATTGTACATAAAGTTTCGGGATATCTACAAGATGGCACAATTCACTTCTCATTCCTCTGCTAGATATCTGTTTTATCACTGGGATTTTGAGCTACCTAGATGCTATAGGAGCCTAGAAAGAACTTTTATGCAGAGATGATGTGGTGGTGTGGCCAGGTGGAGAAAGGGCTAGAGTTAACTCCTTACCAAAGTTTCCAATTCTGGAGATGTGAAAAATAAATCCTACCATGCCTACAAGCTCTGGAGTTGTTGCTGAGGAGAGGGGAATTATTGAGATACAGGCTTACCAGAAATGGTTACAGAGTAAGCAAAATAAATCTATGAACCACAGGAATGCTGTGTGAGGATCATCAGCAAGGAGTCACATGCAAGATATGGCTCAATCTTCCTACAGGCCACCAAAATCTAAGGGAGCTGCTTGGGTGTGATTCCTTATCAGCAGGCTTTATAGAAATCAAACTTGAGCCTCGGTGATGATTAATCACATGGGAATAGCAATCTTACCCTAAGTAGTCAGGTTAAAGAGTGTCTTTTTATTCCCCTCCTCCAAACTCTCAAACCATCTGAGTAAACAAAGGGAAAGAGGACTTGATGGTTAATTTTATGTGTCCACTAGGCCATGGGATGCCCATATAGCTGGTTAAACATTTCTGGCTGTGCCTGGGATGGTGTTTCTGGAAGAGCTTAGCATTTGAATTGGTGAACTGAGTAAAGCAGATGGCACTTCCCAATGTGGTGGGGCATCATTCAATGCATTTAGGGCCTGAATAGAACAGAAAGGCAGAGGAAGATTGAATTTGCTCTCTGCCTGACCATTTGAGTTGGCACATTGATCTTCTCCTGCCCTTGGCCTTCCTGGTTTTCAGGACTTCTAGTTCAGACTGACTCACATCAGCTCTCCAGCTTTCAGGTCTTTGAACTATACCACTGACTTTCCTGGCTCTCCAGCTTGCAGAAAGCACATTGTGAAACTTCCCAGCCTCCATAATTGTGTGAACCAAGACCTTATCTATTATCTATCTATCTATCTATCTATCTATCTATCTATCTATCTATCTATCTATCTATCATCTATCTATCTATCTATCTATCTATCTATCTATCATCTATCTAATCTGTCATCATCTATATATCATCTATATTTATCATCTATCCATCTATCTATTATCTATCTATCTATACAACCATTTATATATACTTACCTTGTAGGTTTACACACTTTGCATGTCAAATCAAAGTAAATACACTAACATTTTATTTATAATTGCTTTTGGCCCTTTTAGTGATGGTGATAGGCCAAAATCATAAATCTTCTGATTTATAATTTTTTACATTTTTCAAGTATTCTACAAAAATTAGGTAGATATGCGAATAAGCAAGAAATTATTTTTAAAGACTAGTAAACCTGATAATTTTTATGTGTTGGTAGTACAGATGATTTTTACCTATCTCTAATAAAGAGTAAATTCTCTCTCTCACACACACACCCCCCTTCCCGTCCTTCTTCCTCCTTTACACTCCTCCCCCATCTCCTTAATCAGGGCCTACATTTCCCATCACAAATCTGAGACTCAAGCATTACTCACATGACAGTATCTTAGGTCACATTTTACGCTTAGAAACCTATACCTCGTGACTTGGTGTCCCTGTTCCTCCTTCAGCCACTCCCATTTATTTGTCCTCACCTTTGAGATTAAAGATGCATTTCCAATGCTGTTCCTCAGGTGGTGATTACTTCTATCTTCTAAATTGTCCAAGGAAAATTTATTCCTTTTGCAAGTGGAAAGAAAAGAAATCCTTATTTTTCTTTTAAGTTGGACTATGAAATAGCATGTACAGACTTATCCTAGTTTTTTTAAAGACACACAGCCCTGAAAATAAAATGGCACTTATACGAATGCTGACATGGGACAGGCATTGCTGCACATGTATATTCCTTGTTGCATTTCATCCTCCCCCAAATACCTCGGGTAGCTGCTAAGATTGCCCCTCATTTTACACATAAGAGAAATTCAGGACAGTGAGGGTAAGCAACTGATAGGAAACAGTACAGTGGGAATTCAGACCTGCTTAGTCTATTTCCTAAGTCTATGCTCTTAACCTCTACCCAGTTTAATTTATTAATAAGGCCCCAAATCCATATTTTATTCATTCTTTTATCCATTTATTGCTTGAACCTTTTACATTTTGAACCATATTTAAGAGTTCTAATTCTCAAGACATAGCTCTTTCCACTTAAAAATATAAGAAATATATTTTCAGTTCAACCATAATTTATTGAGTATCTACTATGTGTCATGCAAGGCCTTCGAGATATAAAAGAGAACAAGGCACACACAGCCTTTATACTCTTATGGAGCTCATGGTTTAATGGGAGGAAACCAGAAGGAGAGTGTGGTAAGTACTAAAGAAGGAGTTGGAAAACTGAGTAACAGGACTTAGTTGTCAGTGATGTCTTCCAGGAAAAAGGAATGTCTACGAGGTCAATTTCTGGCATGATAGAGTGAGGAGCTTTGTGCACCTGACCTCCAGTGAAACCAGTGAAAATTTTAACATTTCTCTTCCTGCCCCAAGTACTGAGATTGCAAGGTTAAGTTCCAGGTGAGTGCAGCTGAGAAGTAGGGGCTCTCTCCTTCCAACCAGCCCTCACTGCTGGAATGGAGACTGTCCCATGGATATGGCACCACCGAGAATAGTAGGGCCCTGATCCCACTTGGCTTGGCTTGTAAGGCATCGTTCCACACTATGAGAAGCAAGCTGAAAGGACCTCAGACTGCTGTTTCCTCCTAAAGCAGGAGTGTCACTCAGAGAGAAGGGTACCATTGTCCCCACCCCCTGACCCAGAGAACTAGCTCAGCGATTTTGCCTGGGGAAAGAAGACAGACATAAAGCATATAAGTTCTAACATATTCTCAATTGAAAGTAGTTCATTTGCAGCAGAGCATGAAAGAAGTTCAGTCCAAGGATGCTCTAAACAGTGGTGGTTGTGGTAGAGGCAATTTTGAAGTAATTCATGGATTTGAATAAGATAAGGGTTAACTGGCTAGATTGTTTTAAAGAGCCAGGGAAGGGGGTGGCAAAGAGAAGTCCTCCTTCCTCATGTTCAAACAAATATCAAATGCTGACCTTTGGAGCTTTTCCTTCAAGGGAACCCAAATTGAGTTGAATTAGTCTGCAGAGCAATTAATGCTCAAGGGCATTATTGAAAATAATAGAGAATTCAACTGGAAAATAGAGGAGCCTAGCAGCTGGGTATGGTTATAGCTGTGGCCTCCACAAGTACTTCTCAGTCCCCCACTCCACCCTCACTTAGGTGGGACAGGATGGTTAGAGGAGGTTGGAATTGGATATTTCTTTTCTTCCAGGTTGGTTAGGCTCTGAAAAAACTCAAGTGGGTTAGGCTTTGGTAAAACAGTTTCTTTTGAGAGAAGGCCTTATTAAGAAGAACAGAATGCTTTGGGTATATTTAAAAATGGGTACTTTTCCCCTCCCCCTGCCAGAAACATGAGGGGATTTTCTCCAATATTCACTGTGAGAACCTCATAGGGCTCTTTGAGGTAAAACTCAGAAAAGTGTGGGAGCATCCCTAAGACTGGGCCTCTCTGGAGTTTTAAATCTCAGACTTTTCCACATTGAACTTCCAGCAATTTGTCAACTTTAGTATAGGTTTTCTCAACTTCAGTACCATATTTAGAAGTTCTGATTCCTTCAGCTCTCTCAGTACTGGTTCCTGAGGACATTTCTGTTCATGGAGTTTACACTAGCAAATTGCGATTATCTATATCTGCCTGTCTGTGTTTCCTTTGGGGGGGGGGCGCAGTGATTTGCTCTGTGGCCTCAATTCTCTAATTAATCTAAAAAAAGTTGTTAATTTTCAGTTTGTTCGGCTTTTTACTTGTTGTTAGGATGAAGTGATGACTTCCAAATTCTTTACATGCCAGACCAAAAACTAGAAGCCAAGGGGGCATAAAAGAGTCATAGATGCACTTAACAACAGAGCACCAAAATACATGAAGCAAAAATTGATAAAAATGAAGGAAGAAATAGATAATTCAACAATAATTGTTGAAGTTGTTAACACCTCACTTTTAATAATACATAAATAGACTAACTGGGAAAAAGATTAACCAGGAAACAGAAGACTTGAGAACACTACTCACCAAGTACACTTAATAGACACATAGAATACACTGCCTAACAACAGCAGAAAGCAATTTCTTCTCAAGTGCACGTGGCACATTCTTTATGGTAGACTGTGTGACAGACCACAAAATAAACCTCAATAAGTTTAAAGGGTTAAAAATAATATACAGGGTGGGGCAAAAGTAGATTTGCAGTTATTCATATGGAAAATAATACAATAATTAATAAAAAATAAAACAAGAATAAACTCTGTTTCACATACTCACAACTGTAAACCTTTTCCCTCACTCTGTATGTTCTCTGAATACAATGGAATAAAATTTCACATCAATAATAGAAAAAAAGAAACCTCACAAATATTTGAAAATTAAGCAAAAACTCTTAAATAGCCAAGTCATCAAAGAACAAATCAAAATGGAAATCAGAAAATACTTTGAGATGAATGAAAATGAAACACTACATACAGCATTCCAAAATTTATGGGGTACAACTTTGGTATGTTGAAGCGCAATTTATGGGATCAAGCTAAACTTATGATGAGAGGGAAAGACAATACCTGTAAATGCCTATATTGAAAAAGAAGAAAGATCTTGAATCAATATCCTAACTTTCCACTGAAGACACTTGGAAAAAATAGCAAACTAAACATAAAGCAAGCAGAAGGAAGGAAATAATGACTAGAGCAGAAATTAATGAAATGGAGAATGGAAAGAGAGTAGAGAAAATTAGTGAAACCAAAGCTGATTCTTTCAAAAGATCAACAACATTGACAAACCTTTAGCTAAATTGATGAGAGATAGATAGAAAGAGATGGGGGGTAGGGGAGAACTCAGTTTCCTAGAATCAGAAATGAAAGAGGGGCCATTAGTGCTGAACTTACAGATAATAAGTATTATAAAAGAATAATATGAAATGTATGAGCACATTCTTAGGAAATATCCATGACTGGGAAATATATAGAGACATAAAGTAGTGTTTGCTTACGGCTGGAGCTATAGAGACATGGGGGAGGAGTCATAGGTAAAGGTATTGTGTTTCTTTTTGACTTGAAAGTGTTCTATAATTGACTATGGTGATAAGTTGCACATAACTGTGAATATACTAAAAACCATTGAATTATATACTTTCAGTGGGTGAATTGTGTGGTATGTGAATTAAATCTCAATAAAGCTGTTTTTAGTTTTGTTTTTTAAAGCTGCCATACCTGTCAGAATAGCTATTATCCATAAATCAACAAGTGCTGGCGAGGATGTGGAGGAAGGGGAGCCCTGGTGCACTGCTGGTGGGAATGCAGACTGGGGCAGCCACTATGGAAAACAGTATGGGGGTTCCTCAAAAAATTAGAAATGGAGCTGCCTTTTGACCCATTGATCCCACTTCTAGGAATATACCCTAAGAATCCTGAAACACTAATCAGAAAGAATCTATGCACCCCTATGTTCATAGCAGCACAATTTACAATAGCTAAGATCTGGACACAACCCAAGTGCCCATCAGTAGATGAGTGGATAGAAAAGCTGTGGGACATTTACACACTACTCAGTTGTTTAAAAAAAGAAGGAAGAGGAGAAGGGGGGGGAAGAAGAAGGAGAAGGAGGAGGAGGAGGAGGAGGAGGAGGAGGAAGAAATGTTACTGTTTTCGACAGCATGGATGGACCTGGAGAGCATTATGCTAGGCCAGTCAGAGAAAGACAAGTATCATGTGATTCCAGTCATATGTGAGTCTAATGAACAAAATAAACTAACAAACAAAATAGAAACAGACTCACAGATAGAGAACAGACTGACAGCTGTCAGAGGGGAAGGGGTGCTGCAGGGCTGGGTGAAAAAGGTGAAGGGATTAAGCCAAAAATCCCCCAAAACTTCATACACACAGACAACAGTAAGGAGGGAAAGGAGGGTGGGGGGAGGCAGAAGAGGGTAAAGGGCATATAAATGGTGATGGAAGGAGACTTGACTTTGGGTGGTGAACACACAATACAATACACAGATGATGTGTTACAGAATTGTACACCTGAAACCTATATAATTGTATTAACCAATGTTACCCCAATAAATTCAATAAAAATAAAATAAAAATATAAACATTAAGCACATTTAAAAATAAAATAAAATAAGAAGTAATATCTCTTATGGGATGGATGAGTAGGAGTTATCCAGGCTAAGTGTGTGAGGAGTAGTTGAGAGACTATTTTGGGCAAGGAAAACCGTGGAAACCAACCAGGACTTGAAAGGGCATAAACTTTGAGGCGATGATGGGAATTTATTCAGCACAACGGCGTGTTGTTGTTGTTACTATTTATTAAATACCAACTGTTGCAGAGCAGAGATCAGGAAACAAGGGCTTTGACCTTAGGTGGGCATTCCATTTAATAGGTGGGTGACCTTAGCCAAGACAATCTCTCTATGCCTCATTTTCTTTTTCTATCAAATAGTAGGTTAGTGATATAAGATCTGAAAAAGAACTCAGAGTTCATGGAAGAAAGACTGTGTAAATCGAAGAAACTATTCTGACCTTTACAATGCAAAGATAATAGAATTGTCCATTAGGATAAATTTTTAAAAAATAGTTATTTCTTGTCTGGCCCGTGTGACTCAGTGGTTGAGCATCAATCTATGAACCAAGTCACTGTTTGATTCCCGGTCAGGGCACAGGCCCGGGTTGCGGGCTTGATCCCCAGTGGGGGGCGCGCAGGAGGCAGCGGATCAATGACTCTCTCATCATTGATGTTTCTATCTCTCTCTCTCTCCCTTCCTCTCTCTGAAATCAATAAAAACATTTTTAAAAATAGTTATTTTAAAAAAAATAGTTATTTTTCTTTAAGAACCAGATAGCAGAAGGTCTCGTGAGATAGCAAAATACCACTTAAACAGATGTTATCCTTCCCTTTAGTAAGTTAAAGGGTTTCATTTTGTTATTTGTGGGTATGTGTATATATGTGTATGTAGCTATGTGGGTGGCTATATATTGTACTGTGCCTGCTGTCCTTCATTTTTCTTTTACTAATGCATGATGAACATGTGTACATATGGATCTACCTCATTCCTTTAAATAGATCCTTTTCCCACACTATACTAAAACTATTAAGGATTCAGGCAAAATATTGGAAAAGACATTTCTCAAAGTAAGATGTAAAAATGGCCAATATATACTCAAAAAGATACTCCATTCCCAACCAAATTATCCACCAAATGATACAATTGTTTTTGCTAAGGCTCTTGCAAAACAGTGTTGTCAGAATATCAAATAACTGCGTTTGGATACTGTTACTTGTGAGTAACAAACCTTAGCCTACCTTGAACTTTTCTTGTAGAGGGTACTGACCCACTTTTCTCTTAGCTTTTGCCTTTTCCTTTTATCGAGGCAGCAGTGATATATGAGATCGGGGGCTGACTTCCAAAAACACACTTTCCTGTCAGTTTTGCAGTGCAAAATTTTGTATAAGATTATTCCTGTCATTAACATCCTGGTAAATTCATTGGCATTGCTCCTTCTTTTATTTTGTGCATCATTGTAGCTATGTGTTTCTGTAATTTTAAAGTCCCTCATAAACTATTTACTTTTAGTTTCTTAGTTGATGTTTTCATTCAGTTATTTAGGATTTATTCAAAATCCTATGCATTTAAGTAAAAACTAGAAAGAGTTACAAATGTCTTGTTTACACTCTACAGTATAATGAATTATTTGCTTTATTTAACTTGGAATTAGAAATCAAAATTTGTGATGTTAGGAAATTAGAAATTCACATTAAGATTCATTGCACAGAGAAAACTGTTATTGGGAGAGGCAATCTGCCTTGGGTCCTGAGCTTCCTTGCACGTTCTAACTGGGTGTACCAAGAGGTAAGGCCTAATCACTCTACACAGACAAGCCATTTCTCAGAGTTGTGTTTGCAACACAAGCAACTTTGAGGGATGAGGTAATGTCTTTCACTGGGCAGAGAGCAGGCTTGCTTCTGCTTACTAAGAAAGTGGCGAATTCTCCAAATTCAGGGTTTCTTTCCTGCAACACAGTGCACTGCATGTACAGGCATCCATAATGAGCCCTGTGCCACTCCATGGGACTTGAGGATCATGGATAACTGATACAAACCAGTATGAAACTCTGACTACTACTTTTGCTGAGTAATAATGTCCTTTGTCTCTGACCTGAGATTCTAGTGTCTTCTCCCAGTATCCATTAGCCAGTAGCAGGTTAACCTGTTAACTTATAAGTAGGGTACAATCTTTGCACAGTTCTTGACAGGTGTTTCCAAATATTACCCTTAAATCAATTATGCTAAGGCAATGTTTCCCCCCAGAATGATTTTTGCCATATTAGTATACCATTTACACTATTAATATTGTGTTCTACTTCATTATTGTCTTCAAATTGACTCATTTAATTTGAATACCTTTTTGAAAAGGAAAATTTACAGCATCACCCTAAATCTAAACTATCATAACTTGACATAGACAGAGTGTTCATTAATACACATTCAGCCCAGCCGAGCATGGCTCAGCGGTTGAGCGTCAACCTAGGATCCAGGTAACCGGGGTTCAATTCCTGGTCAGGGCACATGCCCGGGTTGCGGGCTCGATCCCCATTCGGGGGTGTGCAGGAGGCAGCCGATCAATGACTCTGTCATCATTGATGTTTCTATCTCTCTCTCTCCCTCTCCTTTCCTCTCTGAAATCAATAAAGAAGTATTTAAAAAAATACACATTCAAATAAACACAAGGATATTACAATTTAAAATATTTGCATACTAAAATCATCTCCACCTACCACTAGGTCCCCCTACTTTAACTCCAAGTTAGCTGATTATATCAAAGTAGTCATGGCTGGGACAGACTACTACAACCAATGTTTTTAGTTAATAAATTTTGAGGTCTTATCTCCTTCCCTATAAAAAGTTCTCATCAAGCCCCTGGTGAAGGAAAAAAGGGGGAAAGGAAGTCTAGTGCTCTGACCTGCAATGGGGACAGTTAGCCTGGCCATCAGCCTAGGAGTCTGGTGCATGCTGCAGGCTGGAGCAGAGAAACCGAAGGCAGACCTCCCTGGAGAGTAGTGTGGCTTGAGTGAGTCTTTTCACATCCTTCCAGAGTGCCATCCGAGTGCCAGGGTAATGGCTTCGTCCTGTCCAGAAAACTGCCACAGTGAGCCCCTGGACCCTCATCTCACTCCAGCCAGAATCCAGCCTGGCCAGCAACCACCAGGCTACTGCAAACTTATAGAACAGTCTGGAAAAATGAATGGCCCCCCAAAAAGTGTCACAGAGGAAAAATAACACAACTGGTACAACTGTAAGCCGTAGATACATATATAGATATGCAGATTTAGAAGTATAGAGACACCATCTTATATAGTACTTTCATGTTTCCAGGTGAGGATGGGAATATCCCCAAACCTGACTGGAACATCACCTTACACTTTACACATGTCTAAGGGTATCTGTTGAACTGGTGAAGAGGGCCTGCCACCGATCTTCTGGAAAAGATCACTCACCCCAAAAGTCAGGAAGATAAAACCATAATCTTTAGATTCAGAGAAACTCTGACTAAAGCATAACATCTGTTACTCAGACTTGTCTTCTGGTCCAACCCCTAAACAGACCCATTATCCTGAATCTTATGGGGAAGAGGGGGCCTGTGATTAAAAATCCAGTTGCCCAGATATCTGTATCATGGCCCAAGTGGCCCTGCATATCTGTCTAAATTGAGATGGACATTCTTCCCATTTCTGTAGAGGTCAGTCTGGGAAATCAGCCTACTCAAGGTCCTGAAGAAATGTGTTGGGCTTCACTATTTGAGAATTCCAAAATATCAACAGTGGTAGGGGCCTAAAAGGTACAGAACCTGGGTGAAGGGGCAGGAATATCCAATACATATGATAGTATTAAGGTGGGGATGGGCATTTGGGCAGGTATAGCAGGAGAACATAAAAGATGGCATCCAGTTGGCCTGGATTTGTTCTTAAGCACAGGTGAAAATTACTTTCTCTAGCCTCCAGATAGCTGAAACAAGTCTCTTGGGAGTTGGGATCCTGCATGGGCAGATGGGAGAAAAAACCTGTCAGATATAGCTCAGTCATTACCTTATTTAGCTCTCACAAGGTCCCTTAGAGATCATTATTATCTCTCTTTTATAGATAAGAAAAGATATAAAACTCTGGTGGTAATTTGTTCACATTTGCTTCTAAAATTCTGTCAACAAATGTCGAGTGTCCCAATGACTTTAGAAATAAACTGATAAGTGCTGCTGGTTATCACTTTTTGTCATAAAACTTTTATTATTTTAACAATGCGCGTATATTCTAGGAATAAGGAAAAATACAAGTGAGCAGAATTTTTTAAATCACTCATAATCCTACCAATGAACTTTTTTGTCTTTCATCCCTCACATGTTTTTCTGTGTATATATGTATATACAAACATACTCTTCCCTTTTAAAAATATGATATTCACATATTCCTTAGTAACATTTTTCATTTTCTATCCTGTCCGGAGGACCTCCTTTTGTAAAATGAGTAAAGCTCTCTCTCCTATTAAATTGCAGAAACTTGGAGATTGGTTCAAAATATGATAAACAATGAGATGCAGAAACAAGAGATGCATCTAAAACCACTAATAGCAACAAGTTAGTAGTAGAAAAATGGACAAAGGTTTATCAGAAAAATGCAAATCACAAGAAAGCTATATGGCAATGTTAATATCAGAAAAAATAAAAATCAAGGCAAACTACATTAAATAGGGGTAAGGATGGTTTCGATTAACCTTCCAACGCATCACCACAAGCTTGTTTCTTACTCTCCTTATCTCGTCTATTTCATTCACCTCCCTAAACATGTCATCCTTGCTTAAATGCCTGTTGTGAATATCTTCTTTAAATTCCTGGAGAGACTGGATCAGCCTTTCTCTGAAAGTTCCTTCTGTTTTTTCCTCCTCCTTTGGCTCTTCCTCTTCCTCTGGCTTTTCCTCAGACTTTGGCTCTTCCTCCAGCTTTGGTTCACTCTCGTTTTCTGGTTTTCCTTCCATTTTTTGACAGGGTTTCATCTTGTGTCCGTCCTCTTCCTTCCTTTTGCTCCAGTTACTCCTCTGAATAGAATCACTTCTAGGAAGCAAGGAGGACATGGTAAGTCAAAGGTTTGGTGACTGGACCCGCGCTCTGGACAGAGGACTCAGCGCTGGCTTTTTCCGTTTGTTTTTGAGCCATCAGCAAATATTTTCCACCCGGGAGACTCATTCAGCAATGAGGGCTTCCAGGAGCAGGCCCCTCTCCCCTCTCCCCTCCTCTTTCCATCGCTTGGCCTCTCTCTTTTCCCTCCCTCCAGCCATTTCCAAGGCGCTTCTCAACCATTTCCCCGACACTCCCCCCCGCCCCCCCCCCCCCCCCCCCCCCCCCCCCGCCCAGGGTATAACACAATACACTACGCCTAACACGAGACCCTCCCAGAACCGAGGAGGCTGAGGGAAGCGGGGGTGGGGGTGGGGGTGGGAGGATGACGAACAGCGGGGCCCACACCTCAGTCCCGCCCTCGCCCACCTCCACCCCAGACGCCTTTATATTCCCCTCACCTACCAGTACTGATTCAATCGGCGTCTTCCCGGTCTGTTCTAGCCTTTGGGCAGTGCGGTGAACAACAGACTCGCAGATCTGCGGACAAACGGGAAACGCGAGGGGGAGGGGGTGGGAGAAAAAGGAGGGAGTGGAGGAGTGGAGGTGGGGCGAGCGCCTGCTGACCAGCACCGCGTACCTTTTTCCTCATTAAGGTTCTCGGTTATGGAAACTTTCTCACCTCTGTCTCCCCCAGTTACCCCCCTCTCCACAGCGCAAGTTAGCTCAAATTTCCCATCAGACAGGGAGTATAGGAAAGGCAGATTATTCCCGAACTATCTTTAAGACTGAGGTGGGGGGTGGGGGAAGGGTCGGGGTTGGGAAAGTGGCCTGAGATGGCAGAGGTTGATTATTTTTAAACTATCCCAGGTCTCCCAGTCCTTCTCCCGAGACCCTTAGTCCCTCCCTTTCCCAAGGGTCATCATTTCCTGCAGACGCAGAGGTGGGAGTGAAGAGGTGGACTTAACCAGGTCTCTGCCCTAGGCCACCCCATCCTAGAAATCCCCAAGCAGCATCTATTTTGACACCAACCTGCAAAATCCAGGCCAACTGACTCTTTCTCCTTCCTCGGTCTCAGGCCGCGCTGTGGAGCTGCAGAAGGAAGCTGGTACCCAGACGGGAACAAGGACCAGACTAGCAGGACTTCTGCACACGTCGACTCCTGGTCACGTGAGATCTACGTCACCAGTGAGCTCGGGTCCCTAATTTCCACTCCCACCAAAAGCGCGGCATAAGTAAGCCCTCCTTCTGTCCCCTCCCCCCCTTATACATTTGGCTCTGTCAGTCTTTTTTGTGTTGAGACTCCCAGGGGGAAAATTCTATCTGCCTTTCTCTGATTACTTGGGAGGGGCTGCATCTTTTTCTGGAGCTACTAAACTTTTTTACTTCTTTATAGAATTCTCTTCCTGCCTTCTGCTTCCAATATTAAGAACTCCTACAGCCATCGCCCCTCCCTCAGCCTCCATTTCATGCAATCTGGTCTTTGGGTTGGTTTGTCAGCAGGTTGTAAAACAAAACAAAAAAACAGCCTGGGACAGGAATGAGATATTTGAATGTAATTTTTACTTTATTTTTAATACTTTTATATTCTGTTTTTAGTAAAATCTCTTCTGTAGCCAGAAAGGACAAAATTACTTCAGTTAAATAAGTTAATGTGCACAAATTGGCACTTACAAATAGTCAGGGGATGTAAAGTACAGCATAGGGAATATAGTCAATAATAGTGCAATAACTATGTATGGTGCCAGGTGGGTACTAGACTTATCGGGGGGCTCACTTTGTACGTTATATAAATGTCTGACCACTGTGATGTACACGTGAAACTAATATAATATTGAATCCCAACTGTAAATGAAAAACATATACATATATATAGAAGATGCTAAGGTCATCTCAGAATAGAACCTCAAGCCACCCAGACTATATTTTAAGAATCAGTTTCTTCCAGAGCAACAGCAATAAAGAAGGGTATTCCTACTTATTTGGAAAGGGTCATGTAGTGTGGAGACTTGGAGTTTCCGTTTTGGTGTTAGCAGGAATCAAGAGACTTGGAGAAAACTCTCACTTAAGCATACTCAGGAACAAATCAACCTATGACATTCAAGGGAGAGAATTCACACTTGTAAATTTTCACAAGGGACATATTTTCATAGGCTCTAATTTTTGGAATTCAGTATTTCTGTCACACTTGCAAAGTGTGGTATTGGTGACAGCAGACTTATGACCCTGTATCACCTAGCCAAATAATTTAGCCTCTTTGGGGGCTTGGGCTTTTTTTCTTGGTAGAAATCAATGAGACTAATAAATTTCAAACATTTTAAAAAATGAGTTAATGCCTGTACAGTCCTGAGAACAAGGCCTGGCATATGGTAAGTGCTTTAAAAGTACAAGCTATTATTATGATTATATTAGGATTTCACTTGAGGAAAAGGATTCAAAACGGGGGGAAAAAGTGATGTTTCACTCCAGAGCCCTGGTGGTGATATTTGCCGAGAAGCTATGCTACCTGCAGAATCATCAGGTGTTTCCTCATCTGTAAGAAGGGAATAACATGCACCTCATATAATTGACTGTTGGGAATTCTAAATAACATTTGGAGAGAAGCACTTCACTTATATAAATAAAGTCTTCAATGGATTTTGGTTATCTTTCAACTTCAACTCAGTCTTTGGTAAAAAGTCATAAATTTGCCAATAAAAATTGCATAGCTCTCAGTGGTAACATTTGAAAAATGATGAGGAGACATAAACATGTACTTTTGTTTTGTCTAAGTTTTGGCGACCCTTTGTGAGGCAGAATAAAGACCTTGCTGGGTTATGTGGAAAGAAAAAAACCCCACTATACATCACTTTATTTCACTTGCTCTTCTGTCATATTATTCTTTCTTCTGGGAAGTGTGTGTATTTGAGCACTAGAAATCCCAAGATATAATGGTTTAGGTCTGATGGACAGAGCACTAGCGGAAGAGATGGGAGAGGTTAGTTACAGTGCCAGACCTAGAATGTGTTACTGGTCCAAAGTTGTGCCCACTGCTTCTAAAGGCCAAAAATCAAAACATCAGAGTTTAGAGTAAGGAAAGGTTCCAACTGAGAAAATGGGAAACCTAATGCTTAAATCCATCTTAAAGTACTGATTTCAGTCTTATTTTATGTCTAGGGGAGGGGAAGTGGGAGGGGCAAGAGGTGATTGAAGACCACAGACATCTGGGCGCCAGCAGAGGTCTGAGGAAGATGGTGTTTAGTCAGTTGACCCTAGCTGATGTGAGTCCAGGTCACAAGGTTCCTGCAAGTATTTGATAAACAACACATACTTCCCTTATCTCCTTAGAAGAGTCATCCTCTGGCAAGGGGCTGTTTTTGTAAACCTCAAACCGAAAGCAGAATTCCTCCAATGACTTCCATGTCTATATGCAAGAAGCTATCAATGTGAAGGCCATGAGATTAGAGTTGGCTTGAACAAGATGGAGTTAGAGAGGTTGAGCTTTTCACTCTGTTACAAACTGACTGTGTGACCCTTTAGTAAGTTACTCTCCCTTGTAGGGAGCTGTTGTGGCCCCAGGCACGGAGGAGCTGCCTGGGTGAGCTGCAGATGTGCTCCCCTGCTCCCTGGGAGATGTGGGTGAGCTGCTGTGGCCCCAGGCACAGAGGAGCTGCCTGGGTGAGCTGCAGATGTGCTCTCCTGCTCCCTGGGAGATGTGGGTGAGCTGCTGTGGCCCCAGGCACAGAGGAGCTGCCTGGGTGAGCTGCAGAAGTGCTCTCCTGCTCCCTGACCCAGACCTTGAGGCACCAAGGCGATACTAATTTAGTTTGAGGCCTTACATTCTAGAAAGGCTTATTAGGAAGCTGGCCCTGGCCTGAAGGGTTAAGGAACAGTCAAGCTACATACCGAGCCAAGGACTCAATCCTTCCCAACAGTTCCCATTAGAAGCCGAGACAAAGATAGTTACCAAGGTCTGAGCTCCTGCAGGAGGCAGGGTGTTTATGCTGAAGGTGTGTTTGTGCGGCCTGGAGAGAACTACTTTGTATCCGGCACGGGGAAGGAATGTGGGGCAGGGTGCTATTCAGCAAAAACAACAGAGCCGGTATAAATTGAGCTTGGAAAATAAACTCGAGGCTGCAGCTGTCACGAGCCGCAGCCCTCCCGATCGCATCTTTTTTGTGTCTGTCTTTTCTCCATCCTCACCCCTACTCTTGGGACCGTTTGACTCTGCCGGCGGGCTCCGGCACTCCCTGTAACTCTAAAACAGGAGAGCACAGGCAAGCTCTAAGAACTTTAGAAAGAAGTATATGATTGGTAAAACATATGAATATATTGTCCTTAGGAAGACTGAAACATCCTGAATGGCAGCTGTTTTTCTCCAGCTTGATGGAAATAGTTCCAGAAATCTCTAGATCGTCTGAAAAGGGAAAGGTGCTTTGCTGCCATTATCTCATTTTATACTCCTAACAACAATCGCAAGGAAGATATTTTCATTTCTATTTGTATATGAAGAAACTAAACAGAGAGTTTAAGCAATATGCCCAAAGACATTATCTCCTTAGATCTGAGCAGTAAAGGCCTCCACTCGAGGTCCCACTTTTAGAGGGTGTGTCTGGCTCTCCTCTCGAGGCCTTCTTCCCTCAGTAGAGAAGAATCAATGGGGCAAGATGTGTCTACTTGGAGGCTTCACTTCTTTTCTTCTAAACCACACTCTATATACCTAGGACCCTAGAATATCCTGCCCAAAGGACCTGGAGTCCAAATCCAAGGCCTGCTTGTGCCTCTTCTCTAGGTATATCTTCCTGAAAATGGGCCACATGCACTGTGGGTTCACCCTAGGGATGGAATAGAAGATATAACTGCAAAGGCAGAACCCTCTCACATGAAGCTATTTGGAGAAGGGGTTAAAGGAAAGGGTGGACTTCCAGGCCAACAGGAGCCAGTTAGCCAATTAGACAGAGACAACCTCAAGGAGGAAAATGACCTTGACCTAGGCCTCAGAGGGTGGGTAGGACATAGAGGGTGGGAAGAAAAGAGGAGACCAGTCTGACTGAATCTAGGCCCTGTGTCCCTACCATTACCCTGGCCTGTGTCATGCTATGCTGCCTTGCTGGGTAAGAGTCCACTTGCTCCTCCTTAAGGGTGCTTAAGTCTATTGTTGATGGCTGTCATCTGAAAGCCATTCAATGCAAACATTTTTGGGCATGTTCTGCACTACCCCCAAGGACTTTCTCACTTATTTCCAGGTCATGAAATATAAATTAGTCAACCTTTCTGCATAGTACATAGGTAATTGCTAAGTCTTAAAATATGTATTCTTTTTGAGTCTGTAAATCCATTCTTAGGTATACATCCTAGGAAAATACTTAATGGCAGTCACAATAATTTACTATAACAAAGTTTATAGACCTAAATTCCTCGTATCAATCCTTTGACTTGGACCTGAATATACAAAGAGAAACCACAAGTGAAAAGCAGCAATGAAGGAGCAGAAGGAAAGAGAGAATTGTTCTAGGAAATTGCAGATATACACCCAAGCATGTATACAAGCATATGCAAATTCACACGTGTGTACACATTCTCATAAACCAAGGATTCTCCCAGATGATTTTGCTACAGGATAAAAAAGACAAACTTACAATTCTGTTAAAACAATTCAAACTATGTTAATAATATGTACCATTTACAAATGGAAAATAACTAGTAAGATATTTAATACAATTCTTTATAATAGGCACAATTAAGAAGAAACTTAAAAGCCTTATAATAAGGAACAGGTTAAATTAATTATGTAACAATCATATCATAGGTTTCTAACAAAACATTAAAATAATATATTGAGAACAGAAATGAGAGTTAATTTTTCACCTATACAATTAGAAAAGATGAAAAATATTGATTATACTCAGAGTTAGTGAGGTTATGGATAAACAAGCATTCATTCACATGCGCTTTGAGAACATAAAATAGTATATGGATATTAACCAGACATTGTGGTGATTATTTTACAATATATACAAATATCAAGTCATTATGTTGTACACCTGAAACTAACATGTTATATGTCAATCATACCTCAGTAATAACAATAAATAAATAAATACAAGGAAAATGCAAAAAAATAGAATAAAATAGTACATTTTTGAAGGTAATTTTGGCAATATCAAGCTTTAAAATACATGTGCTTTTGGACACATCAATTCCTCTTCTAGTGATTTATCATACAGAAACACTCCCATGCCAAATATGGTAATGGTAGTAGTTGTAGTAATTAACTATTTTTTATTTTATTTTTTTGGAAAAAGGAAAAAGTTTAAATATTCTTAAAAGGGGATTGGTTTGAGAATAGTTTGATCATTCATACAATGCAATACTATGCTGTGATGAAAAAATAATGATGTGGAGTTATATTTACTCGCATGAAAAAATTGTCCTATATATTGTTAAGAAAAAAAGCAAATTGAAAGTTAACAATGTGGTAGTACATTTTTGTCATAGCATACATATATTTATTTTTGTGTATTTAAAATAAGATAATATAATGAAATTCCACCATAACATGATAAAGTCCACACAACTTATTCCTATAAAATTTCAGGTTATATGAATGAAATAATTGATGTGAGCATATTTGGTTAGCTCGCAGCACAACCCAAATCCATCAGGGTCTCAGCTATGTTTTGATGCCACCTCATAATAGTTGTTTATTCAGTACTTGAGTTTAATTATCATCTTTCCATTTTCTCCTGTCCTCAAGCCCCATCACCAATCATGTTATATCCAATGTTAAGTTACTATGGGGTCTTACTGTATTTCTATATCATATTAGAAATTTGAATAAATATATACTTAACTATTCCCATAGATCATATTTGAAATGAGTATCCAATATAAAGGCAACTTAAAATTTTTTTATCTTAATAGGCATGCATTAATTTAGAATACTCAGAAAAATAATTGAGATAAAACTTTGAAAATATGAAGAAATAAAATATCTGACAAATATAAAACAGTCATAGTTTTACTGAAATAAAAATGTTTTTGTAATATATTGGCACATGAAAAAATCAGTTTACAAACAGTTACCTGCTGAGGATGCATTTTTTCAAGAATATATATATGTAGATGTAGATATTTATATGTATGCATTCTTAGAAAATATTATGTAATAATATACACCAAAATATTAGAAGTGGGTATGATTAGATGGTTGGTGGGCTTATGGGTGATTTATGTATTTTTTTATATACTTCTCTGTAGGTTTTTCTACATTTTCTCAGTGTGAATGTACAACTTCTACAATAAAGAATAGTCTACAAACAGTATGAACTTATTTTTATGACATAGCTCACAAATATACTTCTCTGTAGGTGAGCAGGATCTGATTTAAGGTCTCTACTACCTCTCTGAAGTGTGGGGTCCTTGTGATGGTTGAACGCTTCACATTTGCTTCCCTTGGCCCATTCCTGACTAAAATGAGACTCTCCTCCCCCATGTCCTATGCCTCCCTCCATTCCAATTCTGAGATAGTCAAGCTGTAGTATTAGACACACTTAGGAAAGGAGGTATCTCTTTCCTGAATTTTATCTCTTGAGCAGTCTTTTCTATGATTTTTTTTTTTTTTTGGCTAGGAAAAATAATATTGTTGACAATAATATAATATTTTAAGCAGATTATAAAATAGTCTTAGTTACCAACTCAACTCTTTTTTAAAAATATAAAAGAATAGAAAAAGAAAGGATTGCATTTCTGGCTCTGCTTGACAAACAACATTTATCTATAGTTCCTTGACCTTTTTTCCAGTGAAAATGTTTTACTTTTGCAAATAAAGGCAATAAGTATTATTATTTAAAAGCAGGTTATAAAACAATGTGTATAAAATGATCCTAGTTATATTTAAAATACATATAGAAGGAAAGAAAACTCTCAAGGATCTATACTCAATTTCATTTTTGATGACTCTCAAACACATATTTCATCCACTCATTCAACACATTAATTAGGCACTTACTAGGTATTGTCAACCCTAATCCAAAGGTCCTTCCCAGAACTTTCTTCTCAATGATCCTTCCTGATTGGACATGTAAGGGTAGTGGAACTGCATTTTAAGATGAGGCTGAATTTTATAGTCAGCATATAAAGTGAAATCCCACCTAGTCAAATTTACCTTTGAAATATTTAGACCCCTACTTCACAACATATTAACATAAACTGTAATGTTTATGGGAGAAAAGTCATACAAAAGAAGTTTTATGAGAATATGGAGTTTAAAAAATTATGCCTATTATTTTTGTATATTTTCCAATTTTCTGCAGTTAACCTGAATTACATACACAGAATTATGAAATACATATTTTTAAGATAACTCAGATTTCATTCACTGTTGTCAATATATAATACATATATAAATATATACAACTTTAAAATTAAAATATTTATGTCCCAGATTCAGTATGAAGGAGGAGAGGAGGGGATACCAGTTCCTGTGACTGGGATGGAGGAAGTTATTTTTATATGTATAAATATGTATGTATATATATTTATATTTACTACACTGAGCCACCACATTACACATATTTTCTATCTAACAATGCAATGTAAATATTTCCATGTTATTAAATATTGTACTTCATCATGTTAAAATTAACAGTAATTTATTTAGTCAATTCCTTGTTTTTTAATCTTTAGTTTGCAAGCCATCAATAAAATCTTTGCACACAAGTATAATCCCTAAGGAAATTTTTCTAAAAGTGAAATTGTTAGGTCTAAAAGTCTGAAAAATCTTATGATTTTTTTCCATGTGAATGACCTCATATAAAATGGATGGTGCCCGGCCAGCTGTGACTCAGAGGTTGAGCATCGGACTATGATCTAGGCGATTGCGGTTCGATTCCCAGTCGAGCCACATGCCTGGGTTGCAGGCTAGATCCCACATAGGGGGCTTGCAGGAAGCGGCCGGTCAATGACTCTCTCATCATCGATATTTCTATTTATCTCTCTCCCTCTCCATTCCTCTCTCTGAAATCAATAAAGATGTATTTATTTTAAAAATGGATGGTGTGATTAACAAAAAATATTCCCCAATTTGACAGGTGAATAAAGAGAAACAGTACCTTGAATTTTTAATTTGTATATTTTAACCACTGGTGAGGTTGAAAAACTTATACTTATTCTCCACATAGATGTCTTTTTTGGTTAATACCCTATTGATGTCTTTGCACCAGTTTTTAGGCCATGATAACCACTGTTACTTTGTTGATTTTTTAAGAATGTTTTATTACAGATAACCATTGTTTCAGTTAGTCTCATTGTTTGTAAGGAATAGAGACTTAGGCTAGCTCAGCTGAGGCAGGATCCATGGTGAGAATTTATGAGGCAGTAAAGATCTTAAAAGAATCTGAGAACTGACAGCCAGTTTCTGATGTACTTGAAGATTTTAGTGCTCTCCCATTAACTTGGCTCAACTGCTGTCTCAGCCTCTTCTCCCTTCCTCTCAACCCTCATCTCCACCTATGTCATGTCTCTACCTCACAGTTTCAACTTCCTCATGTCATCCTGCTCATGTATCAGGCTTTCTCAGGTTCCTAAGGTACAAACTATCTTCTCACAAAAATGCATGTACCTGCCAGTCCCAAACATGCACAAGCTTGCATACAATTTCAGGCAGTCCCCAGACTTCCCCAGATGAGAACACCACGTCTAGGTGAAATAAAATGGTTAATGGGTAAAAGTTCCTTGAACACTGGTCTAAGATTGGCTGAGGGGCCACCAGGGCCAGAATGGAATGATAGGCAGCAACCCTGCAGCCATACTAGGCTCCTCCCAGGTTCTCTAGAGACAAGGAGGCCAGAGGTGAGAGGCCTTGTTCATTCGTAGGCTGCATTCTTCAGAACATACATAACTAAACCAATTATTTATAGATTAAAAACTCCCAGGAGTGGAAAAGACAGATCATTTTTCTAAAACAGGACAAAAATAAGAAACTTATTAGGCTGTATGAGGATTAGTTTACTGAACAAATAAAGTGTTGACTTGTTTTTGGAAAACTTAGGTTTAAAATTTTCAAATGAATTAGTCTGTATTTTGTAAAGCTACTTAGGAAATATCACTTAAAATATTCTTTAATTGATAAAGAGAAACATAACTAAGTTATGAAGAATTTTCTATTTAGTAGAAAATCTTATTTTTTCATTATGAATTACTTTTTTCCCCAAGAAGGGAAAAGATTGTGAATAATTAGCATGTTTTAAAAATTTGCTCTTTCCTTTGTATGTGATTGGAAATATTTTCTATTTGATATGTCAATTTAGCCAAATAATAAAAAATATTGGAATAAATACTCATTCTCCTCTTGTCCCTGAAAGGTAATTATTGTATTTCTATAATGTAAAAAAAAAAAACAAAAAAAAACGCATTTTAAGTTTAAAAATTGGAACAGTAAAGTACATAGATGAAAGTTAATGTTTCACTTTCCACTCTCGGCTTCCTTTCCTGATACTTAACTTTCTGTCCATTTAAATGCAGGTAGGGCCTCAGGGGAAAAGCAAAGATTACAGGGAGAGGAGGTGGGGAGAAGTAGGCTGAGTGTGGTTAGAACTAGGGAAAGGGCTAATTTCACAAGAATTGTAAGTGGACTGTAACCCCAAAAGAAAATGCTGCGTCTCCCTGATGATTAGAGAACGCCAAATACTACACTTGGCTTCCTGAAATGCCAAGGTGGAAAAAGAGACATTCCAGATTCTGGGTGAAGGGAGGGGGGCGGTTAGGGTTCCCTCTGCCTTGCTTGAGTGGGAGGGAGGATTGGGAGCCTGAAATCTCCTGTGACATCGCCAACACGTCACAGGAGTCTTCTTGGGCCCAAGTCCCTTTCTTCCTGTATTTTGTATCCTCTGAGTAATGCTTCCTGCTGCAGAGGAGGAAAACCTTCTGGTCGAGAAATGAGGGAAAAGCAACTGTCCCCCGAACGCTGTAGGTTTGGGTTCCTACTGGAGCAGCCTGGGGTAACCTGGGCATCGGGATAGCTATCTGCTGAGGACAGAACCCTCAAGTGGATCAGAGTTGTGTTCTTGACACCCCTGCCTTACCTCCATTTTGAGTGGTCTTGGGTATATGAATATGGGTATATGCCGGAAGGCTTTCCACTTATACAAGCCCCGCTACCCGTGTCCCATACACATTTTGCTGCAAAACATTTTGAAAGTAGGGGTGTGGAAAAGAATCACAAGATAAAGACAGAGAGAGACGGAGAACAAAAGTTCTATTTTAAATATTCCCCCTATTCCATGATTGTGGGTATTTAAAAGACAAGTAGTTAGAATGGCTTCGGAGAAAGAGGACGGATAAAGACGGACAAAGTTGGGATACAGGTTGCGGAGATGCGGAGCGGGTTCAGGTAAGGGCCAGGCGGCAGCGGGTCCGCACTGGGTTCTAGGCTGCAACAGCCTCCTCTTCATCCGCCCCAACGGTCATGAGGGCCAGCGGGTCAGGGCTGCGGCCCTTGCTGGCAAGAATGCGGAGGAGGAGCAGGAACCAGCAAAGTTAGGCGCAGGTTAGGGGGCAGGAACAGAGTCCTGTCTGAGGCTCCTCTCTTTTTTGGTGCCTGCATAAGCTTCAGATAGGATCTACAAGAAAAAATGGAGAGCTTCACTAGAGAAGAGCGAGCGAGCGGAAGGGAGAAGCTCCCACTGGAGGCTCGCCTAAAGGGCACATGATTCCTCTCAGGTGGAAAAAATAGAATTAAAAAAACCATTGATGGTGACAGAAGATGATTTGACTTTGGGTAGTAGGCACACAGTGCAATATACAGATCTTGTAGCATAGAAATCCACAACTGAAACCTATATGATCCTATTAACCAATGCACCCCAGTAGATTTAATAATAATTTTTAAAAAGATATTGGTTCTGAATCTTGAAAGGTGCATAGTAACACCTCTGTCCTTAGTGGTGATGGTGGTGACCTTTCCACCAAGCATTCAGTCCTTTCGCTTGCCTTTTCTCTCCTGGGAGTAATGGAGTCCAAAGTAGAATAAACGGGGAGTGTGTGCGGGGGAGTGTGGGGAAGGGAAAGGAAACCTCAATATGGAAAATGTACTCAAGGAAAAAAGGAGTGGAACAGGTCCCAGTGCAGAAAGGAGAGGAAGCTCACCCCTCCATGAAGTCAGGAACCTGAAGGCAGTATTAGAGGGAGTTGGGCTTCACTTTTCCAGAATTTTAGAGGAGGTATGCCTATTAGCTTATCAATAACATTAAAATGACAGATGGAGATTCAGATGATATGGAATGGTTCATGGAAGAGATGAAAGAGTTAAACTCAGGGCAATGAAGTTAAGGTATACTCCACATGGCTTTATTTTATTTATTTGTTTATCCTCATCTGAGGATATTTTTTCCATTGATTTTTAGAGAAAGTGGAAGAGAGAGAGGGAGGGGACAGAGAGAAACATCAATGTGAGAGAGATATCATTGGTTGCCTACCCACATGCTCCCCCTACCCAACCAAGGATCTAACTTGCAACCTCAGGTACTGCCCTTGACTGGGAATGGAACCCATGCCCCTTCGGAGCAGAGCTAACGCTGTAACCACTTAGCCACACTTGCCAGGGATCCACAAGCTTTAATGGGGGCCACCCTCATGATCACCACCATGGTGAGTTTTTCCTTATGCCTTGAAAACTGAGGTTTTCACTGACTCTTCATCCTTACTTTCTGTTTCTTTGCCTTTTCTTGATATAATTTTGCTGACTCAGTTGGTTCAAAGCTTTTAGTATTGCTGGCTTCTATTTGAATATTGCATTCTGGCCTAGTCAACAAGTCTTTCTTTCTCAGCAAATATGTTTCTGTTTTAATAGAAAGATGTTTACTATGCGTTTTAAATTTAAAAAGTTACAAAGCAATGTGTAAATTTATCATTGTTTCATTTTAAATCATGTATATTTATGTATCACATATATAAACAAAGAGTCTTAAAGTATATATACTAAAATCCAGGTGTTTATATGGCATAATTGTGAATGATTTAAATTTTTTTCTCTTTGATAACTGTATTTTCTCTGAATTTGTATGTAGTACATGTATCCCTACATATAATAAAGCAATGTGTCCATCAGCTTTTAAAAGTGTCATTTAACATAAACTTGTTAAAAGAACAAAAAATGTATTTTAAGATTTTAAATAATTCATTATTTAGCAATATAACCCTAGTATTTATTATCATAACATTACTTTAAAGGGTCATCCTTGTCTTCTGTGAAAAAGGAAAACTGTTTGCTGGTGAGTGGATCAGATGAGGTACTGAATGTCTCAGAGAGGGCTGAGAGATGTCTAACCTGTGCTCAGGAATAAGCTCAGGCTGCTTAAAAGTGCATGCCACCCTCCTCTGGATACTGCCATGTCTTCTAGACATTACTGTCACTTTTTCATCTTTTTCCTTCTTTTGACTGTAGATGATGTGTTAGAATCCTCAAGGTGACAAAGTTCCACTGTTTTCTATGAGATCATTGTTACACTTATGAAGGTGAGCACCACACAAATGCCCCTCTGGAACTGATATCTTAACCAAAGTCTTAGTATAAAGAGATCTCTCTTATTTTACTTATAGGTCCTCCATTCTCCAAAGACTCAGACATGATTCCATTTGAGTGAACAGTGCTGGGTCAACAAATGAATATGAGACTTCATTAATAAAGTAAATGATGATTAAAATAAAATTATGATTTGAACAGTTGAAGTCAGCCAACCACTTATAATCTTATTTATAATAAAGACTAAGTTGTTTTTCTATATATTTTAATAGTGGAAATTTACAGGAATATGCCCGGCCGGGCATGGCTCAGCTGTTGAGCGTCGACCTAGGATCCAGGCTATCGGGGTTCGATTCCCAGTCAGGGCACATGCCCAGGTTGCAGGCTCAATCAATGACTCTCTCATCATTGATGTTTCTATCTCTCTCTCTCCTTTCCTCTCTCTGAAATCAATAAAGATATATTTTTTAAAAGTTTTTTAAAAAAAGTTAAAAAAGAAAAAGAAATTTACAGGAATACTCTCCAGTTGGTGATGACATTGGCTTTTCATGCCTGCCATGCTTTTGCCAGAGGTGATTTTTCTTTCAGTACATTTCACAGTCTGTCATAGAAAAAATTCTGAGCAGACCCACCCACTAGGGCAAGAGACATACATAAAGTTTATAAATTACAGAGATATTCACCTTCTTAGATTAAAACTGAGTAACACTCTCTTACCCTAGCAGTTTTGGCTCAGTGGTTAGATTGTCCATCCATGGACTGAAGAGTCCCAGGTTCTATTCCTGTCAAAAGCATGTACCTTGGTTGCAGGCTCGATCCCTGGCCCCAGTCTGGAAGTGTGTGGGAAGCAACCAATCAATGTGTCTCTTTCACATGAATGTTTCTCTCTCTCTGTCTCTCTCCCTCCCTTCCGCTCTCTCTAAAAAAAAATCAATGGAAAAAATATCCTCTGGTGAGGATTAACAAAATAAAAACAAAAATCTGAGTAACACCCCCAAACCTGATCGCATCCCTTCATGAGGGAGTTTAAGACATTTTGTAAGATAAACAATTCCATAAGAGTGTTAGTAAGTATTGCTCTGCAAAACTGTGCCATTCTCATAGCAAGTACAGTTTACCAACTCTTAGTGCCTATTACAATCTTTGATACATTGTAAATGGTGAATACATGTTCAATATGGCCATTATGACTCTGTGAGGTCTTCAAGTCCTTGATCTAGTTATTCTATTGACTAAAGAACAGAAGATAAGTCATTGTATTTATCTAGAGGCAAAGACTTGCATTTAATAAGGAGCCTAGTAGGGGCCAAATGGCATGCCAAATTAAAAGACAGATACAGTTCAGTGTGATGTTTAGAGCATGTTTAGAGCATGATACACAAACTGCCTGATTCAGGATTTCTTGTCTCTCTTGCTAACACAGACTTTGGTATCTTTTCCTAGATTCCACGAATCAAAAACACTTCCAACCAGGCCCCAAAATATATATTATCATGTTTCCCTGATAGATTCTAATGCATACTAACACTGGAGAAACACTGGTAGTGCAGTGGAAACACAATTATATTGAGTACTGTCTTATTCCATTCATGCTTCAGTAACAAAAATACCATAGATTGGGTGGGTTAAATAAAGGAAATTTATTCTTCACAGTTCTGGAAGTTGGGAAGCCCAAGATCAAGGTGCTAGCAGATTTTGCATCTGGAGATGGCCTGCTTCTTGTTTCGTACACATCTATCTCTCCTTGCTGTATCTTCATGTGGTGGAAAGGACAAGGGAGTTTGCTGGGGTCTCTTTTACAGTCACACTAATCCCTTTCATGAGTGATCCACCCTCAAGACCTAATCACTTCCCAAAGACCCAACCTCCAATTATTACAGTGGGCATTAGGTTTCAATATATGAATTTGGGTGAGAGGGGGCACAGACATTCAAGCTATAATAAGTACAAATATGCCTAGAAATACACTGCAAGGAAATACAACAAAATTTCAGTGATCCTAGCAATGCATATATCACATTACCTAAATTGTCTTTTTCTATTTAGGACTCTATTTATTTTATTTTTTAAAATTATTATTATTATTTTAATCCTCACCTGAGGACATGGTTATTGATTTTTTTAGAGAGAGGGAAGGGAAAGAGAAAGAGAGAGAGAGAAACATCAAAGTGAGAGAGAAATATTGATCGGTTGCCTTCCTGTAATCTCTCTGACCAAGGATTGAACCCACAACCTGGGTATGTGTCCTGACTGGGAATCGAACCCACAAGCTTTCGGTGTATGGGAGGATGCTCCAACCAACTGAGCCACACCGAACAATTCAATACTTCTCATGTTGGGATACATCATGAAATAGAAATATAGATTTTATGTAATGGTTTTATTTTTTCTCAAAACAGTGTTTCCAAATCAATGGTCTATATTGCTGATGCTATAATCTAATAATCAAGAAAGTAAGGTGTATAAATATGTATGGAAATGGGCATATGTAAGTAGAGAAAGAAAGGAATTCACTACTGATGATATGTGGGAATGGATGTGTGATTAAAGGTGATTTTTCTGTCATTATTTGCTTCAATGTCATGTTTTTTTTGTACAGTTCTTATCTTATTGCCATTAAACCAATTCTGCATATCTCATTCCATTAATTTGGAATATGAAGAAAACAATGGTAATAATAACAATATTCTTAACATACTTTAGTGTGCACCATGTTCCAGACAGTGGTCTAAGCTATTTACAGGTACTAATCAATCCATTCTTCAAAAGAAACCTGTGAGAGCTATTCTACCAATGTCCCCACTTTACATAGGAGGAAATTGAGGCACATACAGGCTAAGCAAATTACCTGGGGTTGTACAGCTAGTAAACTTTAAAACCTGTAGATAGCCAAAACTACTGGGCTCCAGAATCAGTGATTTCAGCTTCTCAAATAATAAATCTATTAAAATGTTGAATGGAACAGCTAGATACAGCCACCTATTTTCTTAAATATAATTTTAAAATTAAATTATCTTTCCAGATATTTTAGTAGTGGCAAATCTCAATCTTATTGTTTCTTTTACAAATAATCATATTTTCCCTCACACTGAATAAAACTGGGCATAATGGATATAATAAGGCAATTGATATTGAGAACCAAAAAGAAAAAAAACAAAGGGGGGAAAATGGAGTCCCCAACACTGAAGGCTTGAGAAGTCAACATAATAAGTCCAAATTGTGAGAAAGATGAAATTAAGAGAAAGCAGAAACTATGAAGAAGCAGAAGTAAGGACACAGAGAAAAGCTATCTGATAAAAAATTAAGACCCCTCTTAGCAATGGGAAAGAAACAGACATTAGTTGTGTGAATGTATATTTTATGGGACAGAAATTCACCACATTGATTTCTTCAGGTTTTTTTTATCCATACGCATTTCAAAAATGAATAGGTATTGTGTAGTAAATAATACCTCCTAATTTGTTTTAAAATATCATGATGGATTTATGTTTCTCCTTTAACAAAACTTGAATGTCTATTGGAGAAACTTAAAAAGTAAAACCCTAGCTGGTTTAGCTCAGTGGTTGGAGCGTTGGCCTGTGGACTGAAGGGTTCTGGGTTCGATTCCAGCTAAGGGCATGAACCTTGATTGCAGGCTCAGTCCCCAGTCCCAGTCAGGGAGCATGCTGGAGACAACCAATCGATGTGTCTCTCTCACATAGATGTTTCTTCCTTCTCTCTGCCCCCCCACCATTCTCTGAAAAGCAATGGAAAAAATACCCTCAGGTGAGGATTTTTAAAAAAAAGGTAAAGTAAAGGGCTACCTTGTGATCAGAGCCAGCACAGCAGCTTGAACGTCACGTAGCAGAAAGCCTGTGGCAAAGAAACAGGGTTAATCTTGATAAGCAGTGGAACAAATTTTGAAACTGTTTAGACTGAGATACCCTTGGAACATTTATGAAGAGAATTCCATTAGAGAAGTGGGTAAGCATTTGTAGGGCCAGAGGGCAGTTTGGGATCTAAATGTGGAATTGAGTTTTCTCAAAACTAAGACTCTAGTGACAGCTGCAGAAGTGGATGAGATCAGCCAAAGAGAACATGGAGACTGAGAAGAGAGAGGACGTGCAATATTTAGGGGAGCAATATAACTCAGGCTGTAAGAGTCCAAGGGTTGGAACCTGTCAGTTCTAGGTGCATCTAAATCTCCACTCTGTCCCTTATGATTCCAAGTAAAAGTAAAATGATAAGATAGCTATATAAGATTCACAATGAATATAAAAAGAGAAAGAATGAAGCTGACAGAATGTTAAAAGTTATTATGCAAATTGTACCTATAAGGAAACTTGTAGTACTTTAAAATATCAAACAAGGTAGAATTCAAGGCAATGGACATTTATATAAATAAAGAGAAAATTTAATTTTTAAAAAGATCAATCCACCAGGATAGTATCATAATCCTTTATTTATATACAGCTAAAGAAATAAAGCAAAAAGTAAAATTAGAATAAAAGGACATGTAGAAGAATCCATAATCATAGTGGGAAAGAATAATTTGGTTTTTGGTAACTAATAATATCATAAATGTATCAGTAAGGATATTAAAATTTTACCCCAGATAGCCCCAAGATAGCTCACTTGCTAAGAGTCCAGGAATTAGCACCAAACCCATATTCTGCCTCTTATTAGCTGTGTGACTCTCATGTTTTTTACATCATAAACTTCCTTCTGAAACTAATGAGAACTATAGGCTATCTCATCAGCACATGCATACACCTCGAAGAAATGGATACATTCCTCTCTCTCCCTCTCTCACACACACATATGTGCACGTAAATTTGAACACAAGTTTAGGGGATACACAAGTTTCCTCTGTGAAGACCTTGTGGTCTAATGAATTCAACAGGAGCATAGAACAAGAGGGTCAAATAGAAAACAAATAGTAAGATGAGAGGCACAAACACAAGTATGTCAATGATTAGAGTGAATGTAAATGGACTGAATATTTTAAATGAGACTGGATAAGTAAGAATAAATCATATGCTGCTTAAGAAGACACACCTTAAATGTAGTGACACAGAGAGACTGAAATTCAAAGCGTGGAAAAATACACACATGTATGTCGTAACCAAAGTAAAGCTGGTGTAGCTATGAAAATAGCCAACAAGGTGAGCATTAAGTCAGGAAATATTACTAGAGATAGAGATATATTTTATAATGATAAATAGTCAATCTAATAGGCAGATACTAAAATTCTAAATCTGTATGCTCCTAGTGACATTGCTTCAAAATATAAAATACAAAAAATATCAGAAATAAAAGGAGAAATAGATAAATCTAAAGTCATTGTGGGACATATAAGTAATTGATAGGAGAATCAGGAAAAATCGGTTGAAATATTGAAGATTTAAGCAACAAAACTAACAAATTTGATCTAATTTACCTATAGAGCAATACAACCTACAAATGCAGAATTCAAATTATTTCAAGGGCAAATGGGACATTTGCTAAAACTGACCTTCCGCTAAGGCCATTAAGCAAGTATCAGCAAATTTCAAAGTGCTGAAGTAATTCAGAATATGTTCTCTGATGACTGATGGATAAAGCTAAAAATTAATAATGTAGATATCAACAAGAAAATCTCAAGGCGTTTGGAAATTAGGCAATACATTTCTCAATAATTCATAGGTAAAAACAGAAATGACAAATTTATTATTATCTTTAATGAGTGATAAGGAAAACACAACACATGAAAACACATGGGATGTAGCTATCTGTGTTTAGTAAGAAATTTCATGTGCCTAAATGCATATATTAGAAAAGAAGAAAGACTGAAAATATAAATAATATAAGTTTGCTTGTAAATAAATTTTTGAGAAAGAACCAATATAAATCCACACGTTTCTTAAGGCAAGAAACAACTATGAACTTCCACTATCAAGTTTGCGGGCCAGGGAGACCTTCTTGGCCTTGGGGACTGGGATGTGGGAGAGAAAGTAGGAATTGTGTGGGAGGGAGGCCAGGAAGAGTGGGTGCTGGAGGGCTGTCCCTGGGCTGGGCTCCTGCCTTAATCCCAAGGCAGCCCCAGTCCCTGTCCACTGCCAACAGTCCTTGGTGGTGGAGGGGGTCAAGTGGGAATAAGTGGAAACTCGGGGGACAGAAAAAAAAAAGAAAAAAATTATGAATAGAAATTAAAAGAATTGAAACATTCAGAAGAAAGAAACAAACAAAATGTGATTCTACATAAATACTAATAAAATCAAACCCTCTAACAAAAGCGATCAAGAAAGAAGACACAAAATGAATATCAGGGATAAAAGAGAACAACAGTACATTTTCTTAAGATTTTAAGAAGATAATAAAGGGGTAATGTGAATAACTTCATACCAATAAATTTAAAAATTTAGATTAAATGCATGAATTTATTTAAAAAACACAACTTCAAAAGGGGAAAAAAGAAGAAATAGAAAATCTAAACAGCCCCACATCTATTACAAGAATTGAATTACAATAAAAAATGTGACATTGTATACACCTTTGGAATAACCGCAGGAGGAGCTATGAAGACCCAAACAAAAGGATCCGACAAAAAAAAAACCTATTAAAAAAAAACCAAACATTTAGTGTCTCTAGAAATTGTCCTAAGGTAAAACAGAAAATGAAGAAACATTTATTCTAGAATAATGGTAAAAACAGCAAGGGTTTCTGGTATTTGAACCAGGACGTGCTCACTCCTTCCTCTCCACCCAGCTCTGGTTAAGAGTGTTAAATAAAAACCTACATATCTGAAAGCTTTTCTGAAAAAAGGGTTTATTAAGCCATATGCTAGCCAGAAAAAGGATCAGGTCCTGGGACATGTTTAAACCACCAACAACAGGGCCAGATGGAAAAGATGAACGCATCCGCCATCCTGGAGCTGACAGGGTTCTTGTATACAATAAGTTTGGGGAAGAAAGATGTAAGTTGTTTTGAAAGAATTTACATTGGCTATAAATGAGAGGAGTGGGAATAAGTGAAATGGGCAATTCTAGGATAGGTGCATAGTTCACAAGGAAAAAGTATTACTACTATACTTGATGGGTTGTAGGCAACAGTCTGGAAAGTTCATGCATAAGCAGGATGTGGTGATGTCTGGTGGTTGGCTATTTTTTTCTTTAGATAGCCACCTGGAATTTGGTTCAAAGTTTCAACAAATATTCAGGAATGTTATTATCTTTTTTTAGTTTCAGCCTACAGCTGTTAACTGATTACTTTAGTTGTCTTTTTCTCCCACTCTCCCTCCTGCTGTAATTTAAATTAGGACATCTCAGAATTTTTCTCTTGCCAACAGAAACTCTGGACAGTTATGGCAAAGAAGACAGGATTTCTTTTCCCCTCAGCTCTCAATCAAAGCTTATACTTTGAGGGCAGGCCACCAGCATTTCTTATCCCTTCCAAAATAGAGTTGAAGAGGCTAAATTTTTGGTGAGTGTGGCCAAGAGGTCATGGATTCCCTCTTTAACCAGCCACTACCTACTGGACAGAAGTTCTACCCACCAATGGCAGACCAGGAATACAGGGGTCCTGATTGACCTCACCCCAACATGCTCTTAGAGTAGAGGTTGTACACCAAGAGAAGAAAGCCAAACAAACAAAACAAAACAGAGGCTACTGTCCTGCCCCAGAGTAGCAGTTCAGAGCCTTTGCTGAGGGAGAGAAGCAGTCTGTAAGTATAGAGAACTCCGATGTGCTCCCTAAAAGAGCTGACTTAATTTGAAACACAGTTTGAGGAAGATCCAGTTTAAGGGTATAGTAAGAAACAAATAGGTTCTTTTAATTAAGAGCAACAAGTTAAACCATAAGCCACCTTGTACACAAGGGAGAGAGTTAATAAAAAAGAGTCTGTTAGGGATCAGAATAAACTTCAAATATTGGCCTCAACTGTCCCTGACTGAATTTAATTTGATCAGACTTTTGAGTGTTTTATGCCCCAGGGCTTTGTTGAAAACAACAGAGCAATCAGACTATAATTAGTGGAGCCTAATAGGCCAAGCATAATACCAAATGAAGCAGACAGTTTAACACAGTGATCAAAGAAAGAGAAAGTAAAAAAAAGAGTGTTGGTAAAATCCACTGTAATCCCAGGATGCCTGTGCATATGCTTAAATTTTCACCCTCTGAGGAGTGACATCAAAAGGTTCACATAGTGGGGGAAATAAGCTTCACTAACATAGCCTGGCCAAGTCACAAAACAAATAAGCAAGCAACAATGAAAACAATGAGTGGGTGAGGGAAGGTGAATCAGTAGCTAAGGAAGCTAAAATATATTACTTAAACTGTACAGATTTCAACAAAAATGACAAAATATGCTGTCAAAGAAAAATTATACTAGACATAATTAAATATGAAAGGAAAACTTTATTCCTTGAGACTGAATTCAACTCCAAATACAGCAGAGACAGCAGGGGATTTGTAATCAATAAGCAGGGAAAGGGAGTCATTGGATTAAAAATTACTAAAAGAAACTTGATTAGAAGAGGAACTTCAATGAATTGCAAAGGTGGGAAGATTCTTGCTAAAACTGAGATCAACAAGATTCTCTGCTAAAACTGTTCTTGACAGTCCAAGGACAGGGCCTAGTCAAGAAGAGGGCTCAAAGGAGACTGATTAAACTTTGGTCAAGAAAAGAGTACTTATAAATGCAAAGAAACAAGAATATGAGACCCATACACAGGAAAGAGAAGGCAACACAAACTGCTTCTGAGAGGGACAAGATGTCAGATTGAACATCCAAAGCCTTCAGAGTAACCGTTATAAATATCTTCAAAGAACTAAAAGAAGCCATGCTTAAAGAAATGCTGGAAGATATGAAGACAATGTTTCATCAAACACAGAATATCAATAAAGACTAAGATAACTTAAAAAACAAAATGGAAACTGAAGTTGAATAGTATAATAATGAAAATGAAAAATTCATTAGGGGTACTCAACAGCGGATTTCAACTGGAAGAAGAAAATATGAATGAAGTTGAAGAATGACAAATAGAGATTATGCAATCTAAGTAACAAGGAGAAAACAGAAAGAAGAAAAATGATCAGAGGCTCTGAGACATGTAACACACCTTTAAACAAATCAATATTTGTGTGATGCAAGTATCTGAAGAAGAGGAAAGAGAAAAGAGTAGAAAATTATTTAAAGAAAAAATAATGGCTGAAAACTTCCCACATTCACTTTTAAAAAGTAGAAAAAGAAGAGCAAACTAAACTGAAAGCAACCAGAAGACAAGATATTATTACAGAACAAATTAATGAAATACAGAGGAGAAAAATATAAAGAAAATTAACATTATCAGAAATTGCTTCTTTGAAGAATAACATTGACAGACCTTAACTAGATTGAAAAGAAGGAGAAAATACAAAGTACTAAAATCAAGAATAAAAGAGGGGGCAGTACAATAAACTTCACTGAAATAGAAATGGGCTATAAAGGAATATTATGAACAATTGTATGCCAACAAACTTGATAGCTTAGATTAAATGAACACATTTATATAAAAGACATGAACTACTGAAACTGACTCAAGATGAAATAGAAATAATGGCCAAAAACTTAACAAATTTGATGAAAACATGAATCTACACATCAAAGAAGCTCAACAAACTCCGAGTAGAATAGAAAAAACAGAACCACATTAATACATATTATAATCAAACTGCTGAAAGACAAAGACAGAGAAAAAATTTCGGAAGCAGCAATAACAGTGACTTCTCACATATAAAGGATACTCAATAAGATTATCATCCAATTTCTCAGCAGAAATCATGGAGAACAGAGATCAGTGCAATGATATATTTTAAATGCTAAAAAAAACCCCACACAAAACAACAACACCCCAAACTGTAAACCAAGAATTCTATATCTGGTAAAAAGTGTCCTTTTAAAATGAGGGAGAAATTAAGACACTCAAATGGCATTTCGGAGGATTCCAAAATGACAGCGCATTCAGTGGAAGTTACATTGACACTTTCCCAGGAACAAACTGGAATTACAATATAGAAAAACCATCCTGAATAATCAACTGAAGACTAGCTGAAGAGCACCCTCATAACCAAGAATGTAAAGCAAAGACCACATAGAAGCTGGTAGGAAGTGTGGAGACACGAGAGGGCTGGCTGTGTTCCCGCCGGCAGCAGCTGAAGGTCCGGAGGGATATCTCAGCTGTACTGGGTTCCCACTGAGATTTCTGGGGCCTAAACCCCAAGCTGGCTGCAAAAAACAGCAGGGGTTCTGTCTGCCAGAGAGAGACAGTTGGAAATGCAGGCAATCCACAAAATGGCCAACCCACAAAATTTTGTGTGCAGCCACTCACCTTGGGCTCTGGCAGAGGTGAGGACAGAGTGGACTAGAGCTGTGAGAGAAGAATCCTGGGTTAGGGCTCTGGAGATGGAGCTCAGAGGGCTGCTGTCTGGATTCCTGTGCTGAGTCATTCCACCCATACTGCAGAGGACATCTTTGTCAGGCAGACCTTTATCAGCCAGGCAGCTTTTGCCTTGGGGGGGGAGCAATTGCCCCACCAACTGGAAAACCTCTCACTCCTCCCTGTGTCCCTGAAGCTCATTAAGAGACTAAGATCAATTAGCCTGCAGGCAGAGGTGGACCTTTGAGGGCTTTGACTCTTTGGCTGATCTGCTTCTGGACCCGGGTCTTGGAAAAGCAGACTTTGGTGTACATCTTGGTCCTGTCCAAATGCACCTAGCCCGAGCAGAGGAAACAACAAGCCAGCACAGCAGAGGCAACCACAAGCAGTGGGTTGTTGATAGCTTCAAACAGGGTACTCAAGGCCAGTCACTAACAGCATCTGACATTGGCCTACACCAGAGACCCTCCAAAAAGACTGAGAGTCCTAGCAGATCTACCTAATACATAGAAACAAACCCAAATAGGTAGCCAAAATGGGGAGACAAAAAAACAAGCCTCAAATGAAAGAACAAGAGAAGTCTCCAGAACAAAAGCTAAATGAAATGGAGATAAGCAATCTATGAGATATAAAATTCAGAATACTGAGTGTAAGGATGCTCAACAACATGAGAAAAGATATGGAAACTATGAAGGAAATTAAGAACAACATAGCAGAAATAAAGAATGCATTGGGAGGAATAAACAGGAGATTAGAGGAAGCTGAGGATCGGATCAGCAAATTAGAAGACAGGGTAGAAAAAATCACTCAATCAGAGATCCAAAAAAATAAATAAATAAAAACTGGAGGACAGTTTAAGGGAGCTGTGGGACAACATGAAACATAACAATATTTGCATTATTAGGAGTAACAGAAGGGGAAGAGAATAAGCAAAGGATACAGAATTTGTTTGAAGAAATAATGGCAGAAAACTTTTCTAATCTTGTGAAGGAAAAAGTCACACAAATTTAGGAGGCACAGAGTCCCAAGCAATAAGAATCCAAAGAGGCTCATGCCCAGACACATTATAATTAAAATGCTAAAAGAGAGAATCTTTATTATTATTAATTATTATTATTATTATTTGTGTTTTGTTTAAAATATTAGATGTCCCTTTTTCTCCCTAATGCCCCACTCCACCTCCTCCCATCTCCCTCCCCAGTCCCTCTCCCCACCATTGTCCATGTCCTTGGGTTGTGCATATATGCATATAAATTCTTTGGTTACTCTCTCCCTCCACCCACCTGCCCTCCTCCATCCCTCTGACATTTGTCAGTCTGATCTATGTTTCCATGTCATTGAATTTATTCTGTTCATCAGTTTATTAAGTTCTTTGGATTACACATATAAGTGAAATCATGTGATGTTTGCCTTTCTCTGCTTGGCTTATTTCACCTAGCATAATATTCTCCAGGTCCATCCATACTGCCCCAAAGGGTACGAGATCCTTCTTCTTTAGAGCTGCATAGTGTTCCATGGTGTAAATGTTCCACAGCTTTTTATCCACTCATCTACTGATGGGAAATTGGGCTGTTTCCAGATCTTAGCTATTGTAAATAATACTACTATGAACACAGGGGTGCATATATTCTTTCTGATTAGTGTTTCAGGATTCTTAGGATATATTTCTAGAAGTGGGATCACTGGGTCAAAAGGCAGCTCTATTTTTAATTTTTTGAGCAACATACATACTGTTTTCCATAGTGGCTACACCAGTCTGCATTCCCACCAGCAGTGTCCTAGGGTTCCCCTTTCTCCACACCCTCACCAGCACTTGTAGTTCGTTGATTTGTTGATGGTAGCCATTCTGACAGGTGTGAAGTGATACCTCATTCTGGTTTTTGTTTTGTTTTTTAAAAAATATATCTTTATTGATTTCAGAGAGAGGAAAGGAGAGGGAGAGAGAGAGATAGAAACATCAATGATGAGAAGGTCATTGATCAAGTCCACAACCAGGCATGTGCCCTGACTGGGAATCGAACTCCAATCACCTGGATCCTAGGTCGATGCTCAACTGCTGAGCCACACCCAGCCAGGCCCTCATTGTGGTTTTAATTTGCATCTCTCTAATGATTAGAGACTTTGAGCATTTATTCATAAATCTCTTGGCCATCTGTATGTCCTCTTTGGAGAAGTGTCTATTCAGGTCCTTTGACCATTTTTTAATAGGGTTGTTTGTCTTCCTCTTGCTGAGTAGTATGAGTTCTTTGTACACTTTGGAAATTAGCCCCTTATTAGATACATCCTTGGGAAATATGTTTTCCCAGACTGTGGGGTTCCTTTGTATTTTGAGGCTGTTTTCTTTTGCTGTGCAGAAGCTTTTTAGTTTGATGTAGTCACATTTGTTTATTTTTTCTTTTGTTTCTCTTGCCTTAGGATAAGTATCAGTGAAAATTGCACTACGTGGGATGTCTGTGATTTTACTGACTATGTTTTCTTCCAGGATTTTTATGGTTTCACAACTTACATTTAAGTCTTTTATCCATTTTGAGTTTATTTTTGTGTATGGTGAAAGTTGGTGGTCTAGTTTCATCTTTTTGCATGTATCTGTCCAGTTTTCCCAACAATCGACACAAGCCATTAAGCTCAATTAATATTTGACTAAGAGGGCAAGAACATACAGTGGAGGAAAGACTGTCTCTTCAATAAATGGTGTAGGGAACCTCAAAAAATTAAATATGGAGCTGTCATTTGACCCAGTGATCCCACTTCTAGGAATATATCCTAAGAAACCCTTAACACCAATCAGAAAGAATATATGCACCCCTATGTTTGTAAGAGTGTAATTTACAATAGCTAAGATCTGGAAACAGTTCAAGTGCCTATCAGGAGATGAGTGGATAAAAAAGCTGTGGAACATTTACACCATAGAATATTATGCAGCTATAAAAAAGAAGGATCTCTTTCCCTTTGGAACAGCATGGATGGAACTGGAGAGTATTATGCTAAGCGAAATAAGCCATTCAGAGAAAGGCATGTATCATATGACCTCATTCATATGTGGAATATAATGAACAAAATAAATTGATGAACAAAATAGATCCAGTGATGTAGAAGCATGGAACAAACTGAGGAATCTCAGAGGGAAAGAGGGGGTGGGTAGTGGGTTGGGAGTGATTAATCAAAGTACTTTTATGCATAAATGCATAACCTACAGACACAGACATTAGTATGGGGAAGGCCTAGGTGTGAGATGGATGTGGGGTGGACAGGATCAACCCACTGTTGAAAAGGGGGACATCTGTAATACTTTCAGCAATAAAGATAAATTTAAAGTAAAATAAAAGAACCTCCTGGGAATCCAGCAGCTCTCTGTCACACTCAGCTACAATCCCTGCTAGCTTTTATAGCCAGAAGTTATGGAGACTTCCCTTGCTGGCATCCCTCTGACTGGGGGGCCTGGTGTGGGGCTGGGACTTCTTGCTCCTAAGGAGGGAAATGCTGCAGCTGAGATATCCTTCCCAATTTTTTACAAAAGATTTTTAAATTGATTTTTAGAGAGAGAGGAATGGAGCTGGAGAAGGAGAGGGAGAGAGAGAGAGAAGCATTGATGTGAGAGCCAAACATCAATCAGCTACCTCTTGCATGCCCCCTATAGGGATCGAGCCAGCAACCAGGGCATGCGCTCTGACTGGGAATCGAACCAGCAGCCTCTTCTTGCACAGAACAATGCCCAGCCAACTGAACCAGGGCTATCCCTCCCAATTTTTAACCACCTCCCTTGGGTGTGGGACCAGCCCATTTAGAGTCTCTGTCCCTCCGACCAGTCTTGGTGTGGCTTCTTTTTTATATTAGTTGTTGGACTTCTGTTTGGCTAGATTTCAGGCAGTTCTGAATAATGGTTGTTCTGTAGTTTAGTTGTAATTTTGATGTGGTTGTTGGAAGATTTAAGTACTGCATTTACCTATGCCCCCATCTTTACAAGGAATCCTCGATTTCATTAATTACTTTTTCTTGCTTAATTTCTCTGGCTAGAAAAGTCAGTACAATATTGGTGGAAGCAGGTGTCCTTGTCTTATTCCTGATCTTACATGGAAAGCTTTCAATCTTTCACTATTGAGTATCATCTAGCATTGAGTTTTTCATAAATATCCTTTATTATCCTCTTATATTCCTAGTTGTGTGGGTTTGTTTTTTTTTAGTGTTTTTTTTAAACATGAAAGAATGTTGGAGTTTTTCAAATTCTTTTTCTGCATCAATTGAGGTAATGATGTATTTTTCTTTTCTTATATTAATGTAATGTATATTACATTAATTGATTTTCATATGTTAAATTACCCCTTGGATTTTTGTGGACAATTTTCTATTAATAATGATGAAAATTTTTCTTTAATATGCTGCTGGCTTAGTTTGCTAGTATTTTGTTGAGGATTTTTGCATCAATATGCATCAGGAATTCGGAGGTGATGGATATGCTTCTGGTTTATAATGTGGTAAATAAACAAACCAGTAAAAATATCTACATACCATATGATCAAACACTTCCACTGTTTTGTATTACCATAGAGATATATGTACACATGTGCACAGGAAAGCATGTATATAAGAGCCAAAATATTGAAAATAGCCTAAATTATCACAAGGGAAAGGTCAAATAAACTGTGGCCTACTTGTATAAAAAAAACTACAGTCATTAAAAAGAATGAGATTCTTATATTGAAGCATCTTTAGTAATATTGTTAAGTAAAAGTAATATGACAGTAGATATAATATAATATTTAGTTAAAATGCAAAACAGAAATATATAAATTTCTAGATGGATATACAACAAACTGATAAGTGCTTAATTGTGGGGAGGGAATTGAAATTGGAGGCGTAGTTAAAGCAGTATATTAAGATTAACTGGGCTAGCTCAGTGGCTTTAAAACAATATATTACTCCTTCATGTCATAATTCAATAAGAGTTATTCACTCTCTTGCATGGCTCTGCTCCATTGATTATTTGGGTTTTTAGCCTGCTTTCACTTCACAGTCATGTGTTCCAGATGGCACACATGGTTTCCAAGGTTACTGAAAGGAGAGTGGAGAGATCACCCAGTGTTGTTTATAAGCCTTAGAAGTGTCTTATATTACATTTGATGGCTCCAACATATGTGCAAGGGAGGCTGGGAGGTGTAAGAGAACACATACTTTTAAATTAATAAATCTTACTTTCCAGAATCTATTCCATAGAAATAAAAACACCAGTAATTTAATATATGTACAAGCATGTTAATTTCAGGCAGCATTGCCTTCAGTGGGCAAAACATAGAAATAATTTGAATGTTAATTAACAGGGGAATGGTTTGAGTAATGTAAGGTACATTCAAACTATAGAAAGTATATTCATTCCCATTTGTATTTACAGACCTCTGGAAAGTCCTATAAGACTTCTAAGCTGAAATAAAGACATAGATAAGTAACTCAAAAATCACATGAAGAAATAAACAACAATGGTAAAGATAGCTACATGAGTAAATATAAAAGTTTTGCATATTTGGTTTATAAGTCCGCTTTTTTTCTATATGACTTAAAAGAGAAATGCATAAAACAATAATTATAAACCTATGTTAATATGCACAATCACCATAGACCATGATCCAGCTGAGTTGTGCAGGAGTCTCCTTTATAATCAAAGAGCCTAATTAAGGGCACTTGAAAGTCATAATGTAATATTATAATATTTAGTTAAAATGCAAAACAGAAATATCAATTTCTAGATGGATACTCATCAAACTGATAAGTGTTTAATTATGGGGAGGAGATTGAAATTGGAGGTGTGGTTAAAGCAGTATATTAAAATAAACTAATAAGTAGCCTTGGCCCATGTGCTCAGTGGTTAAAACATTGGCCCATGAACCAAAGGATCATGGGTTCGATTCCTGGTCAAGGGCACGTATCTGGGTTGCAGATTCAATCTTCTGGGTGAGTGCGGTAGGCAACCAATTCCCCTCTATGTTTCTCTCTCTCTTTCTCTCCCCTTTCCTTCTATTCTCTCTAAAAATCAATGGAAAAGATATCCTCGGGTGAGGATTAACAAAACAAAAAAAATAGCCACATAAAAATATATATCTTTATTTAACAATATTCCTGGAGATGCAACAATATAAGAAATTCATTCTTTTTAAGTACTGTGTAGTTTTCTTGATATAGATAGACCACGGTTTATTTAAATTTTCCCTTTTGATGACTTAGGCTATTTTCAATATTTTGGCTTTTACAAACAATGCCACAGTAGACATCCATCTATGCTTTTCTGTGCACATGTATACATATATCTTTATGGTAATACAAAACAGTAGACGTGCTATGTTATATAGCATTTTTTATTGCTTTGTTTATCTTTTTGTTTTTCATTTGTAAAAGCTATTGGGGTATTAGAAATGTTTTTCCACTATCTGTCATGGTATTGCAAATATTTTCTCCTAGGTTATTTCTTGTCTTTGGACCTTTGATATGTTTTTCTTTATAACTTCTGGATTTTCTTTCATGCTTAAGAAGGTAATCGCATCACAAGACTATACATTTTTTTTCTTACTTAATTTTCATTGTAATATTTTATTTTTGTTTTTCACATTTTCGTATTTAATCCACCTGGGATATATTTTTGTGTAAGTGGTGAGTAGGCCTCTATGTTCATTTTCTTCTGATTGGATAGTTCATTTACTTGATTCTTAAGTTAAAAATCCTTACAATATATTAATTCCTTAAATAAAAATGCTCATTGCTGAACATTTGCTCACCACTATGATTATTTCCTTAGGACAAATTTCAAGCAGTAAATTGTTGAGTCATGTAGTATGTAAAATATACAGGTGTGTTTTTTTTTCTTTTTTGTTTCCATTCTAAAATATACAGCTTTTGATGCTTATTTGTGAATAGAAGAAAAAAAAAATAAAAAATGGATGTAGCAATTTACTCTTTCTTTGAGTATAAGAAAGCCTAGATTCTCAATAAAATTGCATATTGTAAGTAAATATTTGCCTGTTTGATAGGTGGATAACAACTTGTTTTTATTTTATTTATTTTTCACCTCATACTAAGGCTGAATAATGTTTATTATCCACATAGATTTATTTAGTGGATACCCTGAATTTCTTTTTTTCCAAACAATAGTGCAGTGAAGGCCTGAGGAGGGGGTGGGAGTGGGAAGGAGGGTGTCAGTGGGAGGAAAAGGGGGGACATTTTAAGGCTACGATAACCACCATTTTGGCTGTTAGATTCTTAATTATGAATTCTAAACCATTAGGCTTTTTTATTATAAGGAGATTCCTTTTGCACTGCTCAGCTGAAACAGGGTCTATAGTTAGGTCTTATGAAGTAGTAGTAATGGAGACCATGATATCATGGGAACCCCAAAATGAAGATTCCAAGGCCAAAGACACAGAGATTCTGACTCAGTGTGTTTGTAAGAGTGTGTATGTATGGGGAGATATGTGCCAGAATTTTGCTTTTTTTTTGTAATCCTCACCCAACGATATTTTTTCCATTGCTTTTTTTTTTCTTAGAGAAAAAGTGGAAGAGAGGGAGGAGGGAAGGAGAGAGGCAGGGAGAGAGAGAGAGAGAGAGAGGAAGGAAGGAGGAAGGAAGGAAGGAGGGAAGGAAGGGAGGGAGGGAAAGAAAGAAAGAAAGAAAGAAAGAAAGAAAGAAAGAAAGAAAGAAAGAAAGAAAGAAAGAAAGAAAGAAAGAAAGAAAGAAAGAAAGAAAGAAAGAAAGAAAGAAAGAAAGAAAGAAGAAAGAAGAAAGAAAGAAAGAAAGAAAGAAGAAAGAAAGAAAGAAAGAAAGAAAGAAAGAAAGAAAGAAAGAAAGAAAGAAAGAAAGAAAGAAAGGAGGGAGGGAGGGAGGGAGGGAGGGAGGGAGGGAGGGAGGAAGGAAGGAAAAGAAAGAAAGAAAGAAAGAAAGAAAGAAAAAGAAAGAAAGAAAGAAAGAAAGAAAGAAAGAAAGAAAGAAAGAAAGAAAGAAAGGAGGGAGGGAGGGAGGGAGGGAGGGAGGGAGGGAGGGGAGGGAGGGAAAGAAGGAAGGAAGGAAGGAAGGAAGGAAGGAAGGAAGGAAGGAAGGAAGGAAGGAAGGAAAGAAAGAAAGAAAGAAAGAAAGAAAGAAAGAAAGAAAGAAAGAAAGAAAGAAAGAAAGAAAGAAAGAAAGAAAGAAAGAAAGATATCGATGTTAGAGACACATCTATCAGTTGCCTCTCGCACGCTCCCCAACCAGGGCTGGAGATCAAACCACAACTGAGGTAGGTGCCCGTGACCCTGATCCGGAATCGAACCCACGGCCAATGCTCTAACCACAGAGCAAAACTAGCCAGTGCTGCATTTTTAATAAGCACTCCAGATGATTATAATGTAAGGAGCTGACTTTTTAAGAGGTCTGTTATACAGTGTTGCAATAATTTTATAGACTGAATTTGGAGAATGATCCCTTTCCTATTTCTCTAGAAATACATTGTTGCCAATTTTATGCAGTCAGAAGAAAAATACTGTGTTTATATACATATGTATATAAATACATATACTTTGTAAGACTAAAATATATATACACACAAACATATCACACATATACACTAAATATATAATACACATATATGTATACACTAAAAGTATATATTTTTATATATGTATGTATATGTAGTGTTAAATGAGGATATAGCCCAGTTCCCCTCCCCAGTCAGTAGAAAGGTGTCTGCCTGGCCAGTGGCCACAAGGAGCAGAGAAGCCCAGATCCCAGGGTTTCCCACGTCTTTGCTGGCTAACAAGCTTCACCAGACCCTCTGTTTGGCCTTGGCAAGCAGGCTGGTCCCAGCAGGGCTCCCTCCCCCTCTCCTCTGCTAGCTCCTAGATAATCCCTTGCTTCACCCAGGCTGGGTACAGAAACTCACCCTACAGGCCGCGGCCAGGTCATTTCCAGATGTAAGTAATAAAAGCTGTCTTTCCTCTCTGGTCGCCTGCTGTGTTTTTTTCAGTCTAGCAAAGAACAGTGTGGCTCTCCCGGGGTTGGAACTCCTACAGTACAATATATTTATAAATGTTATATATTAATCTCACAAAGAATTTTTACATGTTTCAGCAGGGGAAGGGATAGAGATTGTTCATTTAGATCTATTTCCTGAATCACTTTGTACAATTTACATATGCCCTGGAGACTTCTGAACCAGTAAGGCAGGCCTGCCTGGAGCCTTCAGGGAGGGATCATGTTGCAAGAAAAAGGAGACAAACCTTAGATTTAGAGCAGAAACTCTGACTACAGCATCTTTTACTCAAGCTTCTATCCCAGTTCAGCTCTCAAACTGAACTCATCATGTCTGACTCCTATGGAGAAGAGGGATTCGGGGATTGAAAACAGAAGGGGCTGTTTTGCTATGAACTCTGCAAAACATTGTGACCCAAGCATTCCTGGAACAACCCCCACCTGTGTTAAGTGTCACTGTAAAGTATAGACAGAGGCTTCAGAAAACAGAATGGGGAGTTCAACTCCCTGGAGACTCCAGTTAACTCAGTGGGGACTTGGCACCCAACTCCAGAGCCCCATCAGCAGTGGGGACAGCAAGAGAGCAAAGGAACCAACAGACATGGCAGGACCCAAGGGAGGGAACAGGGTGGAGCTCACCAGCAGAAGACTGGCATGGAAGCCCCCACCTCCTTGCCTATTGGACTTATTCCTAAACACAGGTTGAGTCATGCCAGGGCCCTCCCTCAAATGACTGTTCTGTAGTGGGTTGGGATCCTGAATGCAGAGGTGGGAACATTGGCCCACCAAGCACAGCTGAGTCCCCTTCTTTCTTCCCCATAGCTACCCTGTGAGGCCAATGTTTTCTCCATGAAAGACCAAGTCTTAAGCAAGTATGTCTGTAATAATTGCCAATTTTATTCCTCTAGCTAAGAGATCAAGAGGTGATTTAAAGTTCTAAGAGTGTGTTAAGTGTTTCACTGCCCTTCGAAGGTGATTGACAAGTTCTTTTATTGTGTCTGTTCATTTTAGCTTTTTGTGACACAAGTAAAAGACACATACACACACATATATATACTTTGTTTTGTTTTGTTTTTTTGGAAAATGAGAAGATCCAGATAGGTAAAAAAATAAATAGGTACAGATCACACAGAGAGTCACTGTTAATGTTTTGGTGTATAATAATTCAGACTTTTTTTGCATTATATCATATATAAATGTTCATTATATATGTATTGTATAATGTTTTGCAAAGTATTGTTTTTACTTTACAATATTCAATGAGCATCTCCTCATGCAAATGAATGAAACATTCTATTGAATGAGATTGGGTCAAAAGATGAGATGTTGGTAATAACAGTCATATGTAAATTAAAGGAACATTGAATTGGAGTAAAATGATAATAAATATTTAGTAAGAAAATGCAGACCAAAAGAACCCAGTGGTGGCGATATTAATAACAGAAAATAGTTGAATTCAGGGGAGAAATGCATCAAATGTGATAAGGACGGTCCCGGGAATGCCTATGGTTAGAATGCAGAGCCCTAAACTTCTTTCTCAGACCCCTTATCTCTTTCAAGCAGCTTTCCATCTCATCTCCCTCTCTTGCCATTTCTTCATTATTAAAATGCCTATAATCTATGTCCTCTTTAAATTCCTCGAGAGACTGAAGCAGCCTTTGCCTAAAATTCCCTTCAGTTTGCTGGCGTTCAAATTCTCCATAGGGGCATTTTTCTTCTCTCTTTGGCATGCTGCACTTGAGTTTCCCTTGATTTTCTTTGCAGGGTTTTTGCATGATGTAGTTGTTTCCTGCTTAAGTTCAGAGAAAAAATGTAGAGTAAGATTGCTTGTCAGTTTCTCTTTGAAGCAAGATGCTGGCCTAATCCCCCCCCTCCCCCAGCCCTCAGAAGTCTGAGATTTCACCCCTATCTACCTCCCCCTCCTTAGCAACCCACTATTTATCCAGCCGACAAGGCTAATAGCCTCGCCGATGGGTGATGGGTGGGAGAAGGGGAGCAGAGGAGAGTTAGCTGTGAGCCTGCAAATTTTAACAGCTCTGGCTCTTGCCAACTTCCACCCTCAGAGACCCCTGGCTAAGTATTTCCCTCAAACTGACCTGTAACAATTCGGGATAATTTCCTCCTCTTTTCCTTGCCTCAAGATGTCTGTGAACCCAGATACAAGGACCTGCAGACAGAAAGCAAGGGGGAAGGGAAGGGGCCAACCTAGGGGATTCACCAGCCCCAAAGATAAGATGAACGTTATTATCTTGAATCCGGGATCCTCATAACCATCGTTGCCCAATATTTCCTACCTCTTGGTTCCCCATCAGTTCCTGTGCTTCCTGGATCTCTGTCTCTACCCCCACCCCCCACCCTAACCCTTAGGCCTAGTCCTTGCAATGCCCACAGTTCCCTCCTTCCCCAACCTCTCAGGCTGGCATTGAATGAGATGAATTCTTTTATATTTATCTCTAAATTTCCTTCAATGGAATTGGAGAGAGAAAGATAAAGATAAAGGGAAAGCTTGCCAATCGGAGAGAAGCTGATTATTTCTAAACTGTCCTTGAATCTCTGGGTGTCTTTCAGGAGACTTCCACCTACTTCAGCCTCCACCCCTCCCTCCTTTCAAAATATGCAGTTATCTCCAATGAGTCTGCAGGAATTTGGGGAAAACCATTAGATTCAGCCATCACCACCCCTGGGAGTCCATCGGGTCCCTCACACCAACCTGCTGGGATTTAAGGAATTTATATCCTCCTCTTGGCCACAAGGACCAACGCCTGCAGGGACGTAAGGAGCTGGTACCCAGAGCAGAAAGAAGCCGGAGAATAGGGGAACTTCACAGCGGCTCGTGGTCACGTGAGGATTACGTCATCCTCCAACTGGTCCCCATCTTCCCCTCCCACCAGCTGTGCTGCAGAAGTGGAACGGTTAATGAACCTCTCCCACCACCACCACCGCACCCCCACCACCACACCAGGCCCTGTCACTCATTTTTGTCATTGTTCATGCCAGAAGTCAAAAGTAGCTTCTTCTTCCTGTGGATAAAATTCGCCTTTCTCTGATTACCAGAGAAGGGTGCATCTTCCCATAGTCATATTAACCTTTGTTACTTTTTTAGTGGCTGTGTTGACAGAAAGGATTAGTCATCCTCTTCTAAGCCACAAAAACAGAAAAGTAATACTCTTCCCTGCACCCCACCCCCCACCAGTCACTAATAGCCATCATTTCCTTTGCAGTTCAAGTCTTGAAACTGTGGATGAAAAGGGGCCACATGCTAACCTGACAAGTTCAGGGGAGTCCTGCATGGTGGCTTTACAAACTCAGAGACCTAAAGTAACCACTTACGATGGTCTGAAATTAAAACTTTTAAACTAAAAGCAGTTCGTGGTGAGTACTCATGTCCTAAAGCAGTATTTTTCCCTAGTAAGGGTCAATCTTCACCTTAATTAAGCCTGTCTGTTGTCTTTTTGCATCTAGGATAACATACCTGATAAACTTGCCTTTGCAATAATAAAGTAATTTTCTTTTTCATGGACTCCTTAAAGCACCGGAGCAGAGACCACAAATCCCCTCATTGGTATCATGTTAATTGTTGACTATTAACTATGCTGTACCCACCTATGTAAAACAAGGGTCTATCATTTTACTTTTATGCAATCCCAGAGGTCTCCCCCACTTTGCTTTCTCCTGCCCCCTAATCTACCACCAGTGGATTTCATGTAACCCACTTGCATCTTCTCTTTTGATTGTAATGTATAAAATAAGGTGTAAAACTGCCATTTTCTGGAGCATTTTCTCAATCTGTTGAGATTTTGCTTCCCGGCAATTGTCAATTTGGCTCAAATAAACTCGTAAAAATTTTCTACATGTTTGAACGTTTCTTACGTTGATATAACAAAACTAGAGCAGGTAGGGTAAATTTAAAAAGTCAATGATTGAGCCCGGCCAGGCATGGCTCAGCGGCTGAGCATCGACCTAGAATCCAGGTGATCAGGGTTCGATTCCCGGTCAGGGCACAGGCCTGGGTTGTGGGCTCTATCAATGACTTTCTCATCATTGATGTTTCTATCTCTCTCTCTCCCTCTCCTTCCCTCTCTCTGAAATCAATAAAGATATATTAAAAAATAAAAAGTCAATGATTGAGATTTTGCTCCACACCTTTGTTTTGATTAATTCCTATCCTTTTCCATAAACTTATTGTATTCTTTTAATAATCATAAATATAATAGCAATAATCAGAAATACAATCTAATATGTACAGTTGGAAAAAAGACTCAAAATGGGAAGATAAAAAGGCCCAGCCACCTGTTTCTACTGCTGAATCATATGATAAATATAGACCCTCCAGGCAGACACATTTTTTGGAAGTTTGAACTGTACAGAGCAGCTGGACAGGCTACCTTTTTGTAGCACTGCTAGGTAAGTGAAACACTTTTATTAGGTGTGCTACTGAAGCCATAATTCCACAGTACCTTGCCCTTAGATTTTTTTCAGATCTCAAAAGTCAGTCATAAAAATTTACTAGTTCAATCTCAGTATCATGTCCTCTTTCCCAGTTTGTACCATGCCCTTTTAGTTCCTTCAATGGTGTATTCAAAAAATCCTACCTTTCCTCAACACTATTATTCAGAATCAAGTAGTTTTTCATCTCCATTTTATTTATGTTTCCTTAGACCTTATTCAGCTACAATGGGAAATTAAGAGCACTCACAGAAACTAGCCACTTTTAGTCATTTATCACACTAAACATTTTGTTGCTAAAGATTTTGATACTAATCTAAGTGTATTTGTTGCTGTTGATTTGTTAGCTTGAAACAGATGCAACAGAAAGAGGGATGCATTCTTAAAACTTGTTTTTAGGAAGACTGTCGCTCATTATGAATGCAAAGTTGTTGCTAACCAGTTTGATGTAAATGGTTCCAGAAAATACTTTTAAAAAAGGAAGAGGTCTTAAAAAGAATGAAGCACTGTTGTCACAGTTATTAAGGAATGGTTAGTTGTGATAGAGGACAAAGATTTGTTGGTGAGGTGGGGAGCTCCTGAATCCTTTGTGAATATCAATAAGGACCGATATAGCAAGGAAAGGTATTCAACAATTAGAATGTATGACTAAAAATTCTGGTTTTATGTGAGTGTAGATGAGTAGGATGTTCCCTATGCTGTTACTGGAGATATGAAATGGTACAATGATTCTGCAGGCAAATCTAGCACATCTCAGGATTTAACTAAGTAATTAATAAGGAACATGCAAAAAAACAATGGTGTAAGATTGCTCACCAAAATTTTTTATCCTTCAGCAAAAATATATTGAACACTTGATCTTTGCATGAGCTTTGTTGGTGAAAAGCAACCGTATTCTAGAAAAGAAAAAGCAACAACTTGAAAATAACCAAAATGTTCACCAATCTCCAATAAAACCTAGTTATTCATGCAATACAATAGCATGTAGCCACTTTAAAAGCTCACATAGATCTAATATATACTGAAGTGAAATGTTGCCAAGATACATTGTTAAGAATAAAAAGAATACAAAATATAAAAAATATATATACCATACTATCCACTATGTTTATCCCTGGATAACGGAATTAGAGAATGATTGATGGGTTCTTATACCTTCAGAGCACAATGAAGGGCAGTCACAGTGCTTTTTTGTATGTCTACTGATATGCGTCAGTTTGGAGGTGGATGGGTAGGTGGGGAGAACACAAACATCAACTACAAAGACATGCATGGTATTTGCCCTCTAGAGATTTCTGAGAACCTCACCTTTGGTGATTTCCTGTTATATGCCAAGCATACTGCCCAAAGGTAGTGTACTCCAGTGGGCTATCTCATGTGACCTCTTGCCAGCCTATGAGGTAAAGATTGTTTCCTACACTTTACACATGAAGAATCTGATGCTTGTTCATGATTATAGAAGAGTTTATCTCCCTGTGTTCTTTCCTCCCTGCCCATTTGCCTTAATTGTCAGCCATTTCCTGTGGGGCCCATATCTAGGCTTCTTAACAGCTCCTTGATGGTCATGAAAATACATGTTGAATGAGAACCCAAGAGTACCTGAATGTGTGGGGGTTCCTGACACAACTTGAGATGCAATATTTTAAATTTAATTATATATAGATATTTAAAACAAATATTTAAAGCTGACCATCAGAACCATTTTGAGAATGAGAAAAAGTTGGCAGATGAGCCTTTTATTCTAGGGTAATCACAAATAGATGCCTGCAGCAAAACAGAACCAATAGGAGACTATAGATAGATTTATTTTGAGGAATTAGCTTTTGCAATTATGGAAGCTGGCAAATTCAGACTCTGCAAGGTGGACTGGCAGGTTGAAGACCCAAAAGAGCCAATGTTGCAGCTCAAGTCTGCAGGCCATCTCTTTGGCTTGGGAGAGGTCAGAACATTGCTCTATTCATACTTCCAACTGATTGGATGAGGCCCACCCACATTATGGAGAGCAATCTGTTTTACTCAAAGTCCACCAATTTTAAATGTTAATCACATCCAAAAATACCCTCACAAAAATATCCAGAATAATGTCTCAGTCAATAGTACAGTCTACCTTGGGTAAGGAATAATTAGAAAAAAGAAATGCTGTTGTTGGCTTAATATTTTAATATTAAGGCTTTATTTCTCCTTTAACCAGAGAGCACTTTCTATGTTATCTGGGCTTGCATGAATAGCACTTATAGAGTATGTTTTCTACTACAAAAATTAATTAATTATAAATCAGAAACATACAGTATCTAGAAAAAAATACCAATATTTTAAGTAACACTTGTAAATAATCCATGGGTCAAAAAGGAAATTATGAGGCAAATTAGGAATATTTCAAACTCAATGATAACATATCAAATTTGAGAATGTTGTTAAGACAGTGCTTAGAGGAAAATCTGTAGTTTTAAACACTAACATTAGAAAAGAAGAGAGATTTAAAATCAATTATCTAAATTTCCATCCACAAAAGTTAGAGAAAAAAAGGATATTGTACCCAAAGTAAATAGAAGGAAAGAAATAATAACAATAAAGGCAGAAAACAATGAAACAGAAAACTGATTTAAAAAAAAAAAAAATAACAAAGTTGGTTTAATTTTCAAAAATCAAGTAATGCACTTCACTTATTATCAGAATAAAGGAGAAAAAACATTATAATTTTAGTAGATGTATAAAATATCTGGCAAAAGTCAACACTCATTCATGATTTAAAATAAAAATCTCAGCAAACTTTTCCAGTGATAAAGAGAATTTATAATAATCCTACAGAGAAGATTAGAAATAAGGGCAGGATATTCACTTTCATCACTCTTACTTAAGATGCACTTTAATTGCAGACGACATGGCTTTTTAGAAAAAATTCTCACCTGAGGATACGTATTTATTGATTTTAGCAAGAGGGAGGGAGAGAGAGGGAAAGAGAAACAAGGAGAGAAACATCAGTGTGAGAAACACCTATCTCCATTGTCTCCCTGACGCGCCCTCACTGGGGTTCAAACCCACAACCTGGGTATGTGCCTTGACTGGGAATTGAACCTGTGACCCTTCGGTGCACCAGATAATGCTCCAACCAACTGAGCCACGCCAGCCAGGGTGACAACATGACTTTTTACAATGAAAATTCTAAAGAATCTACAAAATGCTACTAGAACTAATTGAGTTTAACAATGTTGTTAGAGCACACAGCATAAAAGAAAAGAGCACAGATCATAAAAGAAAACAATTGCACAATTGGATTTCATAGTCCAGAAATAGACCCAAACATATATGGTCAATAGATTTCCAACAAAAGTTCCAAGATATCTCACTGAGGATCCTTGATTTTTATCTTACATCATACACAAAAAATAATTTGAAATAGATCATAAACATGAATATAAAACCTGAAACTTCTAAAATAAAACAGCAGAAAATCTTTGCAATAATATTGAGGTAGGCAAAAATTTCTTAGGTTAGACAAAAAAAAGAGTACAGATCACAAAAGAAAACAATTGTACAATGGGACTTCAACAAAATGAAGAACTGATTTTTGAAGGACATTATTAAGAAGATAAAATGGCAAGCTGACAACTGGGTTAAAATATTCACAGTACTTATAGTTGATGACTAGCTTGCATCCAGAACATATATTTTAAAAAAACAAAACAAAACTCCTAAAACTCAAAATAAGAAGACAAACAACCCAATTAAAATTATGCAAAATATTTGGATACAAATTTTTTAAAGGTAGATATGCAAACTGCCAATAAGCACTTGAAAAGATGTTCAGCATTGTTAGTCATCAGGGAAGTTCAAAATAAAACCTAATTAAATGATTCAAATTACAAAAACTAATAATGTAGAGGACATGGAGCAACTGGAACTCATATTTTGCTGGTGAGAAATTTTTTTAAAAAATCCTCACCTGAGCATATCTTTTCCATTAACTTTTAGAGAAAGAAATTTCTATGTGAGAGAGACACATTCTCCTGCATGCACCCGACAGGAGCCCAGATCAAACCTGCAACCGAGGAATGTGCCCTTGACTGGGAATCAAACCCCCAACGTTATGGTCCGCAGGCTGATGCTTTAACCACTGAGCAAACCTGCCAGGGCGAGAATTTTTTTTTATGTTCATCTATATTAATTTCTAAAGTGCAACCATTCTGGAAAACTATTTAATTACAAACATATACTTAACCATAAGACTAGCCATTCTATTCTTTATTTACTCTCCATAGATAAAAATATGCTTCCACAAAAATATTTGTACATACATTTTCAAAGCAGTTTATAAAAGCCTATTATTGGAAACAATCCATCAACATATGAACAGCCAGAGAGGAAATGAGGCCCTTAGTCCAAAAGTCCTTTAGGAACTAAATCCTGCCAACAACCTTGTGAATTAGAAAGTGGACTGTCCCTTGGTTGAGCCTTAAAATGAGAATGCAGCCCTGGTCAACACCTTCATTAGAAGTTTGTGGAAGACTTTGTGGGAGAGCAACCCAGCTAAGCTTTGTCTAATTTCTTGACCCATGGAGACTGTGAAATAATACATGTTTGTTGTTTTAAGCCACTAAGTATTGGGGTAATTTGTTATGCAGCAATAGATAACTAAACATATACAGTTGAACAATAATAAGGAACAAACTATTGATGCAGGCAATAACATGGATGAAACCAGGCGCAGAAGAATACTTACATGCTTCCGTTTATACAACATTATTGAATAGGTAAAACCTATTTATAGTGATAGAAATCAGATTATAATTTCCCAGAATGAAGTTTGTTGGGGTACTGACTGCAAAGGGGCATGACTTTCTGGAGTAATGGAAATGTTCCATATCTTAAATGCAGTATTCATTACGCTGGAGTATACACTTGTCAATATTCACCAGTCATTTGAAATGTACTCTTCATATGTGTGCGATTTATTGTATGTAAATTATATCTCTAAAAGTTGTGTTTAAAAAGCAATCAAAACAAAAACAACAGCACAAAGTGAGCCTAATTCTTCTGCAAAACAAGGAAACCATTTTAGACTGTAAAAGGCTATACAGGAACCCCTTAAATGTCAGAGCTCTGTAGCAGTTTTATCCTAGATGGGTATTCCATGTTGACTGAGTGAAAACCACAATGAAATCTTGAATAATTTCATGGAATGGCAAGACAAAGAAATGCAGGACTAGTTATAGAAACTGGGAAATCACTGAGTTAATCCATTTGATAGGATTCTTAACCCTGATCTTGTTTATCATGAAGTCATTAGGAGACCCTGAAATTTCACTCACCATCGTTACCCTTGCTATCATGCTATGATTCTTGAAAAAGTGTCTTAGATCATATTCATATAAAAAAGAGAAAACTTGTAAGTTTTAAAGCATTTTTATTGCAAAATATAACCCAGAAACATTAAAAATGTATAGGTTAATGAAATAGTATAAGGAGAACACTCCTGTAACCATAACTCAGATCAATAAATAGATCTTTTTCAGCCACCCCAGAAGCCTTTTTATGTGCCTCATCTTAATTGAAGCCACCCCTTTCTCCCTGAAAGTAACTAATATCCTAACATTTGTAACAATAATTTCCTTTCTATACTTTATGGTTGTATCTTCCAAGTGTGCAAATGGGACACTATAGTATAGTCTTGCTCTTTAATTTTTTTCTATTTGTTTAAAGTCTCTATTAATGTACAGGTTTTTTTCCTCCATCTCTTTCTTCTTCTTACAAATTAACTGTGGAAGAGTTTGGGCTGTTTAACCACAGTCTGGATTTTGGCTAGCTGCCTCCTTATGTCCAACCTGATCCTCTTTCTTCTAATTCCTGCAAATTGGCAACTATATCCAGGAGATTAAAATATTGACACCAACAGTTTGCCCTTATCCAGATGATATCATTTGGTGACTACAGGTCTATGGGGGCCAACTTGACTTCTAAGTCTTCATTTGATATTTTATAGTCATCTTTGAGTGATCTCCTGTGCTAATATGTGCCTTATTAATTCATCTAGTTACTCTCTTGAAATTTCAGAGCCTTGTCTGACTCTTACCCTTTCCACAGCCAATAAGCCTCCATCTTTCTTCACTTTGACAGCTGAATTTGTTATCCTAGTTTACGCCTTTATGACTGTACATCTGAACTGTTAGGGTAGATGTTTCTCCCTCCACCCTCTCCTTCTTTCAATCCATGAGCACGGTATATTTCTACATTTATTTAGGTCTTCTTTAATATTTTTCAAAATTTTTAGTGTAGAGGTCTTACAAGCATTTAGACTTATTCCTAGATATTTGATCTTTAAGTAAACTTTACTTTACACACATTTTAACTATACAGTTCAATTATTTCAACCAGTGTATTCACCAGTGGACTTACTACCCCATCAAGATACAGAACATTTCCTTCAACTGAGAAAGTTCTGTTATATGTCTCTTTTATAGTCAGAAAAAGCCCAACTTTCAAGCCAGGCAAACACTGATTTGATTAAATTTATATCAAGATAAATTAGTTTTGCCTCTTTTAGAACTTTATATAAGTGGAATCATGCAGAATGAACACTTCAGTGTCTGATATCTTTCCCTAAGTATAACATTTTTTGAGATTCATCTATGTTACTGCTTGTACCAGTAGTTTGTGCCTATTTATTTATTTATTAAATATATCTTTATTGATTTCGGGGAGAAGAAGGGAGAGGGAGAGGGAGATAGAAACATCAATGATGAAAGAGAATCATTGATCGGCTGCCTCCCACACGCCCCCGACTAGGGACTGAGCCCGCAACCCGGGCCTGTGCCCTGACCGGGAATCGAACCCCGATCGCCTGGATCTTAGGTCGATGCTTAACCACTGAGCCAAGCCCAGCCGGGCCCTTTTATTTATTTATTTTTAAAATGTTTTTATTGATTTCAGAGAGAAGGAGAGAGAAATAGAAACATCGATGATGAGAGAGAGTCATTGATAGGGTGCTCCCTGCACGCCCGTACTAGGGGGTGTGCCCTGACCGGAAATCAAACCGTGATCTACCGGTTTATAGATCGACGCTCAGCCACACCAGCCAGGCTGTTCCCTTTTATTGCATAATGTTTGATTATATCAAAATGTGTTTATTCATTCACTTGTTAATGAAAATTTAGATTGTATCCATTTGAGAGCTACCATGAATGAAATTGCTATGAACATTCCTGTACAAATCTTTTTGAGGAAACATTTTGAATTCTGTTTGGGAAAATTTCTAAGAGTAAAATTTCTGAGACATATGGTAAGTATAAGTTTAACTTTTCAAGAAACTGTCAAAAAGTCTTTCAAACTGGTTGAATTTCTCACCAGCAATGAATGAGCAACTCAGTTGTTCCACATCCTCAAATGTACTTGGGATTGTCAGACTTTTTAATTTTAGCAGTATGATCAGCATACAGTGATATTTCATTGTATTTTTTCTCATTTCCCTGGTGATTAATGAGATTAAACATCTTTCCTTGAGCTCATTGACAATTTGTACATGTATCTGTATTTTTGTGAAATGTTTATGCAAATCTTTTGATAATTTTTATTGCATTGTTTGCCTTCTTATTTTGAAGTTTAGGAGTTCCTAATACGTCTTCTGGATACAGACTTTTTGTCAGTTACCTGTGTTGTAAATATTTTCTCCCAGCTTCCCACTTCATTTCCTTAACCATGTCTTTCAAAGAGCAGAACTTTTTAATTTTGTTAAGTCCAATGTCTATGTACTCTATTATTACACTACCATTATTACTACATCTTAAGTCTGGAAGTCAGATAATACAGTACTCCAGATTTGGTGTTTTTTTTCCCCAAAACTATTTTGTCTACTCTAGGTCTTTTGCATTTCCATATAAATTTGGGGGTAAGTGGGTCAAGTTATACAAAGATGCTTGCTGCAATTTTTATTTTGATCAATTTGTAAAGAATTGATCTCTCTGTTCTTTTTTTTTTTCAATCCTCACCCGAGGATATTTTTTCCATTGCTTTTCGGAGAGAGTAGAAGGGGGGAGGGAGAGAAAGAGAGAAACGTCTATGTGAAAGAGACACTCCTGCACATGCCCTGGACCAGGGTGAGGGATAGAGCCTTCAACCCAGGTGCCCTTGACCCCAAATGGAACCAGGACCCTTCCAGGGACCACACTCTAACCACTGAGCCAAATTGGCTAGGATAACTGATATCTTAACAGTACTCAGTTTCCTGATCTAAGACCTTTTTTTTTTTTACATTTATTTTGATCTTTAGTTTCTTTCAGCAGAGTTTTGTTGTTTTCAGTGAATAGGTTTTCTTAAATTTGTTTCCAAGTATTTCACATTTTTGGAAGCTACCATAAATTTTATAAGCACACACAGTTTCCATTTCCATTTATTCATTACTAGCACACAGGAATACAGTTGAATTTTTGTGTATCTATAACTGCAACCCTGCTAAATTAAGTCCTTAGTTCTATAATAAGTGTATTGTAGACTTGCTAAGGATTTTCTAAATACATGATTATGATATTTGTAGATCAAGATATACTTATTGCTTTTTGAACCAGAAATTTGTAAAGAAGTTTTTGTTGTTTTAGTTCTGCAAAATCCAACAAGGCTCTCTGCACTTCCATTGGCTCACCTGATGGAAGGGCCTCATGTATCTAGGGGCGCCTCACAAGAGGAGCCATCAGCTGCCCTGTCCTTTTCCAAGTTCTGAAAGAGTAGCTGCCTGTAGAGTCTATATTTATAAAATGACTTAGCAGAAGAGACAGGTGGTTGGTTTTTTTCCTAACTTTAATACTGTTTTTCAAATAAAACAACTTTACTTTTTCCTTTTTATAAAAGTATATTGATTTTTTTGCTTAATATAAAAAGAGCAGAACAGAGATACTAGGAATTTTTTAAAATCCACTATCTTGGGCTCTTTTGCTGACACATTTTAGTGGAGGGAAAATGGAAAGCATTGGTAGCAGAAAGGACAGCAGGTGGAAAGAGGTGTGTCCTGGGAGCATAGGAAAGAAAAGGCAAGTCCTAGGAGAGGCAGCAAGAATGAACAGTCCCCTGAAAAGATACTTCCCTTCCCCTGCAGCACAGAAAGGCCCAGAAATACACAAAGGAGAGACAGCGACTGGGCCCCTGCTGACGCATTTGAAAGGGACGCCAGGACCGGGGATGGGGCGGGGGCCGGAGCCGGGGCCGGGGCCCGGGCGGGGGCGGGGGCGGGGGCCGGTGTGCAAGGCCCAGGGCTCTGCTTGACCAAGCTGAGCAGGAGGAGGCGGGACAGGGCCGTGGCCGCACTCTGACGAAGGCTTCACGTGACCGGCCTACATAGGCTCCCGCGCGCCTCGCTGGAGCTCCAGACCCCGCGGTGGCTCGCACCCTTCTCGGTTGCTGCTCCCAGTGGCCCTGAGGGCGCGCGGGCCAGGGCAGCCCCAGGAGGCTGAGGCGGAGCAGGTAAGGGACCCGGAGCTGCTCCCTGGGGTTGGTGTGGAGAGTGGCCTTGGCCTGGGGAGCCCCCTGGGAGGTCTGGCTGCCCCGGGGCGAAGCCGTGCAGAGACCGCATCTCCCTCTCTCCGACGCGGCCCCGCGTGTGTCTGCAGAAATTGCTGAGCTTTTCCCGGGAGAGGGCTGGACCGCTCAAGGCGACGATCCTTCTGAAACACCTGCTTCTCGTTCCCCCGCCCCCCCATCTTTCTTGGTGTCGAAAATGGTGGTCAGTGCGGGGGTGGGGTCGGCTGGTGCAGGAGGCAGGGGCTGGGAGGGTGGGTGATCGGGACGGGTGGGCACCGAGCGCTCGGCTGCAGCGCCACCCTCTCCCGCACCCCGCTGCTCTGCAGGTCTTCGGGTCCAAGTGTGGCAGCAGCGCGCTCGCGGCGAGAATCGGGAGGAGGAGCAGACAGCAAGGATAGGCCCAGGTGGGTGCGGGGCCCAGTGGTCCATGGGCAGGGAAAGAATGGAAAACCCTGAGACCCCAAATCCTTTCCCCTACCTCCATCCCGTCCTCCATTTTGGTGCCTGCAGAGGCCTGGGCTTGGATCGTAGGGAAAATGGTGGGTTTGGGGCGAGGGAGGGGAGGGGAGTTAGAGGGAGGGGGGAGAGCTGGGACTGGAGGCCCCCTAGAGGGCATAGGGAGCCTCTCAGGTGGGAAAAATGCAATTTTAAAAAGCCTTTGAAATCCTAGGCTGTTTCGTGAAAGGTGCGTAGTAGGGCCTCTGTCCTCGGTGCTGATCCGTCCACCAAAAAAATAGTTCCTTTTACCTCTTGTCTCCTAGGAGCAATGGCGTCCAAAGAAGAACAAGCAGTAAAAACTCTCAACATGAAAAATGCCCAACAGGAAAATGAAAAAAAGAATGAAAAGGAACAAGATGTTAATAAAGGAGAGCCCTTGGCCCTCCCTTTGGAAGCTGGTGAATACTGTGTGCCAAGAGGAAATCGTAGACGGTTCCGTGTTCGGCAGCCCATCCTGCAGTATAGATGGGACGGGGGTCAGAGGCTTGGAGAGCCACAGGCAAGGATGAGACAAGAGAACAGGGAAAGGGTTGGGGAGGAGATGAGACAGCTGATGGAAAAGCTGAGGGGAAAGCAGTTAAGTCATAGTCTGCGGGCAGTCAGCACTGACCCCCCTCACCATGACCATCATGATGAGTTTTGCCTTATGCCATGAATTCTGATGTTTTCTCTTAAGTTAGTAGGGAGACACACCTTCCTAAACTTGTTCGTGATGTACTTTCTTGTAAACCTTTTGGTGTTACTTGTTTCCTGTGGGTCTCCTATTACCAGCTTCTAATTGAATGTTGTGTTTTGACCCAATTTGTAAGTTTCTGTCAGCAGAAGAGTTTTACCTATTGCATGGAAAGATGCTCATTACATATTGTGAAGTTAATAAAGCAGTTTAAAAAATAATTTTCTATTTTTTTAACTTTAGATCTTAAATATTTTATGCATGAATACACAAAGAATACATGAAGTAAAAAATTAAAGTGTTCATCTCTGTGGTAGAATTATGAGTAATTTTTATTTTCTTATCTATATTTTCTCATTTTAAAAAAACTGAACATATTACCTAATGGAAGAGCTTGACCACATGATAAAAGCAATCTGAACACTTACTATGCAGTCATGTCAGAATCTGTTTTAGCTTACCTCTGGATCTCTTTAATAACAAGATATATCTCTTTAAAGATCATTATATTTATCAAGATGAAGGTAATCATTTCCCAGGGCTGCTGTGAGTACTTGTTAATGCAATAAGTTTGTGAGTTTTCTGCAAGTTCTTGCTCCCACCGAGATATTCATGACCCAACCCTTTAGATATTCCCTTCAGATATTTGGGGAATTTCTTAAAGCCAGGTGTCCTATGCTCAAGTCCCCTGAGCTAAGAAGTAAGCACTTACATTTCTCTCCTGCTTTGCTTCATTCCCAATCTCTCTACTGGGTATTGATGTTCAGGAATCCTCAAGGTGAGAAAGTCCCATTGATTTCTCTGGAACTCCCAATCAATTGAATCCTCACGCTATTCTATAAAAGTGTGCAGAAATCCCCTCTCCATGTTTAGCATCATGGGAAGACATTTTATGTCTGGTTCTCTTTCCTTAGGTGTAGTTCTCTCCTAAAAAAACCTCCCTAGTTCATTAAACTTTACAAAATGTGTGAGGCAACAGAGCTCACTTTCAATCTGAGACAGTTCTTCCTCACACCAGCCCCCTGAAACCTACAAATATAAAGAATTACCTTATACTGAGTTGGATGTCAGGAGATGTGAGTGAATTCAGTGGACACCCAAATGTGGAGATCTCATGAGAAGTCCAAAGGAAGACTATTGTGTTTAAGTGTTCCAGTAGAACTTGGGGAATAAAGTTTCCTTGGAGTGTGTTAAGTAGGTGAAAAACATTTTATGTATGAAGGTAATCTTTTGTGGAAATAAACTTAGAAATAAGGATTATAAAACAAGTTGGGAAGCCACAGTCCAAGAGCCAAATCTGGCCTATTTATTTTTTTGGCCAATGAGCTAAGAGTAAATTTTACCTTTTTTAATGATTGGGAAAAAACCTATTTTGTGACAAAACTATGAAATTCAAAATTTGGTATCCATAAATAAGGTTTTATTAGAATACATCCAAACTTGTTAATTTACATATTGTCTATGGCTGGCTTTGCACTACAGTGGCAGAGTTGAATAGTTGTCAAAGAAACAGTATGGTCTGCCTGCAAAGCCTGCATATTTATTATCTGGACCTAATAGAAAGTTTGTGAAACCCTGCTCTAGACTATAACATCACAATAGCACTTATGAAACCAAAGGGAAAAGTGAATAAGACAGGTGAAAACATGTAACATGGCAAACCCTAGACATCATGAATCATATGCTTAAGTAATTCCAAAGCCCTCCCTCTTTCAAGTGCTTGAGACACAGGCACATCCATGTAATACAGAAGTTCATAAAGAGAAAAGCCAAAGTTGGAAGGAAAACTGATGAACAGAGAAGCTTATGCCCCACCAGACTCTTTACTCTTGATTGCCAATATTTGCACCAGCTTCAATGTCAAACAGAAGAATTCTGTCTTCACTGGCCTAAGGATCTTCAGCAGCTCCTTCATATAGAGAAACTGGAAGCTCACATGTGAACCCATGGCATAACGTGATAGAAGGTTAGACATACATATGCTCAGAAAAAATTTACGTTTCTTCTGTGTATAGACAAATCCAAGTTACCCTTAGAGCCTCAGAGAAGGGTGGGTTTAAGATTGTAGTTTCTGGAGAGAAAGCCCTCTGCTAACCAGCTTCCCTTGGTTCTTAGTAGTATGTGAGCTGTTAGGCTCCACATAAAATGCTCAGGCAGTGACCAACCATCAGAAAGTGAGCAAAAGGCAGTAAAGGAACAGGGCATGAAGTTCCCTAGAAGGAACAGCCATATCTAAGAGTCTGGCTGCATTTTCCTATTTATAGCATTTCTATATGTTAGGTGGTGAGCCGCCTTTTCTCACTCAGAGTGGCCATTGTCAAAAGGGACAAATTCTTCCAATAATGCCTAAAAATCTAGTGAAGAGAAGGCAGTGAACCCTGGTCTTAAAGACAAAAGATATTCAAAAGAGAGGTTTGATATGTAGATATGGATTGGGCCATTGGGGTTTTAGCACACCCTGTACATCTAGTAGCTATTTGATGAATGAAACTGAACACGTATGGATTTAATGGTATTCAGCAAATGATAAACAGGTATACATATTTAAATCCTATGTAATTCTAACAAAGTTGAATTAATAATGCAGATAACATCTCAACTTTTGAATTAAAAGAATTACTGATTATTGGTTGTTTTTCTGTTTTGGGTTTGTTTTTTTTTTCCTGAGAAAATTCAAGATCATTGAAAGAAATTCAGAAAATAGGCTTAAGGGCCATCTTGTGACCAAAGAAAGCAGTGCAGTTTGAACTTTTTAGTCAGAGGCAGAGCAGGGACTATACACAGACACTGGACTCTTTCAGGAAAGCCACATAGCAGAGGCAATGATCTGGTTAGAAGTGAAATAAAGCCTTCATGATTAGCCATCATTTAAAACATCAAGCCACATTTATGCTTCAAATGAAAATGGAGCAACAGGGACTGGATTTACCTCACTAATTTAAACAACTGAAACCTGGACAAAATATATGAAAAAACAGTTTTCAGTTACTGAATATAGATAGTGGAAGACAAAGTTCTCTGGGAGGGGAACAAATAATGTGAGACTTGTGATTGCCTCCAGATTGCTGTGTATTGTAGGATTTATAATATATGTGGAAGTAAAATGTATGTCAGTAATAGCACAAAGACCAAGAGAGGGAAATAAAAGCACACAATTTTAAAGTTCTTATTCTATACATTAATATCACTTGAAGGTAGATTATGAAATGTTAAAAATGTATATTATAAACCTCAAAACAATCATGAAAAATGTTGTAGCTAATAAGCCAACATAAGAGAATATTTTCAGTCAAAAAAATGTTAGAGGAAAAAGAGAACAAAGAACAGATGGGCCAAATGGAAACAAATAAGATGACTGAATTAAAGTCAAACATATTAATATTGATAATCACATTAATGTCAATGGTTTAAACACCTTGGTTATAAAGCAGAGATTATTAGATTGTATAGAAAAGGAAGACACAAATATATGCTGCCTATAAGAACCTGTTTTAAATTTAAAGATGCAAATAATTACAAGTACAAGAATGGAAAAAGACGGACAATCTTAACACCTAATCAAAACAAAGCTTGAGTGACTATCAGCAAAGAATAGTATCAGGGATATTATGGTCATAGAAAGTCATTGCAGCCCTAGCTGGTTTGGCTCAGTCGTTAAAGTGAGAGTAGGCCCACAGACTGAAGGGTCCTGGGTTCAGTTTTGACCAAGGGCACATACCTCAGTTGCAGGCTTAATGTCAGACTCTTGGTTGGTGTGTGAGTCTGAGGCAGCTAATCAATATGTCTCTCTCACACGGATTTTTTTTCTCTCTCTCTCCCTTCCATGCTCTCTGAAAAGCAATGGAAAAAATATCCTCAAGTGAGGATTAAAAAAAAAGAAAAAGAAAAAAAGAAAGTCATTGCATAATTTTTTAAGTGGTGAGTTGGTCAAGAGGACATAACAATCCTAAACATTCATTTACTACAGTGCTTCAAAATAGATGGAGCAAAAACTGATAGAACTGCAAGGAAAAACAGACGAGTCCACAATTGCAGTCAGAGATTTCAACATCCTTTCTAAAAAAAATAGAACAAGTAGAGAGAAAATCAGCAGGTATATATATATAAGACTTGAACAACACTATGAACCAATTTACCTAGTTGACAATTGTAGAACTTGCCACCAACTACAGTAGAACGAACACTTGTTTCACATGCATATGGAACATTTATCAAGGTAGTCTATATTCAGGGTCATAAAATAAGTCTCAATACTGTTTACAAGATTCAAATAATGAAACATATGTTGTCTGAGCACAGTGGAATTAAATAAAAAACTAATAACAGTTTTTTCCGGTTTTTGCGGGGCGAGGAACTATGAGCAATAAAGTCTCCCGCGACACCCTGTATGGGTGGTGCGGGAGGTCCTGCACGGGAACCAGCGCAAGCGCCGCAAGTTTTTGGAGACCGTGGAGTTGCAGATCAGCTTGAAGAACTATGACCCTCAGAAGGACAAACGTTTCTCGGGCACCGTCGGGCTTAAGTCCACTCCCCGCCCCAAGTTCTCCATATGTGTTCTGGGGGACCAGCAGCACTGCGATGAGGCCAAGGCTGTGGACATCCCCCACATGGAAATCGAGGAGCTGAAGAAACTCAACAAGAATAAGAAACTGGTCAAGAAGCTGGCCAAGAAGTATGATGCCTTTTTGGCGTCAGAGTCTCTGATCAAGCAGATTCCACGAATCCTGGGCCCAGGCCTGAATAAGGCTGGGAAGTTCCCTTCCTTGTTGACCCACAATGAGAACATGGTGGCCAAAGTCGATGAAGTGAAATCCACAATCAAGTTCCAGATGAAGAGGTGCTGTGTCTGGCAGTGGCTGTTGGCCAAGTGAAGATGACAGACGATGAGCTTGTGTACAACATCCACTTAGCTGTCAATTTCCTGGTGTCATTGCTCAAAAACAATCGGCAGAACGTCCGGGCTGTGTACATCAAGAGCACCATAAGCAAGCCCCAGCGCCTATACTAAGGCACAGATTAATAAACCATACTGCTACAGTCACAAAAAAAGAAAAAAAGGAAAAAAAAGAAACTAATAACAGAAAGACCTCTGGAATTAACTTCAAATAACACATGAATAAATAACCCAAAGAAGAAGTCAAAAGGGAAATTATAAGGTACTTTGAACTGAGTGAAAATAAAAACTCAGCGTATGACAATTTGTGGAATGTGGCAAAATAAGTACTCAAGGAGAAATTTATAGCACTAAACATACATATTAAAATAGAAGAAAGCCTATAGTTTAAATAAATGGAAATTTTATTTAAAATTCTTTCTCCAAAAAAAATTCTAAGTCAAGATGGTTTTATTGGTAATTTTACCAAACATTTAAGGATAACATAACATAAAATCTTCCAGAAAATCGAAGAGCAGGAAATACTTCCCAAATAATCCTACAAAGCTAGATTTACCTAGATAACTAACCAGACAATTATGTAACAAAAAATAACTACAATCCAATCGCCTTCATGAACGTATATGCAAAAGATTTTAACAAAACTTTAGTATAAAAAATACAATACACCATGACCAAGTAAGTTTTATCCCAAGGATTCAAGGTAGGGTTAACATTTGAAAATCATTGGAACTCACCACATTAACGTAAAATAGAAGAACTATATGATCATCCCAATGGAGAATGAAACATTTGCTAAAATTAAGAAAAGAAAAAAAAAAAAAACACAGATTAAAAAGAAAACATTTCTGTCAATAACTACAATACTCCAGAAAAATGACAAAGAAAAACTGACCCCTTCCCAGTTCTGTAATTTGGCCTGGGGGGGGGGGCAGGGGGGGCAAGAGGGAGCTAATCTACTTCATTTCACTGGCCACTGCATCATCTGGGCATAAATAGATCAGCTCCCTTCTAGTCCTACTAACAGTATCTGGACTGGAGAACAGGAGAGTTGTTCAAATAGTGTTGGTAGGACTGAAAAGGAGCTAATCTATCTCTGCCCAGATGATGCAGGCAGTGGTCTGACCAACTCTTCAGAGTAGTGTCACAATGGTCCAGGGGTGAGCTGAGCCTCTACTCCTACCCAACAGCAATGAGATTTAACAAAGCTATGCAAGGCAAAGCTAGTAACCACTAGGATTCATCTCCTCAGTTCAGCAAGATCTAGTTGAGTCTGTACCTGGCATCAAGAAGTCATCCAAGGGGGTGGAAAGTGGAGCTAGTTGTCACCTAGCATTCTCCTTCTCTTCCCTTGGTGTGAGTAGGGCCAAAAAAGAAGTTGAGCTACCCTGTGGCAAAAAGTTGGTGTCAGTCAGCCCTCTCTTAGCACCCTCCTTGGTGAGAACAGCCCAGTGGAGAGCTGATCTTACACCCCTACTTGGAAGCAAAGGAGACTGTGACAGTTAATGCCTCACTTTCATCAAGAAAGTGTCAGCAAGGCCAACAGGGGAGCTGAATTTCCATTCCAGACATCTGCCATGATGCAGTGTGAACCAGCCTTGCATTTTTGCCAGGGTGAGGTCCACAGGACCCAGGGTGAAGCTAAACATACACACACACCTCAACAGGGGAATAGCATGTTAAAAAATAAAACCTCATAATAATCAAAGTGTTCAGAATATAATCAAACATGTACACAAATGTTCAAAACCACTTTATTTGTAATAATCAAAAGGTGGGAAATTCAAATATTCTTCAACAGGTGAATAGTTAAACAACTTGTGGTGGTACATCCATATCATGAAATACTACTCAGCGATAAAAAAAGAATGAACTATTGATGTGTGTAACAATTGGATGGATCTCAAGGAAATTATCCTGTCAAAAAACTCAAATGGTAAATTCATTTATGTAACATTTTAAAAATAACAATTATAGAGATGGAATTTAGTGATTCCCAGAGGTTGGGAGGGGAAGAAGGAAGTTGTGGACCTGGGTGAAAAAGGTGAAGGGGTTAGGAAGTACAAATTTGTAGTTACAGAATAGTCAGAGAGATATAAATTACAGCACAGGGAATACAGTCAATAATATCATAATAACTATGTCTGGGGCCAGGTGGGTACTTGAAATATCAGGAGACCACTCTGTAAAGTACATGATTGTCTAACCACTATGCTGTACATCTGAAATTAATACAGAATAATATTGAATATAAACTGTAATTGGAAAAAATGTTGAAGTATATTCTATAGGCCAGTTGGACTTCACTTTGTTGTTTTTTATATTACATACCCCTTTGAGCATCTAATGAAAGCAATAGACTAACCTAGGAAAATGTACATGCCCAGTAAAAAATGTACATATTCTATCCTTCCTCTACACACACATACACACACACACACAGCATTTTGAACATAATTCCAGGGCATTCATATGTTTCTCTAGTTAAGAATGCCTGAACCCAAGGAGTAAGTGCTCTCCCTTTAATATGGCCCAGCTGCCGTTTGTATCTTCCACTTTCTGTCTCATTCCCAAGTAGCATTTCTCCTTCTCCTCTCTGTCCTTTCTCTACCTCCTAGCTTCTGCTTATTCATGATGTCAGTCTGCTCATGTATCAGGGTTTCTCAAGTTCCCAGTGTACAGACTTCCACAACTGAAAACACCTGGTTTAGATCAATCAGTATGGTCACCATGTCAGAGTTCCTTACACACTGGCCTAACCTGGCTGAGAGGGTGATGGGGTGGATGTGGACTGGCAGGCAACAACTCTGCAATATGGCTAGGCTCCTTCTAGGTGCCTTGGAGGTGAAGATACTGGAGTTGAGAGACCCAGCAGGCTGCATCTCCTAAGTCAAATGGTAGGCAAGGTCAAGGAAGCTTACTTACACCTGGATCTGTGAATAGGGTAGAGAGAAGGCAGGTCTGGACACCTCCAACCCCCCCCCCCCCCAATCACTTCTTCAGGCATTATGGAAACACTCTGCTGCAGGGATCAGGAAGAGAACTGTTGTGGTTTCCAGTTGTCAGAACAGCATTCTCATATCTGCTGGGTTGAATTACCTCTGTGGGAATTTGGGGGAGGGAAGGAACCAAAAGCATTGACTTAGGGCACCATCTTGGTTACCTCTCCATGTATATTTTTGGAGTGAGCAACTGTCAGGTGCCTGAACTTAAAGGATGAGAGGCTCTGGAAGGCAAGGAGGGGTTCGGAAACACCATATCCCTTCCCTCTTGACAGGGCAGGAAAGATCAAACCATGTCTGCATCCCTCAGACCCTTAGCTGCCTTTGTTCACAGCTAAATCTCTGAATGAAAATAGCCATAGGACACATTTTCAAGACTAATATTGTGTTACCTACTAGATTCCAGCAAATCTACTTAGCACTCAGTAACTGTTTGGGAACATTAAATACATATAATTTTAGTAAAACATGACAGAACCAGCTATTTCTGAAAATTAAAAACATTTTGTATGTAGCCAATCAAATTTTCTATATAGTAAAATTTAATGTTATGAACTTAACTTTTTCTCAGAATTTTGGAATCATGTTGGTTTCCCCCTCTATATTAAATATGTTTTTTCCCAAGTGAAAGTAGCTTTATTTAATTTTTTCCTTATAAGAGTAATCTATACAATGGACACGGAGACTATTATGCTAAGCAAAATAAGCCAGTCAAAGACAAATATCACATGGTCTCACTTCTTTGTGGAACCTAATGAACAAAATAAACTGACAAAAAAATAGGACTAGAGACATGAATAAATGGAACAGACTGACAGATCTCAGAAGGGAGGAAGGTGGGGAGGATGGGAAGAGAGCAACCAAAGAATATATATGCATATATGCATAACACATGTACTTAGACAATAATGTGGTGAAGGCTTAGGAGGGGTGGGCGCTGGGTGGAGGGGAGCAAAGGAAGGGGGGAAATGGAGGACATCTGTAACAGAGTCAACAATAAAAAATTTTTTGCTAAAAAAATAATTAGAAGAAATTAAAATCTCAAAACACCAAAAATTTTAGAAAGACAGAGATACTGTGATATTACCTTCTTCAAGGCATTTCAAAGTGATTATAAACTTTGTGAAGCATTAAAAAAGAAACTGGAGAGTAAAGGATAAGATTATGTTTATTAGCTCATTTTCCTTTCATGCACTTTAAGAATTTATTTAAGCAAGGAGCAAAGATACCAGGATGTATAAAGTCTGTCACATTCCTTTTACAGAAATATCTTGTAATAGCAGAAGTTGATCCTCAATATCTGAGTGCCTTAAAAAAGAAAAATCTTTTAAACTTAAAAAAAGAGTAACCCATGCTGAGGGTAGTAAATGAAATAAAACTAAAAAAAAAAAAAATTAGAAGAAAATAAAAGCTCTATTTCAACTACCCTCTTCCTTATCTGATAATCCACCCAGTACCTATTATGTGAAGGTCCAGAGGACAGGAGGATTGAGCATCCATGGCTGAGTGGAGAAGTAGATTCAAGGCATAGGTGCTCTAAGATCAGTGAAGAGAAAGAAAAAATTCCTCAGAGATGTACCAAGGTCCAGTAGCACTAGGAGAAGATGCAGCCCTTCCCTGATAAAACAGAACTCATACCACAGGGAGAAGGGGCCACAGTTGACCTCTGGGATTAACAAAAGCTAAAATGTGTGACAGAGTCTCAAGCGGTGAGGAGAGAAGACTGAAGGGGGGCGAGGGGAACCGGGATAGTGAAGGAGAGAAGTGGGCTGGCTCCTGACGCACTTTCTCCCGGTGGGAGGGGAACAAGGGACCCGAGCCCACTGGTGACGTTTCCCTCACGTGATCAGGGGCCGACGTGTGCAGAAGTCCCTCTCCTCCAGGTACTCGTCCCCTATTTCTGTGGAGGAAGAGAGATTTCAGACTGAGGGACAGAGGGGCCAACTGTCTTATAGCCCTGCAGGTCAGTACTAGGTGTGTGGGTGGGGGGAGCCTTGGGGTAGGGGTGGTAACGGACCGAGGCTAGAGGATCCTGTCTGCTTTACAGATGCCACCTCCCTCTCATCCCCATTCATTTTGGCGCAGAAAACTGAGTGAGTGTTGTGGGAGAGGTCTGGGTACCATCTCTTATTTCTCTGGATAAGTGCAGGCTGATGGCAGAAAGAAATGTGAGGAGAAGGAAGCATCTCCCTGGGACGGCTACAAATTCACTGCTGCCTGCTGACCCCTGAGGTGGGGGTGGCAGAGGGCAAACACCAGGGAAGGTCTTGGACTGAATTCCCTCTATCCTTCCACCGATGCCCATCCTCTGGTGCAAGAAATGGAGGGCTTGGTGGGAGAAGATGGAGAGGGGCCAGCCAGGGGTTGAGAACGGGTACCAATTAGGATGTCCTAGGAGGCAGGCTATCGGGATACGTCTGATGGAGAGAGTGCAGGGGTGGGGGGGGGTGGACAGCGAGAAAGTGGCCTGATCCCTGCTGGGCGGCTAGAGGAAGGCACGGCTTGAGATCTCCGGTAGGGGGTGGGGCAGACCCCCGAAAAGGGTCAGGACTGCACTCTCTGTATCTCTTCCCCATCTTCTGCCCTCTCTGGAGCCGGGAATTTTGGGCTGCGGGGGGGGGGGGCGCCAGGTGCTGCCTAGGAGAGTGATAAAGATTCAGTCTAGAGACCAGCTCCCTATTGCGGAGAAGTAGCGTCTGAACTAGGGAGGCTTATGAGGAGGCAACATAGATCAAAAATTTTACTGAATTTAGAACTAATTTGTCTCTTGCATTGTAGGAAAATGTGGTCTTTCTGTGTATGTCGAGGGGGGGAGTGGCAGGAATGCTCTGGATATTTCTACTCTGCCCCCTGACTCTACCATCACCTTTTTTAGAGAAGTGATGGGCTTTGTGCTACCTGGGCACCCTGGGGTAGGGAATTTGGAAGGCAGAGACCTGAGCACAGCAGGATCTGCTTTCTGAACACCACTGTTCTCAACCTCACTCATTTTTGTGCAAGAAAAAGTGAGATAGAATTTTGGGAGGAGCATTCAGAAACATAGAAACACTTTGGAAATAATTTTTCTCTGCCATTGCCCAGTGGTAGGAAAATGGAGGCTGTTAAGGACGACTGTAGAGGGGAATCAGAGGTGCAAGGAAAAAGGGCAATGGATGACAGGAGTTGGGAAAGTTTTGACAACTAGAGTCCAAAAAGAGTCACTATCCCTGTTGCTTGTCATTCACTTCTTAATCCCTCATTCACCATATGTCTTCTCTCTCTTTATAGGTCTTCAGGTCTGTGGTTGCAAGCACCAACCCAGACAAGAAAAGGGAAGACCTGCAGGACCAGCGCAGGTCAGTGGGAGAGGGCAACTACCCCAGAACCTCTGGGACTGGGAGTGATTTAAGCCTGAGCAGAAGTTGAGGAGGCCACTACCTGTCCCCTCTCCTCCAAGTTTTCCTATTGCAGTCTCAGAATACATGGCCTCTGTCAGGACCCTAAGGAAACATGGCTGATGAGGATAGTGGGGAAAAACAAGGAAGTAAGAGATGGAGGTGTGGTATCTATGAAGCCTCTTGAGGATACTAGAGTAGCCCTGAAATCTGAGAACAGGTCATTGCTGTTGTGTCTGTAGATCTGTAAGTCTTGTAATTGCTGGCAAGAGAAAAAAAGAAACCAGCCAGGATTCTTGCAGGTCAGTGCAAGTTGGAGGCTACCCAGTTAAAATTGTTATGGGCATAGCCAAGGCCAGAGCAAAGTTCAGGGACACATCTGTTCTTACATACTTCTTAGCACACTCCACTTAAATGCTGGGGAGAAGCACCCATGGAAGTTTCTGCAAAGTTGGCTCACACAAACGTGTGGAGTGGGAAGGAAAGGAAAAAAATGTATGGATGGGAGTGCACCTGGAAGCTGAGATCGTGTGAGGAAACCCCTGTATCATGGAGGCAAGTACTCTCAGAATCTGCACTCAGTCTCCTTTGTCTCCTGTTTGCGTCCTAGGACAAGCAAAGGAGGGGACATCTCAACATGGAAAAACTCTACCACGAAAATGAAGGAAAGCTGGAAAGTGAGGGAAAGCAAGAAAATGAAGTAGATACAGAAGATGAAGGAAAGTCAGATGAGGAAGAAAATTCAGAAGTGAAGGGGAAGCCAGGGCAGGAGGAAAAGTGCCAGGACAAGGGACAGCCAAATGATGAGGGGAAACAAGAAAAGCAGAGCAAGTCTGAAGGTGAGGGAAAAACACGCGGTGAGGACAAGCCAGAGCCCCAGGACAAGCCAGAGAGCCAGCTGCGGGCTGCCGAAAAGCGCCCGGCTGAAGATTATGTGCCCCGGAAAGCAAAGCGAAAAACGGACAGGGGGACAGAAGATTCCCCCAAGGACTATCAGGAGGACTTACAGGAAAGGCATTTGGGCAGTGAGGAGATGATGAGAGAATGTGGAGATGTGTCAAGGGCTCAGGAGGAGCTAAGGAAAAAACAGAAAACGGGTGGTTTTCATTGGATGCAAAGAGATGTACAGGATCCATTCTTCCCAAGGGGCCAACGGGGTGTCAGGGGAATGAGGGGCGGAGGTAGGGGCCAGAAAGACTTAGAAGATGGTCCATATGTTTAATGACATTGGCCTTTAAATCCGATTTCTCTGATGGAAATATTGCCAACTCTGCTTTCCCTGGCAGGCATTTGCCAGGCGATGTGCTTTAACTTTATGCTGATACTTTGCATTAGGTGTCACCCTTGTTACCAGCACCCTTTTGATCCAACTATATAGTGCTCTCTGTTTTAGTAGGGGATTTTCACCTATGTGCATGGAAGATATGTTCATGGTACATTGTACAAATAATAATAAACAGTTTTCAGAACTGCATAAACAGCATCAGCCCATTTTTTGAAAAAAAAGTTACATGATACATCCATGTGCAGGGAAACTTATGGAATAGAGAAATAACAGAAAAGAGAAATAATGGTTTTCTCTGTGTTGTGACAATGGAGGAGGTTATCCTTTCTCTCATCTGCACATTTTCCCCTAAAAAACACATTACTTTGTCATAAAATAAATATAATAAAGATTTTTTAAAGTAGAAAAATGTATACCAAGTAATCAAAATAACTGTTTAGTGAGTTTATGAAGGTAGTGAAGACACTTCAAATTCCTGTTGTCAGGATGTGAAATTATGTGTAAAACTCACATTATCTCTGGTACTGGAAGCTGGAGGAATTGACCAAGCAGTTATTGATCCATTGTCTTGTCATCCTGAAGTGGGAATAAAACTTGCCTTCCAGGGTTGTGGAGATCAGATGAGATACTGTGTGTGAGCTGTGTTGGGCTGGCTCCTACCTCTCCTCTGCACTAGCAGGACCAGAACCCTGACAGATGTTTGGAGGAGGGTAAGGAAGTTCTCAACTTTGCTGGAGAATAAGTCCAAACAGCTGAGAGGTGGATGCCACTCTCTCCTGGGACATACCATGTCTGATGGCCACCCTTCCTCTTCTTATGGGTACTGCACCCTCCTAAGGGCCCCACTGCTCCTGGTGGGCTGGAATCCTCAAGGTAACAAAGCCCTTTTGATTTCTCTGGAGTCCCTGGTGAGTTGAATCTCCACTATGTTCCCTACTTAACTGTGAAGAAGGTTCCCTCTTCTCATGTTATAGTTTTATTAATCCTGACATGAAATGTGAAAAAAATACTTTGTAAAACCTTTATTAATATATTTTCAGGCATTATAATTACCCCACTAGACTTGCCCTTTTCAAAGCAAAGAATTTATCTTACTCATTTTGGTAACCACAACACATAATGGAAGTTTAAAAGTGAATACATTAATTATAGAGTCAGAAGGCCTCAATTCTTGGCCCAGTCTTTGGCTTGATTGAATACATAGCCTTAAGCATGTAATTTCATCTTTAACAACTGAAACTTGCCACTCCAAAAGGAACGCAGCAGATTATATCGAGATTCATTGCTAAATGATTTTAACACTGGGTATGGTTGTGCTTCTCCAAGTTTTCTAGCTACTAGCAGATTACCTGCACCCAAATCACCTAGCTTGAAAATGCAGAATCTTGGCTCCCACCTCAGATCCAATGTATCAGAATCTCTTTTGACCTGTCCTCACAATGTCTGTGTGTGTCCTTTGTTTTTAGCTCATTTTACTTTTTAACAAATGGATGCATGTACAAAATTTTAAAATCCAATAGTGCAAAAGAATTTATTATTAAAAACTGTGGTCTGCCTTGCCATTCCACATTCCCACTCTCCAGAGACAACTACTGTAAATGTTTTGGATTATTTCTTATATTTGCCTCCGTGTTTCTGAATCATATGCCTAGGCTGCTATTTCTTTTTTTAAACAGTTTCATCAAAGTGTAATTCGCATACCACAAAATTCACACTCAGAATAGTACACCCTCAAAGCATACAAGTCAGTGGTTTTTATTATATTAACAGAGTTCTGAAACCATCACAATTATCTAGTTCCAGGGTATTTTCATCACCTTGAAAACACACACAAAAAAACCCATGCCCATTAGCACATACTGGTGTCTGCATTCCATCTTCCCCCTCCCCCCCAGCATCTGGCAAACACTGATCTACTTTCTGTTTCTGTGGATTTGCTTATTCTAGACATTTCATATAAAAGGAATCATACAATATATGGCCTTTTGTATCTGACTTCTTTCACATAGCATAATGTTTTCAAGGTTTATCCATGTTGTAGCATGTATCAGTACTGAACATTCATGTACTTTTTTTGCCCTTTAAAATAAACTATTCAGTCAAAATATAAAATTTACAAGTACAGAAATGATGGTTCTGCTTTTGTTTATTATGTAGATAACCTCAGAGCATGCTAATGAAGATATATTCTAAATGTAATTTATTTGTTTTATGTCTGGTTTAAAAAACACACAAATGTGTAGTATTTGACCCTCTAGTTAGTAATTTGTTGGAAGAAGCAAAGCTAATATTTTCTCTTTTTGAACAAAATTTTGTTTCCAGTTTTATTGAGATATAATTGACATACATCATTATATAATTTTAAAGCTCACAGCACAATGGGTAGACTTACATATACTGTGAAATGATTACCACAATAAGTTTAATTCACATTCATCACTTCATACAGATACTGTGTGATGAGAAATCTTAGGATTTATTCTGTGTGTGAAATTGCTAGGTCATGTAGTAACTCTGTGTTTAACTTTTTGAGGAACTGTCAAATTGTTTTCCAAAAGCAACTGTGGCATTTGACAATCCCATCAGTAGTGTACAAAGGTTCTAATTTCTCCACATCCTCACCAACACTTGCCATTGTCTGTAATTTCTACTACAGCCATCTTAGTGGGTATGAAATGGAATCCCATTATGGTTTTGATTTATCTTTCCCTAATGGCTAATGATGTTGAGCATCTCCTTATGTGCATATTGACTATCTGGACATCTTCATTGGAGAATTGTCTATTCAAATCCTTTACCCATTTTAAAATTGGGTAGGTTGTTTTGTTATTGATGAGTTGTAAGAGTTCTTTGCTTATTCTCAATACAAGTCCTTTATCAGGTGTATGACTTGCAACTGCTCTTTCTTGACTTGTTAATTTCAGTCCTTACGTATTTACTTTCTGATATGATAATTGAGTAGCTCCCTCTTACCATCATAATCTCCACTATTTCCTGCCCTCAGTATAGTTTTACCACATATAATACATATTTCAACAAGCATTCCAGTGATTCTGTTGCTTAACTCTGAAGACCTTTGGGTGCATTTGTCAAGTTAGGCTAAGTATATGCTAGGATAGCTACTAACCCTAAAACATCAGTGGCTTAACACAACAAAGGTTTATTTCTCAAACTTCATAAGAATTGGGACTGAAGAGGTTCTTCTCCCCCTAGTTTCCCAGAGATTCAGACTAATCATGATATCGCCACAGCAGAGAAAAAGAATACATAGAGATCTCCTACTCATTTTTCTACACCCTGGTCTAGAAGTGATATAAATCACTGATGTTTATAGTCTGTTTTTTTTATATTTCTATCTCTTTTAATTCTGACAAGCAATTTTGAAAGAAGTGTTATTATACCCTCTATATAGGTGACTGAACTGATGCTCAAAGAAGATGTGATTTATGTAAGGTGACATACCTAAGGGGAAAAGCCTAGGTTGGAACCTCAGTTTATTTGGCTCTAAGCTGATCATCCTTAACTAGTTTGATTTCCTAAATCCAAGGATTTGAATTTTATGTTCACCTTTTACCCAATCAATTCTTTAGGATGTCAGAATAGTGGTAATAGTTCTTCAGATGACAGACTTAAAGAGTAAAACATTGCTTCCTCCACCATTAATGCCTTAACAAGGCATTTTATTTTATTTTTTAAATATGTTTTTATTTATTTTAGAGAGAGAAGAAGAAAGAGAGAGAGAGATGGAAACACTGATGAGAGAGAAACATCAACATCAATTGGTTGCCTCCTGCATACCCTTTGCTGGGGATGGAGCCCTCAACCCTGGCATGTGCCCTGAGGGGAAAATCAAACTCGCAATTCTCAGCCACTGAGCCATGCCGGCCAGGCAAGAAGGTATTTTATGCCAATTGACAGCTTAACTGCCTTGGCGACCAAATCATGAGCTATGCTTACAGTGCATGTGGATGTTGAGATGGTTATGCTATGGAGTTTTATTTCTATCCCTACAAAGTTCTCCATAGAGGGAAAAAAGACTGGAAAAAATGCAGATGCAAAGCTTTATGACTGGCAATCAAAGTACTGAACCTATCACCTGTTGGGCCAACAGACAGTGTTGTTAAAGACAGCCATATAGTAATAGAAATCTGTTTTACTTCTCCCTCACTATACTCCCAAACAAGAAATTTCCTGGAGTAAGGAGAGAAATGTTTCTGAGAATAGTACCCAACTTCCTGTCCACTGCAGATCACTAGGGCAAAAGAATTTACTGCTTATGGGAACCAAAGGGATTTTAAATAAAATGTTATATTTAAGTTGTAAAATGAACAAGACAATTTTTGGTTTCAACTGCAAATGGAGAGCTGAAAAGAATGCCACTCACACTTACAGTAGGAAAAAAATTGGATAAACTACAAAACAAATTTTCTTAAGACCATCAGAGAACAAAGGCCACAGGGCAAACAGTTATCCCAGAATCTAGAGAGAGACTCACGGAGGGAAAAATAGTACCCAAACATTTGTTTATTTGGAATAAAAACCACCAAACACCATGTAGGACAGTAAGAAAATTTAGTTAAAAATTGCTAATGAATTTCTAAAGACTGGGTGAGGGCTAGCATGAGAATTTGAAGTCCCTGAGGGGCTTTACTCTAGAAACTCCACTAGGTGTTCTCAAGGAAGGTCAAAGAAACTCTGATAAAACTTGCCCTATTGTTTCAGTTCAGAGAGGGAGACGGCAGTCACTGTTGAAATTCCAACCAGACCTAATTTCCCTTAGAAAGCAAAGACTTAATCTGCAGGAAGAAGGACAACAAAGCCCATATCCTGAAGGGAATTGTGAAAACCCAACACAACTAGGGAAAGGAAACAGAAAACAAAAATCTCTATGAGAGGAGTGGGCCCGCATGTGAGCTAGGCTCTGACACTATATCTGGAGGAGAGGCATGAACACATATAAAGGTTACACCACCAAAACTCAGGTTCACAGTGCTTGCCTAAAATGAAGACCTGATCAGAACATCAGAGAATGCCTGTCCCTCTCTATGATTGCCTTGTTTATTCACTCTCCCTCCTAAAAAACTATCTCTGAAAAGGAACCAAATTTAATTCCATGAATCTGTGGAGCAACTTATGCTCCAATGCATTGTCAAAAACAATAGAGCAATCAATCAACTTATTAGTGTTGCTTAACAGCCAATTATGTTCTGGGAAAGAGAAAGTAAAGAGAGGACTGCCAAAACCACTGTCATCTCAGAGAGACTGTGGGCATACCCAGTGCTGTGCCCTCTGAGGAGCAACATAAGAAGATTCACATAGCAGGGAGGAAATAGATATCAGTAAAATAATCCAAGCAGTCACTAAACAAATAAGCAAATAACAAAAGTAAGCCCCAGAAGGAGAGGACCAGTACTCAAGGTTACTAAAATATATTGTCTGAAAAAAATGCAAGACTTACAGAGAAACAGGAAAGTATGACACATACATGGGGAGCAAAGCAGGCAACAGATACTACCTATGAGAGTGACCAGATGTTGAATTTAATAAAAACTTCAAGGTATCCAATATAAATATGTTCAAAGAATAAAAATTACTGTGATTAAAGAAGTAAAGGCAGTTATGATGACAGTGTCATATCAAATAGAAAAAAAATAATAGAGTTATGAAAAGAAACAAGTAGAAATTTTGAGTACAAAGGTTGAAGTGAAAAATTTACTAGAGTAGCTCAGCAGTAGACGAGCTAGCAGGAAAAAGATTTAGTGAATATTAAGATTCATAGATGTTATGCAATCTGAGGGACAAAGAGAAAAAGGAATAAAGAAAAATGACCAGAGTCTTGGTGAAATATGGGACACTGCTAATTACACCAGCAAATACATAATAGGAATACTAAAAGGACAGGAAAAAGAGAAAAAGGAGCAGAAAAAAATTCAAAGAAATAATTTCTGAAAACTTCCCAAATTTGATGAATATTCATCTACTTATCCAGGAAGCTCAATGGACCGACAAACAAACACAACACGGTAAAAATGCTGAAATCCAAAGACAAGGAAAAATGTTGAAAGAAGCAAGAGAAAAATGACTCCTAATTTACAAGAGAACCCCAAAAAGATTAGCAGCTAATCTGTCATCAAAACAATGGATGCCAGAAGGAAATCAAACAATATATTAAAACTGCTCAAAATGTAAATGATCCAACAGTTATCCTCTATTCACCAAAGTTATCTTTCAAAAATGAAGGCAAAACACATTCCTAGATAAACAAAAAATGAGTGAATCTATTGTTAACATACACCTTACAAGAAATACTAAAGGAAGTTCTCCAGTTCTGAAAGCAAATGACCCCAGGGAGTTATTTAAATCCATGAAAAAAGAAAAGCACACATAAAGGTAATTATGAACATAGGAGTGCATATATTCTTTCAAATCAGTGTTTCAGGTTTCTTTGGATATATTCCCAGAAGTGGAATTGCTGGGTTATAAGGCAGAGTCTTACAATTTTCCGAGTTCAGGTCTTTCACATCTTTGGTTAAATTTATTTGTTGTTAATTTTTTTTGGTGAATTGTAAATGCAATTGTTTTCTTAGTTTATTTTTCTGATAATTCATTATTGGTGTATGTAAATGTAACTGATTTCTGGATATTTATTTTGTATCCTACTACTTTACTGAATTCATTTATCAGTTCTAACACTTTTTTGGTGGAATCTTTAGGGTTCTCTAGATACAGCATCATGTCATGTGCAAATAATGACAATTTTACTTCCTCCTTTCCAATTTGGATGCCCTCTATTTCTTCTTCTTGTGTAATTGCTGTGGCTAGCACTTCCAGTACTATGTTAAATAAAAATGTGAAAGTAGACATCTCTGTCTTATTCCTGTCTTAAGGGGAATCATTTTAGTTTTTGCCTCTTAAGTATGATGTTGGCTGTGGGTTTGTCATATATGACCTTTATTAAGTTGAGGTATGTTCCCTCTATTCCCACATTGCTGAAAGTTTTATCATAAATGGGTGCTGGACTTTATCAAATGCTTTTTATGCATCTATGGATATGATAATGTGATTTTTATCTTTCCTTTTTCTATGTGGTGTATCACATTTATTGATTTGTAGATATGGTACCAACCTTGCATTCCGGGAATAAATCCTACTTGATCTTGGTGTATGATCTTTTCAATGTATTGCTGGATCCAGTTTGCTAATATTTTGTTGAGGATTTTACCATCTATGTTCAGCAGAGATATTGGTGTATAATTTTCTTTCTTTATAGCATCTTTATCTGGTATTAGAATTAGAATAATGCTGGCCTTGTAAAATGATCTTGAGAGTCTTCCTTCCTCTTGAATTTTTTGGAATAGTTTGAGAAGGATAAGTGTTAGTTCTTGTTTTGAATGTTTGGTAATATTCACCTGTGAAGCCATCTGATCCAGCACTTTTGTCTGTTGGGAGTTTTTTGAATACTGCTTCAATTTCATTAGTTGTAGTCATTCTATTCAGATTTTCTGATTTTTCTTGATTCATTTTTGGAAGATTGTATGTTTCTGATTGTTCAATTTGTTGTCATATAGCTGTTAATAATATTTTATTACAATCTTTTGTATTTCTGTGGGGTCAGTTGTTACTTCTCTTCCGTTTCTGATTTTATTTATTTGGGTTCTCTCTCTTTTTTTATTGATGAGTCTGGTTAAAGATTTGTCAATCTCGTTTACCTTTTCAAAGAACTAGCTCTTGGATTCATTTATCTTTTGTATTGCTCCTTTAGACTCTATTTTGTTTTTTTTCTACTCTGATCTTTATTATTTCCTTTCTTCTACTCACTTTGGGCTTTGTTTGTTGTTCTTTTTCTAGTTCCTTTAAGTGTAAAGTTAGATTGTTTATTTGAGATTTTTCTTGTTTTTTGAGGTAGTCCAGCAGGGCTTATTAGGTTCAAAGCAGAACAAGATTTGGCCATGTGAAGGGAAAGCTCTGCTTTGGTCAGGTGTGCGAGGGAAAAATGGCCCTGTTCTATAGCCACACAACTCAGTCTGTTCCAGGTTTTGCTGGGAGCCCAAGCTCAGCAGGGAGGGGTGCCCAAGAGTGGGGAGAGTGAAGCTAGTGGATCTTTCATGTGGGGGAGGCTCTGATCAGGCTTTGGGGAAGATGGGAGGAGTGGTCACCACCCCAGAGTTACCCAATTCAGTCTATCTCAGATTCTGCACAACCTTGCTGGGGAGCTCACATTGGGCAGGGCTGGGGCATCAGGTGTCCAAAGGGTGGGGCTTCCGGATCTCTCATCAGGGGAAGGTGCCAGTCGGGTTCATGAGAAAGTAAGGGGAATTGCCCTTGCCCCAAAGCCACACAACTAGTCACTGGCACCCCCTGAGTCTGCCCAAACCTCTACACTCTGGCTCAGACAGCTGACTCTTCATCAGAGTATCCAAAGGGTGGGGCTATTGCATTCCCCCAGGCTGATGGTGTAGAAAGGGAGTGCTCCACCCAAGGAAGATGACATCTGTAGTGTGGGAGAGGGACTCAGCACAGGGATGCTGGCAGCTGTCCCTTCGGTTCTCTCCCCAGAGCCACAAACCCCAGTCTCTCCTCACATGAGTCTGGTCTGTTTTGCTCCTCCTCTGCCAGAGCCCAAGGTGAGTGACTGTGAATGAGATTTTGTGTGTTGGCCTTTTAAGAGTGCACCTCTGTCTCTAGTATACTCCTGTCTCTCCCAGGAGGACAGAATTCCCACTGATTTTCACAGCCAAATGTTTTGTGGCTTCCCAGTTCTGATGCTTCAGGCTTGGAAGCTTGGTATGGGGTTGAGACCCCCACACTCCTCAGAGGGGAGCTTTGCAGCTGAGATGTCCCTCCAGAATTTCAGTTGCTGCCTGTGGGTGTGAGACCAGCCCGTTTTGAATCTCTACCTTTCCTACCAGTCTTGATGTGGCTTCTTTTGTAAATCCTTGGTTATAAGACTTCTGTTTAGCTGGTCTTCAGTTGGTTATTCAGGTTGATTGTTCTATATTTTAGTTGTAATTCCAGTCTGGTCCTGTGAAGAAGCTAGTGTATCTTCCACTTACTCTGCTTTCATCTTGGAATCTCTCTCTTAAGTGATTTTTAAAAGCAACTGTTGAAAATAACACATTTAAATGTATTTTTTGGTTTGTAATATAGAGAAAAGAAATATATTTGCCAATAAAAGCACAAAAGAAATGGGTGGAACAAAGCTGAAATAAATCTAGAACATAACTAAAATCTCCCAGAAGAAATTAAGAGAATCAGAAATGATAAATAAGAAGGTTAACATAATAAATTATATCAATATATATTTACAATCCTTCTTCTTTCATCTTCCATAAAAGACATTTATATAAAACAACAATACTAATAATGAATGGGTTTATAACATTTTTGATGTAATATAGACAATAAGAATACCACAATAACTGGAAGACGGGAATAGAACTAAACAAGAGTTTTGGATGTAGATATCACTGGAATTAAGCAAGTATAAATCTGAAATAGATTCTGATAAGTTAATATGTATATGCAAAGTCCTACAGTAACCAAAAAGAAAATAACTTTTGAAATATAATCAAAAAGGTCATTAAAGAAAGTAAAATCGTTCATTAAAATATGTTCAATTAACTTAAAACAAAAGAAGGAAAGAGGAATAGAGGAATAAAAAATACATGAGACAGATGACAAAAAGTAAGTTGGCAAAAATAAATCCAATTATTTCAGTAATAACATTAAATGTGAATGGATTAAACAATTTGAACAAAAGGAAGAGATGTCAGACTGAATTTTTAAAAGATTCAGCTACATGCTGTTTACAAGGGACACACTTTATATTCAAAGGTACAAATAGATTGATAACAAAAGGATAAAAATATATACAGCATGAAAACAATAACCATAAGAAAGCTGGAGTGGTTATGCTATTATTAGACAAAATAAAATTAAAAACATTACTAAAATACATATAATGATACAACGGTCAATCCATCAGGAAAATAAAACAATATTACATATACACGCAACCATCAACAAGGCTGAAAAATACATGTAGCAAAAATTCTCAAAATTGATGAGAAAAATAAACAACTCTATCACAGCTGGAAATTTCAATATTTCACTTTCAATAATGGATAAAACAATGAGGTAGAAGATCACCAAGAAAATTTGAAGACTTGAAAAATTGTATAAATCAACTAGACCTAGCAGATATCTATAGAACATTTCACCCAGTAATAGCAGAATACAGTCTTCTCAGCTACATAATGAGTATTTCGCCAGGATAGTCTATATGATAGGCCATAAAAAACCTCAATAAATGTAAAAAGATAGAAATAATTGAAAGTATGTCTTCTGACCACAATAGAATGAGATTAGAAATCAACGTCAGAAATAAATATGAGATATATACAAATATGTAGAAATTTTAAAACACACTTCTCAATAATCAATGGGTCAAAGAAAAAAATTAAAGAAAAATCAAGAAACACATTGAGATGAATAAAAATAAAGACACAACATACCAAAACTTATGGGGTGCAGCTAGAACAGTGCAGGGAAATATGTAGCTGAAAATGCTTACATTAAAAAAGCAGATCTTGCCCTGGCTGGTGTGGCTTGGTTGGTTGGAGTGTCATTTCATAAAGCAGAAGGTGGCAGGTTCAATTCTCAGTCAGGGCACATATTCAGGTTGCAGGTCCTGCTAATTGATGTTTCTCTCTCACATCGATGTTTCCCTCTCTCTCCCTCTCTAAAAACAAACAAACAAACAAACAAACAAACAAAAAACCTATATATAAAGTGCCGGAGTGGCTCAGTTGGTTGAGTGTCGTCCTGTTGCTGGTTCAATCCCCAGTTAGGGCATGTACAAAAGGAAGCTGATCAGTGTCTCTCTCTCTCTCTCTCTCTCTCTCTCTCTCTCTCTCTCTCTCTCAGCATGTCATCAAGTGAGGATTTAAAAAAAAAATCTTTTAAAAAATGATCTCAAATAAAGAACCTAAACTTCAACCTTAAGACCTTAAGACAGTGGAAAAAGAAGAGTAAACAAACATGAAGTGAACATAAATAAGGACACAATAAAGATTAGAGTGAAAATTTATGAAATAGAGAAGAAAAAAATCAATTAAACCAAAAGTTCATTCTTTGTAAACATTAAAAAAGGACAAATCTTTAGCTAGATTGACTAAGTTGCTTTGAAAAACAGTGTTTTGACTGGATGTTACAAAGCTCAAGACAAAAAGGACTGTACATAAATACTGTGTTCTGGTTGGGAAATTTCTTTCTCACAGGGGTACATGATAGAAATTCTGAAACTAACTATATACGAAGGTTAAATAAATAAGTAAATTGATTGCACATAAGAAGAACCAGGTTTCTCACTATCAGAGATACAAGTTAAAAATCAGAGAGAAAGCTAAATGGATACCTGTGGTAATGGATTAGAGTAACATGTATTAGTATGAATTTTTGTGTATGTATACATATACATATGCATATACATATACACAGATAAGCACAGTAAATAAATATAGATAGGTATGTATACAATTTAGTATACATACATGTATCTCCTTGTTCTGTCAGCTGAGAATTCCTACAGACAATGGCACCCCAGTAGCAACCAGAACATCCTGCACTCAGATCTTAATTCTTAAATATGATTATCCAATAAAAGTAACCAAGACTCCTTGGAGAAATGCTGATTTGGAGGCTGGCAAAAGAAAAATAGAAGGTGAATCTGGGACATCTTGTACTATCAGAAAGCGTGGGAGCAGAAAAAGGATGAGGGTATGCCAACCTGAAAGATCTCCCAATGGCCAAGGCTGCAACAATTTGGGGAAAAAAATAAAAATAATAAAAATAATGACCATATTGGATTATAACCCCAAAGACTTAAAAATCCATGAGTCATACTGATAAAAACAAATTATTGTATCAATAAATAAATGGTGGGAGGGGAAATCTTCCTTACAAAATAATTTGAAACATCAAACTTAGAAGAAAATGAAGAATTTAAAAAATTACTATCAGAACATCACAGTAATAATTGCTGCAGGCAAAATCCACAGAACATTTGGATAGTCTCAAATCATATGACCCCAAATATTTATTAACTACTGTAGTTGTTTTCAAACATTCCCACAAATTCTTTTATATTCTTCCCTCCAGGAGGTTAAACTTAATCCCCTTCTTCTTTAATATGGGCTTCTAACAACTAAGGTATAAAAAGGAAAAAATAGTTAACTCTACAAGTAGAGAAACCTGGCAGACATCACCAGTGATCAGTCATGTTGATATCATGTAACTCTGACACTGTGATGAAAAAGGGCACTTCACCTCTGTGGTATTCTTCTCCCAAATCAATAACCCCAATCTAATTATGAGAAAACATCAGACAAACCCAAATTACGGAACTTTCTACAAAACAACCTCACTCTTCAAAAGTGTCAAGGCCGGGGGGGAAAGAAAAAACAGAGAAACTGTCACAGAGTAGACTAAAGAGACATGTTAACTAAATGCAACATAGTATCCTGGATTTAATCCCGGAACAGAAAAAAACACACACATTATTGGAAAACCTGGAGAAATCTGAATAAAATCTGTAATTTAGTTAATAGTATTGCACAAATGTTCATTTCTTTGCTTTTATAAATGCACCATAATAATTAGACAAAACTGAATGTAGGGTATAAGGAAATTCTTTGTACTATTTTTAAAACACTTTTTTAGAACTAAAATTATTTCAAAACAAAAAATTTAAAAATAGACCATACTGAGCTTCAAGAACACCAAAATAAAACTCTCTTAATGAATGGAAGTGACTGAATAATTGAGGAAACAAACTGAGTAGTCATTAAAAGAATTCATTATTCAGTGAGAATGGGAAGATTTTACAGAATACAGTTGACAAAAATTACTGGAAAATATAAAAGCACTCTACATTTATACCAGAAAATTGGAACTACTTAATAAACAAGTTTCATGCATATATATGCATTGCGTCTATGTGGATAGAATGGTATTCTCTAAATACTGTTCTGCCACTTTCTTCACTCAAAAACATAACTTGAAACAACCCACATGCCCATCAACAGAAGAATGGATAAACAAATGTGGTATATATACACAATGGAATATTATTTGGTCATAAAAAGGAGTGAAGTTCTGATATGCTACAACACGGATGAACATGGAACATTACGCTAAGTGAAAGAAGCCAGACACACAATAGGACAAATATTATATAATTTCACTTATATGAAACATATAAAATAGACTATTTCACAAAGAGATTAAAGATTACCAAGGGTTTGGGGGAGAAGGAGGATTGGAGAATTATTTCTTAATGAGTATATAGTTTCTGTTTGGGGTGATGAAAAAGTTTTGGAAACTGATACTGGTGATGATTGCACAACATTGTGCTACTGAATTGTACACTCGAAAATAGTTTAGATGGAAAATTTTGTTATAGATATTTCTTTAGTAAAAAATAAAAGATGTAATGATAAAGCATTTATTAATAAATATATTATGTTTTTCTGGAGAGAGAGATTAAGGATCCTTAAGAGTCAAACACCATGTGTAATCCTTGATTGGCTCTTGCTTTCTAAATAAAAAGCTGTAAGATATTCTTAGGACAAGTGGGAAAGTTAAATAGGGATGGAACATAAATAGGAGCAGAACATTTGATGTTATGACATTGTTAACTTTCTTCAATGTAATAATAATGCTGTGGTTATATAGGAGAAGGTCTTATTCTTAGGAGATACATGCTGCTTTAATGTTTAAGGATGAAGTGTTATAATGTCTGCAACTTACTTGCAAATAGTGATGCAAAACAAAGTGTGTGTGTGTGGGGGGGGGGCTATGGGTGTGTCTGCCTGCTCCTGTGTAGGGGGAGGGTGAGAGAAAAAGCAAATGTAGCAAAACATTAACAACTGTCAAATCTAAGCATAGGATATACAGGTGTTCATTGTACTATTCTGTCATTCTTTGTTTATTTAAACATTTTCATAATAATAAGTTAGAAACAAAATAAAAAATTCAAAGTCACACCACTCTATCTCCCAGAAATACTCCTGTTAACATGTTGCTTTAAATCCTTTTAACCTTTTTTCTATGCATAGATAAGTATTCCTTTAAAAAAAACCCCAAAAACAAAAAAAACAACACCCAACATGGGATCAAATGTACGTTGGTACCTTTTCATTCAGTCAAGTAACTTAACAAATGTTTACTTAACTATATCTTCCATAGGCCAGGTACATAGTGAATATTAAAAGACCTGTTTGAATTTTCACTGAATGTAACAAGAGAATTCAATGTGCCTAATTTATTACAACTATAGTTTGTAAAAAATCACATAAGAGAAGATAGATGAAAAAACTGTGAACTTTTAGTAACTGCATTGTAATATAGGGGCACCCTCATCAGGAAATATAACTCAGTCCAATTAAAAAAATATATATATACACATATATACATTATATATATATATACATACACACACACACACACACACACACACACATATATATATAATGTACATGAATATAATTTGATGTGCATTATTTCATTCTTTTTTGTATCTGCACAATTTCCACAGCATGGATGATTCATTTAATCATTTTCATATTAATGGAAATTTAAATTATTTCCACCAACTTGATGTTTCAACATTAGTTTTGTTACAAAGGTGAACTAGATTAGGATTTTCTCAAGGCACTTTCAGATAAGTGAGGGATACAAAGTAGAGAGCCAACAGGGTGGAAGTGCTAGGATGGGTAAATCCAGGGTCTAAAGGACAGTGTAGCATAGGCTACAAAATGGAACTGCCATTTGACCCAGTGATCCCACTTCTAGGAATATATCCTAAGAAACCCAAAACACCAATCAGAAAAAATATATGTATCCTCATGGTCACAGCGAAATTTACAATAGCTAACATCTGGAAACAGTCCAAGTGCCCATCAGTAGATAAGTGGATAAAAAAGCTGTGGTAGCCCTAGCTGGTTTGGCTCAGTGGTTAGAGCGTCGGTTTGTGGACTGACCTGGGTTTAATTCCAGCCAAGGGCACGTACCTCGGTCCCAGGCTCCATCCCTGGCCCCAGGTGGGGGTGCATGTGGGAGGCAACCAATTGATGTGTCTCTTTCACATCAATGTTTCCCTCTCTCTCTCTCTCTCTCTCTCTTCCCCTTCCATTCTCTCTGAAAAGCAATGGGAAAAAATATCCTCGGGTGAGGATTGAAAAAAAAAAAAAAGCTGTGGTAAATTTACACCATGGAATACTATGCAGCTGTAAAAAAGAATAATCTCTTACCCTTTGAGACAGCATGAAGGGACTTGGAGAGTATTATGCTAAGCAAAATAAGTCAGTCAGAGAAAGACAAGTATCACATGATCTCACTCAAATGTGGAATCTAAGGAACAAAATAAACCAATGAACAAAATAGATCCAGAGAGATAGAAGCATGGGACAGACTGACCAATCTCAGAGGGAAGACAGGGGTGCGTGGGTGGGTGGGGAGAGATTAACCAAAGAACTCTTATGCATATATGCATAACCCATGAACACAGATAGTAGTTTAATGAAGGCCTGGGGTGGGGGTGGGGGGTTGGTAGAAAGGGTCAATGGGGGGGGGAGGGGACATCTGTAATACTTTCATCAATAAAGATAAATTTTAAAAAAACCACCCAACCAGCAGCAACAGCAGTTTTCCCAACAGCTGTGCTTCTGCCACAGGAAAAAGTTACCTGGCCCAAACTGTAGTATAGTTGAAGTGTGCTCTCACGCCCCAACCCAGCAGATGCTAAACATAGATGCAGACCTCAAAGCTTAAACAAAGCAATCTTGAGAATCTAGCTGAGGTGGATCTTGAACATATTGTCACATATTAAAAGTCTAAGCAGACCAACTCAGGGATTCTTATTACAGTGGTCAACATGGACACTATGGGGACATTTGAAAAGACAGTGGTTATGACACAGCATTTCAGGTTCACAGCAGTTCTTAACATTCTGCCCTGGATAACTGGGTATCTTTGCCACAATAATCCACGATGTGTGCAGCGTTTAGCTATAAGTTCAGGAAGTGGGCAGAATTCTCTGAAAGAGGTAAGTATGATAGAATTTGTGCTCCAAGTTAAGTTCATTTGCTTGGATGTGGCCAGTGGCTATTCTGAATAGTTTGTGGAACTTTTGAAACTTATCCATGCCACCCATGGACACAAACAATGGTATGGGAAAGGACTGGGAGTGGGGTGGACTCAGGGTGGAGGGTATCAATGGGGGGGAAAGGGGGGATATCTGTAATACTTTCAACAATAAAGATAAGTTACAATAATAATAATAAATAAAAAAGAAACTCATCCATGCCAAATTTCCAAATGTTAGGGAATGAATGACAAGAGGGATGGTAGAAGAGTTTACTTTCTGAAACAGATGCACTCTTTTTTTTAAAATACATTTTTATTGATTTCAGAGAGAGGAAGGGAGAGGGAGAGAGTCATCATTGATCAGCTGCCTCCTGCATCCCACAAACTGGGCATGTGCCCTGATGGGTATCCAATCATGATCTCCTGGATCTTAGGTTGATGCTCAACTGCTGAGCCACGCTAGGTTGGGCTGAAACAGATGGATTCTAAGTGAAAATTAGCCCAGACTCTGTGTGCACCACTCACATCAGAATATGGGTGGACTACTCTCAGTTTAGCAAAGTAACGGAATGTGCTAAGTCTGTTTGCGCTCTGAAGGGGTAAAATCATCTGATAGAGGCCACTTGAGTGCGTACTATGCGGCCAAATCTTTGGATCTGGAGCAGATATTGCCATGCTGGGAGGGATGTTTCAAGCCATGCAGAGCATGCTAGAGAAGCGAGGGAGAGGAATACCAATCTCAAGCTCTTCTATGGATGAATTTGAAACAGTAATAAAGAAATGTGCAGGAGGAGTTGTTAAATATAGCTCCTCAGAGCACAAAACTGTGGAAGTGACTTCTAAAGGGAACACAGAAAACAATATTCTGGATATCAAATTTTTATGTAAGAGCTTTTGAATGCTAACATGCTGCCTCCTTTTTCCTCCCTTCACACCACCTGGTCAGAGGCTCAGGGTGTCTATGTTCTAGAATGCATGTCTTCAGTGTTAAAATTAACATGTGCATATTTTTCATTCCTTTTTAAAAATAGTTTTTACTTCAATATAGTGCTACTGTCTTCAAAAATCTATTTAGAACAAAATAAGTTGATGAGCAAAATGGATCCAGTGACTGACGAATCTCAGAGGGAAAGTGGAGGTGGGGGTGGGGGAGGAAGAGATTAACCGAAGAATTTATATGCATATACCCATAACCCACAATAGTGTGGTGAAGGCCTGGGGTGGGGGTGGGTGCCGGGTAGAAGGGGTCAATGGGTAAAACAAGGGGACATCTGTAATTCTTTCAACAATAAAGATAAATTTTTTAAAAATCTATTTATATTTAAAAGCTACTGTGATTAATTTAATTTCAAAGGTAGTTGAGTGTTGTATTGATGCACTGAAATTGTTCAGGGACCAAGTTGAAGGTGAAGATTTGTATCTCTCTTGTGAACATTTAGGAAGACAGGGTCAATATCCTCTGTCAATAATAGTTCCATAAAAATAGTGTTGGGGTATATAAGCAGAATAAGCAGAGGAATGGACAATGAAACTTCTGTTCCTATTTTTGTGCAGTCAAGAATTTTCCTTTGTGGGCCAACTGGCCAACAGCTCCTTCTGAAGCGCTGAGATTTTTGGCTGATGCATCATTTAAAATCACAAGAGCCACTCAAGCATCATGAAAGCTGGAGCCTGACCTCTACTCCCCATTCCCAATTCACATCTGACTACCTGCCTAGTTAGATAACCCTCCTCTCTCCACTTCCCGCCACCCCACACAAAAACACACAGGAATGGGGAAAGGTACACAAGGCAACATTTGCTGAGGGCATGGCAGGGGGAGGGGCAGACGCTGTGTGCAGCATCCAGGGAGAGAGATCACTTCCAGCTGGGGTGGCTTCAGAAGCTGGGTGATGAAGGCTGAACCCCCAAGAATGAGCAGGACCAGGCTCTAAGAAGAAGAGGAGGGCAATCAGGAGGAAGAAAATGTCATGCAAGGACAAAGAGATTGAAGAAGGCACACTTGGGGCGGAGTGAATGAGAGTTCCTTTTGAATGGGGCAGAGAAGTGGATGACTTGTGTTCTAAGGCTCAGTTCTGATCAATGCTGCATTTCAGGATGAGGAAAGTAGGGTTTACTTTGTGGATGGTAGGGTTGCCAGCCAGGGCCTTTGGGCAGAAGAATGACAAGTTGAAAATAGTGAAGAGTGAAGTTAAATTTGATGATAACATGCAAGGTAAATTGGAAAGGGAGAAGGAGGCGCTGAAGGCAGATAGGTCAGAGAAGGGGTTACCTGGGTGAAGCAATAAGGACCTAAACCTGTACACAAATATTTATAGCAGTTCTTTTCATAATTACTCAAAACTAGGAACAACCCAAATATCCTTCTGTGGGTAAATGGGCATATAAACTGGAACATCCTTATGACAGAATACTACTCAGCAAAAAGAAAAGAATGAAAACTATTGATACATGAAACAGCTTAAATGAATTTGAGGGCATTATGCTGAATGAATGAAGCCTGTCTCTAAATGTGACATATGGTAGATTTTATTTATATGTCATTCTGTAAAAGGTAAAACTATAGGAATCTGGAATAGATCAGTGGTTGCCAGAGTTCAGGGAAGGGGTAAAATATAACTACAAAGGGGATAGCATGAGGGAATTTGGGGGGGGGGGTAATTGAACTGTGTATCCACTATGCTGGTAATTACACAAAACTATATATTGTTAAACTTCATGGAGCTGTACACCCAAAAAGGGGTCAATTTTGCAATATGATATTATGAAAAAAAATACCAGAGTTGTCCTATATTAAATATAAGATCTGAAATAATGGAAACATTTTGTAACGGCGGTTAATGACTACATCTTTATAATTCACTAACTATATTTACATTAAAAACTCTTCCTCAAATAATAGAAAGTGTATCCTTCAACTGTGGAATAACATTTTCATGCTTAAATATAAATTATAAAACATTAAGCCAGCAAGAACATTTATTTTTTCCAACCCTTCCTTCCCCATGGTGGACTCTGTTGTTGGCTGCCATATCCCACTGTGACAATCTTAGACAAGAGACCCCTCTTTGCCTCCTTCCCAAGACTCTGGAGATGGTCTCACTGGCCAGATTGCCATTCCAGACATCAACACACTTCCAAGTACCAGTGGATTCTGGGAGGTGGGGATATCAGTTTCCTCAAGTTTTTTTTTTTTTTTTTTTTACAGCAATGATGTTCTCTCCTCGTTCTGATCATAACAATTATACATGTTGCTAGTTCTCTTTTTAATATCTCAAGAGTGCCAATGAGTGAATAAAAATTCTACCTGCTAATAAGCCTCACACCAAATAGTGGGATACTCTCTGAGTGTTTCATGAATGTATGAGAGTTATTTTCCAACATATTTCTTTGTGTTCCAAAATGAAGCTTACTCTGAAGAAAGCAGGCTTTTCTATGGACTCATTTAATGAACAAGGCACTGGATGCACTTGAAGGTCTGTCTGAAGCCTCCATTTGAAAACCAAGTGGAACCATCCAGCACTCCTCAACGAAAAGTCAGACATAGCGCTTGATAATTCAAGTTCAGCCAGAAAGAGAAAAAAGTCTTGAATTACTTATATAAACTTGCTAACTAGAGAAAACTGGGCCTCTTTGCACACATTAATTTGGGAGTTTTTAAAGGTGCTGTTTCAGTAAGAGTTAAAAAAATTTTTTTTTTCTAACACATCAATATGATGCGAAAACTGTCGTTTCATTTGTAGCTATTTTCCAAAGTCTTAAAAATTGATATAACTAATTTGTGCTCCATAATGTGTCAATTATTTCTTATATAGGATCTCTTTAAAATATTTTAAAAGTATGCTGATTGTTTGAAACATTAACCAAGACACACACCTATTCAAGAAAACTAGTGAAAGAAAAAACACACATCCTCACTCCTAGATTCTTTTCTACTCGTGCAGGGTCTACCACCTTCGCCCATTTTAATGCTAAATAAGACCACAGAGGAAATGGTGGACTGTAGGGTGTTGGGGGAAGAGGGGGGGTGGGCGAATTGGATGCAGGAGAGTGAAAGAGATGATTCCCTAAAGATGAAGGAGAAATGGTCGATTAAACTCAAGAGGCTGATCCTCCCTGGTAATCCAAGGAAGGCGAATAGAAACTGCAGGGAGAAGTACCAGTTTTATTGTTTCTGATTGGCAAGTACGAAAAAAGACTGACAGCATCAAGTGGAGGGAATGCAGGGGGCGGGTTGCGGTGTTAAAAGGGAGGGGTAACTGAGGACTCCAGCTCATTGATGACGCGCGACCCTCACGTGACCAGGAGTCGACGTGTGCAGAAGTCCTTATAGTCGGTGGCCTGCTTCCCTGTAGCAGCTCCCTATTGCTGGAGAAGAAAAGTGCCCCGGATCCTTTCAGGTGAGTATAAAGGTGGAAGCTGCCTTGGGGACCCTGCGGTCTAGGAGTCAGGGAACAGAAGCCAAGCAAGGCCGGCACTGCTTTCTCAACACTACAGTTCCGCCAAACTCCCATTTTTGTGCAGGATTTTTGGGCTGTTTGGTGTGTGTGTGTGGTGGTGGGGGGGGAGTGGGGGTGGAGAGGGAGAAGTGTAGCCAATTGAGGGTCGAGCGCGAGAGAGACATAGAAACAATTTGGAAATAACTTGCATCTCCCATTCTCTGCTTGCAGGGAACCGGTGGGCACCGGGCAGGGAGGGCGGGGTTGCCTGAAAAGGAGAAAGAGGGTGAGGACGTGGGGAAACTTTAGAGGAACAAGGCCTAGGATCGTGAAGGGGACCCGCGATTCGGGTACCGGCCTGCTCACCAAGCACTCCTGTTGGTCCGCAGGACTTTTGGTCTTTTGGGCGCGACACAAATCCAGTGAGGGAAGGAGAAAAATCTCCTGGATCCCTGCAGGTCAGTGTAAGGGTACAATTGCCTCATGCCCCTTGGGGTGGGGGGTGGGAGTGGGAGTGTGGATGACACCAAAGCCCATCTCGCGGTCGCCGCAGCAGCCTCTCCCCATCCGGATTAAGCCCGGAGGCCTTTGCAGAGCCTGCGGCGGAAATGAGGCGGGGGAGGGGGTAAGGTTGGAGAGGCATGGAAGGGGGAGGGGAGGCCTGAGACTGGACTAGCCGGTCTCAGGTGAGGGGATGGAGGTTGGGATGGTTTGGGAAAGCCCGAGAGGGCGCGAGTGTTGGAGACCAGTGGCGAGGGAAGGGTTAATTGCTTCCGCGCAGCCTGCATTTCTGGGCCTGGAGCAGGGCCTGCTGGGAAATGGTGGGCTGGAGCCGGAGGAAAGAAGATGGAGCTGGAGTGAGAGGGGGAGGGAAGGGAGGTGGAGGAAGGGGTGGAGTCAGGGGAGTTCGGAGCCTGAGAATCTGGCCCTCTGTAGTTGGAAAACTTTGACAATTAGGAATCCGAATGAGAAAAGGCCAGTCTCTCTGGGAATCCGTACTCTGGCTACTGGTGTGTTAGCCTGGCATCTAGTTGTTTTGTTTCCTTGTTTTCTAGGATTCCTTTATTTAAAAAGGCAATAATAGAAAAATATTCAACATGCAAAAGTCTTGTGAAGAAAATGAAGGAAAACCACAGAACATGTCAAAGGCCGAGGAAGACCACCCTTCAGAAGATGTACCACAGGAGGCAGAAGGAAATCCTCAACCTTCGGAAGAAGGTGTAAGCCAGGACGCAGGAAACCTTAGAAGCGGGCTGACTCAACCTGTCCAGGGATTTAAAGAGGACACTCCCGTGAGGCATTTGGACCCTGAAGAAATGCTAAGAGGAGTAGATGAGTTGGAAAGGCTTAGGGAAGAAATAAGAAGAGTAAGAAACAAGTTTGTGATGATGCATTGGAAGCAGAGACATTCACGCAGACGACCTTATCCTGTGTGCTTTAGGCCTTGAATTCTTTTTTTATCTGATAGTAAAATATGGCCCCTGCTTTCTTTCTGTTAGCATTTTATGACATACCTTTTACCCTCAATTTACTTTTAATCATCTGGTGGAATTTTGTTTTAGATAGTTTCCTTGTTAACCAGCATCTTACTGGATTTTGTATTTTGACCCATTCTCCAGGTCTATTTTTCATTTGGGAAGTTTCACACAAATGCATGAAAATATGTCCATTCCATATTGTAAAGTAACATAAGTTACAAAGCATATTTAGTATCAGTTCACATATGTAGGATAAAAATTCCAAATTGTGTGTGCGTGTGTATATACATACATACATACATCAAAAACTTAACTGTGCTTATTTCTGTGTGGTGTGAGTTTTCTTTTTGCTTATATGTATTTTTTAATGAACTCGTGTCACAGACAGAATTAAAATTTTTTAATAAGTAAGAGAATAAAATAATTTACAACCAGCTTATAAGGGCAATGGGGGCACCCAAACTCTTGATGAAATAACTATTAAAATGTAAACCTCAAGTCACCTCTGGATCTCTTAGCCAGAGGAATAAAACTGGCAATTATTACAGACACACTTGCTTAAGTCCTGGTCTTTTCATGGGGAAAATTGGCCTCACAAAGCAGCTGTGGGGAAGAAAGGAAGGGACTCTAGGATGTGCTTGGTGGGCTCATGTTCCTACCTGTGCATACAGGATCCCAACCCACTAGAGAACATAGTTATTTGAGGGAGGGCCCTGGCATGACTCAACTTGTGTTCTGGAACAAATCCAATAGGCAAGGAGGTGGAAGCTTCCATGCCAGTCTTCTGATGGTGAGCTCCACCTCCTCCCCTCCCTTGGAACTTGCCATGTCTGCTGGGTCCTTTGCTCCCTTGCTGGCCCCACTGCTGATGGGGCTCTGGAGTTGAGTGTCAAATCCCCACTGAGTTACCTGGAGTCCCCAGGGGGTTGAACTCCCCACTCTGTTTTCTGAAGCCTCTTTCTGCGTTACAGTGACAATACAGGTGGGGATTGTCCCAGGAATGCTTGGGTCACGGTGCTTTGCAGAGTTCTTAGCAAAATAGCCCCTTTTGTTTTTCAGTCCCACAACCCTTCCTCTCCATAGGAGTCAGACATAATGAGTTCATTTTGGGAGTTGGACAGGGTACAAGGCTGAGTGAAAAATGCTGTAGTCAGAGTTATTGCCCTAGGTCTAAGGACTAAGATTTTCTTAAGTGAGATTATCTTTCCCTGAAGGTTCCTGGTGGGCCTGCCTTCCTGGTTCAGAAGACTCAGGATATGTATAAATTGCACAAAGCAATACAGGAAAGAGATTTAAGGGAATAGTCTCGTTTACCTGATCCCATCCCCAGTTGAAATGTGTAAAAAACAACGTGTAAAGGCAGTAAGAACTTTATTAATGCACTTGAAGTCAAATGGCTACTATGTAAATGTTAGGAATTATACTTCCCTTACAGGTCAAACAAAGACTTAACTTTTTCTCCTGATATTTCCACATACTTTTGTTTAATGGACACATCATGTTTTATCATTTAACTGATTTATCTTTTTTTAAATCCTCACCTGAGAATGTTTTTTATTGATTCTTTTTTGGGGGGGGGGGAGAAAGAGATGTGAAAGAGAAACATTGATCAGTTGCCTCCCATACGTGCCCCGAGCAAGGATCAAACCCGAAACCTGGGTATGTACCCTGAGTGGGAATCGAACCTGTGACTCTTTCATGCACCAGAAGATGCTCCAACCAATGGAGCCACACAGGCCAGGGCTTTAATTGATTTCTTGATTATTAACAAGGAACCAATAAGTTTTTCAAATTCTGCTATTCACTCAATAATCTTGCACAAATCTTTTTATTTCTCTAGTATTGTGACAAGCAATTCCAAAAAGAAATAGTGCATGGAATGGATTGCACTCTAAAGCTTTTATCAAAGTCTTGTATAATCACCTGCATCAGACTCACCTGGGGAACATCTTAAAATACTGATTTCTGGGCCCTACTCACTGACAAAAGGTGAGCTATAGAAATAACAGTTCACAAGTTCCTCCAAGTGATTATCATACGTGCTGAAACATGAGGACAACTGGTATATAGTGTATGCTTTCCCTTATTACAAATAATTAGAAGAAAGTATTGGTGAATTTTATTGAAATTCAGGAAGTAGAATTCTATAACTGCATTTATTTTTTAAGTATGAACTTTTAAAGGAAAAGATTGATAGATTTATACATAAAATTTAAGATTCCCTTTAACAAAGAAAGACAAGATAAAAAGCCAAGGGAGGGAATATAATATAGGATGAACTATGTTTGGTCATGATTCACTTTTCCCAATATCAGTAGTATATATCCAAGTTCTCTTTTTTTGTGATCAGCTCACAAAACAGTGAGCAAACCCTGTGCCCCCTTTTCACTGTGTGATGCCATTTTGGGGGATTTTTAAGTCTTTAGACAAGTCTTCAAAGTTATGGCAGACTGATGATTGTTGGTCAGGCTGGATTCCAGCTGGAGTGAGATGAGGATCCAGGGGCTCACTGTGACAGTTTTACAGGCAGGATGAATCCATCCCCCTGGTGCTCTAAGGGGTGGTGCTAAGGTAGGATGTAAAAGGACTCACCCCAACCACACTCCTCTCCAGGTTGTGACTTTGGTTTCTCTGCTCCAGCCTGCAGCAGGCACCAGACCCTCCTAGGCTGATGGCCAGGCAGTCCTGGACATGCTTACCTAGAGGACAATGACTGGCCCCATCTGAAGTCAGAGCACTTTGCTTTTCCTTCCTTCTGTTTCTCTTTTGGGGAACTTTTTGTAGAGGAGGAGATAAAGCCCCCGGGATTTCTAGCTGGGAACATTGGTTGGGATCATCTCTGAGCAAGACCTCTGACCTGGGCCTGACCAGGTCACTAGGGGCTGAAGCAGAAGCCGCTGGCTGGTCCTTCTCTCAGAGTACAGTGAAGTGAGCCCCCCTCCCCCAATAGTGATGGACTTCCAACAAAAGCTCACCCACCTTGCTCAGGCTCCCAGAAGGGCCTTGGATATGTCCCAGCCTGTTTGGGTGGTTCTGTGGTGATTTTAGCTGTGTGTGTGCCTGGCGCAGTGCTTGTGATGTCTGCATCAGCCAAGGCTCAGAGACACAGTAGACCCCAGGTAAAGGGAGTTTGCAAAACCATGTGGTCCTTCAACTCAGGAGAAAAGTGTCACTACCTGTGTGAACACCCCTATGCACTGCAAGTCCAGCCCTTGACTTGGGGGCCAGGGCTGTCAAACTGTGAATTGGTGTGAAGTTGCTTTTGAAGGCATTTATGATGGAGGAAGCAATGCCATTATGATCCTTGTTCTTTAGGTCTGCCATCTGAGGAATCATTATTACTTTTTCTGACATCCTAAAGGACTGGTTGGGCAATAAGGTGAAGATGAAATTCAGATTCTTGGGTTTAAAAAAGCAAAGTGGTTAAATATATGGCCATAGAGACAGATAAACTTGGATTCCAATCTGAGTTAGTCTTACAGTATGTGACCTTGCATAAACCAGTTCTTTGAAGTGAATATTTATAGGTAGTGTTTTCATGGAAAATTTCTAACTTCATCATTATCTTTCTATTTCTAGTTTTATTATTTTCAATTAACATGTGGAGTTTTTATGATCAGAAAAAAAGTAAAGGTGAAAATAGTATAATTCTTTTTGTCCTTTCTCTTAGCTGAAATAGGGGCTATTGGCTCTTTCAGTTCCTCATTTGCTTTCTGTTTCATATTACTTCTGAGAAGAATCTGGTATAAGTGTCAGACCTCTGTGGGTCCTGGCTGAGAAGCTTCCCCGCTCTATGCGACCTCCTTGCCACTCTCCCTTGTGAGCTAAATTGATGCTGTATTTCTGTCTGGTCACAAGGTGTTATTTCATAACTATGTTTTAAATATCCTCTCAGCCCTGGCTGGTATTACTCAGTGGTTAGAGCATCAGCCCAAGGACTGAAGGGTCCCGGGTTCGATTCCGACCAAGGGCACATACTTGGTTGCAGGCTCAATCCCCAGCCCTGGTGTGGGTTAGTGCGGGAGGCAACCACTTGATCTCTCTCTCTCTCTCTCTCTCTCTTTTTCTCTCTCATTCTCTCCCTTCCACTCTCTCTGAAAAGCAATGGAAAAAATATCCTCAGGTGAGGATTAAAAAATAATAATAAATAAATAAATATCCTCTCATAAAATGATATTTATTTTTCTTCCTTTCTTTTTTATTTTTAATCCTTGGCCGAAATTGAACCCGGAACCCTTCAGTCTTAGGGCTGATGCTTTAACCACTGAGTAATACCGGCTAGGGCAGTGATATTTATTTTTCAAAAATAAAATGGCAATAAACATAAATATCAAAAAACATAAAACTGATTCTAAACTCTACTTTAAAAATAACAGGTATAGGAAAATACTGGAAAGGATAAACACTCAAATGCATTTGTTCACAAATATGCATTGTATTTATTTACTCATTCAACAAATATTTACTGGTTGCCTCCTATGTGTCAGATTTTGCTAGCTAAAATCAATTTATCCATTTCTGACTTTTCTCCTCAGAAACTGTATTCAACTGCCTGCTGATAATGGACTAGATAAATATTATCCAACAATATGGGCAGAACTCTGTATGGACATATACTCATCAGTTTTAGCCAGTTTATCCCTAATGCTGGAGGCTCACCACAAAGATAGGTACTCACACATATATACCCTCACACGTTTCCATTTATATTTATTTTTTTATATCTCAATTAAAGTTGACATTCAGTATTATTTTATATTAGCTTCAGGTGTACAGCACAGTGGTTACATAATCATGTTGTTAACAAAGTGATACCCCGGATATTTCAAGTACCCATATGGCACCATATTACATAGCTTTTACGATATTATTGACTATATTTTTTATGTTGTACTTAACACCCCTGTCACTATTTCGTAAATGCCAATTTTTTTAAGTAGTACATAAGTTTTTTAAAAGTATGTTTTTATTGACTTTAGAGAGAGAAGAAGAGAGATGGAGATAGAGAGACATCGACTGGCTGCCTCCTGCATGCCCCCTGCTAGGGATTGAACCTGCAACCCGGGCATGTGCCCTGAGCAGGGATTGAACCATGACCTCCTGGTTCATGGGTCGATGCTCAACCACTGAGCAGAATTTTCACTGATACATCTCCTCAGTCAAGAGAAACAAAGAAAAGAATAAACAAATGTGACTACATTAAACTAAAAAGCTTCTGGACAGCAAAACAAACCATCATCAAAATGAAAACGGAGCCCCCCTGTATGGGAGAACATATTTGCCAATGACACATCTGATAACGGTTAATTTCCAAAATATATAAAGAACTCATACAGCTCAAAACAGGAAGACAAATAATCCAATTAAAAATGGGCACAGGACCTGAACAGGCACTTCTCCAAAGAAGACATACAGCTAGGCCAGTATGGCTCAGCGGTTGAGCATAGACCTATGATCCAGGAGATCGAGGTTAGATTCCTGGTCAGGGCACATGCTGGGGTTTTGGGCTCCATCCCCAGTTGGGGGCATGCAGGAGGCAGTCGATTAATGAATATCTCTCATAATTGAGGTTTCTGTCTCTCTCCCTTTCCCTTCTTCTCTCTGAAATCAATTAAAACAAAAAATCCCCACAAAGAGGACATACAGATGGCCAATAGACATATGAAAAAAATGCTCAACTTCATTAATCATCAGAGAGATGCAAATTAAAAGAACTATGAGATATCACCTCACACCAGCCAGAATGATTACCATTAATAAATCAACAAACAACAAGTGCTGGTGAGGATGTGGAGAAAAGGAAAAGCTAGTACACTGCTGGTGGGAATGCAGACTGGTGCAGACACTGTGGAAAACAGTGTGGAGGTTCCTCATAAATTAAAAATGGAACTACTGTTTGACCCAGCAACTAAGAATTTTTCTAAAGAAGCCCAAAACACCAATCAGAAAGAATATATGCATCCCTATGTTCATAGCAGCATTATTTACAATAGCTAAGATTTGGAAACAGTCCAAGTGCCATAAGTAGATGAGTGGATAAAAAAGCTGTGGGACATTTACACCATGGAATACTATGCAGCTGTAAAAAAGAAGGATTTCCACCCTTTGTGACAGAGTGGATGGACTTGGAGAGTATTATGCTGAGTGAAAAAAGCCAGTCAGGGAAAGACAAATATCACATGATCTTTCTTATAAGTGGAATCTAATGAACATAATAAACTGACAAACATTATAGGCCCAGAGGCATGGAGGTATGGAACAGCATGACATACCTCTGGGGGGAGGGGGGAGCCGAGAAGAGATTAACCAAAGAATTTATATACATATATGCATAACTCAAGGACACAGACAATATTGTGGTGAAGGCCTGGGATGGGGCAGGGGCTCAGAGAAGGGAGGCAAAAGGGATGAAATTTGGGAGATATCTGTAATACTATGAACAATAAAATAAAAAATAAAAATTTAAAAAATCCCACAAAAACTCAAGCCCTAAGCAGGATTCCTCTAATGATTACACGTCTATACCCAGGAGCTATTAGCCTGCAGACCATGGAAACAATGCAGTGCAGGCTGGAATAAAATACAGTTAAAGAGACCTAGCATTTCACTCTGTTACACCAGAACTGATAAATGAATTTAGCAATTTCATAGGCTACAAGATTAACATAGAAAAATCAATTGTATTCTTATATAGTAGCAAACAATTGGGAAATTAAATTTTACAAATTCCATCTACAGCAGCAACAAAATCCATAAAATACCTAAGACTAAATCCAGCAAAATATGTCCAAGACCTCCAGGATGTCAACTATAAAACATTTCTGAGAGAATTTAATAAGATCTAAATAAATGGAAGTTATACCATGTTCATATATTGAAAGACTATTAATACAGCTATTCTCACCAAATTTGTCTACAGATTTCTGATAAAAATTCCTGCAGGCTTAAGAAAAAATAGTTAACCAGCTGATTTAGAATTTATATGAAAATTCAAAGGAACTAGAATATCCAAAGCAATTTAATAGAGAAGGGATGGATTACAAATGGGAACAAAGAGACTTTTTGAGGTGATGGAAGTGTTTGCTATTTTGGTTGTGGTCATGGTTTCATAGGCTTCACTTTAATAAAGCTGAAATGCTTACTCACATGTAGACACAGGCCGAAAGGACTGAAAGTGACAATGTGTTTTGGTGTTTTGTTCTCATTTTTGGTTTGCTTGTTTTTGCTTTTTCCATTGTAAGTTCATTTTTTTCCCCCTTGCTGACCTCTTTAAACTCTCAGCAATATCTCCACTTTCTGTATTTGAAGACAACAGCATATGCTACTGAAAGTCTGACTTCTTTTCTCAGAGATCTTTTTCTTGTTAATTACTAAGCTTCTATCCCAAGCCTTGCTTCAAAAATCTATAAAAACATATTTTCTTCAAGAAACGAAAAAGTTTACAAACATGAATATATAAATGACTGATGCAGGTGAATGTGTTAGTCCCTTTTGTTGTTCCTGGTTAATTTACTTTTGTTTTCATAAGAGATTCATTTTATTTTCTTACAGGCTTCTTTAGGGACACCCCCAATGACATCTCTTTATCACCACCTTAAAAACTCAGAATGTACTGCCCACCAAGATCAGAAAAAGTTGATACTCCCATGAGATGCATAAATTAATAAAATTGTGCACTGTGGTAACTCAGGTCTTCAATCACCTTCTGACTTGGCCCCCTGACTTTTACTTTTTCCACAAAGTTCTGACCTCACTTCTCCACCCTTGCAGAAACACCCAGGAAAGGGTGCTTCCTCCATTTCACCTTCAGTTATGTTCTGACCATGGTCCCTGAATTTTATTGCTTCTAGAAAGTTCTGTACTTATCCCTCACCATCAGATAAACACCCAGGAGGGGAGGTGTCTTAATTTGGTTCTCCTTCAACCAATCACATTGTGACATTCTTCTCTGACCTTTACCAGTTCCAGGAAGTTTTGACCATATCATCCTATTCCCTCAGAAACACCAAGGGGAGAGGATTTATTTCAGGTCTTCAAAAAACCATATTCTGAACCCCAACATTGACTCTTACTTCTTCCAGAAAGTCTGTTCTTATCCTCATCATCACCAATAACCTGGTGAGGCTTCCTTCGGTTCTTCTGCCAGTCAAGTTTGATCTCACCTTCTATCCCCAGATTTTTCTAAAAATCGATGCTACCTTGGGGAACCTAGAAAGTATGGTATTGATTTTGGTATAGAAAGTATGGTATTGATTTTCAGTGACCAAAAGTCCATTCATGAACATTATTCAATCACCTACCTATTAAGAAGTGCCTATGAGCTCCCCACCTTGCATTTTCAGATCAGTCTCTCCATGATCCCCTTCTTCTAGACAGAAGATGAAATATCTTTCTAGCTCCAAAATGTTATAAGGGGCACAGAGTCCACCTTAAACGTGTTTCTCAATTGAACATGCAGAAACTCAGATGACTAAAATGCAAACATTAAATAGTGATTTTGTATAAGTTGCACGTTTGTTTATACACACTACTGGTAATCAGTACACACAGCAAGAATTTCCAAATCATGCCTTGTGGAACTACTGTGGTGAGGAGAAGTACCCTGAAATGGGAATTGTGGTCCCAGCTCTACCACTAACTGGCTGTGTGAGCTTGGGAAAATCACTTTCCTGCCTAGTTTCCTTATTTGTGAAATGAAGTTTGGATTGAAAAAGTGACTTTCATTTTTTTTTTACCTTGTGACCTACAGTTAGAAATACTTAAAAAAACAAAAACCTTTTATAAGGTGACAATATTTCCTACATGTAAAACTAAAATAAGTTTCTTAAAATAATTCTCAACACTACTCATCAGTGATGGACTGATGTTTTTTGTTCTATTCTTTTGTGTTTTAAAATTTTTTCATGCCTTTTTATTGATTTTAGAGAGAGAGGAAGGAAGAGGGAAGCATCAGTGTGAGATCAAAACTTCAATCAGTTGCCTCCCACATGATCCCTGACCAGGGATTGAACCTGCAACCTGGGAATGTGCCCTGACCAAGAATCAAACCCATGACCTTTCTGTGCAAAGGATGACACTCCAACCAACTGAGCCACCCTGGCCAGGGCCTATCATGTTTTGTAAAATTGCCTGTTATGACCCACAACACTGATTTCAAGAGCCATAATGGGTAGCAATCCTCACTTTGAAGAACACTGGGCTGGAGGGTCTTTAAGATTTCTTTCTGCTATATTCTAAAAAAAAAATAGTGTCTGCACTAGGAATATAGAAAATCAAAGAATAAAATAACAGCCTCAGTCTTCCTTGACCTTCCTCAGCTTATGTTACAAGTCAAATATTCTGTGTCTTCAGATGACAAAGTATAAAAAATGGCCCAGGCCAGATTCCCCCTTCCCAAGACCTACAGCAAGTGGTAGCCTTGGTACTTAGCATCTTTAAACTCCAGTACTCTCATCTGTCGCTTTCCCTACCACTTTATACATCAGTCTATTTTAAGGTCTTGTATTTTTCTTTTAATGTATTTTGCCGATTGAATTCAAATAAGTATTCATCTTATGTTACCTAGTTGTTTACACTTAGTATGACAATACATGGCTATATGTACAGGCACATACATACACACACCAATATATACACACATCTGTACATAGCTACATACATGTACACAATAGTGCCCTCAGGCTTCATTGTACATTAGAATTACCCAGGGAGCTTGTTAAAAAGTGGAGATTCTTGAGCCTCACTCTGTGGATCTGGAGGATAAGAGACAGAGATCTTACAGTCTCAAAAAGCTCCCCCACCAAAGTGCTTTTAGGCAAACGTTGGACTCACACTCTTTGAAAAAACAGTAGAAAGTACATTCTTAAAATGGTATCAGATGTTGAATTATGAGTAGAATCTTTCCTTACTGATTGGTGGGGGACAAGAAAGATGAGGAGAGGGACTGGGGAGAGGGATGGGACAGGGTGGAATGAGTCATTGGGGAGAAAAAGGGATATCTGTAATATTTTAAACAAAAATAAATTTTTTTTAAAAAAGTAGTCAAAGTCCATTGAGATTTTGAATCATAGGTAGTTAGGAAAGGAATGGTAATATTAACAAAAATAAAAACTGAGTAGAAGAGGAAGACTGATTTTTAAACCGCTTTATTAATTTTACATCATGAAAAGAATATTTTTTCCAAAAACTGGGTGAAATTGCCCTGCTGGACAGAGTTTTACACTGAGACAAAAGAATATTCAATTAGAAACTAGTAAGAGGAAACACCAAAAGGTTTACAGAAAAGTAAATCACAAAACTACTAGCTTTTTTAGCAGAGGCCACATTATTAACCTCAGTGAAAACTTTAGGATTCAAGGAATAAGGCAAAAGTCATAATGATTATCAGGCTCAGGAGTTTGGAAGCGCATAACATGTCTCATTTGCTGCTCCCTAGTCTTTCTCCTGATTTCCATCCGCTGCATTGCGATCTTTTCTATATTATCTCCCACTTCACTGTGATCAACACGCTTGTTAGATATGCCCCGGCGAAAATTAGGGACAAGTCGCTTAACCCACCCCAGCCTGACATTTCCTACAGGCTTCTGGGCTTCGCCTCCGCCCAAATTGTGTGGTTTCTCCTCATTCTGCACAAGGGCCTGGTCCCCTCCTTCATTTTCCTGTTGGGCATTTTCCATGTTAAGAATTTTTAGTGTTGGTTCCTCTTTGGACGCCATTGCTCCTAGGAGACAAGAGATAAAAGGAACTATTTTTTTGGTGGACGGATCAGCACCGAGGACAGAGGCCCTACTACGCACCTTTCACGAAACAGCCTAGGATTTCAAAGGCTTTTTAAAATTGCATTTTTCCCACCTGAGAGGCTCCCTATGCCCTCTAGGGGGCCTCCAGTCCCAGCTCTCCCCCCTCCCTCTAACTCCCCTCCCCTCCCTCGCCCCAAACCCACCATTTTCCCTACGATCCAAGCCCAGGCCTCTGCAGGCACCAAAACAGAGCAGGGTGGGGGTGGGGTAAGGATTTGGGGTCTCAGGGTTTTCCATTCTTTCCCTGCCCATGGACCACTGGGCCCCGCACCCACCTGGGCCTATCCTTGCTGTCTGCTCCTCCTCCCGATTCTCGCCGCGAGCGCGCTGCTGCCACACTTGGACCCGAAGACCTGCAGAGCAGCGGGGTGCGGGAGAGGGTGGCGCTGCAGCCGAGCGCTCGGTGCCCACCAGTCACCCCCGGCTGAGACCACCCCCTCACTGACCACCATTTTCGACACCAAGAAAGATGGGGGCGGGGCGGGGGACCCAGAAGCAGGTGTTTCAGAAGGGTTGTGGCCTTGAGCGGTCCAGCCCTCTCCCGGGAAAAGCTCAGCAATTTCTGCAGACACACGGGGGGCCGCTTCGGAGAGAGGGGACCGACGTCTTTGCGCGGCTTCGCCCAAGGCAGCCAGACCCCCCAGAGGGTTCCCCAGGCCAAGGCCACTCTCCACACCAACCCCAGGCAGCAGCTCCGGGTCCCTTACCTGCTCCGCCTCAGCCTCCTGGGGCTGCCCTGGCCCGCGCGCCCTCAGGGCCACTGGGAGCAGCAACCGAGAAGGGTGCGAGCCACCGCGGGGTCTGGAGCTCCAGCGAGGCGCGCGGGAGTCTGTGTAGGCCGGTCACGTGAGGCCTTGGTCACCGACAGCGGCGACGCCCCAATCCCGCCCCATCCTGCTCAGCCGGTTGGGGAAAAGCCCTAGGCCCTGCACACCGGCCCCTGCCACTGGCCTCGCATTCCTTTTAACAGCGTCTGCATGGGCCTGGTCGCGGTCCCTTCTGTGTGTATTCCTGGGTCCTTGCTGCTTATCTACTCAGGGGCCTAGTGGCCATTCCCACTGCTTCTCTGGGGGCTTGCTTCTTTCCACCTGTGCTCCCAGTATACATTCCTCCCCCTGCCAGGAGTCAGTTGTAAAATTTAAAGGGCTGCAAAAAAAACTCAGTAGTGAAGATAAATCGCATTTTAGGGCAATATTAAAAAAAAAATTATGCAAGAATATCTGATGAGCAATATGCACCACGCACCCCACTCACAGCCTCTGATCGTCCTTGCTACCAATACTCACCGTTTTCTTTAAGAAAAATGCATGAGTGGGAGGCAGAAAATGAGTCAAGGACATGGATATTTTTCTATTCTTGATACCTTTGTTGGTTCCTTTTTTGTTTAAAAATTCATTCTCTTTATATAGTTTACACTAACTTTATATTAAATTTTTAATACAAAATTTAAAACATATTCAATAATAAAATAGTATAGTCCTCCCTGGATATCCATAGGAAATTGGTTCCAGGACCCCAGGGGATACCAAAATTCCAGATGTCGCCTTTTTTTGACCCATTGGTCCCCTCCACACTACTCCTGCCCCCTCCCCAGGCCTTCCCCACACTATCATTTGTCCATGGGCTATGCACATAAATTCTTTAATTAATCTCTTCCTGCTTCCCCCCGCCCCCTTCCCTCTAAAATATGTCAGTCTGTTGCATGTTTCAATGTCTCTGGATCTGTTTTATTCATCAGTTTATTTTGTTCATTCAATTCCACATATAAGTGAGATCATGTGATACTTGTCTTTCTCTGACTGGCTTATTTCACTTGGCGTAATACTCTCCAGGCCCATCCATGCTGTCCCAAAGGGCAAGAGATCCCTCTTTCTCACAGTTGCATAGTATTCCATGGTGTAAATGTCCCACAGCTTTTTTGTCCGCTCATCTGCCAATGGGCATTTGGACTATTTCCAGATCTTAGCTATTGTAAATTGTGTTGCTATGAACATAGCGGTGCATATGTTCTTTCTGATTGGTGTTTTGGAATTCTTAGGATATATTCCTAGAAGTGGGATCACTGGGTCAAGTGGCAGTTCCATTTTTAATTTTTTGAGGAAACTCCACACTGTTTTTCACAGTTACTGCACCAGTCTGCATTCCCACCAGCAGTGTACTAGGGTTCCCCTTTCTCCACATCCTCACCAGCATTGGTTCTTTGTTGATTTGTTGATGGCAGCCATTCTGACAGGTGTGAGGTGATACTTCATTGTCATTTTAATTTGTATCTCTCTGATAATTAGTGACCTTGAGTATTTTTTCATATGTCTATTAGCCATCTGTACTTGTACCCTGGAGAAGTGTCTATTTAGGTCCTTTGCCCATTTGTTAATTGGATTGTTTGTCTTCCTTTTGTTAAGTTGTATGAGTTCCTTATTAGGTGAGGATGTGGAACCCATGGATATGGAGAGCCCACTGTATAATGAAAGCAAATGCACCCATTACCCACTTTTCACAGTTAACAACTCATGGTCAATCTTATTTCATCTATATCCTTACCCATTTCTCACCCTTAGAGATCATTTAAAAAAAGAAATCTTTATTGATTTCAGAGAGAGGAAGAGAGAGGGCGGGAGAGAGAGAAACATCAATGATGAGTCATTGATCTGCTGCCTCCTGCACACCCCCTACTGGGGATCAAGCCCACAACCCTGGCATGTACCCTGACCAGGAATTGAACCTTGATCTCCTGGATCATAGGTTGATGCTCAACCACTGAGCCATGCTGGTCAGGCTAGAGATGATATTTGAAGCAAATCTCATACATAATATTACTTTGTGCATAACGTTTCAAAGTGCATATCTACAAGGACTTTCTTTTTTATGTAAAACCATAGTTCTATTATCACACCTAAAATTAATAGTTTCTTAATATCATGTTATGTCCAATCCTTGTTCACATTTCCAATTCTGCCATAGTGTTTGGTTTTGTTTAACAGTTTGTTTGGATTAGGATCAAAATAAGACTTAATTCCTAATGCTTCTTTCAAGATACTCTCTTTGTTTTTGGCTTTGACAATTTGATTATAATGTGTCTTGGTGAGAGTATCCTGCTTAAGATTTGTTGAGCTTCTTGGATGTTTATATTCGTGACTTTCCTTAAATTTTATCTTTTATTATTTTATTATTTTTTATTTATTTGTTTATTTTTGTTCAAAATATTACAGATGTCCCCTTTTTTCCCCATTGACCCCTTCCACCCCACACTCATTCCCCACCCCAAGCCTCCACCTTTCCTTAAATTTTAAAAGTTTGTCCATCATTTCTTCAAATAATTTTTCTGCTCCTTTCTCTCTCTTTGCTTTCTCTTTCTGCTCCTCAGACTTTCTAAATTCAACTGATTTATCTAAAAGTTGCCTGTTTCTTTCTTCTGCCTGTTCTCATCTGATGTTGAACCTTCTGAATTTTTCATTTCAGCTACCATACTTTTCAGTTCCTGAGTTTGTATTGGTACATTTTTTAAATTTCTTGTTTATTGATATTCCCTATCTGGTGAGACATAATTCTCTTGGTTTATTTTAGTTATTTGCCTATGATTTCCTTTAGCTCTTTGAGCATATTAAAGACAGTTGATTTAAAGTCTTTGACTAGTATGTCCACTGTCTGGGCTTCCTCAGGGACAGTGGGGTTTTTTTAATCTTCACCCGAAGATATGTTTTTTTAATTGATTTTTAGAGAGAAAGGAAAGAAGAGAGAGTGAGAGAGAAACATCTATGTGAGAAAGAAACATCGATTGATTGCCTCCAGTATTCCCCCTATCAAGATTTGTTGTTGCTGGCTGTTGTGGGTTATTTTGTTTGTTTGTTTAGTGACTTTTTGAAACTATTTCTGTAAAATCTGCATTCTTTATCATGTGTGTCCACTGAAGTCTGTGTTGCCCTAGCTTAGTGGTCAGCTAGTGTTTTGACAATTATTTTAAATAACTGAAGCCAGTAAAAAAAAAAAAAAAAAAGAAGAAGTACTCTCCCAGTCTTTGCATATTGGTCTGTGCTGGGGAACTCATTCTATGTTTAGCCAGGCCATTTACAACTCTTCATTAGTTTTCACTTCCTACTTTCAGAGAGTCTGAAAGTCAGCCAAAGAAGAAAGCTTTGGATCTCCTCAGGTCTTTAAAGCACATGCATCCTATTCTGGGCATATGTGTAGCTTTCTCAATTCTTCTGTATATTGGTGAACTTTAAAATGCCCTTATTTCCCCATGTATCTCTTTTCCCAGCTTCTTTCTCCCAGACTTCTCATTCTGTTATTGTTTGTCTTAAATGTTATCCTTTGCCCCAGGCTGCTGTAGCAAAAGCCACTCTGCTCCTGGGAAGGATCTGAGTGAGCAAAACAAAGAAAAATCTTTGTGCTGGTCCTTCAGGGGAATTTGCCAAACAGGTTAAGACCACAGTCTCAACTGTTTGAGAATAAGGCCCATAATGCTCCTTCTGGTACTAGCAACCATCACCAGCTGATCTAGGGTGTTGAGGATGGTGAGCTGGCAATTTATAACACCATAGCACTTTTACTGCAATGGATGAGTTTCTGTCTTCAACAAGTCTTTCCCTGGTTATTGTAAGTTTTGGATTAGATTGCAAAGTTTTGCAAAAGTTGATTCTGACAGTTTTTGGCATGGAACCTTTGAGTTTCCTATTCTGTCATTTTGGGTGGTGTCTTCTCTTTACATGTTTTTTTTTTTTTAATTCTCTAAAATGAAATGGCAGCATATAGTTATTTTAGAAAATTATTCTCTTTAAGAGAGTAGTACAATATTATGTTTGCTTTCTCTCAGAAAGTTTTAAATAGAACACGATTAATTATGATGTTTGGTATTTTGTCACAAATAATATTTGATATATTTCACTTGGTTTGAAAAAACATTCTTTTTTAGTTGCTTTCTGAAATATAGCTGTGGAAATTTTATATTTCTAAATATGTTTTATGCAAGGTGAAAAGATGATAGATGAACACAAAGAGGTAACAAAAGTCTTGTTACCATTGTGAGTAGTAACTATTTGGGTACTGTTTGAGTACTTCTAAAAACAATAAATAATGCAATTAAAAAATTATATCTGTTCAAAAGAAATTTTCTTTTTTTTTTTTTTTAAATATAACTTTATTGATTTCAGAGAGAGGAAAGGAGAGGGAGAGAGAGAGATAGAAACGTCGATGATGAGAGAGTCATTGATTGAGCCCGCAACCCGGGCATGTGCCCTGACCGGAAATCAAACCCTGATCGCCTGGATCCTAGGTTGATGCTCAACCGCTGAGCCACGCCCGGCTGGGACAAAAGAAATTTTCTTAAGTTTAAAAGGTTACTAGTAACCTTCCCCCCGCCCTCCCCCCCCCTTACTCCATGCTCTTTCTGTCTGCTGAGAGAATACATTCTCTCCCTCAGGTCTTTTAAAAACAATCAGGAAAAAAGAACAGTGAACAAAAATAACTACATATGACAAAAGATCCAAAATTATCAAAATAAATTATTGTAGAAAAGAATTAGTCCTGACGACATTTAAAAAACCCATTCGTGTTGTAACACCTCCCAAACACATGGAAATCAGTACATTATACAAACATGCATGATCCATGAACCAGACTCTGCAGTTACTCAGAAATTACCAACTCCAAAAATGAAAGAATTTGCATATTTAAACTCAGAACTCTACTGCTTGAAATATAGCATATAAACTTTGGGTCTGAAGGTTTATTTTGTTAATGGCCAATGGACTTTGCATAAACATCAATTTCATTTTCCAGTCATAATTGCAGAGAAGAGACTGAAATGCAAGTTTTCTGATTCTGAATGAGGTAATATACTTAAAGGTGATTGTAAATTATAAACACTATTCAAATATGTTACTATTAATGACTATCACTTCCCTGAAAAAAAATACACACAATGAGGTGGGTCTGTCAGCCAGGAGCCAAAAGAATTGGTGACTTGGACAAGAATGAAAAGGTGGGAAACGGTAATATAAACCATGAACTCAGAAGCATGTATGTATTTATTAATAGAGAAATATTATTAAGAGGGAAATAAAGAATTATGGTGCATTTATACAACAGAACACTATGCACAGTTAAAATGAATGACCTACATCTTCACATAGCAGTATGAGTGAATATCTTAAACATAACATTACATGAGAAAAGCAGGTTGAAAGCACAATTTCTTTGACAATGTAAACATTATCAAAATGTTTACATGTCAAAGTAATCCATATACATATATTATATTATATATGAATATTATATATTTTATACTTTTAAATTTTATATGTACATATCTAGTAGAAGTATATAAACATATGTGGAAAGGTATGTACCAACTTAGGAGTGTGGTTACCTCTGGGAAGAGGATGGAGTAAATAGAAAGGGAAGGGAACTCAGCTATATTTATATCACTTGATTATTTAAAAATTAAATGGAATAATCTTCATACATTTCAGAGCATGAAGTAGCTGTATTTTTAATGAACTGTAACCAAGACTGCCCTGGTCGGTGTTGCTCAGTGGTTAGAGCTTCAGATCACCCATCCAAGGATCTCTGGTTTGATTTCCGGTCAAGGGTATGTACTTGTGTTGCAGGTTCAATCCTGGCCCAGGTTGGGGTGCATGTAGAAGGCAACCAATTGATGTTTCTCTCCCCGCCCTTCTCTCTCCAGCCTTCCTTTCCACTTTCTGTAAAAAATCAATGGAAAAAATATCCTCAGGTGAGGATTAACCCCCCAAAAAATCTTATAACCAAGACTTATTTTAAGTGAAAATCAGATTGGTATACATCATTTGATTCCACCAAACATATTTATAAATATATAATACATGTGTTTCAGTATAGGCAAATAAAAAACTTTTCAGTCTACACACTAACTTGTTTTACTTTCTATATCATTCTGGTTGTCTATTGCTGCATATCAAACAATGCCCAAAATTAATAGCTTAAAACAATAATTTTTTTTATTGTTATCATCATCATCATCATCATCATCATCATCATCATCATCTCTTATAGTTCTGTGGGTTGACTGAACTCAGCTGGGTGTTTTCCCATGGCTTCTCTTATGAAGTTGCAGTTAAACCTCAGCTGGAGCTTTAAGCATCTGAAGACTTAAATGGGCTAGATCTCCTGGCAGTAGATGCTGGCTGTTGGCAGGGAGCTCAGCTGGGGTTGTTGAGCAGTGTCTAAGGTGTCAACATTAAACTAAGGTGTTTCAGTTACCTATTACCATGCAAGAAACCACAAAATTTGGGATGGCTTAAATAACATGAGATATGAATATCTTTCATGATTCTGTGGGTTAAATGGGCTCAGCTGAGCAGTTTTTCTGTTCCATGTGTCTTTTTTTTGTTGTTGTTGTTGTTAATTCTCATTCAAAGATATATTTCCCATTGATTTTTAGAGAGTGAAAGGGAGAGGGGAGAGAGAAACATCGATGTGAAAGACACATGGATTGGTTGCCTCCGCCCTGACCCGGGTTGGGGATCGAACCTGCAACCTGGGTACATGTCTTTGACCAGGAATCAAACCCGTGACACTTTGGTGTGCAGGCTAATGCTTTAACTGATGAGTGACACCCGCCAGGGCTGTTCCATGTGATTTTGTTTGGGGATGTAGCAATCTGGAGACTTAGCTGGTGGAATATCCAGAGTGTCTCACTCAAATGGCTGGCAGCCAGAGCTGGAATAATTCTACTCTGTCTAATTAGTACATTTTCCACAGCAACAGAATTAGAAACAGACAAGAAACACTGCATATACTGTTCTGCCCTTTTCATGTACTTTACATAATATATTTAAGATGTAATTCCATACCATTATGTATAGAATTACATCTTTCTCTTAAATGGCTGCATGGTGCTCTGACACATCTATGTACTCTGTCATGCTTATATATTCAACTAGAACCATATTAATGGACACTTAAGCTAAATCCATCTGCCCTGGGCTACAGAGGATATAGTGAAGAGCAGGATAGTACTGAGGTACTTAAAGGACTTACATTCTCATGGGTCGTGTGCACAGGGAAGCAGGCCATTACAAAAGGAAGGATAAATCTAGTGAAGTGGGAAGGTTACTTGTCCAAAGTAAACAGCTACTTCACAGAATTCCGTTTTGGGCTATTAGACCCAAAGGGTGGGCCTACCCTGAAGAGGTTCATCCCAGGTGTAGCATCCTGTAGAACAAAGAGCACAGCTGAATCAGGAGACAAAGAGCTTGGCTGTTAATTCTCTGCCATGTACTCACTGAAGACTCTTGAAATTCATATGTTGGAAGTTCCTTGGTGCCCATTTTTGGCTACCTTTCCCTTTCACATCATGCTGTCTCCTTAGGCAGCCATCTTATCTATACCTATATCTTCAATTGCCATTCACTCATGTATGATTCCTGCATTTCTCTTTCTAGCTCAATCTGTGATCTAAATATCTTGCTGCATTCTTAACATCCCCAATGAGGTGTACAAAGGTACTAAAAAATCAAGATGATCCATCATGTTCCTTCCAAAAAGGATCCATTATGTGTGGCCTATCGTAGTTAACATCATTACCTATCACACTAATGGGAACAGACTACTGAGAATCACATTAACATCTCCCTCTTATACCCCCTCACCAAATTCTCAAATCTTTCATGCATATGTTCATTAATCTAGTAGAGAGGAATATTGCTGGCTCAAGGGAGAAGGGGAATAATTACACAATCACAGTCCTAGAATGTGTGATCCATTGCATAGAGGACTGCCTTAGGAAGGTTTGTCACAGGAGGGAAAGAAAGTAGAGAGTATAGTTGTTGATGCAGATACGTTGGTAGGTTTGGTGGTAGGAGCATATAAACAACCTCTTCTGTGATAACATCTATTTTTCCAAAGAAACAAAAAGCCAAAAGAGCAGTTGAGAATGTTGAGCTGTGAGAGAGTTTTGAAGATGTTGTGCCACAGTGGTCTCAGATATTGAGAAAGTATGTTGACTAGAGATATGATAAGATTGCCAGCCAGGCCTGCATACTGCCCATACCCTGCAATAGCTGCCCTTCTATCTTATCTCCCATACCACCCCCACTCCCAGCTTTTTTCCACCAGTCACACTGGCTTTTGTCTTTTTCTGGAAAAAGTCATGCTCCTTCCTACTTCAGAATGTACTGTTCCCTAGTCTAATATCAAAAGATCTTTACACCCACAGTTCTTTCTTGTTGTCAAGGTCTCAGCTTAAAAGTCATGTCCATAGCTTGGCCTCCTCTAGGGATAAAGCATGGCACAACTCCAGGGATCATTATTCACAGCATAGTCTAAGTAAGTCTAAGTAAGTGATGGTCTTTGAAGTTGTTAAATTGGGTAGCCCTAGGCATCCTTGACTGCTCTCTCCATAAAGATTATTTTCTATCCCATTCCCTGTTTTATTTTTTCATGGTACTCTTCACTCATTGAAATTATATTGGTTATTGTTTATTTTATGTGTGTCCAAAAGGGAATGTAAGCCCCATAAGAAGAGGGTTCTTTCCTGTCTTGTTGCTTAATAGCCAACCTGCTATGTGCTATGTGTCTGGATTACCTACCAGATATACCAAAACAGATACTTAAAGTTGAGTGGCAAAATTGATACTGGAATCAGAGATGACAGTGTGTAAAATATTTAAAGAAGTCTTGGATATTATCTTTTTAGCAGATCTCAAACTATAGGAAACATCAGAATCTATGAAGGAAGTTGTTTAAAATACAGATTCCTGAGCCTCAAACCCCAGGGAAAGGATTCAGCAGTTCTGGGGTAAGGTCTCAGAAGTTGAGGTTTTAACAAGTTACCAGGTACTTCTAATAGAGTGCCCTGGTGGCTCATGCCTAGACTAACAAATATTTTTTTAAATGGTCTTTTACTAGGAGAAACTGCTTTTATACCATTAATCTATAATCTATCATGAAGAGCTCTGTTATAGCTTCATTTTGATTGCTGGTGTAATTACTGGGAAGCACAGTGTTCATATAGGACCTCAGATTGATTTTCCAAATGAAATCTCATTTTACTTTTTCCAACCTTTCCTTAATTGTTTATGAGATGGAGACTCATTTCATACTTCCTGTTTGAGAAATTGCTTGGTAAAAATTAGTTCTAAAATGTTTTTTCTTTTGCTTTGGCAATGTAAAATATGTACTTTAGGTGATAATGGATGTGTTAGCGCAGGCTCCTTGATTGTAACGAATGTAGCATTTTGAGGCATGATGTTGATAGTGGGGGGAGACTTGTGGGAACGAGGGGTATATGAGAACTATGTACTTTCTGCTCAGTTTTGCCTTGAACCTAAAACTAATCTACAAAATAAGTTTTATTTAAATACACAAAATGGTTATTGCTTTGATTTTCTCTCCTTGCTGAAAAGGTATGCCTGAGCTCGGCCGGGCATGGCTCAGCGGTTGAGCATCGACCTAGGATCCAAGCGATCAGGGTTCTTTCGATTCCTGGTCAGGGTACTCTGGTGACGAGAACTAGAATTGCACCTTGAATGTCACAGTTGAGGACAACAAATTAGGAGGGATGAAGGACAAACAGGGGTTCCTTAAATCTACCAGATGGACTTTTCTACATCTGAAATGTGGCACAAGACCTTGTACTGCAACTACTATTATCCTTGCAGTCTCTGAGACTCATCACAGACACACCCTGTCTGATTAGTAAAATTTGGGATGATGCTATACTTAGTTTCTAATCTGCCTCCCTTCTAATTCACGTGTAGTTGTGGACATATTTTCAGATAAGTAAATCTTTCTCTACAGCAACAATTTTGTGAATAAGTTTAAGACCATATTCCCATGTCCCATTTTTAAAAATATTATTTTTCTTATTATTCCATAAGTAGTGAATCCTGGTTGTAAGGTAAATTCAAACATGAAAATATATAAGTTCTATATTTCTTCACAGTCCTGGAGATATCTATTACTTGTAGTAGTTTGATGTATGTTCTTGTTATAGCTTTATACCTAGCCCCCTGAAAATATTGAATTCAGTGTTTGCACATTGTCCTGGCAATGCAGAAGCGTCAGACAAACTAAAGGCTGAGTACTCCTCTTCTTCATCTGAACTGTTAGGCCTCGAACCCTTTATTTTCTTTACTGAGCTTTCTTTTTCATTATTAATATGAACTGCATTTTTGTTTCTCTTTCCAATAAATAGACAAAAAATATACCAAAAAAACCCCTCCCCTACAAATTGATTCCCTTAAGCTACATCCTCCCTTCCCTCTTCTCATTTCCACAAAAATTTTCAAAGTTGGGGGGACTATATTCACTGTCTCCACTTTCCAAGCTCCCCAACTGACCCTTTTCTATTTCCTTTCCATTCCGCTGGATCAGCTTTCAACAAGGTCACCAATGGCATCATTGTTATAAAACCCAACGGAGTTCCTTTCAGCCCTTATCTGTAGTGTGAGCCCATATTTATTTTGTTTCTAATGAAAACAATACATGCTCCTTGATTTTTGTTGTTGAAAAAAATTGCAAACTTACAGAAAAGTTGCTGGTGTAAAACAAAGAATTCCTCCCCTTTCCTTCAAGTAAGTAGCTAACACGATGTCCCATAGCTCCCAAATACTTTAGTGTATGTGTTCTTACAGGGAATAGCGTTCTCTTATATCAGCAATTTTCAATCTTTTTCATCTCATGGCACAACATATACTAATTACTAAAATTCTGTGGCACACCAAGAAATACAGTTTTTACGGATTTGACAAAAAAATAGGTATAATTTTTATTCATTCACACAGGATGGCTATTGTGTTGGTTGTCATCATTTTTTTATTTGACAATCTAAGGAAAAAGAGGTCAGTGCCCTTGACTAAATAGTCAGGTGTTGCATATTTTAAAAATTCTTGCAGCACACTGGTTGAAAATTGCAGTCCTGTATAACCAACCACAAGACAACCATCAAAATCAGGAAATTATCATTAAGATTTACCAAAAGCTAATCCTCAGACCCCGTTCAAATTTCACCAGTTGTTCCAATAATGTCCTTCACAGCAAGAAGATCCAGGGAAGCCAAAAAAAAAAAAGAAGAAGAAGAAGAAGAAGAAGACTAAATGACTGTCTTATTTTAATGAGAGATGGAAAGATACATAAAAGTAGACTTAGGAAAGTGAATAATAAGACAGACCATTTTGCACAATATGCAGAAAAGAATTTAGAATTAATCATGGTAGAGAAGGTGATGTGGAAGCACATATAGATTGACTCTCCCAATTATAGGATGAGACAAGCAAGTTTTTCTAAATCAGTCTTGGTGGTGTGTTTTTTTCCATTTCACAAAAAGACACCACACTCAGTTAAAAATAATGGCAGTTGAATTAGCTTGGGTATACCAAACAAGTCAACTTGCATTACCATATAGTTTTTTTGATAGCTGTATGAAACTGAGTAAAATTATATTCCATGACCTGGAAGATGCAACTAAAACATCCTGTGAATGAACAAAAGAGAAAATTTTGATAACAAATGTGAAGGCCCATTACAGTTTGAGACCAATTCTGTCAGATCTTATCAACAATCATGCTTTCTACAGTATATAAAGTGACCAAATAAAATGAAAGGATCTTACTTGTTAAATATGGTATACTACTTGTAAATGACATGATAAAAATGTGATTTACTTACCTGGGACTTAGAGACTTTCATTGAAAAAGTTTTGGTCACTTTTCAGTTTCCTCAAAATGAGCAGAAGCTCTCAGTGAGATTTTAGACTGTATGGAAATGGGAGATAGCCTCCTGAGGCATGTGCCTTACAGGATGGTTACTATTGTTGCTGGCCATATAAAATGCATTAAAATGTTGGCCAGACATAAAATCACACTTCCAAAATGATCATAAGGTAGAAGAAGAATGTCTTACTGTAATTTAGAAATATGTTGAAAATGAAAATGGATAAAGGAGTTAAACTAACAAAGAAATTCATATGCTATTTCTCCAAAACTGTTTTGATGATTTCAGAAGAGGAGCCTAGAAAAGGATAAGTTGACTGCGCTTGAGTTGTTCAATATTATGTGTAGTTTGTAACAGTTCATACAGAAAAAAACCCACTTACTTTTCTTTAAAAATAAAACTGCTTCAGAAAACACATTCACAGAAGAGTCAGTAAAGTTAAACAGAACTTTCTCATTTTTGTTACTAAAACTGTAATTTACTTGGAATCCAACTTAAATTTCACAAGTTCAAATTATCTATGTGCTTTAAAACCATTTTCCCTGAGAAAGAGAGATTTAACTTATTATGGCAGTGGATGTGCTTTTAGTCTTTAAAGATGGTGGATATTTTAGAAATAGATGCCCTATAAGGTTAATTTATAGATGAAAAGGGCTTTATTGGCAAACAGCTGGTCTACCAAAAACAATTCAGTAGATATAAAATAAATGGACCTTTTTAGAGAGCTGGAAATGCATTCCTACGAGCCTATTTTATTTTTAATTTTTATTGAATTTACTAGGTTGACATTGATTAATACAATTATATAGGTTTAAGGTGTATAATTCTATAATATGTCATCTGTATATTGTATTGTGTGTTTATCACCCAAAGTCAAGTCTCCTTCTGTCACCATTTATCCCCTCTTTATCCTCATCTACCTTCCCACCCCTCTTTCCCTCTGGTAATCACCACACTGTTGTTTGTGTCTGAGTTTTGGGTTTTTTTTTGCTTAATCCCTTCACTTTATTCACCCAGTCACCCAATCCCCTTCCCCTCTGACAGCTGTCAGCCTGTTCAATGTATCTTTGAGTCTCTTTCTATTTTGTTTGTTCATTAGATTCCATATGTAAGTGAAATCATATGGTATTTGTCTTTCTCTGACTGGCTTATTTCACTTAGCAAAAGGTAAGATATTATTCTTTTTACAGCTTAGTATTCCATTGTATAAATGCACCACAGTATTTTTTATCCACTCATTTACTGATGGGCACTTGGGCACCTTCTAAATCTTGGCTATTGTAAATAACACTGCAACGAACATAGGAGTGCATATACTCTTTCAAATCAGTGTTTCGGGTTCCTTTGGATATATTCCCAGAAGTGGAATTGCTGGGTCATAAGGCAGTTACATTTTTAAATTTTGAGGAAACTCTATACTGTTTTTCATAGTGGCTGCACTAATCTGCATTCCCACCAACACTGCATGAGGGTTTTCTTTTCTCCACAACCTTGACAACACTTGTTGTTTGTTGATATATTAATGATAGCCATTCTGACAGGTGTAAGGTAATATCTCATTGTGTTGGTTTTTAAAAAATATATCTTTATTGATTTCAGAGAGAGGAAAGGAGAGGGAGAGAGAGAGATAGAAACATCAATGAAGAGAGTCATTGATCGAGCCCACAACCCAGGCATATGCCCTGACCGGGAATCGAACCATGGTCACCTGGATCTTAGGTCGATGCTCAACCGCTGAGCCACGCTTGGCTGGGCTCATTGTGGTTTTAATTTGTATTTCTCTGATGATTAGCAATGATGAGCATCTTTTCATATGTCTATTGGCCATCTGCATGTCCTCTTTAGAGAAGTGTCGATTCAGTTTTTTTGTCTGTTTATTTAATGAGATTGTTCTTTTTTTTAGTGTTGCGTGCTATCAATTTTGGATATTAACCCCTTATCAGATGTATCATTGGTAAATATGTTTTCCCATGCAGTGTGTTGTCTTTTCATTTTGTTGATGGTTTTCTTTGCTGTGAAAAACCTTTTTAGTTTGATGTAGTACCATTTGTTTATTTCTTCCTTTCTTTCTCTTGCACAAGGAGATATATCAGAAAAAATATTGCTATATGTCCAAGATTTTACTGTCTGTGTTTTCTTCTAGGATTTTTATGGTTTCGGGATTTACATTTAAGTCTTTTATCCATTTTGAGTTTATTCTTATGTTGTAAGGAGGTAGTCTATTTCATTTTTTTGCATGTACTTGCCCAATTTTCCCAGCACCATTGTATGTTCTTGCCTTCTTTGTCAAGTATTAATTGACCATATAGGCATGGGTTTATTTCTGGGCTGTCTGCTCTGTTCCATTGATCTATATGTCTGTTTTTCTACCAGCACCGTGCTGTTTTGATTACTGTGGCCTGTAGTATAGCTTCATATTAGGTAGTGTGATTCCTCCAACTTTCTTCTTCTTTCTCAAGATTGCTGGGGCTAGTCAGTCTTTTGGGGTTCCATATAAATTTCTAAAATATTAGTTCTAGCTCTGTGAAATATGCCATTAGTATTTTGATAGGAATTGTGTTGAATCTATAGATTGCTTTGGGTAGTATGGACATTTTAATGATGTTAATTCTTTTTATCCATGAACACAGTACATGCTTCCACTAATTGTATCTTCCTCAATTTCTTTCTCTCTTTTTCTGATGTTGTGGTTGATTATATACTTTATTATTATTATTATTATTATTATTGTTCAAAATATTACAGATGTCCCCCTTTTCCCCCATTCACCCCTTCAACCCCACACCTACTCCCTGCCCCAGGCCTCCACCACACTATTGCCTATGTCCATGGGTTATGCAAATATGCATATAAATTCTTTGGTTAATCTCTCCCTACCCACCCACATACCCCCACCTTCTCTCTGAGATTCCTCAGTCTGTTCCATGCTTCTATGTCTGTGGATCTATTTTGTTCATCAGATTATTGTGCTTAGATTTCACATCTAACTGAGATCATGTGATATTTGTCTTCCTCTGTGTGGCTTATTTATTTATTTTGTTTGTTTTTTTGTTTTTAATATATCTTTTATTGATTTCAAAGAGAGGAAAGGAGAGGGAGAGAGAGATAGAAACATCAATGATGAGAGAGTCATTGATCGAGCCCAAAACCCGGGCATGTGCCCTGACTGGGAATCGAACCCTGATTGCCTGGATCTCAGGTCGACGCTCAACCGCTGAGCCACGCCCGACCGGGTTATCTGGCTTATTTAGCTTAGCATAATTTTCTCCAGCTCCATCCATACTGTCCCAAAGGGTATGAGATCTTTCTTCTTTAGAGCTGCATAGTATTCCATGATGTAAATGTCCCACAGCTTTTTTATCCACTCATCTACCGATGGGCACTTGGGCTGTTTCCAGATCTTAGCTATTGTAAATAATACTACTATGAACACAGGGGTGCATATATTCTTTCTGATTAGTGTTTCAGGATTCTTAGGATATATTCCTAGAAGTGGGATCACTGGGTCAAAAGGCAGCTCCATTTTTAATTTTTTGAGGAACCCCCATACTGTTTTCCATAGTGGCTACACCAGTCTGCATTCCCACCAGCAGTGTCCTAGGGTTCCCCTATCTCCACATACTTGCCAGCACGTGTCATTTGTTGATTTGTTGATGGTAGCCATTCTGACAGGTGTGAAGTGATACTTCATTGTGGTTTTAATTTGCATCTCTCTGATGATTAGCGATGTTGAGCATTTTTTCATGTCTCTTGGCCATCTATATGTCCTCTTTGGAGAAGTGTCTATTCAAGTCCTTGGTTCATTTTTTAATTGGGTTGTCTTCCTCTTGTTGAGTTGTATGAGTTCTTTGTACACTTTGGAAATTAGCCCCTTATCAGATGCATCCTTGGCAAATATTGTCTCCCATACCATGGGTTTCCTTTGTATTTTGAGCTGATTTCTTTTGCTGTTCAGAAGCTTTTTAGTTTGATGTAGTCACATTTGTTTATTTTTTCTTTTGTTTCTCTTGCCCTAGGAGATGTGTCAGTGAAAATTCCACTATGTGAGATGTCTGTGACTTTACTGCCTATGTTTTCTTCCAGGATTTTTATGGTTTCACAACTTACATTTGAGTCTCTTATCCATTTTGAATTTATTCTTGTTTATGGAGTAAGTTGGTGATCTAGTTTCATTTTTTTGCATGTGGCTGTCCAATTTTCCCAGCACAATTTATTGAAGAGACTGTCTTTACTCCATTGTATGCTCTTGCCTCCTTTGTCAAATATTAACTGACTGTAATGGTGTGGGTCTATTTCTGAGATCTCTGTTCTGTTCCATTGATCTATATGTCTGTTGTACCAATACCAGGTTGTTTTGATTACAATGGCTTTGTAGTATAGTTTGACATTAGATAAAGTGAACCCTCCAACTCTGTTCTTCTTTCTCAAGATTGCTGCAGCTATTTGGGGATTTTTTCAGTTCCATATAAATTTTTGGAATATTTTTTCTAGCTCTGTGAAATATGCTGTTGGTATTTTAATAAGAATTGTATTGAATCTATAGATTGCTTTGTGTAGTATGGACATTTTAATGATATTAATTCTTCCTATCCATGAACATGGTATATCTTCCACTTGTTTATATCTTCCTCTATTTCTTTTTTCAATGTCCTGTAGTTTCTGAGTACAGGTCTTTTACATCCTTGGTTAAGTTTATTCCTAGGTATCTTATTTTTTTAGTTATAATGGTAAGTGGTGATGTTATTTTTTTAGTTTCTTTTTCTGAGAGTTCATTGTTGGTGTATAAAAGTGCCACTGATTTCTGAATAATAATTTTGTATCTTGCTACTTTACTAAATTCATTTATCAGGTCTAGCAGCTCTTTTGTGGAGTCTTAGGATTTTATATATACAGTATCAAGTCATCTTCAAATAATGGCAGTTTGGCTTCTTGCTTTCCAATTTGGATGCTTCTTATTTCTTCTTCTTGTGTGATTGCTGTGGCTAGAACTTCCAGTACTATGTTGAATAAGAGTGGTGAAGTGGACATCCCTGTCTTGTTTCTGATCTTAAAGGAAATTCTTTTCATATTTGCCAGTTGAGTATGATGTTGGCTGTGGGTTTGTCATATATGGCCTTTATTATGTTGAGGTGTGTTCTCTCTTATCTAGTTTTCCCAGCACCACTTCTTGAAGAGATTATCCTTTCTCCATTGAGTATTCTTGGCTCCCTTATTAAATATTAGTTGACCATATATGCATGGGTTTGTTTCTGGGCTATCTATTCTGTTCCATTAGTCTATGTGTCTGTGTTTATGCCAGTACCATGTTGTTTTGATTACTATGATATATAATATAGTTTGAAATCAGGAAGTGTGATGCCTCTAGCTTCGTTTTTCTTTCTCATATTGCCTTGGCTATTTGGGGTCTCTTGTGCTTTCATATAAATTTTAGGTTTTTTCTAGTTCTCTGAAAAAATGCCATTGGTGTTTGATAAGGATTGCATTGAATCTATAGATAGTTTGGGGTAGTATAGATATTTTAACAATATTGATTCTTCCCATCCATGAACTTGGGATATCTTTCTATTGATTTTTTTTGGTCTTCTTCAGTTTATTTAATCAATGTTTTATAATTTTCAATTTATAGGTTTTTCACTTTCTTGGTTAAATTGATTCATAAATTTTTTATGGTTTTTGATGCTGTTATAAACGGGATTGTTTTCTTTTTATCTTTTTTTACGTAGTTCATTGTTAATATATAGAAACACAGCTGATTTCTGTATGTTGTATTTGTATCCTGCAACTTTATTGTATTCATTATGAACTTAGGTTTTTTTTATCTCATTATATCATGGTCATAAAGTGACTTTGTCTGATGTTAGTGTTCTGTGTTGTGTTCAACAGGAGAACAACACAATCCAGCTGTGAGGACCAAATAACTTCATTATGGGGAATGGTGTGTGGAAAACAAGGAAATTTTGAGAGACTGCATATTTTCAATGAGAGAGGCAGGGATTGCTGGTATAGACAAAGCCAGGTGTAGATGGAACAAATGAAGACATCCAGACCAGTTATGTACAGATAAATGCTCTACATATTTTTGTTCATCTGGGTGCATGGTGAGCTAACTTGAGCACCAATGTGCTAGATGGCAATAGAAACAAGGTTTAAGTCCAGAACTGCCTCACTCCACGCACAGGTCCTTAACCAACAAGATTTGGTGCTATTGTCTTTTAAAGATGAGATCAGCATAAGGGAAGGGATTCAAATCTTCCTGTGGGCCATTTTCATGTACTGAAGTGAGGCAACAGGTGTATCCTAAATTGTGGCAGCCAGTTAAGGCTGAGGACCAGGTACAAATAAATGAAGTATGGCTGTTTATGCTTGTACAGTGCACTAATACATACACCTAGGATTTCTATAGGGGATAGCTTGTCATGTTATTGAGGAAGGGCTTGTTACTTGATGCACACAGAAGCCAATATTATCATTTTAGCTTTTGCAAAAAGAGAAAAGCTTTTATTTGCAAGTCAGCTGGCAAGAAGACAGGAGGCAAGACTCAAAACTGTCTCCCTGACCCAGGGTTTAGGGCTAGATTTTAAGGTATTTCAGAACCTTCCTGGACAATGGACCCTTTGCTTCTGAAAGGGTTCCAGCATTCAGGTTCTGGTCATGTCCTGGTCCTTTTGTTCCATGGGGGGAGCAGTTAAGGGTTCACAAGTGTTACTTTGGTTCTGGGTCTTGTCAGAAACAAGATAGTATCAATTTGAGCTGGATCGGCAGTTTTAATATTTGATGTTTCCAACCATTTTCTTTTTATGTTCAGTTTAGTGATCAATATACTGTATAAGGTGCACATCATAATTTCACCAATACAAAGTGAATTTCCCTTTCATGGTGGACATTTCACCTTTGCACTTCACATTTTTCAAAAATATATATTTTTATTGACTTCAGAGAGAGGAAGGGGGAGAGAGAGAGAGAAACATCAATGATGAGAGAGAATCATCGATCTCTCCTGTATGCCCCACATTGGAGATCCAGCCCCAAACCCAGGCATGTGCCCTGACTGGGAATCGAACTGTGACCTCCTGCTTCATGGGTCGATACTCAACCACTGAGCCACACCTGCCGAGTTAAATTAACATCCTTTACTCCTACCTTCTACCAAATTATTTCTCTTCACAACTCCTAAAAATAGATTGTCTCAATAAGAAGACAAGAATTACCTTGTATCTAGTCATATTTTTTTGACATAGTAATGAACAGTACTTAAATTGGGTTTTGGTGCAACATCAAATTAGTCAGGTACAAGGGTTTTGTTCAAAGCACCCATGAGTATGAGCAAAGGCACCTTAATTTTAACCTCAATTTTTATAGTTTGCATTTCCCATTAGCAAACATATTGTAATATAGATTTTAATTGTAAGGTTTTAAAATGAAACTCTTTAATTTTGAGAAAGCAAATTCTTTTTGAAAAACACATATTTCTTCCAGGTTTTGCCAACGATGTTTTTACACTTGTTAATTTATTTTCACTGAGAAATAACATACAGATTTTCAGATGTCCTTCTCTGTGAGGAGCAATATCTGAATGATATGGTTGAAAACAGTAGAAATAAAAACAGAGTTGTCTCAAATTGTTGCAGTAAATTGAAATTAGATTTTAAATAGTATTCAGGTGTCAGGAAGGAAACTCAAAAAGTTAACTATGTTTGTCAGTCTTTTGTGGTGTTGCTGGTTATTTGCATTTCTCCCTCCATCCTTGAATATATCTTCCACATTGTCTAAACTGAGTTCAAATTCTTCTTATGGCCATAAACAAAGCCCTTAAAAGTATATCCAATAATTAAAGCAAGGCAGGGTGAAGCAGTAGGAAGAGTAAAGTAAAGGCTTTGGTTTTAGAAGACTTGGGTTCTGGGCTGGGCTCAGCCTATGAGTAAGAGCATGACATGTACCAGTGTTGAACACTGAGGTCCCAAGCCAGGTTCCTCATTCAGGGAGTGAGGATTCTCTCCCTCATAAGTTACTCATCAGGATTTATTGAAATAAAAAAGGCAGTGAAGGTCACACATATGTTTTTGCCTCGGCCACACCTGGAATCTAAGGCTCAGTTTTCTCATTTGTAAAGAAGGAATCACCATGTGAACTTTATAGTTATGTCAAAGGAATTAAATGTTATTATGAAGATTAAAAGATAAGTCAGTGTCACGTTAAACACATGGTTAATGAGAATATAATGAATGATGTTAGCTCATCAAGGGTTAATGAAAATTTTTGCTTCCTTTATTTTTTTACTATTTTCCAAGTTCATTTAAATATTTTGAAATATATTTAAGAGTATTCCACAAAGCAAATTATTTTAAAACTTTCAAATTTGCAATTCTACCTTTGGAAATTTTCATTTGGTCTTTGCAATGCAAAACTATGTCTGCTAAAAATCACAGACTATCATCATTAAGGTACTCTCACTGGATCTTTTCTCAAGAAGGAAGCATCAGTCCACAGCCTCCACAGCTTCTCTGAAGTATGCTCTAGTTTTTGTCTGTGGAACAACTCTGAGATTCCATTGCTGAACTGACCTGGTCTCCCACAGAGCATTCTCTCACAAAAGTGGAAGAGGCGAATCTGAGGCAAATCTTCAGATAACATATTGGAATACTTCACCATCTTCAGTCCATTGTGTGAGGCTACAGCCCATGAGAAAATTTTTTTAATTTTCACCTGAAGATAGATTCTGATTTTAGAGAAAGGGAAAGAAAGAGAGAGAGAGAGAAACATCAATGTGAGAGAGAACATGGACTGGTTGCCTTCTGTATGACCCTCAACTAGGGATTGAACCCTCAACCTGAGTATGTGCCCTGACCAGGAATTGAACCCGCAACCTTTCAGTTTATAGGACGATACTCCAACCAACTGAGCTGCACCGGCCAGGGCCATGAGAAATTGTGAGTTCAGAGTCTTTGATCCCCTTTCACATAAAAAGTATATCTGGAGATAATAAAGATGATGGACTTACTAGATACCTAATGCTAATCAAGCTAGTAAGGCATGTCTGAGACTTCTCACAAGAAGTGAAGTTTAAGGTGAGATCTGAGGCTAAGGGGACATTAGCCAGCAGAAGACAAAAAGTTGGAGACAAGCCATGTATAACAGGAAGGAAATACTTCATAAAGTGGTTCATCCCTTGGGAAATCCAGTGTGGCAATTCCTTACCCAGCAGTTTGAAAAATTGGGAGTAAATACCTGCAAACAGTATTACAGAATTTGTGCTAATGTGCAAGATCATAAAGGACTTTATTTAATTAGTATAGAAAGTGACAAAAGATAAATACTTCACTTGAAGAATAAAAGCTTCTCTAATAAACATCTGGAAAGGTGCCAAAGTGCATTTGAGGAAGGAGGCAAGAACATACAACAAATGGTGTTGGAAAAATATGACAAGTACATGCAGAAAGAAAGAATGAAAGAAAGAGAGAGAGAGAGAGAGAGAGAGAGAGAGGAAGGGAGGAAGGAAGGAAGGAAGGAAGGAAGGAAGGAAGGAAGGAAGGAAGGAAGGAAGGAAGGAAGGAAGGAAAAAAGAAAGAAGAAAGAAAGAAAGAAAGAAAGAGGGAGGGAGGGAGGGAGGGAGGGAGGGAGGGAGGAAGGAAGGAAGGAAGGAAGGAAGGAAGGAAGGAAGGAAGGAAGGAAGGAAGGAAGGAAGGAAGGAACTAGACCACCAATTACATCATACACAAGAATGAGCTCAAAATGGATAAAAGACTTAAATATAAGTCATGAAGCCATAAAAATCCTAGAAGAAAATATAGGCAGTAAAATCTCAGACATCTCTCATAGCAATATCTTTGCCGATACACCTCCTTGGGCAAGGGAAACAAAGGAAAAAAATAAACAAATGAGACTACATTAAACTAAAAAGCTTTTTGCACAGCAAAAAAAAACTATCAACAAGATGAAAAGGCAACCCACTGCATGGGAGAACACACTGGCCAATGATACATCTGATAAGAAGTTAATTTCCAAAGTATATAAAGAACTTATACAACTGAGCACCAAGAAGACAAATAACCCAATTAAAAAATGGGTAAAGGACCAGAATAGACACTTCTCTGAAGAGGACATAGAGATGGTCAGCAGATCTATGAAAAGATACTCAATGTCACTAATCATCAGAGAGATGCAAATTAAAACCACAGTGTGTTATCACTTCATGCCTGTCAGAATAGCTACCATCAACAAATCAGCAAACAATAAGTGCTGGTGAGGAAGTGGAGAAAAGGGAACCCTCGTGCACTGGTGTTGCCACTGTGGAAAACAGTATCCAGTTACCTTAAAAAATTAAAAATGGAACTACCTTTTGACCCAGCGTTCCCACTTCTGGGAATATATCTGAAGAAACTTAAAACACTAATTCAAAAGAATATATGTACCCCTATGTTCATTGCAGCATTATTTACAAAAGCCAAGATCTGGAAACAGCCCAAGTGTCCATCAGTAGATGAGTGGATAAAAAAGCTGTGGTTCATTTACACAATGGAATATTACTCAGTCATAAAAAAGAAGAAAATCTTACCTCTTGCAACAGCATGGGGATGGACCTGGAAATTATTATGCTAAGTGAAATAAGCCCAGTCAGATATGATCTCACTTATATGTGGAATCTAATCAACAAGATAATTTAACAAACAAAATAGAAACAGAAGCATAGATACATAGAACAGATTGACAGCTGTAAGAAGGGAGGGGCTTGGGGGGGGCTGGGTGAAAAAATGTGAAGGGATTAAACAAAAAATATATGTGACACATGGACACGGACGAAGGTATGGTATAGCCAGAGGGAAAAGGTGGTGGAGGGAGGTGGAAGTGGGCAAAGGGGGAATAAATGGGGACAGAAAGAGACTTGACTTTGGGTGGTGAGCACATGATGCAGTATGCAGATGATGTTTTATTGAGTTGTACACTTGAAACAAAAATCTGGAAATATCATAGTAGGTGAAAATTTTAATTTGCAGAAACTTATTTATGTGATTATAAATTTTAAAAATGTATATATAAAAACTACACAAATATTTTAAGGTAGGCATACACATTACCCAAAGAGAAATACATCTGGAAAATGTGCACCAATCTATTTACATTGGATATCTTAGATATCTGTGAGTGACCATGAGGGGATTATATAGATGAAAGGTTCAGAATGATTTTATTTTCTATGTGTAAGCTTTAATGTTTAATATTTTGTGATTAGCCAAATTTGTTGAAACACTTGAAAAGATCTAATAACTAAATGACAGAAAAGTCACATATATTTACCATGTTATAAGAATGTTTACATGAGACTGCTTTATATAAAATAAAAAATTCCAACTTTTGATTTGGCAGTTTATCTGTGTATGTGTGTATATTTATGTCTTACGTTCTGTCACCCCAAATGTTCACATTTTCGTGTGCAGATTTTTTTCACCTCTCTCAGGGGCTGGACTTCCTCTCTCAGGGCATAAAGATTCGGTGAGGGATGATTGACAAGGAGTAGAAAATTCAAGAAAGTTCTGGCTGGTGCACTGGAACTGCTTCCTCTAACCCACCCCCAAGTCACCACTGGTCTCCTCTCTCTTTTCTTTCCCCTTGCAAAACCCTCCGTTCCTACTTTTTTTTTTAAAAAAGGACGACATGATTTATTTTTCTATTCTTGTTACAGTGACCCACCAAACTCTGTTTACTATTTCCTTTATATTTTCCAGGTCTGTTTTTTGTTTGTTTGGGGTATCATTTTTCTGGATGGGCTGGAGTGAATTCCAGCCATGTAACTATTTTGAGATCATTTTGTTATATTACCCTAACTTAAGAAAATCCTACATATTGCAGCAAGAATTTAATGAAGCTATACCTGGAGCTATCACCCTCATTCCATGGAGCTCAATTCCAGTCTCTGTAACTCCAGTTAGCATCTGAATGCCTCCAGATAAGTGCAAGCACCACATTAAGCCTCAGCAACCTTGAAAAGCTGGTGATTCAGATATCAGAGTTCCCTTGTGAAGAATACATGAAAAAAAAAAAACAGATGCAATGTAGCAAGAATAGAGCCTGGCCAATAGCTGGCACTCAAAGTTCTTTGGATGTGTAGAATGAGAGAACACAGTGTAGTGCAGCCGACCCAGAGGCTGGCATACAGAGTTTCCTGTGTTTAGATACAAATACTTAGGTATCAAGGCCTCCTGACTCTAGTTGGCCTCCTCTGCAGGGGTGGTTCAGTTGGAAACTGTTGCCTGGGTGTTAGGCTAGTAAGAAACTCAAAGGGTAGTAATTGTAGAAAGTTTAGAGTCCTCTGGCCCCCAGAGCTTTCTCTATGCCTTTAAAAAAGGGACTTCCTCTAAAGACTCCATCTTGTTTGTCTGGTCCTGAGGAAATTGTTTGGGACCACCTCTTGTCTTCCTCGGCAGCCCACCTTGATCTTCAAACCTCCAGCTCCAGACTGCACAGATTCTCTTCACAAGCAACCTGTGAGGATATTGGTGACAGGTCACTGCCTTCAGACCACAGTATGGGTGAGTTGATAAGCATGAGGCCTTGGCCTTAGATTCCAACAAGGACAGAGGAGTTCTGGGTCCTCTTCCCCACCCTAACCCATACATAGTTCATCCACCTCAAAGACCCCTTTAGAAAAAGGGTGACAAAGGTCCAGGCTGACTGTTTTCTATGCTTTTGAGGAAATGAGCCAAGTGGTCCTTAGTTCCACATGGAAAAGCTCCTCTCCTTCTGATGAGGCTGGTGTGAAATTTATTTCTCTGCTTGAGGGGAAAGACTTGAGTCATTCAGTCTTCTTAGGTCCAGGGTTTGGAGAGTTGGGAGGGTCACCTAGGTTGGGGGGATTTTGTATAAATTAACGTTTTTTAGAAGCATACTAGAAATTGGGGAGGGGCAGAGAATCCACCATTACCCTTGAATCTCACATCAGCTATTCAAGGTAGATTGTATTACCCCATAGCAGTTTATTGAAGCTTGCTTTACGGCCCAGCATATGACCTATTCTGTAATATTCCCTGTGTGGTTGTTATGTACATTGTTTTATGTTAACATACTTAATTCACATTTTTAAACCTTCTCCTTCTAGCTGAATTTTTGTCTGCCATTTTATGAGTCAATCAGTGAGCTGTGGCAAAATATTCCATTCTGACAATGGATTTGTTCATTTTTCCATTTACTTATATCAGTTTTTGCTTTGCATGTTCTGGCTCCATAGTAAGACATACAAATTTAGAATTCTGTATTAATATCTTCTTATTGCATTGAAACCATTATAATAAAGAAATTTTACTCTTTTATTTAGTAATTTTTAAAAAGTATGCCTTGTACTAATAGAGTTGTATAAGCTTTCAGGAGGTTAGTGGGTAAATGATATATTTTGCCAAATTATTTATTCGAATTTTGTAGATGATGAAATTTTGAATGTATCCTTTAAAGGAGCATTTGATGGAATTTTTTAAATCCATTGTGATATTTGTTTTCCTGTTTAGAATATTTAATCTGAAAATATAAATGTAAATATATATATATATAAATTGGTTTATATATACCATATTACTGTACATTCATTTTTGCCTGTCTTAAGTCACTTTCCTTTCTTTTTCTTTGAAATGATTAATATATTTAACTATTAAATTGTTCCCTCATTTGGCTAGATAGTTAAACAATCTTTCTATTTTCTCAGTATTTACCCTTAAGATTACAACGTAAATTTTTGCCTTTTCAAAATCTAATGTAAATTAGTTATTTGAAGCTCCTCACACAATGAAATGACCTTGAAGCACTTTGATTCCATTTTCTGTCTCCCAATTTATTGTCATGCATTTCAATTCTATATATATTTAACCCCCCAGAATAAGTTATCATTGTGCTATGTAATCAATATTCCTTTAGATTGGTCTACATAGTCACAAATATCATTAGTCTTTCTTACCTGCATTTATGTGCCTCCATCTGGGGGATCAAATTTCCTCTTCTTGAAGAAGAATCCTTAATATTTCCTTTAGTTTGATTCTTCCGGTCACAAATGTTCCCAGTTTTTGCTATGTTAACATCACTATGAAATATGTCTTTTCTTTAGGAATGTTTTTCCTTAAAGCATACTCTTTCTTCTACGAATATTGTTATGCCAACTTGATATCTTATTACTTTTGGAAACTTCACAACCAAGATCTCTTCAAATGCCACTTCTGCACTGTTCCCTCTCCTTCTTAGGGGGCTCAAACTAAACGTGGGTTAGATATATTAACTAGCTCAATTTAATTCTCTCCCCTTCTTCCTCTCTCTTTTTTAATCCTCTCTTGAAGACATGCTTAGAGAGAGGAAGAGAAACATAGATTGGTTGCCTTCCACAGGTGCCTTGATGGGACTAAACCAGCAACCCAGATATGTGTCTTGACCTGGAATCAAACGAGCAACGTTTCTGGGCAGAGAACAACGCTCAACTAAATGAGCAACTCCAGCCAGGCACTCTCTTCTTATGGTGTTCTCAATATTATGTCTCTTTAGACATTATTCTGGATATTTTCATCAGACTCCTCTTTCATTTCTCTAATTGCTTTTTCAGGTGGAAACTCACCTTTGACCCTTGAACCATAACACCAAACTTTCAGGGTAGATTTTATTATGCTCCTAGAACAGAGGAAAGAAGTGAGAGTTAGAGATGGTAAACAACTTGTCCCAGGTCACCTAGCCTGAAAGGGGCAGATCAGGGACTAACACCACAGATTAAACTCAACACCCAAACCCTTTCCTTTGTGCTTTCCTTCTTGGTTATGAATATTCCCTACCTCTCACCTCCCAGGAAGTGGAACCACAGTGAAGTCTTTCAATGTTTTTAGCACTGTGATGTATTTCATTTTAGATTATGAAAGTCAGTAATATTTCTTCATTAGCTATGATATCTCCTCCAGGACTTTTTCTGGTATTGAGACCACTGATGTGTTGTTGTTCTTAATTTCAGGGCACAATACCCAAAGTAATACCATACATAGAAGATCAGGCTGGGGTATTTACCGAAGGAGATATAACAATGTGTCTGAACAAGTAAGTTCTGGCACTCATCCTTCATCCTGCCAGCAACAAGATGGAGATTCAGCAACAAGTGATGCTCAAGAGGACACCCAAGTAAGATAGTAAGTGACCAGGTAGCATGGCTGAAATGTACTGGCCAGTGGAATACATAACCTTGTAGTTAAATAAGTCATTCTTCTCTCCAACCTGAAAAAATGAGCAACTATAGTATTAGGTTATTGGCTGAGAAAACTTTATTTTAGCCCTGCTATCAATGGGGTGAACATGCATAGAAGACTTCCTGAGTATATATGGATTACTTCCTTCTCTCCACTGCCCGACAGTGCTCCCTATGCCATTCCACGCCATCACCGGAGAGCCTATTTTCAGAAACAGGACCTAACCCATGTTAACATGGAGAAAGAGCAAAATCCTCCAGAGACAAAAATGGAGGAGAAGAGGCAGGATGAGACCTCAGGAAGCTGGTTCAAGATCACTGTGAGTATCCTGGAAAAGTGCAACTAATATATAGAATATGAACAGAGGGAGCTATGTTGGACTCATGTAGAGATGCTAGGTGCCTTTTTGGGGCAGAAGAGTTGGCAATGTTTCTCTTTATTACTAGGAGTTAACATCCTAAGTCACCTAAGTCAGGCTCAGGGAAGCAATATAAAGGAAACGACTGACTGCAAGGAGAATGGGACAGGTAGTCTAAAGGCAAAGGAGAAAACTACTGCAAAGGAGATGAAGCACCTCCACACTGGAGGGAACAGTTTGGCCCAGTGGAGTGTAGGAGGACTTTGAGTCTCTGGGGTCCTTGTGAGAGGTGCAGGCCAAGTCTGCCTTAGGTAGGATCTCTTGGAACTTTATAAAAGGAAGTAAATCTTAAGTTGATTATTTGAGGAAAACTATTTGAAAGGAAAGAATGGTATTTAGGAAATTCATGTCTGGTACAAAAGTTGACAATAATGGATATTGTCCTATCTTAAACTATTATTTCAAAAGCTGAGAAAAAGATCTGAAAGGAAAACATGGTTGGGGTTCTTCTTAATTTTAGATCCCATTATGTCAGTCTCCTCCCCTATCTTTCCTTTGGCTCCTAGGTTCCATTCGGCATAAAATATGATGAGAAGTGGCTACTGAACTTGATTCAGAAGCAATGCAGCGTCCCCTTCACTCCAGTTGAAGTAAGAGAGGACAGTGAGGTGGATGAGAAGTAACAGGGCAGACGAGTAGTCGCTCTGGTCTCATATTCTGTTTCTCTTATCACTCTACCTATAGTTTCACTATGAGGAAATGCAAGCCCAGTTCTTTGTTGAGAATGCCACCATTGCCTTCGCATTGAAGAATGCCGATGGCAAGATCTGGGATGAAGATAATGAGAAGGTATGTGTCAAGGACATAACTAGGGCTAGCCAGGGGCAAGAGGAAGGACAGGGGCAAGGTCTTGCTTGATCCCAGGGCTCAGATTTCCTGGTGCTTACTCAGCCCCTTTTGTGTTTTCTGCAGATACCTATAATTGTCAACCCCTCTGATGCACCTCAGTCTGTGCAGAAGGAGCTGAAGTCAGAAAAGGAGGAGCAGATAAAGGTAATGCAGACTCAAGACAAGTTGTACATCTATATCCAGACCCACTTATTCTTCTCCAACCTTTTTTCCCCCTTCACCACCTCAGACTCAGAGCCACTGAACCCCATGGGGTGATGAGAAGGGGCAGTGCAGTGGATTTGCTAGAAAAGGAAGGGACTGGGGGTACAGGTCATCTTGGCTCTCTTTCTGTGGTCTATGTGGTTCCTCCCCATAATCACAGGTGAAGTCAGCAGAGGAATTGGGCCAGGGCAAAGGGCTGGAGCCAGAAGAGATGAGTGCAAGCAGAAACCTGCTATGCACCACGTTACCAGATAATTCAACCAACATAAGGTTAGTTGTACCCTCTTTCACCCCTGTGAGCCTGAGCTACCCTTGATAGTACCTGTTCACAGAGGCAGCAAACAGGTGTTCTGGGAGGACCACAGGCCCTAAGTTCTCTTCTCTGTGTCCCTCACCTGTGTTTAGTGGTCTCCTTTCTTTCCTCTGACCTGCTCACCTGTTCTCCTGGTCTGGTCTGTTTCCTGACTCTGCACCCAAACTTTTCCTGCATGCCCTCCTAAGATTGCACTCCAGGAAGTATGATATCCTCTCATCATCAGTACCAAGTGTGACCAGCCTTGGGCCAGATGCTGGTGACCTGGAATGGGAAGAGTCCTCCAGCACAGGTCCTCATGTTGAGACAGACCTTTCTATTCTGTGCTGAGAAGGGGCTACCCTCCCCTGCCTTGAGAGGAGCCTTCTTTCCCTTGTTCCAAAAGGTCTCTTCTCCAATCCCAGGCTAACATGGAGAGTTTACTGCCCCATGCTGAGGGCTGAGGCCCTGGCTGGCTGCCATCATGACATTACTTCCTCTGGACCAATGCCAGCTGGGCTCTCCTTGAGAAAAACCAGGTATCCCTGAGTTAAGGGATACTGCCACTGCCACTGAACAGAGGGCCTCTTGAGGCAGCAGTGGAAGGCAGAGGGCAGAGGGGTTTGAGGGGACAGAAGGACAGTCCTCTCAGGGGCACTGCCCTTCCACACTTCATATCACCTGCCTGGTCCTTCAAAGCAGCCCTAGGTAGCCTGAAACACGTAGGATTCCTCAGGCAAGAAACAAACTAAGACAGGCACAGATGCATGGGGCTGTGAGGAGAGAAGACCATGACCACCAGGGGGCCACAGACCCTCCACCCCAAGCTGAGCTGTGGCCTGATCCTTTACTCCTTCTGGGGTAGGTCTCCTGATCCCATGGCTGATGTGTCTCCCATGCCCAGTTCAGACTGAGCTCCCACAGGTGACAAAGACTCAGCCAACATCCCAAGGGCTCCGAGTCCAACATGTGCAAGTTTTTCATTCCTAACTGGGGTTCCAGGACCCAACAGTGGCAGGTGAAGGAAAAGTGTGCAGCTCCAAATGCTGCTCCTTATGCCCCTGGAGAAGGGAGTCAGCACATCTAAGTGGGAGCTACCCAGCAGAATGGAGAGGGAGAGGGGGTAAGGAGGGAAGAAAGCTGAGTGCTCTTCCTGTGGGTCAGTCCTTGGAGAAAGTTCCCAGGTTCCTGGAAGGCTGGGACAGTGGAGTATAGCTGGAACACACTGAGCTGTATGTCTGGTGTAGGTGTGCTTGCTCCAAGGAGGCAGGGCTGCTCTGCAGATTCACTTACGTTTCTGTTTTGTCTTGATTTTGGCAGCTCCATCCTGGAATTGTTCCCGAAGTTATTATGCCTAGTAAGTGTATTATTCCTCCATCACTGACTCCTTTAAGTGGCGCTGACACCTCCCACAACCTGCTCTGAACCCCTTTAGGTCTGGCTCAAGTTACATATTTGGATCTGAGCCTTAATCCTCACTAGTGGATTGACCCCTGTGGGAACCTGACAAAAGCTCTGGAACTTCTTCACACAAGTTCTCTACAGGCTCCAGGGCCCTCATGATGATGGTACAAGTGTAGTCCTGCCCATGGAATTTCCAGGGCTCTTCTGGCCCTCACCCTCGCCTGGGCCAATCCTTTTCCTGATCATTCAGCACCACCTGCTGGTCTGCAAGGCTGACTTCCTCTTCCTTCCCCAGGATGGCCAGGAGACATCTCTACCAACTAATTTGGGGATCGGAGCCCACAAGAAGTTACCATCCTGCCAGGTGAGGAGAGGAGATCTAGCAGGATTTTAGGTGGTGAATGAGGATGGGGTACCAGCCATGGTCCTGAGGACTGTTTTGATTTCAGGGAAGCTTCTTTGGATCTGATGCGCTGAAGAGTCTAGTCTTGCAATTTCTGCAGCAGTAAGTACCTCTGGGAGCACCAGGACTGCCGATTGGGACTCTCATGTTTCTTTTGGAGCCTGGTTAACACAGGCAGCCTGTTCCCTCGCTCCCCTACAGGTATTATTTGATCTATGACTCTGGAGACCGGTACTGTCTTCTCAGTGCTTATCATGATGAAGCCTGCTTCTCCCTGACCATTCCTTTCAACCCCAAGGATCCAGCCCAGTGAGTATCACAACTTAGACTCTGCTCCTGGGTTGTATATCTTCCCAGGAGACACAGTCAGGTCTTGGAAACACCCACAGTGGCAGGATCATTACCTCCTGTTCCTCTTTTTCTCCTAGAAGCAGCTTGTTTGAGTACTTCAAGGATAATAGGAATATGAAGAAGCTCAAGGACTCCAGTGCGTGTGGGATGGGGAAGATTGGGCAGGGAAAGGGGGTGAGCAGGGTCATAGGGTCCAGGGTGAGGCAACCTTGACCTTTCCTGTCCTTCCCCCACAGACCTGCGTTTTCAGCTGCTGAAACACACAAAACATGACATTGCGTGCTCCCTCTGTGTGTTGCCCAAAACTCAACATGACCTCAACTCCTTCACAGTGGACATGTGGTTCCATTCGGTGAGCACCCACTTCCTCTCTTCCTCTCTGGGGCAGGCCCAGAAAGACACAGATGAGTGGGAGGTATAGATGGTGACTGAGCACCTGTACTCTTCTCTTCTAGGAAAGGATGCTCTGCTTCTCTGTCAATGGGGTGTTCAAGGAAGGTGAGTGTATGTAGAGTCCTCTCCCCAGATGCCCCACTGCTCCCTCTCTCTGGCTGGGCTCCCTCTCAGAACTCTCTCAGCTTCCCTGATCCTTTCTTTTCCTTACTATTCCCTCTGAGTTCTCTTGCCTCTAGTCTGCCTCCAAACCATCCTGCTATGACCTGCATCTATATTTGTCAGCCTGGCACAGCTATGGCTTTGGGGACACAGGTGTGGGGTTTGATGGCTGTCATCCCAGATCCTGACTGTGAGATCTTGAGACCATTTCCTAACTTCTCATATTTCATATTTACAAAACGGGGCTAAATAATGCCCACCTTTTGGGTAGCTGCAAAACTGAATCAAAGGAACTTGTGAAGTGGTTGTCCCAGGGCCCAGCACATAGTAGGGAGCAGATTGGTCCTATAGTCGCCCTCCCTATTCCCGGACACCTTGACTCCCAGTGAACACTTGTCCCTTTGGCATTACTATGGAGTCCCACCCTGACTGGGCAACACTGTGTGAGTGAGTGAAACATGTGAGTCTTCAAGGGGATATTGTTGTTTGTTGTTGTTGAAGTGGAAGGAAGGTCTCAGGGTTCTGTGCGTGCCTTCACCAGGACCTTCATCGCTACTCCTGCCAGCAATTCCAGGTGAGTGCTGTTCTCTGGGTGGGCACGAGCAACCTAGCCTTGACTCAGGGCTGTGGGAATGTGACAGTGCATGTCCTTGGGGTTTTCTCAGCATTGTGGGAAGCCAGCAGGTTGATCTGAGGAATGGTCCTGTCTAAGCGTTAAGAGCATGAACTCTGGAGTTAGAACAGTGAAAGTGTTCCAGGTTTCTTTTAGATCCTCTTTGTGACCCCAGCACTCACTGGATTTATACCTTAGTGAAATCACATGACCTTGCTGTGACACTATGTTTTTCTTTAAAAATGGGATTAGACTGTCCTCTCCCTTGAGCTATTTTACAGAGTAAATGCAATGGGCTTTGAGGTATAAATCTAGTGACCCTTGTAGACAATCTCTCCAAGGATGGACTCACTGGGAGTGGCAGAGCTACCAGGCAAGGATTCTGGGGCGCAGATACAGACAGGGTGTGGGAGGAACCTGGTTACTGAGTGGCAGCCAAAGCAGGATCATTGTTGAGGGTGTGGGGTTTTCTATCCATCAGTTGTCTGAGGGCCCATTTTTCTCCAGTCTGTGCATTGTGAATGATGAGCTGTTTGTGAGGGACGCCACCCCCAACACGGTACAGAGTCTGCATCCTCCATCTGAATACCCACACCCTCCTGTAGCTCCAGGACCACCCTCACCCAGGAGCAGCAGGAAATGGTGCAGATTTTCTCCACCCCGTCTGGGGTGAGCCTCCAGTTGTCTCAGAAGTGAGTGCTGGGTGTGCATGGGGATAGGAGGGAGCTGGGAGAAGCAAGAGAGTGAATAATAGGAACTTGTAAATAATTTCTTTTGCTTGTTTTATTTTATTTATTATCACCCTAACATTTCACTCTCAGTAAATATTAAGTTACCTGCTTGTTTTGAAGAGGAGGTGAGTATATTTATGAATTTTATAGACCTTATTCCTTTATTGACACATTTGGTTTTCAGGAGTTTTTCCCATGATACACTGTGCCATAAGCGCTCGTTCTGCTCCATTAAACATGAAGGGGGGAAATCATTATCTCCACTCATAGCACCCAAAGATAAGCCCTGAATGTTTTCATCTGTGTTATATCTTTTCAGAAGTTTGCTTATATGATATTTGTATATTTATACATGTTTGCATACATTTGTATACTTGTCTACAAAAGATAAGGTCTCATTTTATAGTGACTGCATGGGGATGATGGGTCCAAAGAGGCATAGGAGGAATTTTTTAATCTTTAAAGCCTTACATGTTCAGCAAGTTTACAAGTTAATGTGAATGAGTTATCTCAGCTCAAATTTAACCCTTGAATTTGCTCATATATTCACTTCCCTTCTTACCCTCTTATTTCCACTATAGAGTTAGAGACACTTCCCATGCAATAGGATGAATTTTAGGCCCAATATGTACTTAGTTATTAGTGAATGCTAGAACAGACAATTGTATGTCAAAGAAATGTTAGTAATTTTAACTTTTGCCACACAGGGAGAAAGCAGATGGTTGAAATCCTGGTGTGATGTGGCTGGATAATGCATGACCTGAGAAACCCTGCACTAGTCACTGTGGGGCCGGTACAGAATTGTCCTATAAGTATATTAAGATAGGGAGCCTTCCAGGAGCAACAGTTAGGTAGTCACCACACCTTGCTGTCTGGTGTGATCTCTCACTGAGCTTACCAGGTGAGTCAGAGACAAGCCTGTCTTCCCAGCCTGGGGACTGGATTAGGTCAGAGGTATGATGTTGGGCGACTCTTATGAGCTTTAGAAACACCCCAAAACAACAGAGAACCTTCTACCTCCAAAACTTTGAACCGAGCATATCAGAGATATCTTCTTCCTTCATAAACACCTATCTTCTCATTAGGAGAAACAATGAGAAATGACTTTTCAAATGTCTGTCTTGGCCCTAAGGCTCAACCAGCCTCCACTGCTGTGTCCCAACACTTAAAGGTCTTTTAAATCCCTCCACATGCCATATCCTCAGGCAGGTTTTCTCATTTACCCCCTGGGACAGCTGTGAGGATGGTATCAGGAGTCTCAGTTTACAGATGACCAAGCTCATCCTCATAGAACTTTCATCCCTGGTCCTCCCTAGAAGACACAGAGCAGCCTCTCTTTTAGAAGATGGGCTTCCAAGGTGGGACAAATGGTCATTTTGCTCCCCTCTGAATAGGCTTCATGGGTACTCAAAAGCCCCTCTTGATGATGAAGATAATAGTGCACATATATGTGCACATACATTCATTACCTTAAAGAAACATTCATTGTAATCGATTTCATGGGGGAAGTGAAGTAGATCCAAAATAGAATTAATAACTTATGTGTGTGTGCATATTTCTATGTTTCCTCTAGTAAATGTCTCACCAGTGTAGTTTTATCTTCAATTCAGGTTGTAACTGGATTCCAATCTCAGGATTCTGTAACCCAGAAAAATGATCCAGTTCTTATAATAAATCTCCATATATGTAGGAATTGGCTTACATAGTTATGGAGGCTGAAAAGTCCCACAGTCTGCCATGAAGCTGAAAGCTAGTGGTTTAATTCAGTATAAAACTAAAAACTTGAGAACCAAGGGAGCCATGGTGTAATCCCTACTCCAGAGGTCTGAAAACCAGAGGGCCACTGGTGTGAGTGCCAGATTCCAGAGGCCCAATAAGCAAGAGCTCCAATATCTTAAGGCAGGAGAAAATGGGTGTTTCAAGAAAAGGAGAGAGAGACAATTTGCCCTTGTTTCGCCTTTTTGCTCCATTTGTGTCCCCTAATGGATTGGATGATGCTTGCCCACATTGGTGAGGGTAGGTCTCTTTACTCAATCTAATGGATCAAATGCTAATCTCTTCCAGAAGTGCCCTCACAGACACACCCAGAAATATTGTTTTACCAGCTATCTATGCATCTTTGTCCAGTCAAGTTGACACATTAAATTAAGCATTACAAGTCTAGTCTTTATTATTTCCTCTTGAAGAAATAATTGAGAACCATACCAGATAGTGTTATACATTTCCTTCAACCAGCAAACAGAATTTAGAAATCTCAAGAGGAGAAGGAAAAACTATTGTATTTATTATATTTTTATTCTTTCTGTTTTTGTTTTTCTTCCTTACTAATGTTCCAAGTGTCCTTCTTTACCAATTCATTTCTGTTTTTAGAAACTTCTTTAACCATTATTTTAGGGTACACCTGCTGGTGCCAAATTCTCTTAGTTTTCTTTCATCAGAGAATATTTCTGTTCCCCTTCATTCCTGAAAGATAACTTAGCCAGATATAACATTCAAGGATGACAGTTTTTTTCAGTACTTGAAAAGTGTGCCAGTTTCTTCCACTCCATGATTACTTATGAAAAATTTTCTGTCATTCACATTGTTTTTATCCTATAGGTAATTATGTCATTTCTCTGTCCCTGTTTTCAAGAAAATTTTTTTGGTGTTTTTCTCAAGTTGGATCATGATATATGTTTCACAGATTTCTTTGGGATTATCTTGCTTGGGGTCCACTGAACTTTTTAACTTGTAGGTTTATGTCTTTTGCCAAATTTGAAGTTTGTCAGCCTTTTTTCCTTCAAATACTTTTTATGTCATGCACTATTTATCTTCCTTTCCAAGACATAAATGACATGAATATTGCATCTTTTGTTACAGTACCACAGGCCTCTGAGGCTTTGTTCCATCTTAAAAAAAAATTCTATTTTCTCTTTGTTGTTCAAATTGGGGAATTTCTGTTCTATCTTCATGTTCACTGATTCTTTTTTCTCTCCTCTCCATTTCACTATTGAATTCATCCAATCAGTTTTTTTGTTTTGTTTTGTTTTTTAAGTATATCTTTATTGATTTCAGAGAGAGGAAAGGAGAGGGAGAGAGAGAGATAGAAATATCAATGATGAGAAAATCACTGATCGGCCGCCTCCTGCACTCCCCCTACCGGGGATCGAGCCCGCAACCTGGGCATGTGCCCTGATCGGGAATCAAACCCCGATCACCTGGATCCTAGGTCAACACTCAACAGCTGAGCCACACCCGGACTGGCCATCCAATTAATTTTAATTTCAGTTACTATATGTTTAACTCTAAAGTTTCCATTCAGTTCTCTGTATCTTCTATTTCTTTGTTGAGACTTTCAATTTTTTAATTGTTTTCAAACATGTTTGTATTTACTCATTGCACCATTTCTATCATTACCTTAAAATCCATGTCAAATAATTTCAATATCTGTGTCATCTTAATGTTGGTATCTGTTGATTATCTTTTCTTAGGTTAAGATTTTCCGAGTTCTTGGATAGAAGAGGGATTTTTGTCTTTATCTGGGATATTTTTGGATATTGCTATTAGACTCTAGATCTTAATTAAATCATCTGTTTTAGCATGGCTTCAGTGATACCATGCCAGTGGGGGAAGGGGATTGCAATCTCATGACAGACAGGTGGGGAACAAAAGTCCAGGTTCTCCTCTCAGCCTTCTGTGACACTGGATTTGGGGTGGAAAGGGGAGAGGTGCCTCATTACTGTTTGGTAGATGTGGGATTTCAGGCTATCCACATATACTACCCTGTCTGGAAGAGGAAGAATATCACTCCCCGTGTGGCCTCCCTGACACCATGGGTTAGAGGGTGGATCTCATTACTGCCAGGTGGTGATAAAAGTCCTGGTTACCCATTCAACCTCCTCTGAAGTGTGTGTGTTTGAGGGAGTGGGGGGAGATAGGGCACCGGAGTGGAAAGATTATCAACATTGTTCAAGATATTAATTGTAAATATTCTTTCCCCCTGTCTTTTTTATTTGCTATCATGTGTTTTAGCATGCCATTTTTGTTACTTTTGCCTATCAGTCTTTTTTTCTTTAATGTGCTTGGATTTTGAGTCATAGTTAAGAAAGTTACCTCTACTTCCAGATTAGAGAGATGTTCATCCATGTTTTCTTCTAATACTTACATGGATTCTTTTTGTTTTTACATTTAAATCTCAACTATTTGTAATTTCTCTTGATGTAAGATGAATAAATGGATCTCTTTTTAACTGTTAACCATAAGGTTATCTAGTTATCACAACACTGGTTCTTAAACCATACATAATATATTCACTCATTTAAAATGCTTCATTAATCATGTTGAAAATTTATGAATATAATTGGATCTAATCAATATTTTTTATTCTGTTTCATTAGTCTCTCTGTCCGTTCAAGGGACAATACTACACTCTTACATTGTACATTCTTTATTATATGTTTCAGTATCTAGTAGGACTACCTGCCACTCCATCCCATCACACTTCCTTTTTAGGCTTTATTTGATTATTCTAGCTGTTTCTTCTTCCAAATACATTTGATAATGAAATAAATTATTGTCTAATATAGCAATTTTCTAAATCCACATAAATATGGTATTTTATTTGAAGTACTATGAACTAATAAATTAATTTTCAAAAACTGACATCTTTATGACATTGAATCTCTTTAACCAAGAATATAATATCATTTTCTATTTGTTCAAATCTAGTTTTGTTTTCTATGTAGGATATGAACATTGTTTCTTAAGTTTATGTCCAGCCATTTTCCTTTCTTCTGTTATATTTTCTTTTTCTTTTATTTAGTTGTACATGGGAAGGCTATTGATTTTGGATATTAATAATATAACCTGCTACTTTACTAAATTCTCTTTTGGTTTGTTGTAATTTTTCCATTTTTTAATTTGGGTTTTCCATTGTGTGATCATATCATCAGCAATAATAGATTTTACTACATCCTTTTGCTTTTAATAGCTTGCATTGGAAAATATCGCCCTCAAAATTTCAAATATTAGAGGAGATAAGTTGGCATTTTGTCTTGTTCTTGTCTTTAGCAAGACAAGGAAGACACCAATATTTCCTCATTAAGTAGAATGCTAGCTTTTTGTCTGAAGTGTGTATATATGCCGCTATGCTAGAAAAGTGTCAACCAATTCTTATTTTCTTTTAGAAAACCTGAATGGACATTAATGCTGTCAAATACTTTTTCTTAATCTTTGGAGATTGTAATATGATTGTTTTCATTGACTTTATTAATAAAAATAGATTACATTGATGGATTTCTTGATATTGAAACACTGTATTGTGTATGTATAATCTTATAAAACATCATATATCTATAACCCATTCCAACTTCTAATTAGATATGTGTAATCCTATAGTAAGAAGTTACCCTTTATAATCCCTATCTTGGTCATCTGTAAAATGAGCATATTAATCCCTACCTCCCAGAACTATTATAAGGATAAAATGAGCAAGCTTATATAAGGTGTCTAACTTGTAGTACTTCAGCAAATGTATGTATTGGCCTCCCTCCCACAAAAGATGTGGCTTTAGCATGAACAGCTTACAGAGATCAGTTGGGTTTCAAGCAGCAGGAAATGTATACATATTTATATGATGGATAAGTTTTAGTGTAATTTCTTATAGAATGAGACACCTGAGGATGGTGAGGAAAAAAGTGAGAACAATAAGAGGATTTATTAAACAAGAAATCTGGTGGATAATTCCAGGATTGGTTAATTTAGCTGTTCAATAGTGTCATTGAGGACTCAGTAATGGTTCATATCTACTGCTGGCTTCCTCAGTGCCTGACACTGTTATAAGTGCTAAGCCTATACTTATTTCATCCTCACCACCACCTATGAGGAGCTATTTTTTTCCTGCCTTTAACCATCAGAGAACTGAGGCACAACAAGGGCAAAGCTAGGCTGTCACAAGAGTAATATGGGAAGAGATTCTGTGTGGCTTCCAAGCTCCCCATCTAACCAGTGTACCTTACTGCTTCTCACATAATAAGACCCTCAACCTTACTGTTTGTTCATCAGGGCACAGAAAAATAAGTCAAACTAAGGTACTATGTTTCTTTTGTCAGTTTATACAAAGATTTAAAATATTGATATTAATTTCTGTGCTTTAGAATTAAGAAAAATACATTCTGTTAAACTGTGGAAAGGGGTTCCCCAATATCTTGTCTCCCTTCCTATGCCTTGACTATGTTTCCCATTCTGAAGCAGAGTGGCTTTTCTGTGGATGAGGTTGAGAATGTTTATGTTTTCCTGCCATTTTATTTTATTTTATTTTTGTAAAATAGCAAGAGCAATAGGTATTTCTTCTAGGTAAAATAAATGATGGAGAACATGAAATAAAATGACCATAACCCAAAGCATACCACCCAAAGATCAGCCTTGTTAATGTTTTCATCTGTGTTATATTCTTCAAGATGTTTTCTTAGGTATTTATAGGTCTATAAAAGCATGCACATATTTGTAGATTTATCTGCAAAAGATAAGATCTCATCTTACACTTAGTTTTGTAACCTACTTGTCTCACTGTAGTGGGTTGAATTGTGTCCCACCAAAACATATGTCTAAGTCTTAACCCTCCATCTATGTGAATGTGAACTTATTTGGAATTAGGATTCAAATAATTAAAGACCTCTAGATGAGATAATCGTGGATTTAGAGTATGCTCTAAATCCAATGACTCGTGTCTTTGTAAGAGTAAGGAGAGAGATTTAACACACACAGGGAAAAAGACCATGTGAATACAGAGGTACATATAGCTATTTTGCTGCCACAATCCAAAGAAAGCCAGGAGCAACGAGAAGCTGGAAGAGGCAAGGGAGGTTTCTCCTGTAGAGTCTTCAGAGGAAATGTGGCCCTGTTGACACCTTGATTTTGGATCTTGTCTCTAGATCTGTGAGAGAATGAAGTTCTGTTGTTTTAAACCACTGTTTATGGTGATTTTTATAGCGACTCTAAAAAACTAATATACTCACTAACAGCATACTTCAACTGTCACTGATTGTGAATAAACATCAGTTTATATCTTTTTTTTCATGGTTATGGAAATTGTAATGTCAACAAATTATATATATATACACATACACACATATATACAACAATAAATTTAAATGACTAAGATTTATTAACTGCCAAGTTTATATATTTATTTATTTATTGACTTATTTAATGCTCACAACACTTATGAGGTAGATATTTTTGCTAATTTCCACATTATAGATTGAAAAAACTGAGGAGCATTCAACAATTGGTGTTGGAACAACTGGATATTCACATGCAAAAGAAATGAATCTAGACAAAGACCTTACACCTTTCACAAAAATTAATTCAAACTTTATTATAGACATAAATGGAAAATACAGACTATAAAACTCCTAGAAGTTAACATAGGAGAAAATCTAGATGATGTTAGGTTAGATAATAATTTTTAGGTACAATATCAAAAGCACAACTATGAAAAAAAACATTGCTAAGTTGGAAATTAAAAACTTCTGCTCTGCAACGTATACTGTTCAGAGAATAAAATGACAAGCCAAAAACTGGGAGAAAATAATTGCAAAACACATATCTGATAAAGAGCTGGTACTCAAAATATATGGGGAACTCTTAAACCTCAACTATAAAAAAAAAACCCAATTTTTAAAAGAACTTAACAGAGCAAAAGAACTTAACAGACACTTCACAAAAAACCACAGATGGTAAATAAACATATACAAAGGATACTCAATATCATATGTTTTCAGGGAATTGCAAATTAAAACAACAATGAGATACTTCAGTACATACCTACTGGAATGGCCAAAATCTAAAGTACTGACAACACCAAATGTTGGTGAGGATGTGGAGCAACAGGAACTCCCATTCATTGTGGTTAAGAATGCAAAATGGTACAGCAACTTTGGAACTTAATTTAGCAGTTTCTTTATCAAAGTTAAACATAGTGTTTATATGATCCAGCAATTGTATTACTTGGTATTTATCCAAATGAGTTGAAAAGTTAAGTTCACAACAAAACCTGCACACTGATGTTCATAGCAACTTTATTCAGAATTGCCAAACTTGGAAGCAACCAAGATCTCTTTCAACATATGAAGGAATATATTGTCTCTTCATTTCGGCTGCCTCCCTGTGTTTGCTTCAATATATTAGGTAGAGCTGTTCCACCTCCCAGTCTTGGTAAAGTGTCCTTATGTAGTAGGTGTACTGTAGGGCCCAGTGGCACAGTCTCCTCAGTCACTTGAACTTGGTGCTCCAGGTGTGCCTCCCCACCCCCCTCCCCACCCCATTGTGGGCTGTGGGCACTTTCCTGTTGTAGTTGAGCCTTGATTGTTATTTGTGCATCAATGGGACGGATTTATCTACAAGCCAACTGGCTGCAAGGACTGGCCACCACCACCACGGAGGATCTGCTGTGCATTGGCCAACCCCATAGAACAAAACTCACTTCAACAGGGTTCAGGCATGTGCTGATGGCTCTGGGGCCTCCTAGAAGGGACAGGCCAAGGTCAATTGCTGCTTGTATCCTGCCTGGGGCCACCTGTCATGAGCTACAAAGCAATCTGCAGATGGCTGCTACTTGTGCTGGGCTTGGAGGTACCCAGAAGAGAGAGGCCAAGCTGCAAACCAAGGCCACCTGTCATTAGTGCCTGGCCTGGGGCCACTTAGCAAATGGTATGAGGTATGCAGAAGCCAGATGCTGCTTGTTTGAGAGATTTTAGGAAAGTTGGCAGCATGAGCCAAAACAGACTGTTTTTATGAAAACACCACTGGAAAGGGCTTGGGTGGACCCGCAAGTTGGGTAGTGTGAGGTCTCAGAAATCACAAGGACAGGGGCAAACAGTGTTAGCCAGGTTGATGGAGACTCAGATATGGTGCCTGCCTGGTGGCTCTGTTGGAGGAGAGCTCAACCAAGTAACAATGGCCTCTGCCAGAAGTTCTGTCTGAAGAAAGCTGCCTCTTCACCTCTCCCCCTGATGCCAAATAATTCAGTTCCTGTGTGTCTCTGGTGCCTTTTGACCTGCTGCCCCAGTGCTGGAGCTCAGAGTGCATGAGTCCAAGGAAATCTGAGTTCTTTAAGAGGAACAGTAGAGAAATCAATAATTGAAATTAACCAATATTATTATTAAAACAATAGGAATGCCCAACCAATATATGAAAAGCTATCCAACCAAATAACTGTGAAATCGTAATTGCAAACATTGAGATAAGATACTAAGTGAGAAAAGAAGGCTAACGGTTGTTATTTTTAAGAAAACACACACTGTGTGTGTGTGTGTGTGTGTGTGTGTGTGTGTGTGTGTGTGTGTGTGTGTGTGCTCTCTGTAGTAAATGTATAAAGTCATTGCTTACAAAAGTACAGTATGTCAGGTAAAAACCATGTGGAAATGACATGCCTCTGAAAGGTAGAAATTTTCTTCTTTACCTCAGAGTCTCTTCTTCCTGGTGTGCAGGACAACTTTTGGGGACTTGGGAAGATAAAGAATCATTTGTATGAGGAAAGCCCATCAGGGTCAGTTCTGGAACATTCAACATGTTGACCTTCCCCAAAACCCGGAAGCAAAGGGAAAGGAAATGGACTTAGATAGAGAGGCAACCACGGTGGCCCTTGAAGTGGAAGGAGCTTATAAGGACATAGTCCATCACCTCTGCACCTCCTGGGCAGCCCCTAGTTTGCTGCAGTCTTCAGCTGAGAGCCAGGAGTGCTCTTTGGTCAGAACCTCCCTAGGTTATGAGAGGCTGGGAACAGGGCTGTTCACCCAGGCAGAGCCCAATACTTCTCTGCTTACTTCAGCCCTATTCTCTGTCTCCACTTTCTGTATTCCCCACCCTGAGTTGGGTTCATCCCTAACTTTGTACTCTCTGGAGGTGTAAACCCCACTCCTTTCATATGTACTTTGGATTGGTGGTAGGAAAAATAATAACAATAAAATTGAAAACAACAACAACAATAAAATATACAAACAATTATAGCACACATAGTAGATAAATTACTTGGTCAATATTATGCAACCAGCAAGTAATGATTCTCAGCATCAAATCTAGGTCCTTCTTTTCTAACTCCCTACTCCCACCCCTAATCCCTGTTTATACATTGTGTGTTCTTCTGTGTTAAGAAAGAGGACAGCACAGGATAAAATATTCACACAAGATGATCCCTCTGGTCAGTTGATGCGTCTGGCACTGGGGCACGTTTGATGACTTCCATCTTCCGTACTATTTCTCCTTCTTGGAGCTCAATAGGAAATTGCTTCCCCCATGTCAAACTAGAAGGAAAATGTGACAGGAAAACTAGAGGAAAAAAAGAAAATGAAGAGATGGGATGAAATTTCTAGATGCTGGTTCAAATCTTCTATTTTATGGGACAGAAGGGACACAGTGGGCTGAGAATAATATATCTCAAAGTCCTACCATGTATAGGACATTCTTTTGTTTTTTCCTTTTCTTCTTACAATAAGTCTGTGAAGAAGGAACCTTTAGTTCCCTTTTACAGATGACCAACCTCAGACTCACAGAAGGTATGTAAAATTTCCAGGGTCAAATGTCTACCCTTTGCCTTCTGCACTGTCCAGTCAATAGCCTCCCACTTATAAATTTTCAGGGCTTAAGAACTGACAGTAGGAAATTCCCCTGATGTGGAGAGAATCTGAGCTGTCATGATCCCATTGGGCATGAAGATAGTGGGGAAGGAATCTTGCCCCAGGGGCCAAGAGGCCTGTGTGTAGGTGCCACATGGACTGAAGTGTTGAACTGGACACAGAAAACTGCACAAGCTGTTGCCCTCTGAAAAGAGAACTTGAATGACAGGTTATTAACATGTACAACTACTACATAAAAATCATTTTACATTTTACCTTGTTTAAGTCTAACAACTCCTTTCAAAACCAATAATTATTCAGATAAGGGAACTGAAGTTAAAAGGTAACTTGACCTAGAGAAACAAACCTTAAATTACTGATCCAGGACACAAAACTCGAAAAGACACAAAAGATTAGGTTTTCCCCCTTTGTCCTTCGAGCTTACATTCACTGTACCTCAAAGCATTATTATGCCATTGCTCTTTTTAAAACAGTGCACTGAAGTACTATTTAAATGCTTAGAATCATTATAAAATGCAAAATGCCATGCTAATAACAAAAGTTAAAAATCAAATTGCGTATGAAAAGTTGAGGAAATTATTTAGCACCTATATTTTGACATAGGGTTTATATAAGTGATATAAAAATATTCCTTAAACAATAGATATGGGTCAATTGATATCGGGGAGAATGTACATATGAATATAAATTCACAATAAACACTTAGAAATATGCCAAGTGACACAAATTAAATAAAATGAAAATGAATCATATTAAGTGAAACAAAGAACTTGTAAAATGTAACATAGAATATTATTTCATTCTGTAAAAGAATATATTAACATGTGTGTATAAGTGTTTAATTATAAGTAGGTGCATTACACACAGAGGAAACTTATGGAAAACAGGCTCAAATAAATTAATGAATACTATATTTGTATTATGGTGAGCAGAAGGGAGGCCTATATAGAGAGAATAATTTTAGTTTCTAAATATATATTTCTATATCATTTAATAATTGTTAAGCAATGCAAAGTATTAATTGGTAATCTGAAAAAGTTGTTGAGATAAAAATTTATTAAGAGGAAAATCTGCAAATCAAGTCACAAAATGATAGTACAAAAATACATTTACTGAGTTAGAAATATGTTCATATACTGCCGCATAAAAATAACAAATTTTAAAAGTGTCTTGCCCTTCCAGTGTGGCTAAGTGGTTGAGCATCAACCTATGGTCCAGGAGATCGAAGTTCGATTCCCAGTCAGGGCATGCAGGAGGCAGCCAATCAATGACTCTCATCATTGATGTTTCTATCTCTCTCTCCCTCTCCCTTCCTCTCTCTGAGATCAATAAAAATATATTTTAAAAGAAAGTTTCTGAGATAATTTAATGTGTGAGCACTGGTGAAATATAGAAGATTCTTTTTTTTAAAAAAAAAATATCTTTATTGATTTCAGAGAGAGGAAAGGAGAGGGAGAGAGAGATAGGAACATCAATGATGAGAGAGTCATTGATCAAGCCCGCAACCCGGGCATGTGCCCTGACTGGGAATCGAACCCGGGTTGCCTGGACCCTAGGTCGATGCTCAACCGCTGAGCCACGGCCGGTGGGGCTAGAAGATTCTTAAAATTTTCTATTCTGTAGGTTTTTAAATATGGAATTTTTAAGAATAAAGGATTGGAAGTATAAAATAATTATGAACTAATTGTAAATAAGATGTTTTTATATTCTTTGCTTTGGGAATAAATTCGTGGTTTTATGGATAAAGGTTTTTATGGGGAAAAGAAGTATATCAAAACAATTTATTTGGGAATGTTTCTCTGTGTGTGTGTGTGGGGGGGGAGTGGTATCTGTGCTTCTATGCCTCAACTTTTTCACGACAATTATCCACACTCTAATTCTTGCAGCTTTCTGTTCAGCTCAATTAGAGGCTGGACTTCCAGCCCTAGCCCTTGAAGATTCCAGGACGGACATAAACAAAGAAGGGTCGCTGCCAATGTGTGGAAAAGTCCAGAAAGCTTTGGCCTATAGTATAGGCCCTATACCAATGGAATCCACGCATTTCTCACACTCCCTCCAAATCCCCTACACTTTACCAAGTCTCCTAGTTGAGACTTTCACACCTACAATTCTGACTCTGATGTCCAGATGACATCTTTCTGCGTTTCCTAAGGATATTTTTCTCAATGAAAAGGCACAATTTAAAGAAACAGAAACAAAATATTTTCTTCAAGTACATTACAAAACTGTAAGTACATTGTGATCTCCACTCTCTTTGAAAAAGTCATATGTATATAAAAAGACTGAGAAAAGACACTTAGTTTCGCCTCCTGCTTACCCTGCATCTACATCTCAATTTATTAATGTGCATCAGGTCTACTTTATTCTGGGCACTGTCAGCTAATTTCTTATCTGCATCCCAATCTTCCCTCTCTGGATCTGTAGACCTGCATAACTGGAAATATCCAGAGAGTAAGATGGATAGTGTCCACCAGTAGGGTAGTGAGGTATGACCTCACAAGCAAGATTAGTCCAAACCTGACAGTGAGTCCTGGAAGCTCAACATTGAAACAAGAAATAATGCAATAGACTGGGGAATGTTGCTACTTTGGGAAATGGAGGCAACTTGTACCCAAATACTTGTCCTATTACATAACGTACTCCTGGACTGGATGACTTCAAAGGTGAATTTTATCAAACATTAAAAACTAACATCTGTCTTTCTCAAAGTATTCCAAAAAATTCAAGAGGAAGTAAGACTCCCAGGCTCATTTTATGAGACCAACATTATCTTAATTCCAAAACCAGATAAAGACATTACAAAAAAAGAAAATTATAGGCCAATATCCCTGATGAGCATAGACACTAAAATTCTCAACAAAATATTAGCAAACTGGGTTCAGCAATACATTAAAAAGATCATACACCATGATCAAGTAAAATTTATTCCAAGGATACAAGTTTGGTACAATATCCACAAATCAAATGTTACATAAACAAAACGAAGGATAAAAACCACATGATCATATCAATAGATGCAGAAAAAAAAACCTGATAAAATCCAGCACTGATTTATGATAAAAACTCTCAGTAAAGTGGGAATAGAGGGAACATACCTCAACATAATAAAGGCCATATATGACAAATCCACAGCCAGCATCATACTCAATGGGCAAAATCTACAAGTGTTTCCTTTAAGATCTGGAACAAAACAAAGATGTCTGCTTTCTCCACTCTTATTCAACATGGTACTGGAAGTCATGACTGCAGCAATCAGACAAGAAGAAATAAAAAGGCCTGGTAGGGTGTGGCTCAGCAGTTGAGCATTGACCTAGGATCCAGGAGATTGAGGTTCAATTCCCAGTCAGGGCACATGCCTGGGTTGCAGGCTTGATTTGATCAATGACGACTTGCTCATCATTGATGTTTCTATCTCTCTCTATCCCTCTCCCTTTCTCTCTCTGAAATCAATAAAGATATATTTAAAAAGAAAAAAAAAAAAGAAATAAAAAGCATCCAAATCAGAAAGGAAGAAGTAAAACTGTCATTATTTGCAGATGACATGATACTGTATATAAAGAACACTAAAGATTCCACCAAGAAACTACCGGAACTGATAAACAAATTCAGTAAAGTTGCTGGATACAAAATAAATATCTAGAAATTAGTTGCATTTTTATATACCAGAAAGGGAAATTAAGAAAACAACCTTATTCACAATTGCTTCAAAAAATAATAAAATACCTAGAAATAAATTTAACAGAGGAAGTAAAAGACCTGTACTTGGAAAATTATAAGACACTGAAGAAAGAAATTGAAAAAGATACAAATAAGTGGAAGTATATACTGTGTTCATGGATAGAAAGAAATAACATCATTAAAATGTCCATGCTACCAAAAGCAAGCTACAGATTCAATGCAATTTATATCAAGATACCAATGGCCTATTTCACAGAACTAAAACAGTTCCAAATATTTATATGGAACCACAATAAACCTCAGATAGCAACAGTGATCTTGAGAAAGAAGGAATCATGCTACCTGATATTAAACTATAGTACAAGGCCATAGTAATCAAAACAGCATGGTACTGGCATAAAAACAGACATATAGATCAGTGGAACAGAACAGAGAGCTCAGAAATGAAACCATGCCTTTATAGTCAATTAATATTCCACAAAGGAGGCAAAAACATACATTGAGGCAAAGATAGTTTATACAATAAATGGTTTGGGGAATATTGGACAGATACGTGCAACAAAATGAAATTAGAACATTTTCTTACACCATACACAAAATAAACTCAAAATGGATTAAAGGTTTAAATATTAGTCTTGAAACCATAAAAATCCTAGAAGAAAACATAGGCAGTAAAATCTTGGACATTTCTCAAAGCAATATTTTTTCTGATATATCTCTTTGGGCAAGGGAAGCAAAAGAAAAAATAAACAAAGGGACTACATCAAAGTATAAAGTTTTTGCGCAGCAAAGAAAACCACCAACAAAATGAGAAGACAACCCACAGAATAGAGAACATATTTGCCAACACATCTGATAAGAGGTTAATATCCAAAATTTATAAAACTCAACACCAAAAAAACAATCTAATTAAACGGGCAAAGGACCTGAATAAACACTTCTCCAAAGGGGACATACAGATGGCCAATAGACATATGAAAAGATACTCATAGTCACTAATCATCAGAGAAATGCTAATTAAAACCACAATAAGATAGCACCTCATACCTGTCAGAGTGGCTATGATCAATATATCAACAAACAAGGAGAAAAGGGAACTCTTGTGCATTGTTGGTGGGAAAGCAGATTGGTGCAGCCACTGTGAAAAACAGTATGGCGGTTCTTTAAAAAATTAAATTGGAACTGCCATATGACCCAGAGATTCCACTCCTGAGAATTTATCCAAATAAATCTGTAACACTAATTTGAAAGAATATATGCACCCCTATGTTCATAGCAGCGTTATTTATAATAGCCAAGATTTTGACGCAGCCCAAGTGCCCATCAGTAAGTGGACGAAAAGGGGCCACATGCTAACCTGATTAGCTCATGGAAGACTTGTGTGGCAGCCTTGAAAACTCAGAGAGCTAAAGTAACCACAAAGGACGGTCTGAAATGAAAACTTTTTTAACCAAAAAAGTAGTTTATGGTGGGTAGTCATGTCCTAGGCCGGTATCTTCCCTGACAAAGGTCAATCTTTACCTTAACTGAGCCTGTCTATTGTCTTTTTGCATCTATGATAACATATGGTTGGAATGTCAAAGTAATTTTCCTTTTTCCGGACCCCTCAAAGCATAGGCACTGCTCTACGGAGACCACAAATCCCCTCATTGTTACCGAGTTAATTGTTGACTGTTAATTATTCTGCACCCACCTAAGTAAAAGAAGTGTGTGTCCATCATTTTACTTTTTATCCAACCGCAGAAGATTCCCTGCTTTGCTTTCTCCTGCCTCCCTAATCTGTCACCAGTGGATTTCATGTAACCCACTTATGTCTCCTCTTTTGATTGTAATGTATAAAACAAAGTGCAAAACTGCCATTCTCCAGAGCATTATCTCAATTCATTTAGATTCTGCTTCCTGGCATATGTCAATAGTTTGGCTCAAATAAACTCACAAAAAAATTCTTTGCAGATTTGAATGTTTCTTACACTAACAAGTAGATGAGTAGATAAAAAAGTTGTGGTACATTTACACAATGGAATATTAGCCATAAAAAAGAAGGAAATCTTAACTATTTTGATAGCATGGATGACCCTGGAGAGAATTACGCTAAGTGAAATAAGCCAGTCAGAGAAAGACACATACCAAGTGATTTCACTCATGTGAAATTTAATGAATAAATGAACTAACAAGCAAAATCAAGTCAGAGTCATATATAGAGAGCAGTTGGGGATAGGGTTGAGTGTGGGGTGTGGATGGATAGAGCAAAAAAGGAAAAAGAGGAGAAAAAAACTCATGGACAGGGACAACACTTTGGTGATTGCCAGGGGGAGGAGGATAGATGTCAGGGGAGGAAGGTATAGAGGGATAAATGGTGATAAACAGAAACTTGACTTGGAATGGTGAACACACAATACAGTGTACAGATAATGTATTGTAGAATTGTGCACCTGTAACCTGTATAACTTTGTTAACCAGTGTCACCCAATAAATTCAATTAAAAGGAATAAGAAAGAACAAATGCAATGTAGCAAGTACAGAGCCTGGACAACAGCTGGGTTTGCAGAATGAGGGACACAGTGTAGTGCAGCCAACACAGAGCTTGGCATGCAGTTCCCTATGTTTGTAGCTACAGACAGCTGGGTCCCAGGCCTCCTGACTCTAGTTGGCCTCCTCTGCAAGGGTTGCTCAGTTGGAAACAGTATACTTGTTGGTAGTTTGTAGCAAGCTCAGGGGGGTGTAAGAATAGTAAGTTAAGTATCCTGTAGCCCTTAGAGTTTTCTTCTCTATGCCTTTAAGGAAGGGACTTCCTGTAAAGACTCCATCTTGTCTGGCCCTGAGGAAATTGTTTGGGACTAGCACTTGTCTTCCTCAGTAGCCCACCTTGATCTTCAAACCTCCAGCTCCAGACTGCACAGATTCTCTTCATAAGCAACCTGTGAGGATATTGGTGACAGGGCACTGCCTTCTAACCACAGTATGGGTGAGTTGATAAGCATGAGGCCCTGGCCTTAGATTACCACAGGGCTGGAAAGGTTCTGGGTCCCCACTCCCACCTCAACCCATAGGACACCTAGACACCCTCCATTTTAGAAAAGAGGTGGTAACTGTCCACCCAAGCTATTTTCCTTCCTCCTGAAGAAACATGCCAAGTGGGCCCTGACAAACCCATTCTGGTTCCACATGAAAAAGCTCCCCTCCTTTGGATGTGGCTGAGGTGAAATTTTTTCCCCTTCTTAAAGGGAAACACCTCAGTTGTGCAGTTCTCTTAAGTCCAGGGTTTGGAGAGTGGAGAGGGTCACCTAGGTTGGGGGGATTTTGTATAAATTAACATTCTTTAGATGCATACTAGAAGTGGGAGAGGGGCAGAGAACCCACCATTACCCTTGAATCTCACATCAGCTATTCAAGGTAGATTGTGTTACCCCATAGCAGTTTATTGAAGCTTCCTTTACGGCCCAGCATATGACCTATTCTGGTATGTTCCCTGTGTGGTTGTTATGTGCATTGGTCTACATTTCCATGTAGCTGAATACTTGCCAGCCATTTTATGTGTCACTCAATGAGGTGTGTTAAAATTTCCCACCGTTGCCCTGGCCAGTGGAGTCCATCAGTTGGAGCGTTGTCCCATGCACCGAAAGGTTACCGGTTTGATTCCCAGTCAGGGCACATGCCCAGGTTTCAGGCTTCATCCCTGGTAGGGGGCGTGCAGGAGGCAGCCAATCAATGTTTCACTCTCACGTATATGTTTCTCTCTCCCTCTCTCTCTAAAAATCATTAAAATAATCTTTTAAAAAATTTCCCACTGTGACTGTGGATTTGTCCATTATTCCAGTCACTTTTTGATTTGCATATTTTGGCTCTGAAACATGCTTACAAATTTAGAATTTTTTATTAATATCTTTCTATTGCGTTAAACATTTTATCAAAATGAAATATCTTTGTCTGTAGTAATTGTCTTTTATCAATATAGTTAAACCAGGTTTTAGTAGGTTCATATGTAAATAGTATACTTTTGCCACTGCTTTTATTTCAAATTTTCTAGATCACTACATTTTGCATGTATCTCTTTTAAAGAGTGTTTGCTGGAATGTTTCTTACCCATTCTAATAATATTTGTCTTTGTATTTGGAATATTTAGTCTGAAACTATTAACGTAAATATAGATATCAATTGGTTTATCTATACCACATTACTGTACATTGTTATTTGCCTGTTCTAACTTACTTTCATCTTAAATGATTGATATATTTGATTTTTAAATTGTTCCTTCACTTGACTAGAGTGTTAAACGTTGTTTTTCTATTCTTGGAGTGTCAACCCATAAGATTACAACGTACATTTTTGCCTTTTCAAAGTCTAATGTAAATTAGTTATTTGAAGCTCCTCACACAATGAAATGACCTTGAAACACTTTGATTCCATTTACTGCTTCCCAATTTATTGTCATGCATTTCAATTCTATATATATTTAAAACCCCAGAACAAGTTATCATTCTGCTACGTAATCAATATTCCTTTAGATTGGCCTACATAGTCACAAATATCATTAGTCTTTCTTACCTGCATTTATGTTCCTCCTCTGGGATCATATATCTTTCTTCTTGAAGAAGAATCCTTAATATTTCTTTTAGTTTGATTTTTCTGGTCACAAATGTTTCCAGTTTTTGCTATGTTAACATCACTATGAAATATGTCTTTTCTTTTGGAATGTTTTTCCTTAAAGCATACTCTTTCTCCTATGAATATTGTTATACCAACTTGATATTACTGTTGGAAACTTCACAATCAAGATCTCTTCAAATGCCACTTCTGCACTGTTCCCTCTCCTTCTTAGGGGGCTCAAATTAAATGTGGGTTAGATATATTCACTAGCTCTCTTTAATTCTCTCTCCTTCTCTCTCTCTCTCTTTTTTAATCCTCACTTGAAGACATGCTTAGAGAGAGGAAGAGAAACATAGATTGGTTGCCTTCCACAGGTATGCCATGACGGGACTAAACCGGAAACCCAGGTATGTGTCTTGGTGTGGAATCAAACGAGCAACGTTTCTGGGCAGAGGACAATGCTCAACCAAATGAGCAACTCCAGCCAGGCACTCTCTTCTTATGGTGTTCTCAATATTATGTCTCTTTAGACATTATTCTGGATATTTTCATCAGACTTCCCTTTCATTTCTCTAATTGCTTTTTCAGGTGGGAACATACCTTTGACTCTTGAACCATAAAACCAAACTTTCAGGGTAGATTTTATTATGCACCTAGAACAGAGGAAAGAAGTGAGAGTTAGAGATGGTAAACAACTTGTCCCAGGTCACCTAGCCTGAAAGGGGCAGATAAAGGACTAACATCACAGATTAAACTCAACATCCAAACCCTTTCCTTTGTGCTTTCCTTCTTGGCTATGAATATTCCCTACCTCTCACCTCCCAGGAAGTGGAACCACAGTGAAGTCTTTCAATGTTTTTAGCACTGTGATGTATTTCATTTTAGATTATGAAAGTCAGTAATATTTCTTCATTAGCTATGATAGCTCCCCAGGACTTTTTCTGGTATTGAGACCATTGGTGTGTTGTTGTTCTTAATTTCAGGGCACAATCCTGAAGGAGAGACCATAGAGAGAAGACCAAGACGCTGGGGTATTTACCGAAGGAGATATAACAATGTGTCTGAACAAGTAAGTTCTGGCACTCATCCTTCATCCTGCCAGCAACAAGATGGAGATTCAGCAACAAGTGATGCTCAAGAGGACACCCAAGTAAGATAGTAAGTGACCAGGTAGCATGGCTGAAATGTACTGGCCAGTGGAATACATAACCTTGTAGTTAAATAAGTCATTCTTCTCTCCAACCTGAAAAAATGAGCAACTATAGTATTAGGTTATTGGCTGAGAAAACTTTATTTTAGCCCTGCTATCAATGGGGTGAACATGCATAGAAGACTTCCTGAGTATATATGGATTACTTCCTTCTCTCCACTGCCCGACAGTGCTCCCTATGCCATTCCACGCCATCACCGGAGAGCCTATTTTCAGAAACAGGACCTAACCCATGTTAACATGGAGAAAGAGCAAAATCCTCCAGAGACAAAAATGGAGGAGAAGAGGCAGGATGAGACCTCAGGAAGCTGGTTCAAGATCACTGTGAGTATCCTGGAAAAGTGCAACTAATATATAGAATATGAACAGAGGGAGCTATGTTGGACTCATGTAGAGATGCTAGGTGCCTTTTTGGGGCAGAAGAGTTGGCAATGTTTCTCTTTATTACTAGGAGTTAACATCCTAAGTCACCTAAGTCAGGCTCAGGGAAGCAATATAAAGGAAACGACTGACTGCAAGGAGAATGGGACAGGTAGTCTAAAGGCAAAGGAGAAAACTACTGCAAAGGAGATGAAGCACCTCCACACTGGAGGGAACAGTTTGGCCCAGTGGAGTGTAGGAGGACTTTGAGTCTCTGGGGTCCTTGTGAGAGGTGCAGGCCAAGTCTGCCTTAGGTAGGATCTCTTGGAACTTTATAAAAGGAAGTAAATCTTAAGTTGATTATTTGAGGAAAACTATTTGAAAGGAAAGAATGGTATTTAGGAAATTCATGTCTGGTACAAAAGTTGACAATAATGGATATTGTCCTATCTTAAACTATTATTTCAAAAGCTGAGAAAAAGATCTGAAAGGAAAACATGGTTGGGGTTCTTCTTAATTTTAGATCCCATTATGTCAGTCTCCTCCCCTATCTTTCCTTTGGCTCCTAGGTTCCATTCGGCATAAAATATGATGAGAAGTGGCTACTGAACTTGATTCAGAAGCAATGCAGCGTCCCCTTCACTCCAGTTGAAGTAAGAGAGGACAGTGAGGTGGATGAGAAGTAACAGGGCAGACGAGTAGTCGCTCTGGTCTCATATTCTGTTTCTCTTATCACTCTACCTATAGTTTCACTATGAGGAAATGCAAGCCCAGTTCTTTGTTGAGAATGCCACCATTGCCTTCGCATTGAAGAATGCCGATGGCAAGATCTGGGATGAAGATAATGAGAAGGTATGTGTCAAGGACATAACTAGGGCTAGCCAGGGGCAAGAGGAAGGACAGGGGCAAGGTCTTGCTTGATCCCAGGGCTCAGATTTCCTGGTGCTTACTCAGCCCCTTTTGTGTTTTCTGCAGATACCTATAATTGTCAACCCCTCTGATGCACCTCAGTCTGTGCAGAAGGAGCTGAAGTCAGAAAAGGAGGAGCAGATAAAGGTAATGCAGACTCAAGACAAGTTGTACATCTATATCCAGACCCACTTATTCTTCTCCAACCTTTTTTCCCCCTTCACCACCTCAGACTCAGAGCCACTGAACCCCATGGGGTGATGAGAAGGGGCAGTGCAGTGGATTTGCTAGAAAAGGAAGGGACTGGGGGTACAGGTCATCTTGGCTCTCTTTCTGTGGTCTATGTGGTTCCTCCCCATAATCACAGGTGAAGTCAGCAGAGGAATTGGGCCAGGGCAAAGGGCTGGAGCCAGAAGAGATGAGTGCAAGCAGAAACCTGCTATGCACCACGTTACCAGATAATTCAACCAACATAAGGTTAGTTGTACCCTCTTTCACCCCTGTGAGCCTGAGCTACCCTTGATAGTACCTGTTCACAGAGGCAGCAAACAGGTGTTCTGGGAGGACCACAGGCCCTAAGTTCTCTTCTCTGTGTCCCTCACCTGTGTTTAGTGGTCTCCTTTCTTTCCTCTGACCTGCTCACCTGTTCTCCTGGTCTGGTCTGTTTCCTGACTCTGCACCCAAACTTTTCCTGCATGCCCTCCTAAGATTGCACTCCAGGAAGTATGATATCCTCTCATCATCAGTACCAAGTGTGACCAGCCTTGGGCCAGATGCTGGTGACCTGGAATGGGAAGAGTCCTCCAGCACAGGTCCTCATGTTGAGACAGACCTTTCTATTCTGTGCTGAGAAGGGGCTACCCTCCCCTGCCTTGAGAGGAGCCTTCTTTCCCTTGTTCCAAAAGGTCTCTTCTCCAATCCCAGGCTAACATGGAGAGTTTACTGCCCCATGCTGAGGGCTGAGGCCCTGGCTGGCTGCCATCATGACATTACTTCCTCTGGACCAATGCCAGCTGGGCTCTCCTTGAGAAAAACCAGGTATCCCTGAGTTAAGGGATACTGCCACTGCCACTGAACAGAGGGCCTCTTGAGGCAGCAGTGGAAGGCAGAGGGCAGAGGGGTTTGAGGGGACAGAAGGACAGTCCTCTCAGGGGCACTGCCCTTCCACACTTCATATCACCTGCCTGGTCCTTCAAAGCAGCCCTAGGTAGCCTGAAACACGTAGGATTCCTCAGGCAAGAAACAAACTAAGACAGGCACAGATGCATGGGGCTGTGAGGAGAGAAGACCATGACCACCAGGGGGCCACAGACCCTCCACCCCAAGCTGAGCTGTGGCCTGATCCTTTACTCCTTCTGGGGTAGGTCTCCTGATCCCATGGCTGATGTGTCTCCCATGCCCAGTTCAGACTGAGCTCCCACAGGTGACAAAGACTCAGCCAACATCCCAAGGGCTCCGAGTCCAACATGTGCAAGTTTTTCATTCCTAACTGGGGTTCCAGGACCCAACAGTGGCAGGTGAAGGAAAAGTGTGCAGCTCCAAATGCTGCTCCTTATGCCCCTGGAGAAGGGAGTCAGCACATCTAAGTGGGAGCTACCCAGCAGAATGGAGAGGGAGAGGGGGTAAGGAGGGAAGAAAGCTGAGTGCTCTTCCTGTGGGTCAGTCCTTGGAGAAAGTTCCCAGGTTCCTGGAAGGCTGGGACAGTGGAGTATAGCTGGAACACACTGAGCTGTATGTCTGGTGTAGGTGTGCTTGCTCCAAGGAGGCAGGGCTGCTCTGCAGATTCACTTACGTTTCTGTTTTGTCTTGATTTTGGCAGCTCCATCCTGGAATTGTTCCCGAAGTTATTATGCCTAGTAAGTGTATTATTCCTCCATCACTGACTCCTTTAAGTGGCGCTGACACCTCCCACAACCTGCTCTGAACCCCTTTAGGTCTGGCTCAAGTTACATATTTGGATCTGAGCCTTAATCCTCACTAGTGGATTGACCCCTGTGGGAACCTGACAAAAGCTCTGGAACTTCTTCACACAAGTTCTCTACAGGCTCCAGGGCCCTCATGATGATGGTACAAGTGTAGTCCTGCCCATGGAATTTCCAGGGCTCTTCTGGCCCTCACCCTCGCCTGGGCCAATCCTTTTCCTGATCATTCAGCACCACCTGCTGGTCTGCAAGGCTGACTTCCTCTTCCTTCCCCAGGATGGCCAGGAGACATCTCTACCAACTAATTTGGGGATCGGAGCCCACAAGAAGTTACCATCCTGCCAGGTGAGGAGAGGAGATCTAGCAGGATTTTAGGTGGTGAATGAGGATGGGGTACCAGCCATGGTCCTGAGGACTGTTTTGATTTCAGGGAAGCTTCTTTGGATCTGATGCGCTGAAGAGTCTAGTCTTGCAATTTCTGCAGCAGTAAGTACCTCTGGGAGCACCAGGACTGCCGATTGGGACTCTCATGTTTCTTTTGGAGCCTGGTTAACACAGGCAGCCTGTTCCCTCGCTCCCCTACAGGTATTATTTGATCTATGACTCTGGAGACCGGTACTGTCTTCTCAGTGCTTATCATGATGAAGCCTGCTTCTCCCTGACCATTCCTTTCAACCCCAAGGATCCAGCCCAGTGAGTATCACAACTTAGACTCTGCTCCTGGGTTGTATATCTTCCCAGGAGACACAGTCAGGTCTTGGAAACACCCACAGTGGCAGGATCATTACCTCCTGTTCCTCTTTTTCTCCTAGAAGCAGCTTGTTTGAGTACTTCAAGGATAATAGGAATATGAAGAAGCTCAAGGACTCCAGTGCGTGTGGGATGGGGAAGATTGGGCAGGGAAAGGGGGTGAGCAGGGTCATAGGGTCCAGGGTGAGGCAACCTTGACCTTTCCTGTCCTTCCCCCACAGACCTGCGTTTTCAGCTGCTGAAACACACAAAACATGACATTGCGTGCTCCCTCTGTGTGTTGCCCAAAACTCAACATGACCTCAACTCCTTCACAGTGGACATGTGGTTCCATTCGGTGAGCACCCACTTCCTCTCTTCCTCTCTGGGGCAGGCCCAGAAAGACACAGATGAGTGGGAGGTATAGATGGTGACTGAGCACCTGTACTCTTCTCTTCTAGGAAAGGATGCTCTGCTTCTCTGTCAATGGGGTGTTCAAGGAAGGTGAGTGTATGTAGAGTCCTCTCCCCAGATGCCCCACTGCTCCCTCTCTCTGGCTGGGCTCCCTCTCAGAACTCTCTCAGCTTCCCTGATCCTTTCTTTTCCTTACTATTCCCTCTGAGTTCTCTTGCCTCTAGTCTGCCTCCAAACCATCCTGCTATGACCTGCATCTATATTTGTCAGCCTGGCACAGCTATGGCTTTGGGGACACAGGTGTGGGGTTTGATGGCTGTCATCCCAGATCCTGACTGTGAGATCTTGAGACCATTTCCTAACTTCTCATATTTCATATTTACAAAACGGGGCTAAATAATGCCCACCTTTTGGGTAGCTGCAAAACTGAATCAAAGGAACTTGTGAAGTGGTTGTCCCAGGGCCCAGCACATAGTAGGGAGCAGATTGGTCCTATAGTCGCCCTCCCTATTCCCGGACACCTTGACTCCCAGTGAACACTTGTCCCTTTGGCATTACTATGGAGTCCCACCCTGACTGGGCAACACTGTGTGAGTGAGTGAAACATGTGAGTCTTCAAGGGGATATTGTTGTTTGTTGTTGTTGAAGTGGAAGGAAGGTCTCAGGGTTCTGTGCGTGCCTTCACCAGGACCTTCATCGCTACTCCTGCCAGCAATTCCAGGTGAGTGCTGTTCTCTGGGTGGGCACGAGCAACCTAGCCTTGACTCAGGGCTGTGGGAATGTGACAGTGCATGTCCTTGGGGTTTTCTCAGCATTGTGGGAAGCCAGCAGGTTGATCTGAGGAATGGTCCTGTCTAAGCGTTAAGAGCATGAACTCTGGAGTTAGAACAGTGAAAGTGTTCCAGGTTTCTTTTAGATCCTCTTTGTGACCCCAGCACTCACTGGATTTATACCTTAGTGAAATCACATGACCTTGCTGTGACACTATGTTTTTCTTTAAAAATGGGATTAGACTGTCCTCTCCCTTGAGCTATTTTACAGAGTAAATGCAATGGGCTTTGAGGTATAAATCTAGTGACCCTTGTAGACAATCTCTCCAAGGATGGACTCACTGGGAGTGGCAGAGCTACCAGGCAAGGATTCTGGGGCGCAGATACAGACAGGGTGTGGGAGGAACCTGGTTACTGAGTGGCAGCCAAAGCAGGATCATTGTTGAGGGTGTGGGGTTTTCTATCCATCAGTTGTCTGAGGGCCCATTTTTCTCCAGTCTGTGCATTGTGAATGATGAGCTGTTTGTGAGGGACGCCACCCCCAACACGGTACAGAGTCTGCATCCTCCATCTGAATACCCACACCCTCCTGTAGCTCCAGGACCACCCTCACCCAGGAGCAGCAGGAAATGGTGCAGATTTTCTCCACCCCGTCTGGGGTGAGCCTCCAGTTGTCTCAGAAGTGAGTGCTGGGTGTGCATGGGGATAGGAGGGAGCTGGGAGAAGCAAGAGAGTGAATAATAGGAACTTGTAAATAATTTCTTTTGCTTGTTTTATTTTATTTATTATCACCCTAACATTTCACTCTCAGTAAATATTAAGTTACCTGCTTGTTTTGAAGAGGAGGTGAGTATATTTATGAATTTTATAGACCTTATTCCTTTATTGACACATTTGGTTTTCAGGAGTTTTTCCCATGATACACTGTGCCATAAGCGCTCGTTCTGCTCCATTAAACATGAAGGGGGGAAATCATTATCTCCACTCATAGCACCCAAAGATAAGCCCTGAATGTTTTCATCTGTGTTATATCTTTTCAGAAGTTTGCTTATATGATATTTGTATATTTATACATGTTTGCATACATTTGTATACTTGTCTACAAAAGATAAGGTCTCATTTTATAGTGACTGCATGGGGATGATGGGTCCAAAGAGGCATAGGAGGAATTTTTTAATCTTTAAAGCCTTACATGTTCAGCAAGTTTACAAGTTAATGTGAATGAGTTATCTCAGCTCAAATTTAACCCTTGAATTTGCTCATATATTCACTTCCCTTCTTACCCTCTTATTTCCACTATAGAGTTAGAGACACTTCCCATGCAATAGGATGAATTTTAGGCCCAATATGTACTTAGTTATTAGTGAATGCTAGAACAGACAATTGTATGTCAAAGAAATGTTAGTAATTTTAACTTTTGCCACACAGGGAGAAAGCAGATGGTTGAAATCCTGGTGTGATGTGGCTGGATAATGCATGACCTGAGAAACCCTGCACTAGTCACTGTGGGGCCGGTACAGAATTGTCCTATAAGTATATTAAGATAGGGAGCCTTCCAGGAGCAACAGTTAGGTAGTCACCACACCTTGCTGTCTGGTGTGATCTCTCACTGAGCTTACCAGGTGAGTCAGAGACAAGCCTGTCTTCCCAGCCTGGGGACTGGATTAGGTCAGAGGTATGATGTTGGGCGACTCTTATGAGCTTTAGAAACACCCCAAAACAACAGAGAACCTTCTACCTCCAAAACTTTGAACCGAGCATATCAGAGATATCTTCTTCCTTCATAAACACCTATCTTCTCATTAGGAGAAACAATGAGAAATGACTTTTCAAATGTCTGTCTTGGCCCTAAGGCTCAACCAGCCTCCACTGCTGTGTCCCAACACTTAAAGGTCTTTTAAATCCCTCCACATGCCATATCCTCAGGCAGGTTTTCTCATTTACCCCCTGGGACAGCTGTGAGGATGGTATCAGGAGTCTCAGTTTACAGATGACCAAGCTCATCCTCATAGAACTTTCATCCCTGGTCCTCCCTAGAAGACACAGAGCAGCCTCTCTTTTAGAAGATGGGCTTCCAAGGTGGGACAAATGGTCATTTTGCTCCCCTCTGAATAGGCTTCATGGGTACTCAAAAGCCCCTCTTGATGATGAAGATAATAGTGCACATATATGTGCACATACATTCATTACCTTAAAGAAACATTCATTGTAATCGATTTCATGGGGGAAGTGAAGTAGATCCAAAATAGAATTAATAACTTATGTGTGTGTGCATATTTCTATGTTTCCTCTAGTAAATGTCTCACCAGTGTAGTTTTATCTTCAATTCAGGTTGTAACTGGATTCCAATCTCAGGATTCTGTAACCCAGAAAAATGATCCAGTTCTTATAATAAATCTCCATATATGTAGGAATTGGCTTACATAGTTATGGAGGCTGAAAAGTCCCACAGTCTGCCATGAAGCTGAAAGCTAGTGGTTTAATTCAGTATAAAACTAAAAACTTGAGAACCAAGGGAGCCATGGTGTAATCCCTACTCCAGAGGTCTGAAAACCAGAGGGCCACTGGTGTGAGTGCCAGATTCCAGAGGCCCAATAAGCAAGAGCTCCAATATCTTAAGGCAGGAGAAAATGGGTGTTTCAAGAAAAGGAGAGAGAGACAATTTGCCCTTGTTTCGCCTTTTTGCTCCATTTGTGTCCCCTAATGGATTGGATGATGCTTGCCCACATTGGTGAGGGTAGGTCTCTTTACTCAATCTAATGGATCAAATGCTAATCTCTTCCAGAAGTGCCCTCACAGACACACCCAGAAATATTGTTTTACCAGCTATCTATGCATCTTTGTCCAGTCAAGTTGACACATTAAATTAAGCATTACAAGTCTAGTCTTTATTATTTCCTCTTGAAGAAATAATTGAGAACCATACCAGATAGTGTTATACATTTCCTTCAACCAGCAAACAGAATTTAGAAATCTCAAGAGGAGAAGGAAAAACTATTGTATTTATTATATTTTTATTCTTTCTGTTTTTGTTTTTCTTCCTTACTAATGTTCCAAGTGTCCTTCTTTACCAATTCATTTCTGTTTTTAGAAACTTCTTTAACCATTATTTTAGGGTACACCTGCTGGTGCCAAATTCTCTTAGTTTTCTTTCATCAGAGAATATTTCTGTTCCCCTTCATTCCTGAAAGATAACTTAGCCAGATATAACATTCAAGGATGACAGTTTTTTTCAGTACTTGAAAAGTGTGCCAGTTTCTTCCACTCCATGATTACTTATGAAAAATTTTCTGTCATTCACATTGTTTTTATCCTATAGGTAATTATGTCATTTCTCTGTCCCTGTTTTCAAGAAAATTTTTTTGGTGTTTTTCTCAAGTTGGATCATGATATATGTTTCACAGATTTCTTTGGGATTATCTTGCTTGGGGTCCACTGAACTTTTTAACTTGTAGGTTTATGTCTTTTGCCAAATTTGAAGTTTGTCAGCCTTTTTTCCTTCAAATACTTTTTATGTCATGCACTATTTATCTTCCTTTCCAAGACATAAATGACATGAATATTGCATCTTTTGTTACAGTACCACAGGCCTCTGAGGCTTTGTTCCATCTTAAAAAAAAATTCTATTTTCTCTTTGTTGTTCAAATTGGGGAATTTCTGTTCTATCTTCATGTTCACTGATTCTTTTTTCTCTCCTCTCCATTTCACTATTGAATTCATCCAATCAGTTTTTTTGTTTTGTTTTGTTTTTTAAGTATATCTTTATTGATTTCAGAGAGAGGAAAGGAGAGGGAGAGAGAGAGATAGAAATATCAATGATGAGAAAATCACTGATCGGCCGCCTCCTGCACTCCCCCTACCGGGGATCGAGCCCGCAACCTGGGCATGTGCCCTGATCGGGAATCAAACCCCGATCACCTGGATCCTAGGTCAACACTCAACAGCTGAGCCACACCCGGACTGGCCATCCAATTAATTTTAATTTCAGTTACTATATGTTTAACTCTAAAGTTTCCATTCAGTTCTCTGTATCTTCTATTTCTTTGTTGAGACTTTCAATTTTTTAATTGTTTTCAAACATGTTTGTATTTACTCATTGCACCATTTCTATCATTACCTTAAAATCCATGTCAAATAATTTCAATATCTGTGTCATCTTAATGTTGGTATCTGTTGATTATCTTTTCTTAGGTTAAGATTTTCCGAGTTCTTGGATAGAAGAGGGATTTTTGTCTTTATCTGGGATATTTTTGGATATTGCTATTAGACTCTAGATCTTAATTAAATCATCTGTTTTAGCATGGCTTCAGTGATACCATGCCAGTGGGGGAAGGGGATTGCAATCTCATGACAGACAGGTGGGGAACAAAAGTCCAGGTTCTCCTCTCAGCCTTCTGTGACACTGGATTTGGGGTGGAAAGGGGAGAGGTGCCTCATTACTGTTTGGTAGATGTGGGATTTCAGGCTATCCACATATACTACCCTGTCTGGAAGAGGAAGAATATCACTCCCCGTGTGGCCTCCCTGACACCATGGGTTAGAGGGTGGATCTCATTACTGCCAGGTGGTGATAAAAGTCCTGGTTACCCATTCAACCTCCTCTGAAGTGTGTGTGTTTGAGGGAGTGGGGGGAGATAGGGCACCGGAGTGGAAAGATTATCAACATTGTTCAAGATATTAATTGTAAATATTCTTTCCCCCTGTCTTTTTTATTTGCTATCATGTGTTTTAGCATGCCATTTTTGTTACTTTTGCCTATCAGTCTTTTTTTCTTTAATGTGCTTGGATTTTGAGTCATAGTTAAGAAAGTTACCTCTACTTCCAGATTAGAGAGATGTTCATCCATGTTTTCTTCTAATACTTACATGGATTCTTTTTGTTTTTACATTTAAATCTCAACTATTTGTAATTTCTCTTGATGTAAGATGAATAAATGGATCTCTTTTTAACTGTTAACCATAAGGTTATCTAGTTATCACAACACTGGTTCTTAAACCATACATAATATATTCACTCATTTAAAATGCTTCATTAATCATGTTGAAAATTTATGAATATAATTGGATCTAATCAATATTTTTTATTCTGTTTCATTAGTCTCTCTGTCCGTTCAAGGGACAATACTACACTCTTACATTGTACATTCTTTATTATATGTTTCAGTATCTAGTAGGACTACCTGCCACTCCATCCCATCACACTTCCTTTTTAGGCTTTATTTGATTATTCTAGCTGTTTCTTCTTCCAAATACATTTGATAATGAAATAAATTATTGTCTAATATAGCAATTTTCTAAATCCACATAAATATGGTATTTTATTTGAAGTACTATGAACTAATAAATTAATTTTCAAAAACTGACATCTTTATGACATTGAATCTCTTTAACCAAGAATATAATATCATTTTCTATTTGTTCAAATCTAGTTTTGTTTTCTATGTAGGATATGAACATTGTTTCTTAAGTTTATGTCCAGCCATTTTCCTTTCTTCTGTTATATTTTCTTTTTCTTTTATTTAGTTGTACATGGGAAGGCTATTGATTTTGGATATTAATAATATAACCTGCTACTTTACTAAATTCTCTTTTGGTTTGTTGTAATTTTTCCATTTTTTAATTTGGGTTTTCCATTGTGTGATCATATCATCAGCAATAATAGATTTTACTACATCCTTTTGCTTTTAATAGCTTGCATTGGAAAATATCGCCCTCAAAATTTCAAATATTAGAGGAGATAAGTTGGCATTTTGTCTTGTTCTTGTCTTTAGCAAGACAAGGAAGACACCAATATTTCCTCATTAAGTAGAATGCTAGCTTTTTGTCTGAAGTGTGTATATATGCCGCTATGCTAGAAAAGTGTCAACCAATTCTTATTTTCTTTTAGAAAACCTGAATGGACATTAATGCTGTCAAATACTTTTTCTTAATCTTTGGAGATTGTAATATGATTGTTTTCATTGACTTTATTAATAAAAATAGATTACATTGATGGATTTCTTGATATTGAAACACTGTATTGTGTATGTATAATCTTATAAAACATCATATATCTATAACCCATTCCAACTTCTAATTAGATATGTGTAATCCTATAGTAAGAAGTTACCCTTTATAATCCCTATCTTGGTCATCTGTAAAATGAGCATATTAATCCCTACCTCCCAGAACTATTATAAGGATAAAATGAGCAAGCTTATATAAGGTGTCTAACTTGTAGTACTTCAGCAAATGTATGTATTGGCCTCCCTCCCACAAAAGATGTGGCTTTAGCATGAACAGCTTACAGAGATCAGTTGGGTTTCAAGCAGCAGGAAATGTATACATATTTATATGATGGATAAGTTTTAGTGTAATTTCTTATAGAATGAGACACCTGAGGATGGTGAGGAAAAAAGTGAGAACAATAAGAGGATTTATTAAACAAGAAATCTGGTGGATAATTCCAGGATTGGTTAATTTAGCTGTTCAATAGTGTCATTGAGGACTCAGTAATGGTTCATATCTACTGCTGGCTTCCTCAGTGCCTGACACTGTTATAAGTGCTAAGCCTATACTTATTTCATCCTCACCACCACCTATGAGGAGCTATTTTTTTCCTGCCTTTAACCATCAGAGAACTGAGGCACAACAAGGGCAAAGCTAGGCTGTCACAAGAGTAATATGGGAAGAGATTCTGTGTGGCTTCCAAGCTCCCCATCTAACCAGTGTACCTTACTGCTTCTCACATAATAAGACCCTCAACCTTACTGTTTGTTCATCAGGGCACAGAAAAATAAGTCAAACTAAGGTACTATGTTTCTTTTGTCAGTTTATACAAAGATTTAAAATATTGATATTAATTTCTGTGCTTTAGAATTAAGAAAAATACATTCTGTTAAACTGTGGAAAGGGGTTCCCCAATATCTTGTCTCCCTTCCTATGCCTTGACTATGTTTCCCATTCTGAAGCAGAGTGGCTTTTCTGTGGATGAGGTTGAGAATGTTTATGTTTTCCTGCCATTTTATTTTATTTTATTTTTGTAAAATAGCAAGAGCAATAGGTATTTCTTCTAGGTAAAATAAATGATGGAGAACATGAAATAAAATGACCATAACCCAAAGCATACCACCCAAAGATCAGCCTTGTTAATGTTTTCATCTGTGTTATATTCTTCAAGATGTTTTCTTAGGTATTTATAGGTCTATAAAAGCATGCACATATTTGTAGATTTATCTGCAAAAGATAAGATCTCATCTTACACTTAGTTTTGTAACCTACTTGTCTCACTGTAGTGGGTTGAATTGTGTCCCACCAAAACATATGTCTAAGTCTTAACCCTCCATCTATGTGAATGTGAACTTATTTGGAATTAGGATTCAAATAATTAAAGACCTCTAGATGAGATAATCGTGGATTTAGAGTATGCTCTAAATCCAATGACTCGTGTCTTTGTAAGAGTAAGGAGAGAGATTTAACACACACAGGGAAAAAGACCATGTGAATACAGAGGTACATATAGCTATTTTGCTGCCACAATCCAAAGAAAGCCAGGAGCAACGAGAAGCTGGAAGAGGCAAGGGAGGTTTCTCCTGTAGAGTCTTCAGAGGAAATGTGGCCCTGTTGACACCTTGATTTTGGATCTTGTCTCTAGATCTGTGAGAGAATGAAGTTCTGTTGTTTTAAACCACTGTTTATGGTGATTTTTATAGCGACTCTAAAAAACTAATATACTCACTAACAGCATACTTCAACTGTCACTGATTGTGAATAAACATCAGTTTATATCTTTTTTTTCATGGTTATGGAAATTGTAATGTCAACAAATTATATATATATACACATACACACATATATACAACAATAAATTTAAATGACTAAGATTTATTAACTGCCAAGTTTATATATTTATTTATTTATTGACTTATTTAATGCTCACAACACTTATGAGGTAGATATTTTTGCTAATTTCCACATTATAGATTGAAAAAACTGAGGAGCATTCAACAATTGGTGTTGGAACAACTGGATATTCACATGCAAAAGAAATGAATCTAGACAAAGACCTTACACCTTTCACAAAAATTAATTCAAACTTTATTATAGACATAAATGGAAAATACAGACTATAAAACTCCTAGAAGTTAACATAGGAGAAAATCTAGATGATGTTAGGTTAGATAATAATTTTTAGGTACAATATCAAAAGCACAACTATGAAAAAAAAACATTGCTAAGTTGGAAATTAAAAACTTCTGCTCTGCAACGTATACTGTTCAGAGAATAAAATGACAAGCCAAAAACTGGGAGAAAATAATTGCAAAACACATATCTGATAAAGAGCTGGTACTCAAAATATATGGGGAACTCTTAAACCTCAACTATAAAAAAAAAACCCAATTTTTAAAAGAACTTAACAGAGCAAAAGAACTTAACAGACACTTCACAAAAAACCACAGATGGTAAATAAACATATACAAAGGATACTCAATATCATATGTTTTCAGGGAATTGCAAATTAAAACAACAATGAGATACTTCAGTACATACCTACTGGAATGGCCAAAATCTAAAGTACTGACAACACCAAATGTTGGTGAGGATGTGGAGCAACAGGAACTCCCATTCATTGTGGTTAAGAATGCAAAATGGTACAGCAACTTTGGAACTTAATTTAGCAGTTTCTTTATCAAAGTTAAACATAGTGTTTATATGATCCAGCAATTGTATTACTTGGTATTTATCCAAATGAGTTGAAAAGTTAAGTTCACAACAAAACCTGCACACTGATGTTCATAGCAACTTTATTCAGAATTGCCAAACTTGGAAGCAACCAAGATCTCTTTCAACATATGAAGGAATATATTGTCTCTTCATTTCGGCTGCCTCCCTGTGTTTGCTTCAATATATTAGGTAGAGCTGTTCCACCTCCCAGTCTTGGTAAAGTGTCCTTATGTAGTAGGTGTACTGTAGGGCCCAGTGGCACAGTCTCCTCAGTCACTTGAACTTGGTGCTCCAGGTGTGCCTCCCCACCCCCCTCCCCACCCCATTGTGGGCTGTGGGCACTTTCCTGTTGTAGTTGAGCCTTGATTGTTATTTGTGCATCAATGGGACGGATTTATCTACAAGCCAACTGGCTGCAAGGACTGGCCACCACCACCACGGAGGATCTGCTGTGCATTGGCCAACCCCATAGAACAAAACTCACTTCAACAGGGTTCAGGCATGTGCTGATGGCTCTGGGGCCTCCTAGAAGGGACAGGCCAAGGTCAATTGCTGCTTGTATCCTGCCTGGGGCCACCTGTCATGAGCTACAAAGCAATCTGCAGATGGCTGCTACTTGTGCTGGGCTTGGAGGTACCCAGAAGAGAGAGGCCAAGCTGCAAACCAAGGCCACCTGTCATTAGTGCCTGGCCTGGGGCCACTTAGCAAATGGTATGAGGTATGCAGAAGCCAGATGCTGCTTGTTTGAGAGATTTTAGGAAAGTTGGCAGCATGAGCCAAAACAGACTGTTTTTATGAAAACACCACTGGAAAGGGCTTGGGTGGACCCGCAAGTTGGGTAGTGTGAGGTCTCAGAAATCACAAGGACAGGGGCAAACAGTGTTAGCCAGGTTGATGGAGACTCAGATATGGTGCCTGCCTGGTGGCTCTGTTGGAGGAGAGCTCAACCAAGTAACAATGGCCTCTGCCAGAAGTTCTGTCTGAAGAAAGCTGCCTCTTCACCTCTCCCCCTGATGCCAAATAATTCAGTTCCTGTGTGTCTCTGGTGCCTTTTGACCTGCTGCCCCAGTGCTGGAGCTCAGAGTGCATGAGTCCAAGGAAATCTGAGTTCTTTAAGAGGAACAGTAGAGAAATCAATAATTGAAATTAACCAATATTATTATTAAAACAATAGGAATGCCCAACCAATATATGAAAAGCTATCCAACCAAATAACTGTGAAATCGTAATTGCAAACATTGAGATAAGATACTAAGTGAGAAAAGAAGGCTAACGGTTGTTATTTTTAAGAAAACACACACTGTGTGTGTGTGTGTGTGTGTGTGTGTGTGTGTGTGTGTGTGTGTGCTCTCTGTAGTAAATGTATAAAGTCATTGCTTACAAAAGTACAGTATGTCAGGTAAAAACCATGTGGAAATGACATGCCTCTGAAAGGTAGAAATTTTCTTCTTTACCTCAGAGTCTCTTCTTCCTGGTGTGCAGGACAACTTTTGGGGACTTGGGAAGATAAAGAATCATTTGTATGAGGAAAGCCCATCAGGGTCAGTTCTGGAACATTCAACATGTTGACCTTCCCCAAAACCCGGAAGCAAAGGGAAAGGAAATGGACTTAGATAGAGAGGCAACCATGGTGGCCCTTGAAGTGGAAGGAGCTTATAAGGACATAGTCCATCACCTCTGCACCTCCTGGGCAGCCCCTAGTTTGCTGCAGTCTTCAGCTGAGAGCCAGGAGTGCTCTTTGGTCAGAACCTCCCTAGGTTATGAGAGGCTGGGAACAGGGCTGTTCACCCAGGCAGAGCCCAATACTTCTCTGCTTACTTCAGCCCTATTCTCTGTCTCCACTTTCTGTATTCCCCACCCTGAGTTGGGTTCATCCCTAACTTTGTACTCTCTGGAGGTGTAAACCCCACTCCTTTCATATGTACTTTGGATTGGTGGTAGGAAAAATAATAACAATAAAATTGAAAACAACAACAACAATAAAATATACAAACAATTATAGCACACATAGTAGATAAATTACTTGGTCAATATTATGCAACCAGCAAGTAATGATTCTCAGCATCAAATCTAGGTCCTTCTTTTCTAACTCCCTACTCCCACCCCTAATCCCTGTTTATACATTGTGTGTTCTTCTGTGTTAAGAAAGAGGACAGCACAGGATAAAATATTCACACAAGATGATCCCTCTGGTCAGTTGATGCGTCTGGCACTGGGGCACGTTTGATGACTTCCATCTTCCGTACTATTTCTCCTTCTTGGAGCTCAATAGGAAATTGCTTCCCCCATGTCAAACTAGAAGGAAAATGTGACAGGAAAACTAGAGGAAAAAAAGAAAATGAAGAGATGGGATGAAATTTCTAGATGCTGGTTCAAATCTTCTATTTTATGGGACAGAAGGGACACAGTGGGCTGAGAATAATATATCTCAAAGTCCTACCATGTATAGGACATTCTTTTGTTTTTTCCTTTTCTTCTTACAATAAGTCTGTGAAGAAGGAACCTTTAGTTCCCTTTTACAGATGACCAACCTCAGACTCACAGAAGGTATGTAAAATTTCCAGGGTCAAATGTCTACCCTTTGCCTTCTGCACTGTCCAGTCAATAGCCTCCCACTTATAAATTTTCAGGGCTTAAGAACTGACAGTAGGAAATTCCCCTGATGTGGAGAGAATCTGAGCTGTCATGATCCCATTGGGCATGAAGATAGTGGGGAAGGAATCTTGCCCCAGGGGCCAAGAGGCCTGTGTGTAGGTGCCACATGGACTGAAGTGTTGAACTGGACACAGAAAACTGCACAAGCTGTTGCCCTCTGAAAAGAGAACTTGAATGACAGGTTATTAACATGTACAACTACTACATAAAAATCATTTTACATTTTACCTTGTTTAAGTCTAACAACTCCTTTCAAAACCAATAATTATTCAGATAAGGGAACTGAAGTTAAAAGGTAACTTGACCTAGAGAAACAAACCTTAAATTACTGATCCAGGACACAAAACTCGAAAAGACACAAAAGATTAGGTTTTCCCCCTTTGTCCTTCGAGCTTACATTCACTGTACCTCAAAGCATTATTATGCCATTGCTCTTTTTAAAACAGTGCACTGAAGTACTATTTAAATGCTTAGAATCATTATAAAATGCAAAATGCCATGCTAATAACAAAAGTTAAAAATCAAATTGCGTATGAAAAGTTGAGGAAATTATTTAGCACCTATATTTTGACATAGGGTTTATATAAGTGATATAAAAATATTCCTTAAACAATAGATATGGGTCAATTGATATCGGGGAGAATGTACATATGAATATAAATTCACAATAAACACTTAGAAATATGCCAAGTGACACAAATTAAATAAAATGAAAATGAATCATATTAAGTGAAACAAAGAACTTGTAAAATGTAACATAGAATATTATTTCATTCTGTAAAAGAATATATTAACATGTGTGTATAAGTGTTTAATTATAAGTAGGTGCATTACACACAGAGGAAACTTATGGAAAACAGGCTCAAATAAATTAATGAATACTATATTTGTATTATGGTGAGCAGAAGGGAGGCCTATATAGAGAGAATAATTTTAGTTTCTAAATATATATTTCTATATCATTTAATAATTGTTAAGCAATGCAAAGTATTAATTGGTAATCTGAAAAAGTTGTTGAGATAAAAATTTATTAAGAGGAAAATCTGCAAATCAAGTCACAAAATGATAGTACAAAAATACATTTACTGAGTTAGAAATATGTTCATATACTGCCGCATAAAAATAACAAATTTTAAAAGTGTCTTGCCCTTCCAGTGTGGCTAAGTGGTTGAGCATCAACCTATGGTCCAGGAGATCGAAGTTCGATTCCCAGTCAGGGCATGCAGGAGGCAGCCAATCAATGACTCTCATCATTGATGTTTCTATCTCTCTCTCCCTCTCCCTTCCTCTCTCTGAGATCAATAAAAATATATTTTAAAAGAAAGTTTCTGAGATAATTTAATGTGTGAGCACTGGTGAAATATAGAAGATTCTTTTTTTTAAAAAAAAAATATCTTTATTGATTTCAGAGAGAGGAAAGGAGAGGGAGAGAGAGATAGGAACATCAATGATGAGAGAGTCATTGATCAAGCCCGCAACCCGGGCATGTGCCCTGACTGGGAATCGAACCCGGGTTGCCTGGACCCTAGGTCGATGCTCAACCGCTGAGCCACGGCCGGTGGGGCTAGAAGATTCTTAAAATTTTCTATTCTGTAGGTTTTTAAATATGGAATTTTTAAGAATAAAGGATTGGAAGTATAAAATAATTATGAACTAATTGTAAATAAGATGTTTTTATATTCTTTGCTTTGGGAATAAATTCGTGGTTTTATGGATAAAGGTTTTTATGGGGAAAAGAAGTATATCAAAACAATTTATTTGGGAATGTTTCTCTGTGTGTGTGTGTGGGGGGGGAGTGGTATCTGTGCTTCTATGCCTCAACTTTTTCACGACAATTATCCACACTCTAATTCTTGCAGCTTTCTGTTCAGCTCAATTAGAGGCTGGACTTCCAGCCCTAGCCCTTGAAGATTCCAGGACGGACATAAACAAAGAAGGGTCGCTGCCAATGTGTGGAAAAGTCCAGAAAGCTTTGGCCTATAGTATAGGCCCTATACCAATGGAATCCACGCATTTCTCACACTCCCTCCAAATCCCCTACACTTTACCAAGTCTCCTAGTTGAGACTTTCACACCTACAATTCTGACTCTGATGTCCAGATGACATCTTTCTGCGTTTCCTAAGGATATTTTTCTCAATGAAAAGGCACAATTTAAAGAAACAGAAACAAAATATTTTCTTCAAGTACATTACAAAACTGTAAGTACATTGTGATCTCCACTCTCTTTGAAAAAGTCATATGTATATAAAAAGACTGAGAAAAGACACTTAGTTTCGCCTCCTGCTTACCCTGCATCTACATCTCAATTTATTAATGTGCATCAGGTCTACTTTATTCTGGGCACTGTCAGCTAATTTCTTATCTGCATCCCAATCTTCCCTCTCTGGATCTGTAGACCTGCATAACTGGAAATATCCAGAGAGTAAGATGGATAGTGTCCACCAGTAGGGTAGTGAGGTATGACCTCACAAGCAAGATTAGTCCAAACCTGACAGTGAGTCCTGGAAGCTCAACATTGAAACAAGAAATAATGCAATAGACTGGGGAATGTTGCTACTTTGGGAAATGGAGGCAACTTGTACCCAAATACTTGTCCTATTACATAACGTACTCCTGGACTGGATGACTTCAAAGGTGAATTTTATCAAACATTAAAAACTAACATCTGTCTTTCTCAAAGTATTCCAAAAAATTCAAGAGGAAGTAAGACTCCCAGGCTCATTTTATGAGACCAACATTATCTTAATTCCAAAACCAGATAAAGACATTACAAAAAAAGAAAATTATAGGCCAATATCCCTGATGAGCATAGACACTAAAATTCTCAACAAAATATTAGCAAACTGGGTTCAGCAATACATTAAAAAGATCATACACCATGATCAAGTAAAATTTATTCCAAGGATACAAGTTTGGTACAATATCCACAAATCAAATGTTACATAAACAAAACGAAGGATAAAAACCACATGATCATATCAATAGATGCAGAAAAAAAAACCTGATAAAATCCAGCACTGATTTATGATAAAAACTCTCAGTAAAGTGGGAATAGAGGGAACATACCTCAACATAATAAAGGCCATATATGACAAATCCACAGCCAGCATCATACTCAATGGGCAAAATCTACAAGTGTTTCCTTTAAGATCTGGAACAAAACAAAGATGTCTGCTTTCTCCACTCTTATTCAACATGGTACTGGAAGTCATGACTGCAGCAATCAGACAAGAAGAAATAAAAAGGCCTGGTAGGGTGTGGCTCAGCAGTTGAGCATTGACCTAGGATCCAGGAGATTGAGGTTCAATTCCCAGTCAGGGCACATGCCTGGGTTGCAGGCTTGATTTGATCAATGACGACTTGCTCATCATTGATGTTTCTATCTCTCTCTATCCCTCTCCCTTTCTCTCTCTGAAATCAATAAAGATATATTTAAAAAGAAAAAAAAAAAAGAAATAAAAAGCATCCAAATCAGAAAGGAAGAAGTAAAACTGTCATTATTTGCAGATGACATGATACTGTATATAAAGAACACTAAAGATTCCACCAAGAAACTACCGGAACTGATAAACAAATTCAGTAAAGTTGCTGGATACAAAATAAATATCTAGAAATTAGTTGCATTTTTATATACCAGAAAGGGAAATTAAGAAAACAACCTTATTCACAATTGCTTCAAAAAATAATAAAATACCTAGAAATAAATTTAACAGAGGAAGTAAAAGACCTGTACTTGGAAAATTATAAGACACTGAAGAAAGAAATTGAAAAAGATACAAATAAGTGGAAGTATATACTGTGTTCATGGATAGAAAGAAATAACATCATTAAAATGTCCATGCTACCAAAAGCAAGCTACAGATTCAATGCAATTTATATCAAGATACCAATGGCCTATTTCACAGAACTAAAACAGTTCCAAATATTTATATGGAACCACAATAAACCTCAGATAGCAACAGTGATCTTGAGAAAGAAGGAATCATGCTACCTGATATTAAACTATAGTACAAGGCCATAGTAATCAAAACAGCATGGTACTGGCATAAAAACAGACATATAGATCAGTGGAACAGAACAGAGAGCTCAGAAATGAAACCATGCCTTTATAGTCAATTAATATTCCACAAAGGAGGCAAAAACATACATTGAGGCAAAGATAGTTTATACAATAAATGGTTTGGGGAATATTGGACAGATACGTGCAACAAAATGAAATTAGAACATTTTCTTACACCATACACAAAATAAACTCAAAATGGATTAAAGGTTTAAATATTAGTCTTGAAACCATAAAAATCCTAGAAGAAAACATAGGCAGTAAAATCTTGGACATTTCTCAAAGCAATATTTTTTCTGATATATCTCTTTGGGCAAGGGAAGCAAAAGAAAAAATAAACAAAGGGACTACATCAAAGTATAAAGTTTTTGCGCAGCAAAGAAAACCACCAACAAAATGAGAAGACAACCCACAGAATAGAGAACATATTTGCCAACACATCTGATAAGAGGTTAATATCCAAAATTTATAAAACTCAACACCAAAAAAACAATCTAATTAAACGGGCAAAGGACCTGAATAAACACTTCTCCAAAGGGGACATACAGATGGCCAATAGACATATGAAAAGATACTCATAGTCACTAATCATCAGAGAAATGCTAATTAAAACCACAATAAGATAGCACCTCATACCTGTCAGAGTGGCTATGATCAATATATCAACAAACAAGGAGAAAAGGGAACTCTTGTGCATTGTTGGTGGGAAAGCAGATTGGTGCAGCCACTGTGAAAAACAGTATGGCGGTTCTTTAAAAAATTAAATTGGAACTGCCATATGACCCAGAGATTCCACTCCTGAGAATTTATCCAAATAAATCTGTAACACTAATTTGAAAGAATATATGCACCCCTATGTTCATAGCAGCGTTATTTATAATAGCCAAGATTTTGACGCAGCCCAAGTGCCCATCAGTAAGTGGACGAAAAGGGGCCACATGCTAACCTGATTAGCTCATGGAAGACTTGTGTGGCAGCCTTGAAAACTCAGAGAGCTAAAGTAACCACAAAGGACGGTCTGAAATGAAAACTTTTTTAACCAAAAAAGTAGTTTATGGTGGGTAGTCATGTCCTAGGCCGGTATCTTCCCTGACAAAGGTCAATCTTTACCTTAACTGAGCCTGTCTATTGTCTTTTTGCATCTATGATAACATATGGTTGGAATGTCAAAGTAATTTTCCTTTTTCCGGACCCCTCAAAGCATAGGCACTGCTCTACGGAGACCACAAATCCCCTCATTGTTACCGAGTTAATTGTTGACTGTTAATTATTCTGCACCCACCTAAGTAAAAGAAGTGTGTGTCCATCATTTTACTTTTTATCCAACCGCAGAAGATTCCCTGCTTTGCTTTCTCCTGCCTCCCTAATCTGTCACCAGTGGATTTCATGTAACCCACTTATGTCTCCTCTTTTGATTGTAATGTATAAAACAAAGTGCAAAACTGCCATTCTCCAGAGCATTATCTCAATTCATTTAGATTCTGCTTCCTGGCATATGTCAATAGTTTGGCTCAAATAAACTCACAAAAAAATTCTTTGCAGATTTGAATGTTTCTTACACTAACAAGTAGATGAGTAGATAAAAAAGTTGTGGTACATTTACACAATGGAATATTAGCCATAAAAAAGAAGGAAATCTTAACTATTTTGATAGCATGGATGACCCTGGAGAGAATTACGCTAAGTGAAATAAGCCAGTCAGAGAAAGACACATACCAAGTGATTTCACTCATGTGAAATTTAATGAATAAATGAACTAACAAGCAAAATCAAGTCAGAGTCATATATAGAGAGCAGTTGGGGATAGGGTTGAGTGTGGGGTGTGGATGGATAGAGCAAAAAAGGAAAAAGAGGAGAAAAAAACTCATGGACAGGGACAACACTTTGGTGATTGCCAGGGGGAGGAGGATAGATGTCAGGGGAGGAAGGTATAGAGGGATAAATGGTGATAAACAGAAACTTGACTTGGAATGGTGAACACACAATACAGTGTACAGATAATGTATTGTAGAATTGTGCACCTGTAACCTGTATAACTTTGTTAACCAGTGTCACCCAATAAATTCAATTAAAAGGAATAAGAAAGAACAAATGCAATGTAGCAAGTACAGAGCCTGGACAACAGCTGGGTTTGCAGAATGAGGGACACAGTGTAGTGCAGCCAACACAGAGCTTGGCATGCAGTTCCCTATGTTTGTAGCTACAGACAGCTGGGTCCCAGGCCTCCTGACTCTAGTTGGCCTCCTCTGCAAGGGTTGCTCAGTTGGAAACAGTATACTTGTTGGTAGTTTGTAGCAAGCTCAGGGGGGTGTAAGAATAGTAAGTTAAGTATCCTGTAGCCCTTAGAGTTTTCTTCTCTATGCCTTTAAGGAAGGGACTTCCTGTAAAGACTCCATCTTGTCTGGCCCTGAGGAAATTGTTTGGGACTAGCACTTGTCTTCCTCAGTAGCCCACCTTGATCTTCAAACCTCCAGCTCCAGACTGCACAGATTCTCTTCATAAGCAACCTGTGAGGATATTGGTGACAGGGCACTGCCTTCTAACCACAGTATGGGTGAGTTGATAAGCATGAGGCCCTGGCCTTAGATTACCACAGGGCTGGAAAGGTTCTGGGTCCCCACTCCCACCTCAACCCATAGGACACCTAGACACCCTCCATTTTAGAAAAGAGGTGGTAACTGTCCACCCAAGCTATTTTCCTTCCTCCTGAAGAAACATGCCAAGTGGGCCCTGACAAACCCATTCTGGTTCCACATGAAAAAGCTCCCCTCCTTTGGATGTGGCTGAGGTGAAATTTTTTCCCCTTCTTAAAGGGAAACACCTCAGTTGTGCAGTTCTCTTAAGTCCAGGGTTTGGAGAGTGGAGAGGGTCACCTAGGTTGGGGGGATTTTGTATAAATTAACATTCTTTAGATGCATACTAGAAGTGGGAGAGGGGCAGAGAACCCACCATTACCCTTGAATCTCACATCAGCTATTCAAGGTAGATTGTGTTACCCCATAGCAGTTTATTGAAGCTTCCTTTACGGCCCAGCATATGACCTATTCTGGTATGTTCCCTGTGTGGTTGTTATGTGCATTGGTCTACATTTCCATGTAGCTGAATACTTGCCAGCCATTTTATGTGTCACTCAATGAGGTGTGTTAAAATTTCCCACCGTTGCCCTGGCCAGTGGAGTCCATCAGTTGGAGCGTTGTCCCATGCACCGAAAGGTTACCGGTTTGATTCCCAGTCAGGGCACATGCCCAGGTTTCAGGCTTCATCCCTGGTAGGGGGCGTGCAGGAGGCAGCCAATCAATGTTTCACTCTCACGTATATGTTTCTCTCTCCCTCTCTCTCTAAAAATCATTAAAATAATCTTTTAAAAAATTTCCCACTGTGACTGTGGATTTGTCCATTATTCCAGTCACTTTTTGATTTGCATATTTTGGCTCTGAAACATGCTTACAAATTTAGAATTTTTTATTAATATCTTTCTATTGCGTTAAACATTTTATCAAAATGAAATATCTTTGTCTGTAGTAATTGTCTTTTATCAATATAGTTAAACCAGGTTTTAGTAGGTTCATATGTAAATAGTATACTTTTGCCACTGCTTTTATTTCAAATTTTCTAGATCACTACATTTTGCATGTATCTCTTTTAAAGAGTGTTTGCTGGAATGTTTCTTACCCATTCTAATAATATTTGTCTTTGTATTTGGAATATTTAGTCTGAAACTATTAACGTAAATATAGATATCAATTGGTTTATCTATACCACATTACTGTACATTGTTATTTGCCTGTTCTAACTTACTTTCATCTTAAATGATTGATATATTTGATTTTTAAATTGTTCCTTCACTTGACTAGAGTGTTAAACGTTGTTTTTCTATTCTTGGAGTGTCAACCCATAAGATTACAACGTACATTTTTGCCTTTTCAAAGTCTAATGTAAATTAGTTATTTGAAGCTCCTCACACAATGAAATGACCTTGAAACACTTTGATTCCATTTACTGCTTCCCAATTTATTGTCATGCATTTCAATTCTATATATATTTAAAACCCCAGAACAAGTTATCATTCTGCTACGTAATCAATATTCCTTTAGATTGGCCTACATAGTCACAAATATCATTAGTCTTTCTTACCTGCATTTATGTTCCTCCTCTGGGATCATATATCTTTCTTCTTGAAGAAGAATCCTTAATATTTCTTTTAGTTTGATTTTTCTGGTCACAAATGTTTCCAGTTTTTGCTATGTTAACATCACTATGAAATATGTCTTTTCTTTTGGAATGTTTTTCCTTAAAGCATACTCTTTCTCCTATGAATATTGTTATACCAACTTGATATTACTGTTGGAAACTTCACAATCAAGATCTCTTCAAATGCCACTTCTGCACTGTTCCCTCTCCTTCTTAGGGGGCTCAAATTAAATGTGGGTTAGATATATTCACTAGCTCTCTTTAATTCTCTCTCCTTCTCTCTCTCTCTCTTTTTTAATCCTCACTTGAAGACATGCTTAGAGAGAGGAAGAGAAACATAGATTGGTTGCCTTCCACAGGTATGCCATGACGGGACTAAACCGGAAACCCAGGTATGTGTCTTGGTGTGGAATCAAACGAGCAACGTTTCTGGGCAGAGGACAATGCTCAACCAAATGAGCAACTCCAGCCAGGCACTCTCTTCTTATGGTGTTCTCAATATTATGTCTCTTTAGACATTATTCTGGATATTTTCATCAGACTTCCCTTTCATTTCTCTAATTGCTTTTTCAGGTGGGAACATACCTTTGACTCTTGAACCATAAAACCAAACTTTCAGGGTAGATTTTATTATGCACCTAGAACAGAGGAAAGAAGTGAGAGTTAGAGATGGTAAACAACTTGTCCCAGGTCACCTAGCCTGAAAGGGGCAGATAAAGGACTAACATCACAGATTAAACTCAACATCCAAACCCTTTCCTTTGTGCTTTCCTTCTTGGCTATGAATATTCCCTACCTCTCACCTCCCAGGAAGTGGAACCACAGTGAAGTCTTTCAATGTTTTTAGCACTGTGATGTATTTCATTTTAGATTATGAAAGTCAGTAATATTTCTTCATTAGCTATGATAGCTCCCCAGGACTTTTTCTGGTATTGAGACCATTGGTGTGTTGTTGTTCTTAATTTCAGGGCACAATCCTGAAGGAGAGACCATAGAGAGAAGACCAAGACGCTGGGGTATTTACCGAAGGAGATATAACAATGTGTCTGAACAAGTAAGTTCTGGCACTCATCCTTCATCCTGCCAGCAACAAGATGGAGATTCAGCAACAAGTGATGCTCAAGAGGACACCCAAGTAAGATAGTAAGTGACCAGGTAGCATGGCTGAAATGTACTGGCCAGTGGAATACATAACCTTGTAGTTAAATAAGTCATTCTTCTCTCCAACCTGAAAAAATGAGCAACTATAGTATTAGGTTATTGGCTGAGAAAACTTTATTTTAGCCCTGCTATCAATGGGGTGAACATGCATAGAAGACTTCCTGAGTATATATGGATTACTTCCTTCTCTCCACTGCCCGACAGTGCTCCCTATGCCATTCCACGCCATCACCGGAGAGCCTATTTTCAGAAACAGGACCTAACCCATGTTAACATGGAGAAAGAGCAAAATCCTCCAGAGACAAAAATGGAGGAGAAGAGGCAGGATGAGACCTCAGGAAGCTGGTTCAAGATCACTGTGAGTATCCTGGAAAAGTGCAACTAATATATAGAATATGAACAGAGGGAGCTATGTTGGACTCATGTAGAGATGCTAGGTGCCTTTTTGGGGCAGAAGAGTTGGCAATGTTTCTCTTTATTACTAGGAGTTAACATCCTAAGTCACCTAAGTCAGGCTCAGGGAAGCAATATAAAGGAAACGACTGACTGCAAGGAGAATGGGACAGGTAGTCTAAAGGCAAAGGAGAAAACTACTGCAAAGGAGATGAAGCACCTCCACACTGGAGGGAACAGTTTGGCCCAGTGGAGTGTAGGAGGACTTTGAGTCTCTGGGGTCCTTGTGAGAGGTGCAGGCCAAGTCTGCCTTAGGTAGGATCTCTTGGAACTTTATAAAAGGAAGTAAATCTTAAGTTGATTATTTGAGGAAAACTATTTGAAAGGAAAGAATGGTATTTAGGAAATTCATGTCTGGTACAAAAGTTGACAATAATGGATATTGTCCTATCTTAAACTATTATTTCAAAAGCTGAGAAAAAGATCTGAAAGGAAAACATGGTTGGGGTTCTTCTTAATTTTAGATCCCATTATGTCAGTCTCCTCCCCTATCTTTCCTTTGGCTCCTAGGTTCCATTCGGCATAAAATATGATGAGAAGTGGCTACTGAACTTGATTCAGAAGCAATGCAGCGTCCCCTTCACTCCAGTTGAAGTAAGAGAGGACAGTGAGGTGGATGAGAAGTAACAGGGCAGACGAGTAGTCGCTCTGGTCTCATATTCTGTTTCTCTTATCACTCTACCTATAGTTTCACTATGAGGAAATGCAAGCCCAGTTCTTTGTTGAGAATGCCACCATTGCCTTCGCATTGAAGAATGCCGATGGCAAGATCTGGGATGAAGATAATGAGAAGGTATGTGTCAAGGACATAACTAGGGCTAGCCAGGGGCAAGAGGAAGGACAGGGGCAAGGTCTTGCTTGATCCCAGGGCTCAGATTTCCTGGTGCTTACTCAGCCCCTTTTGTGTTTTCTGCAGATACCTATAATTGTCAACCCCTCTGATGCACCTCAGTCTGTGCAGAAGGAGCTGAAGTCAGAAAAGGAGGAGCAGATAAAGGTAATGCAGACTCAAGACAAGTTGTACATCTATATCCAGACCCACTTATTCTTCTCCAACCTTTTTTCCCCCTTCACCACCTCAGACTCAGAGCCACTGAACCCCATGGGGTGATGAGAAGGGGCAGTGCAGTGGATTTGCTAGAAAAGGAAGGGACTGGGGGTACAGGTCATCTTGGCTCTCTTTCTGTGGTCTATGTGGTTCCTCCCCATAATCACAGGTGAAGTCAGCAGAGGAATTGGGCCAGGGCAAAGGGCTGGAGCCAGAAGAGATGAGTGCAAGCAGAAACCTGCTATGCACCACGTTACCAGATAATTCAACCAACATAAGGTTAGTTGTACCCTCTTTCACCCCTGTGAGCCTGAGCTACCCTTGATAGTACCTGTTCACAGAGGCAGCAAACAGGTGTTCTGGGAGGACCACAGGCCCTAAGTTCTCTTCTCTGTGTCCCTCACCTGTGTTTAGTGGTCTCCTTTCTTTCCTCTGACCTGCTCACCTGTTCTCCTGGTCTGGTCTGTTTCCTGACTCTGCACCCAAACTTTTCCTGCATGCCCTCCTAAGATTGCACTCCAGGAAGTATGATATCCTCTCATCATCAGTACCAAGTGTGACCAGCCTTGGGCCAGATGCTGGTGACCTGGAATGGGAAGAGTCCTCCAGCACAGGTCCTCATGTTGAGACAGACCTTTCTATTCTGTGCTGAGAAGGGGCTACCCTCCCCTGCCTTGAGAGGAGCCTTCTTTCCCTTGTTCCAAAAGGTCTCTTCTCCAATCCCAGGCTAACATGGAGAGTTTACTGCCCCATGCTGAGGGCTGAGGCCCTGGCTGGCTGCCATCATGACATTACTTCCTCTGGACCAATGCCAGCTGGGCTCTCCTTGAGAAAAACCAGGTATCCCTGAGTTAAGGGATACTGCCACTGCCACTGAACAGAGGGCCTCTTGAGGCAGCAGTGGAAGGCAGAGGGCAGAGGGGTTTGAGGGGACAGAAGGACAGTCCTCTCAGGGGCACTGCCCTTCCACACTTCATATCACCTGCCTGGTCCTTCAAAGCAGCCCTAGGTAGCCTGAAACACGTAGGATTCCTCAGGCAAGAAACAAACTAAGACAGGCACAGATGCATGGGGCTGTGAGGAGAGAAGACCATGACCACCAGGGGGCCACAGACCCTCCACCCCAAGCTGAGCTGTGGCCTGATCCTTTACTCCTTCTGGGGTAGGTCTCCTGATCCCATGGCTGATGTGTCTCCCATGCCCAGTTCAGACTGAGCTCCCACAGGTGACAAAGACTCAGCCAACATCCCAAGGGCTCCGAGTCCAACATGTGCAAGTTTTTCATTCCTAACTGGGGTTCCAGGACCCAACAGTGGCAGGTGAAGGAAAAGTGTGCAGCTCCAAATGCTGCTCCTTATGCCCCTGGAGAAGGGAGTCAGCACATCTAAGTGGGAGCTACCCAGCAGAATGGAGAGGGAGAGGGGGTAAGGAGGGAAGAAAGCTGAGTGCTCTTCCTGTGGGTCAGTCCTTGGAGAAAGTTCCCAGGTTCCTGGAAGGCTGGGACAGTGGAGTATAGCTGGAACACACTGAGCTGTATGTCTGGTGTAGGTGTGCTTGCTCCAAGGAGGCAGGGCTGCTCTGCAGATTCACTTACGTTTCTGTTTTGTCTTGATTTTGGCAGCTCCATCCTGGAATTGTTCCCGAAGTTATTATGCCTAGTAAGTGTATTATTCCTCCATCACTGACTCCTTTAAGTGGCGCTGACACCTCCCACAACCTGCTCTGAACCCCTTTAGGTCTGGCTCAAGTTACATATTTGGATCTGAGCCTTAATCCTCACTAGTGGATTGACCCCTGTGGGAACCTGACAAAAGCTCTGGAACTTCTTCACACAAGTTCTCTACAGGCTCCAGGGCCCTCATGATGATGGTACAAGTGTAGTCCTGCCCATGGAATTTCCAGGGCTCTTCTGGCCCTCACCCTCGCCTGGGCCAATCCTTTTCCTGATCATTCAGCACCACCTGCTGGTCTGCAAGGCTGACTTCCTCTTCCTTCCCCAGGATGGCCAGGAGACATCTCTACCAACTAATTTGGGGATCGGAGCCCACAAGAAGTTACCATCCTGCCAGGTGAGGAGAGGAGATCTAGCAGGATTTTAGGTGGTGAATGAGGATGGGGTACCAGCCATGGTCCTGAGGACTGTTTTGATTTCAGGGAAGCTTCTTTGGATCTGATGCGCTGAAGAGTCTAGTCTTGCAATTTCTGCAGCAGTAAGTACCTCTGGGAGCACCAGGACTGCCGATTGGGACTCTCATGTTTCTTTTGGAGCCTGGTTAACACAGGCAGCCTGTTCCCTCGCTCCCCTACAGGTATTATTTGATCTATGACTCTGGAGACCGGTACTGTCTTCTCAGTGCTTATCATGATGAAGCCTGCTTCTCCCTGACCATTCCTTTCAACCCCAAGGATCCAGCCCAGTGAGTATCACAACTTAGACTCTGCTCCTGGGTTGTATATCTTCCCAGGAGACACAGTCAGGTCTTGGAAACACCCACAGTGGCAGGATCATTACCTCCTGTTCCTCTTTTTCTCCTAGAAGCAGCTTGTTTGAGTACTTCAAGGATAATAGGAATATGAAGAAGCTCAAGGACTCCAGTGCGTGTGGGATGGGGAAGATTGGGCAGGGAAAGGGGGTGAGCAGGGTCATAGGGTCCAGGGTGAGGCAACCTTGACCTTTCCTGTCCTTCCCCCACAGACCTGCGTTTTCAGCTGCTGAAACACACAAAACATGACATTGCGTGCTCCCTCTGTGTGTTGCCCAAAACTCAACATGATCTCACCTCCTTGGAGGTGGACATGTGGTTCCACTTGGTGAGTGCTCACTTCCTCCCTGGGACAGGGCCCAGAAAAACACAGGTGGGTGGGAAGTGTAGATGGCGACTGAGCACCTGTACTCTTCTCTTTTAGGAAAGGATGCTCTGCTTCTCTGTCAATGGGGTGTTCAAGGAAGGTGATTGTGTGTAGAGTCCTCTCTCAGATGCCCCACTGCTCCCTCCTCCTGGAGTCTCACAGCTTCCCTGATCCCTTCCCTTTTCTTACTAGTCCCTCTGGGTTCTCCTGGAAGAACTCTGCCCCCAAACCATCTTGACCTGACCTGCATCCATGCCTGCCAGCCCAGCACAGCTGTGGCTTGGGGACACAATTGTGGGGTTTGATGACTGTCATCCCAGATCCCAACTGTGGGAACTTGGACCCATTACCTAACCTCTCATTTTCCTCATTTGTAAAATGGGACTAACAATACCCACCTCTTGGGTAGCTGCAAAACTGAATCAAAGAAACTTGTGAAGTGGTTGTTCCAGGGACCAGCACATAGTAAGGTTTTTGTAAGTGGGAGTAGATTGCTTCTGTTTTTTCCCTCCTTATTTCTGACACCCAGTGAACAGTTGTCCCTTTGGGCATGAGTATGGAGTCCCACCCTGACTGGGGAACACTGTGTGAGGGAAACATGTGGGTCTCCAAGGGGATATTGTTTCTTGTTGTTGAAGTGGAAGGAAGGTCTCGGGGTTCTGTGCGTGCCTTCACCCGGACCTTCATCGCTACCCCTGCCAGCAATTCCAGGTAAGTGCTGTGCTCTGGGTGGGACTATGCAGCCTAGCCTGAGCTCACGGCTGTGGGAATGTGATAGTGCATGTCCTTGGGGTTTTCTCAGTGTTGTGGGAAGCCAACAGGTAGATCCAGGAACAGTCCTGCCTAGGGGTTAAGAACATGGACTCTGGAGTTAGAATACTGAAAGTGTTCCAGATCTTTTAGGTTCTCTTTTTGACCCCAACTCTCACTAGATTTATATTATACCTTAGTGAAATCACATGACCTTGCTGTGACACTATGTTTTCCTTTAAAAATGGGATTAGACTGTCCTCTCCTTTGAACTGTTTTACAGAGTAAATGCAGTGGGGTTTGAGGTACAAATCTAGTGAAGCTGGTAGACAATCTCTCCAAGGGTGAACTCTGTGGGAGTGGCAGAGCTGCCAGGCAAGGAATCAGGATCAGGTACAGAAGGGATGTGCGAGGAATCTGGTTGCTGAGTGGCAGTCAAAGCAGGATCATTGTTGAGGGTGTGGGGTTGTCTATCCATCAGTTGTCTGAGGGCCCATTTTTCTCCAGTCTGTGCATCATGAATGATGAGCTGTTTGTGAGGGATGCCACCCCCAATGAGTCTCAGAGTGTGTATTCCATTCAAGTGCCTACACCCACCACCAGCTCCATGGCCACCCTTTCCCAGGAGCAGCAGGAAATGGTGCAGGCTTTCTCTACCCAGTCTGGGATGAGCCTCCAGTTGTCTCAGAAGTGAGTGCTGGGTATGCATGGGGATAGGAGGGAGCTGGGAGGAGCAGAGGTGCAAATGAAAAGAACTTGCAGGTAATTTCGTTTGCTTGTTTATTTCACCCATCACTTTGAACATTTCTCTCTCATTGCATATAAACTACACAGTTGTTTTCAACAGGTATGTATTCTTTTATGAATTTCTTGGACCTCATTCTTCTATTGACACATTTGGGTTTCAGGAATTTTTCCAACACACACTGCGTACAGGGCTTATGTCACAGTAAATGTGGAGGCATGTTTATGTCACATAGGTTATGAAATGGCAAGGTGTTCTCAGAGTGTCTCCACTTTGGTCCTAATAGATGTCTCCTGTTCTTCCTCCACTCCAGGTGTCTTCATGACAACAACTAGGACTACACCAGAGCTGCACAGGTGCTGGCTTTGCCCAAGGTGAGTTCTGGGAATTCAGGTCAAGTGAGTGAAGAACAAGTGGCCTGGGGATGAGCCTCAGGGCTCCTGGCTGTATTGATCTCCCAACTCACTCCCTTCACTTCCTCCAGGCCAAGTACAAGATCCCAGAGGAGGCCCTCCCACAGGCTGATTCTGGATCCTGAAAACACAGCCTCACCAAAAACTCCTTGGGTGTCGTCATCTTCATTCTCATTATTTTTGTTGTGTTTCTCTCCAGTCTTACTGTATCCCTGTTACTGAGCCAGGAGGTCTGGTTGGAGCTGGGAAGTCAATGCTTAACTGACATGGTTCTGTGTATTTGTCTCTTCCAGGAACCCCGATTCTTTTCATAATAAAGAATGATATTGTATGTTATATCACATCCCCACAAAGTCCATTCAAGACAAAATCTATTCACTGGTCTATAGAGGAGGAAAGGGAAAGTGAGAGGTGGTCAACGAGTACCTGGGGAACAGTTTGATAGAGACTCAAATCCTGGATCCCCCTATAACACAGGCTGTGTATGTTCCCCAGGGCTGTGTAGCTTCTGAGGTAGCATGCTCTGTTACCCTGGTAGACCTGGGGGAGGTGTTCTGTTCTCCTAGTGTATTAGTCCAATATTTTCAGCAGAAAACAGTATTACTTTCTTAACCATACAAATCTATTCAAATTTTAAAGCAACTCCCTTGGGGACAAACAGTATTAAAGAGCACGTGAAAACCTAGGAAGAAAAAATTGTCCTCATTTACGACTGACATTGGAGTAATATTCTTGACATATAAAGAAATCGGTAGAGAGAAGGGGAACTGATATCAAAACAGAATTGTTATTAAAAGCAATAGAAGTGCCCAAGAAATCTATGAAAAGCTATCCAACCATAATTACCTACTTAACCAGAACTACAAATATTGAGATAAGGTACTAAAAAAATAAGGAAATCAGCCCGGCAGGGCATGGCTCATCGGTTGAGCATCGACCTAGGATCCAGGCAATCAGGGTTTGATTCCCAGTCAGGGCACATACCCAGGTTGTGGGCTGCAGCTGATCAATGACTCTCTCATCATTGATGTTTCTATCTCTCTCCCTCTCTTTTCCTTTTTCTGAAATCAATAAAGATATATTTAAAAAAAAAAGAATAAAGAAATCTAATGATTGTATTTTTAGAAAAATACATGCGAGTAAGTGCACATGCATTCATGTATGTGTCTCTGTATTGCTGTATTCGTTTTATATGTCTCTACATACCACAAAATGGATGGCTTAAAAGAACAGAAAATGCCCTGACCGGTGTGGCTCCGTGGTTAGAGTGTCGGCCCAAGCACCTAACCATCTCAGGTTTGATGCCCAGTCAAGGGCACGTACCTGGGTTACAGGTTCAATCCCCAGCCCTGGTCGGGGCTCCTGCGGGAAGCAACCAATGTATCTCTCTCACAGCGATGTTTCTCTCTCTCTCCCTCCCTCCCTCCCTCCCTCCCTCCCTCCCTCCCTCCCTCCCTCCCTCCCTCCCTCCCTCCTTCCTCTCTAGAAAGCAATGGAAAAAATATCCTTGAGTGAGGATTAAAAAACAAAATAAAACAAAGAAAACCTAGAAATTTATTCTCTCACAGTCTTGGAAGCCAGAAATCAAAACTCATGGTGCCAGCAGGGTCTTGCTCCTTTAAAGACTTTAGGGGAAAATCATTTCTTGCCAGTTTCAGCTTCTGGTTGCTCCTGATGCTTTCTGACTTGTATGAACATAACTTTATTTCTTCTTTTATCTTCACATTACCTTCTTTCTTCCTGTGTCTCTGTTTCTTTTCCTTTCTGTCTCTTATAAGGTCAACTATCATTGGACCTACAGTCTACTCTAATCCAGGGCGATTTTATCTTGAGATCCTTACCTTAATTTTATCTGCAAATACCTTTATTCCAAATAATGTCACACTCTGAGGTTCTGGATGGACAAAGCTTTTAAAGTTCACTATTCTGCTCTCTGCCCCCCTCCCTCAAATTCACATCAATCCCATGTAAAAAATACACTCACCTCATCCCACCATCTCCAAAAGTTTTAATGAATTCTAACCTCAACTCTAAGTCAAATATTTTATCTCAATATCAACACAAAAAGTCCCAAATCTCATCATCTAAACCAGGTATTGGTGAGACTCTGACTATGATCCATGTGCAGGTAAAATTTGTCTCCATCTGTGGACTTGTAAAACAAAGTTTTCTGTTCCAAGCAGGGTAAATTCTATTAGGGTTTAATACCCAATAATCATCCTCTGTGGTGCCATGCTGTATTCTCTAGGCCCATGGCAGCAGCCCTGCCCTCTCTGAACTCTACTTTTGTATCAGTGTCTTTGTCCTCAGAGTTATTATTTTCCTTTTATTTTTGTGAAGTTATTTGTTTAAATTCAGTTTTTTAATACAATTCTATGTTTTTCTTGAGGGATGTCACATGTTAGCAGCCAAGTAGCTCTATCATCTTGTTTCCTACCTGTAGAATCCCAGAGGTCTGACAGCCTTCTTTCATTTTTGTCCCTCTTTAGTTGCCTTCAAGGCAAGCTGGTAGCTATTTTGGTAGTATAACATTCTTCTCAAAAACCTTATGGGTCTCTTAAGTTTGTTTAGGGGATCCATGCCATCAGACAAGAGGGTTCCCCACAATATTTCCTGGACAACTTCATCTCTGTTCCTGGATTCTACTGAGAGGATTAAACTAGATCCATCAGACACACATCTAATGTCTTCAGCAAAAGGTGTTCAATCAGACTCTTGGTTCTTTTTCCAAAACACACTTAAAATCTTCTGCAACCTAAGTAGGCTGCGTATTCTCCAAATCACCAAGTGCTGGTTCCTTTTTACTTAATAGTTCCTTCCTCAATTTAATTCTTTCATCTTTTACTATAAACAGCAAGGAGAAACCAGGCTCTTTAAACAGTTGTTGAGGTAAGAAACGTCTAAACTGTAGAGAATTTTTATGAGTTAATTTGAGCCAAACAGAGGATATGTCTGGAAACAAGATTTCAACAAATCAAGAAAAACCTTTCCTAGAATGACAGTTTTCAGTTTCTTTTATGCATTTGCAATTAAGGAGGGAACATAGGAAATATTACACAAAGGTGGGAAAAAGCAAGGCAGGGACTGGATTAAAAGATAGTTAACAAGATTGTGTGATCTCTTGAGGGTGGTTATGCCTGGGGAGGGGGGTATAAAAACAATGAGAATGGCTTAAGGCAAAGATAAATCTTTTCCTAGAGAAGTTATAGACCTGGGGCATGACTATTCACCATGACCTGCCCTGTTAGGGATTCATAATCAGGTCAGTTTGTGAGGTTTATTTCAGTTAGATTTATTAGAGTGTCTGTCCTTTTTCATTCACAAAGTGTAAAAAATAGAATATAAATGGAGCAACTTTAAAATGGTGTTGGAGCTGCCATCTCAGAGAAACTGCCTTGGAAGTCTTACACCTTTGGAATGTTAAAAGACGGCAAGCCCGGCTGGGTGTGGCTCAGCAGTTGAGCGTTGACCTAGGATCCAGGCAATTGGGGTTCGATTCCCGGTCAGGGCACATGCCCAGGTTGCGGGCTGCAGCTGATTAATGACTCTCTCATCATTGATGTTTCTATCTCTCTCCCTCTCCTTTCCTCTCTCTGAAATCAATAAAGATATATTTAAAAATAATAATAATAAAAAAATAAAAGACGGCAAAATAACTTTGGACTGGGCCTAAAGCAACATTGTGCCCTGTGGACGAAAATGGGTTCTACAGAAAGTAACCTCATAAGATGATCTGAAGTGAATTGTAGGACACCCAGCTGGTGTTGGAGAATTGCTTGAGGGTGTGGAGGGAAACCCCGAATATTGGAATATTGGAAACCCCAGAATTATAACATAAACAGGTGCTCAAAATCATGTCATCTGGGAAATGGGGAAATGCAAATCAAAATCACCACAATATATTACTTCATCCCCACTAATATGGCTAGAATCAAAATTTCAGATAATAACAAATGTTGCTGAGGATGTGGAGAAATTGAAACTCTCATCACTACTGCTAAGAATGTAAAATGGTCAAATCAACCACTTTAGAAAACAGTTTTGTAGTTCTTCAAATGATTGATCATGCCATTGCCATGAACCTCGCAAACGTTATGTTAAATGAAGAAGCCAGTTCCAAAAGAATATGAGTACATAATTTCATTTATATCAAATTTCCAAAATAGAAAAATCTATAGAGACAGAAAATATATTAGTGGTTGTTTTGGCCTGGAAAGAATGGGGAGAAAAGGGGAGTGATAACTAAAGAGTACTTTTTGAGTTTCTTTTTGAGATGATGGAAATGTCCTAAAATTGACTGTGGTGATGGTTGCACATATCTTTGAATATACTAAAAACTACTGAAGTGTACACTTTAAATGGTAAATCTCATAATATCTGAATTATAGTTCCATAATGTTGTTTTAAAAAGATACAGAGGTAGATAAAACAAAAATCTTAGAAGGAAACATAGGTAGTAAAATCTCAGACATCTCATGTAGCAGCATTTTCACCAATACACCTCATAGGGCAAGAGAAACAAAGGAAAAAATAAACGAATAGGACTACATCAAAATAACAAGCTTCTGCACTGCAAAAGAAACCATCAACAAAATAAAAAGAGAACCCACTATATGAGAGAACACACTTGCCAATGATACATCTGATAAGGGCTTAATTTCCAAAATATATAAAGAATTCATACAACTCAACATCAGGAAGACAAACAACACAATTAAAAAATGGGAGAGGAGAAACAAGATGGCGGTGTAGGTAACAGCTGCACCCGCCACCTCCCGCAACCACATCAAAATTACAACTAAAATACAGAACCACCATCACTCAGAGCCTCCTGAGATCTGGCTGAACAGAAGCCCCACAACCAGGGAACTGAAGAAGCACCGAGACCAGGAGGAGGGGCGGAGACGCCGGCGGGTCGGGGCTGAATCGGAGACTCACTGCAGGTCCACACCTGGTGCTGCGGTTTAAACCCTGGAGGGAATCTCGGTGGTGGAGGTTTCCCGGAGGAGCGAGGGGTTCCAGGTCCACAGCAGGCCCCCAGCCCAGGGCTCCAGGGCCAGGAAGAGACGTCCCCACAACTCCGGGCTGTGAAACCAGCGGGGACTGTGGCTGAGGGTGGCAGATGCTGTGGGAGCCCCAGCAGCTCCTCTTAAAGGGCCTGTGCACGGACTCACTCGGACGCGCTCCCCTTAGCCCAGCGCCAGGCAGCAGCTTGAAAGGAACCTGGGACACTTGGGGAGGAACTAACCTGCCTGAAGGAAGTCAGGGGGAGAGGTGGAGGGGGAGCTTCCTCCCAGGCAGAGGAGCTGGCAGAGGCCATTGCTCCTTTGGTGAACCCTCCCCTTACACAGCCCACAGGCAGGCGCCATATTTGAATCACCAGCACCTGACTCACACCTTTGGCCCCGCCCTGGTGATTCCCAGAGGCCCCGCCCCTCCCACCTGCAAGTTCATAAAAGCCATTTCCAGGGGCTTTTCTATGCAAGTGGCCTCTCGAGCCTCACGCTTAGGACTTTCCTAAAATCCCTCAAAAAAGCAGCAGCAGGCCCCATATAGCTTGATAAGTGGCCCCAGGTCTGGCACTCACGGCAGCTGCACTGGCTCATAGCTGGGCCTCTCCTGGACACCGCCAAGCCCAGCACAAGTAGCAGCCAACTACGGTTTGCTGTGTAGCTCATGCTGGGTGGTCCTGGGCAAGACACTGGCAGAGGCTGACTTTGCACCTCCCTGGAGGCCCCAGAGACAGTGCACCCGGTGGTCAGACTCGACCACGCTGGATTATAACCCTACCACATTCACTAGTGACACTCAAGGGGCACACTTGGTGAACACCAAAGCCCCACTGAAGTAAATCCTGATCCATAGGGGTGTCTCAGCACAGCAGCTCTTTGGTTGTAGTTGCAACTGGTCCTCACAGCTGATTGGCCTGGGGGTCGATTTCTCCCAGTGACACCAACGGCAACCAAGGCTCAACTACAACAGGACAGAGCACACAGCCCACAGGGGAGCACCTAGAAGGCCCAGCTCAGGGACTGGGGAGGCTGAGCAACTAGACCCTACAGGACACCTACTACACAAGACCACTCTACAAATTCTAGGAGACATAGCAGCTCTACCTAATACATAGAAACAAACACCTGGAAGCAGCCAAAATGTGGAGGCAAAGAAACATGTTACAGGAAAGAACAGAAGAAATCTCTAGAAGAGGAACTAAATGAAATAGATCCAAGCAAGCTAACATATACAGAGTTCAGAATTTTGTTTATAAGGATGTTTAAGCATACTATTAGGGAAATAACTTAGAAAACCGATAATAAAGTACCAATTTGAAATGAAGGCTACAGGAACTGAAATGAAGAATAATTTACAGGGAATCAACAGTAGAGTAGAGGATGCTGAGAATCAAATCAGCAATTTGGAACACGAGGAAACAAAAAACACCCAACCAGAAGAGCAAAAACAAAAAAGAATCCAGAAATATGAAAATAGTATACGGAGCCTCTGGGACAACTTCAGGAGGCCCAACATTTGTATTATTGGGGTGACAGAAGGGGAAGAAAGAGAGCAAGAAATTGAAAACCTATTTGAAAAAATAATGACAGAAAACTTCCCCTACCTGAGGAAAGAAATAGACTTATAAGTCCAGGAAGCACAGAGGGTCCCAAACAAGAGGAACCCAAAGAGGTACACAGCAAGACACATCATAATTAAAGTGCCAAAGGTTAAAGACAAAGAGAGAATCTTAAAAGCATCAAGAGAAAGGTAGTTAGTTACCTACAAGGGAGCTCCCATACAACTGTCAGCTGATTTCTCAACAGAAACTTTGCAGGCCAGAAGGGAGTGTCAAGAAATATTCAAAGCGATGAAAAACATGGAACTACAACCAAGATTGCTCTACCGAGCAAAGCTATCATTTAGAATTGAAGGTCAAATAAAGAGCTTCACAGATAAGAAAAAGCTAAAGGAGCTCATCACCACCAGACCAGCACTACAGGAAAAGTTGAAGAGTCTTCTTTAAGAAGAAGCTAATGAACAAAAGAATCTGACGAACTGAATAGATCCAGAGACATTGACCCATGCAACAGACGATCATATTTCAGAGGAAAGAGGGAAGGGGGTGGAGGGTGGGAAGAGATTAACCAAAGAAGTTATATGCATATATGCATAACCCGTGGACACAGTTAATAACGGGGTGAAGGCCTGGGGAGGGGGTGGGAGTGAAGTGGAGGGGTCAAATGGGGGAGAAAAATGGGACACCTGTAATACTTTCAACAATAAAGATAAATTAAAAAAAAAAAATGGGCAAAGGACCAGAATAGACACTTTTCCAAAGAAGGCATACAGATTCCCAATAGACATGAAAAAATACTCAAGGTCACTAGTCATCAGAGAGATGCAAATTAAAACTACAGCGAGGTATCACCTCACACCTGCCAGAATGACAACCATCAATAAATCAACAGACAACAACTGCTGGTGAGGATGTAGAGAAAATGGAACCCTAGTACACTGCTGGTGGGAATGCAGACTGGTGCAGTAACTGCGGAAGACAGTATGGAGTTTCCCCCAAAAAATTAAAAATGGAACTGCTGTTTGACCCAGCAATCCCACTTCTGAGAGTATATCCTAAGAATCCCAGAACACCAATCAGAAAGAATATATGCACCACTATGTTCATAGCAACATTATTTACAATAGTTAAGATCTAGAAACAGCCCAAGTGCCCATTAGTAAATAAGTGAATAAAAAAGTTGTGGTACATTTACACCATGGAATACTATGCGGCTATAAAAAAGAAGAATCTCTTACCCTTTGAGACAGCATGGATGGACCTGGAGGTTATTATGGTAAGTGAAATAAGCCAGTCAGAGAAAGGCTAATATTACATAATCTCACTTATATGTAGACTGTAATGAACAAAATTAATTGAAGAACAAAATAGGTCCAGATGCATGTATACATGGAACAGACTCACAGATCTCAGAGGGGAGGGGGGACTGGAAGAGATTAACCAAAGAACATATAGGCATATATGCATAGCCCATGGACTCAGAGAATAATGTGGTGAAGGCCTGGAGTGGGGTGGAGTCAGGGTGGAGGTGAGCAAAGGTTGGGGGGGAATGGGGGAAATCTGTAATACTGTCAACAAAAAAGGATATAAAGATAGTCACAGCCAGATTTGGTTATTAACTGAATATGAAGGACAATGAAGAGGGATTCAAGGATATTGGCTAGGTTCTGGGTTGGCCAATGAGTGGATACTAAGGAGGAAAGCAAAGGAAAAAGCAGCAGGTCTAGATGAGAATAATTTACATGAGAAAAAGTGAGACATTATATAGAGAGACTTTTAATTTTTTTGATGGGTGAGGAATCACAACCTCTTTTGAGAATCTGCTAAGAATTATGGTCTCTCTCCCCACATAAAAAATGTGAAGCTATTACCACCACCCCCCCTCACACATACATAGTTTTGAATAACATTTCATGGTCTCCACAGACTTCTGCGTTCAGAATGCCTAATCTAAGGTTACTCAAGATGGTCTGCAGAGAGTATTCCTTAGGCCCTTGTATAAATGAGGGAGTGCCAGAGTGGGCATGGAATGGCAGATAGTGATCCTGCAGCAAGGCTGAGTTCTTTTTTTTTTTTTTTAATATATCTTTATTGATTTCAGAGAGAGTAAAGGAGAGGGAGAGAGAGAGACAGAAACATCAATGATGAGAGAGTCATTGATAGGCTGCCTAGCCCGCAACCCGGGCATGTGCCCTGACCAGGAATCGAACCCCGAACCCCAGGTCGACGCTCAACCGCTGAGCCACGCCCGGCAGGGCAAGGCTGGGTTCTTCCTGATTGCCCCAGAGACCCAGAGGTCTGGGTGAGGATCCCAGCAGTCTCCACTTCCTAAGCCAGGTGAGAGATAGCAGAAAGGTCTGAGAGAGGCTTCTACCTGAACAAGGTAAAAAATGAAAGAGAGCAGACTGACTGGGGAAACTCTTCTCCCAGCAATGACTTTTCTGTGATTCTTGGAATACCCCACCACCAGGTGTAGAAGAGCCCCATGTGGTTTCCAGTATGAGAAAAGACCCCCACCCCCAACATGTATTTAGGAAGTGAGTCACTAGGTGGGAATTTGGGGAAGAAATGGAGGGAACCCAAAGATTTGCTCAGATCAGTATCTTGGTCACCTCTCCATCCCTATTATTGGATTAAGCAATAGTCAGGAGTGTGAATGTAGGGAATGAGAGGCTCTGGGAAGTGGCAGCGGGAAGACCAGCACCTTCCCAGTCTCTTGTCAAGAAAGAGATGTTCTGACTATCTGCATCCTTCAACCTGCCTAAAAAGCATCATTAGTATTAGCCATTAAATTTCAGCAGATGACTTCAGTTGTCAGCAAATGCTTTTTTATATTTAATGAATGTTTATTATAATAGAATAAGATATACACATTTATTAATAAAACTTGAAATTTGACCCAGAGGGGGGAATAAAGGTAGATTATTTACATTAAATGGCCAAGATCTGGCCACTGGATTTCTTCCAGAAGTTTTACTTCACAGATCATTTTCAAAACACTGACTGTATTTAGGAACATCCCCCGCTTTTCCATAAAATTTTGAAACAAGCTAGAATGTTCTAAAAATGAAGCTGTATGGAGCCTAAAGAAAATATTTTCTGTGTAGTGCCAGAGAACATAATCAATGAGGATTTTTACTTCCCCAGGTTGAAACATGTCTTTTAAAAATGAAATTTCATAATTTTCAGGTTTTTGAACCATATTGATTTTTAAAAAGGAAATGAAGAGAAATTGTTAGGAAACAGATATACAGCCAGGGAGAAGAGGAGAGAAAGCAGGAATGGCTAAAGCCAATGTCAAGGCTATGCTGGTGGTGGTGGTGGTGAGGGCGGTGCAGACCCTCCTTGGTAACCAGAGAACAAACCCCAATTGCAAGGTGGGCCCTCAGATTGGAGAGGAACAGGCTGAGTGACAGGGAGGTGTGCGCTGGGCCCCGCAGAAACTAGGAGGGGGAGTTCTGCCTTTGGAGTAGGGGGAAGGTCCCATCAAAACCCTCGGAGGTCAGTGGGGGTCTGGGGGGGGGCTCCTTGGTGACGCAAGGCACTCACGTGACCAGAAGCTGCAGAGCGAAGCAGCCTTCAGTGTAGTCGTCAATCTGGTCTGGGTACCAGCTTCCCGCTGCCCTGTGCATCGGGCCCAGGGAAAGCGGAGCAGGTAAGGGCCCGGAGCCCGCCAGGGGGCCAAGGCTGCAGCCGCCCCCCAACCCCGGAGGCTGGCACCGGGGATGGGTGCAGCAGTCCCCGCCGGCTTTCTCCACTCTGGTATTCTTGGAAACTTAAACAGTGACCCCCCTGGGGTGAGGATACTGGGGCGGCGGAGGTTCCAGCGAGGGCAGCAGAGTAACTCAGCGATGGGAAATTACTCCCTAGTTCCTTCAGGAAAATGGTGAAGCCGGTGCGGGGAGAGAGGGAAAGAGAAGTGAAGCAGTGAGAGCCTTGGGGGCCGGGGAGGGGCCTGGCTTCGGGTGGCCCACCGGTGCGTAGTGATTGCCTACAGTCCCTGCTCCCTCTACCCCGGCCCTCTGCAGGTCTGTGGGTCTCTGGGTCTGTGTCAAGTATCCGGCGGCGCACTCGCAGCAAGAATCAAGAAGAGGGGAGACGACAAGGATAGGCCCAGGTTGGTGCGGGGTATAGTGGTGCAGGCAGATGCAGGGACCAGTCCGAGACCTTTCCCCCTACCCCCACTAAGTTCTACACACCCCCAGGTCACCTATCTTCCATTTTGGTGCCTGCAAAAGCTTGCGCTTGGATAGCAAGGAAAATGGTGGGTTTGGGGAGAGGGAGGGGAGGAGAGTCATTGGGAGGGGGAGAGCTGGGACTGGAGGCCCCCTAGAGGGCGTAGGGAGCTACTCAGGTGGGAAACAGATTTAAAAAACAGCTTTTGCTATCCAGGGCTCTGAAAGATGAGTAGTAACGTCTCTGTCCTCGGTGCTGATCCGTCCACCAAAAATTTAATCCCTCTCTCCACTTTTATCTTCTAGGAGTAATGGCGTCCAAAGAGGAACAAGTGGTTAAAACTCTCAACATGGAAAATGCGCAACAGGAAAATGAAAAAAAGGATGAAAAAGAACAAAATGCTAATAAAGGAGAGCCCTTGGCCTTCCCTTTGGAAGCTGGTGAATACTGTGTGCCAAGAGGAAATCGTAGACGGTTCCGTGTTCGGCAGCCCATCCTGCAGTATAGATGGGACGGGGGTCAGAGGCTTGGAGAGCCACAGGCAAGGATGAGACAAGAGAACAGGGAAAGGGTTGGGGAGGAGATGAGACAGCTGATGGAAAAGCTGAGGGGAAAGCAGTTAAGTCATAGTCTGCGGGCAGTCAGCACTGACCCCCCTCACCATGACCATCATGATGAGTTTTGCCTTATGCCTTGAATCCTGATGTTTTCTCTTAAGTTAATCGGGATACACCTACTTTCTAAACATACACGTCTGTAATGTACCTTTGTTGTAAATGTTTTGATGTCACTTGTTTCTGGTGGGTCTTTACCAGCTTCTAGTTGAATGTTGTGCTTTTGACCCAGCCTGTGAGATTTTGTTAGCAGGAGAATTTTACCTAGTGCATGGAAAGATACTTATTCTATATTGTGAAGTTAAAAAAGCAGTCTCTGTATTCTTTTTATTTCAAATCTTATATTTATTTAATACATGAAGAGAAAAGTGCTGAAATTAAATATTAGTCACCAAGTGACTAATACAGGGACTTATTTTTGTGAGATGGGTTGATGTGTTTTAGTTTATATTATCTGCAGTTTGAGAAGAAATGGAAACTTTTTTAAATATGTTTTTATTGATTTTTAGAGACATATTAATGGAAATGGAGAGAGAGAAAAACATCTATCGGTTGCCTCCCATATGCACCCCGCACCACGATAGGGGACTGAACCCACAACCTGGGTATGTGCCCTGACTGGGAATCAAACCAGCAACCTTTCGGTGCATGGAATGATGTTCAACCAACTGAGCCACACTGGCCAGGATGGAAACTATTTTTAATGATCTTATGAAAGCAGGAGGGTCATTAGTAAATACTTGGTCATGAAATTTGGATACTTTAGCCAAATGAATAAACATAGGACTTCCTTATATACTGGGGAGTATATTTACTTCACATGACTGAAACAATTTCAAGAGTGTTTGAGCTGTGTTCAACTATTTTTAGCCCATCCCCACCTATTAGGCAAGACCTCCTATCCTCAGTTTCCCTTCAGATATTTAGCAGAGCCCCTACAAATTGGGACTGCAATGTCTGCTGTTCAAGCTGCAATTTCTGTCTGATGAGGTAGGCACTAAACAAAGTACAATTAATGATTGAGTTAGGAGCTCTTGAGTTCTTAGTTCAGTCCCTGAACAGAATAACCTTGTATAGCTAACTTCACTTCTCTAGAAGAGATTGCAATTTCTAAATTCATTTAATAATGTCCCAGTGTTTTTATTTATTTATTTATTTTAAATATATCTTTATTGATTTCAGAGAAAGGAAAGGAGAGGGAGAGAGAGAGATAGAAGCATCAATGATGAGAGAGTCATTGATAGAGCCCGCAACCTGGGCATGTGCCCTGACCAGAAATCGAACCCCGATTGCCTGGATCCCAGGTCGACACTCAACCGCTGAGCTACGCCTGGCCAGGCATGTCCCAGTGTTTTAAAAGTATGCTAATCTGCCACTTGTGTGAGAATCATCTGAGGATTTTCTTGAAAATGTGGACTCCTGGTCCTACACTAAATCTGAATGGGGCTCCAGAACTTTCATTTTTAACAAGCTTCCCTGGTGATTCTGATGCCATGTTAATGTTAAAGGGCTACTCATATGTATATATTTATTATGATCTTAATTCTTAAATAGAAACTATAATAACTAGAAGAATATGAAGGTGAATACAGTGGAGAGAAGCATTAAAATGCAAAGGATGAGAAAATTTAAAAAGATCTTTAGATTTACTACATAAAATTTAAAAATTGAAAGTAAATACACAAAATTTAACAGTGGTTATCTCTTGTGGGGTATTGGATGATTGTTTTTTTTTGTACTCAACTACATTTTTCTTAAAGAATGTGGATTACTTGTGCTAAAAAGAAATAAAAGCCAACAATAGATCTAGATCAAAAGAACTCTTTAATGAACTTATAAATGCAATGGAGGCACTTAAAAATTCTCATTGTCAGAACTTAGCTATGTAGATTTCAAGTTACCTTTGGATATGGTATTCATGCCCTGGTGTAATTGTCCCTCCTATTGAGTATGGGCAAAATCACTAGGTCTTATTTCTAATCAATACAATACAGAAAAAGTGATGTCATGTCACTTCTGTGATTGTATTACAGAAGATTGTGACTTCTGTTTTGCTAGGATACTCTCTCCCTATTCCCCTCACCTCCCTGCTGGCTTTGATGCAACAAGATGCTATGTTGGAGAGGCCCATATGGCAAGAAACCGAGATTATCTTCCAGCCAACAGCCAATGAGGAACTAAGACAATGGCCCCTGAGAATGTGAATCCTGCCAAACAACATAAGTGATCTTGGAAGCAGATACTTCCCCATGCAAGCCTTCAGATAAGACACTGACCCTGTCCCACATATTTATTGCAGCTTTGTAAAAGACTTCGAGGCAGGAAACAGATTAGCCATATCCAGACTTAAGACTCAGAATCTCTGGGAAAATTAATGTGTGAGGTTTCAAGCTGCTAAATTTAGCATAATTGTTACACAGCAATAGATAATATAGTATGTGTCCCTAAAGGATAATGATTCTTTTTAAAAATAACCACAGTACCATAGTCACACATAAAGGGGACACAAATTTTGTCTAGTTAGTGTTCAAATTTCCAGTGATCTCATAATTTTTAACTCCAAACAATTTAAACTAACATAGAGCAACACTATTGGACTGCTCAGGTTACAAATGACAGAAACATTTTACCTAATGTAAAGTTCTGTACTAAGAAGCAGACAAGAGTATGTGTTTGAAAAGAATTTCATATCCAACATATGCCTGAAGCCATAGACTCTGAAAATCTAACCGATGCTAAGAGAAAAACCAATCTGTTGTATGCAATGAAAATATAGCGTAGGGTGAGAATCAGGGAGGGACATCACACACATGATTGCATAACCGAAAATAGTCATTTGATATTCTGACCCCTGAATTTTGCAGAAATCTTAGGAAAATTTATATTTTTAAAATATGCTAAAATAACCTATTTAACTCTAGAAGAAGAAAAAAAACATGGGCTAGAAAGAGTGGCTGCCAGGCTAACAATGTTGGAAAGACACAGGCATAAATCATCAGATTACCAATCACACTTGTTGTTGATTAAGCACTTTCAATGAAAAGTTATATTACTGTGTTACAGTTAGAGAAAGCATGGGACTGAGATAATAAGATGAAGAAGCAGGTATATGAAACCATTTTGTCATCCAGTTTGATTCAATAAAGCATGGAATATGTTATTAAAAAGTCATGTGTTTTTTTTTCAAGAAGCACAAAAGTTAGAGGACTAATGTAAGTACATAGAGGATATAATTTGAGGCTCACCAGAACCTCAAATCTTGAAAATGAGAATGCCCCCTGAGAGTCATAAATGGATAAATCTGATAGACAATGGACATGGTTTTTCATCTCTCTAAATAACAAGAAATTATCTGTGAATATGATACTAAAAAGATTGAGAACATTTAGTACTCCAGTGTCATCTGGGAGGTGTTCAGTGGAGTCAAGACCATAGAAATGCTTCAGGAAGGAGAATGATGATAATAAAATGCCCATGTGAAGCAGAGTCTTGAAGATCCTTTAAGCTACTTATATTAAAATGGGTAGAAGCCCAAGGAAGCATTTTAGAGATTTTTTTTTTAAAGAAGAGAACTATGAAATAGATAGCATAAATGTAAGTAAAAGGCCACATAAGACAGAAAAAAAGATGCAAAACAGAGCAAAAAATGCAAAATGAGCTGAAGGGAGTTCTGACTATAATATCCAGCTGGCCCAGTATGGAAAATAGATTCAGAAAATATATTAACTAATGTATACTCAAGGTATTAAAAATAGATATTTTTAAGAAAAATAAAAGGTAGTTTCAATTTGTGCAGAAATGGAAAATAAACTTGTCTTCTGAACATCAAAGGAGAGAAATTTTCACTACATACACTATGAATCAGTGTATTAAGCTAAAAGAGTTAATATAAAAGTTTAGGTTCCAGAGAAAACAGTATTTACAAAACCAAAGGAAAAAGTAGATAGACAAATATATAGGTAAGCTACCTATCACCCACAGCAATCCCCCGACAGAAAAAAATCAGATGTGTAAATAGTGCCAAAGCCAGTGCTGTGCTGATAAACATTTAACAACTGGATTTCCAGTAAACTATTTTTAGTGTTAGCCTATTTCCACTGTATAAATAGTCCTACTACAGCTGATTTTCAGTTGCCAACACAATGTCACTTAATGGAGAGTGTGGGAAAAGATATGCACAATTAACCATCTTGAATAGTAAGAACCAGCTTCAACACAACACTGGCTCAGAGCCCTCTCTTATCAAGGTGGTTAAAACAAGGACAAACCATACAAGGAAAATTAAGGATGAGAATAAGAAAAGGAAATCTCGGCCTAGCAGGTTTTGTTGAGTGGTTAGAGCATTGGTATGCAAACTGAAGGGTCATGGGTTCAATTCCAGCCAAGAGCATGTACCTCTGCTGCAGGCTCAATCCCCAGCCCCAGTCAGGGCACGTGCAGGAGGCAACCAACCAATGTGTTTTTCTCACATTGATGTTTCTTCCTCTCTCTCTCTCTCTCTCTCTCTCTCTCTCTCTCTCTCTCTCTCTCTCTCTCTCTCTCCCTCCCTCTCTCTCTCTCTCCCTTCCACTCTCTCTGAAAAATCAATGAAAAAAATATCCTTAGGTGGGTATTTAAAAAAGAAAGGAAATCTCTTGTGTAAAGGAGATACAGAGTAAGCATAAAGGAGAACAAGATAAAAGAAAAAGAGGCCAAGGTAGATAGACAGAGACCCAGTGTATGAAATATTCTTGTGAGTGAGAGACTAGAAAAGTGTGTGTTTGTGTGTGTGAGTCTGTGTATGAGAAGGAGACAGGTAGATAGATAGACACTGGTAGATTATCTAGATATGGAAAAATGGAAAATCCTAAGTAATTAATTTATTATTTATTTATTTATTTTTAATTGAATTTATTGGGATGATATTGGATCACAAAACCATACAAGTTTCAAGTGTACAACTCAACAAAAAATTATCTGCATACCTCATCTTGTGCCCATTGCCCAAAGCAGTCCCTTTCTGTCCCCATTTATCCTCCCTTTGCCCAACTCCACCTACCCCCACCCTCCTTTCCCTCTGGCTATCACCAAACTGTTGTCTGTATCTATGTGTTATATAATATATATATATATATATTTTGCTTAATCCCTTCACCTTCTTTCATCCAGCCTTCCAGCCCCTCTCTCCTCTGACAACTATCAGTATGTTCCATGTATCCATGCCTTTGTTTCCATTTTGTTCTTCAGTTTATTTTGTTCATTAGATTCTATATATAAGTGAGATCACATGGTATTTGTCTTTCTCTGACTGGCTTATTTCACTTAGCATAATACTCTCCAGATCCATCCATGCTGTCAAAAAGAGAAAGATGTCCTTCCTTTTTATAGCCACATAGTATTTCATTGTGTAAATGTACCAAAACTTTTTTATCCACTCATCTGCTGATGGGCACTTGAGCTGTTTCCAGATCTTCACTATTGTAAATAACACAGCAATGAATATAGGGGTACATATATTCTTTCAAATTAGTGTTTTGTATGTCTTTGAATATATTCCCAGAAGTGGGATCACTGAATCAAAAGGTAATTCCATTTTTAATTTTTTAGAGAGAGGGGAAGGGAGCGGGAGAGAGAGAAACACCATTTATTGAAGAGACTGTCTTTACCCCACTGTATGTTCTTGTTTCCTTTGTCAAATATTAATAGACCATAAAGGTGTGGATTTATTTCTGTGCTCTCTAATCTGTTCCATTGATTTATATGTTTTTCTTCTGCCAATACCATATTGTTTTGATTACTATAGCTTTGTAGTATAGTTTGATATCAGGTCGCGTGATACCTCCAACTTTGTTCTTCTTTCTCAAGATTGCTGAGGTTATCCTGGGTCTTTATTGGTTTCATATAATTTTTTGGAATATTTGTTCTAGATATGCCATTGGTATTTTAATAAGAATTGTGTTGAATCTATAGATTCCTTTGGGTAATATGAACATTTTAATCATGTTAATTTTCCTATCCATGAACATGATATATGATCCCACTTATTTGTATCTTTCTAAATTTTTTCTTTTCTTTTTTCTTTTTTTAAAAAAATATATATCTTTATTGATTTCAGAGAGGAAAGGAGAGGGAGAGAAGGAGATAGAAACATCAATGATGAGAGAGTCATTGATCGGCTGCAGCCCACAACCCGGGCATGTGCCCTGACCAGGAATTGAACCCCGATCTCCTGGATCCTAGGTAGATGCTCAACCACTGAGCCACGCCAGGCAGGGCTCTCAATTTTTTCTTTAGTATTTTATAATTTTCTGAGTTACAGGTCTTTTACCTCTTTGGTTAAATTTATCCCTAGGTACCTTATGTTTTTGTTGCAATAGTAAATGGGATTTTTTTTTTAAAAATTCTCTTTCTGATATTTCATTATTGGTATATAAAAATGCCACTGATTTCTGAATATTAATTTTGTATTCTTCTACTTAGCCAAATTCATTTATTAGATCTAGTAGCTTTTGGTGGAGTCTTTAAGGGTTTCTATTTACAATAGCATGTCATAAGCAAATAATGATATTTTAATGAAGTTATTTTTTCTATCCATGAACACGGTATATACTTCTACTTATTTATATCTTTTTCAATTTCTTTCTTCAGTTTCTTATAATTTTCCAAGTACAGGTCTTTTACATCCTTGGTTAAATTTATTCCTAGGTATTTTATTATTTTTTTGAAGCAATTGTAAATAGTATTATTTTCTTAATTTCCCTTTCTGGTATATAAAAATTCAACTAATTTCTAGATATTTATTTTGTGTCCAACAACTTTACTGAATTTAGTTTCAGTAGTTTTTTGTGGAATCTTTAGGGTTCTTTATATACAGTATCATGTCATCTGCAAGTAATGACAGTTTTATTTCTTCCTTTCCAATTTCGATGCCTTTATTTCTTTTTCTTGTTTGATTGTGGTTATGATTTCCAGTACTATGTTGAATAAGAGTGGTGAAAGCAGACATCTCTGTCTTGTTCCCATTCTTGAGGGAAATACTTTTAATTTTTATCCATTGAATATGATGTTGACTGTGGGTTTGTCATATGTGGCCTTTATTATGTTGAGGTATGTTCCCTCTATTCCCAGTTTGCTGAGAGTTTTTATCATAAGTGGGTGCGGTATTTTATCAAATGCTATTTTGTCATCTATTGATATGATCATGTGATTTTTTTATCCTTCATTTTGTTCATATAATATATTATGTTCATTGATTTGCGACTATTATGCCAACTCTAATAAGCAATTTAAAGAGTTTTTTGTAGAAGCAAAGCCTTTGGAGTTAGTTCAAATATTGGCACCATCACTTATAAACTTTGTGACCTTAAACAAAGTTGATCTACCTCCCTTAGTTTAATTTCTCTTATGTGTAAAATTAAAAAGTGTTAGCAAGATGCTTGTCATATACTAAGCTCTCAGCAAATGTTAGTTGTTAAAGTTATAAAGCATGTAAGATGAAAAAAAAATTAGCTCACTAAAAATGAGTAGTCTAATGTTTCAAAGTCTATTGTTTCAAAGTTAATAAAATTAGTGCATTTTTAAAAGTATATATTGATCCAAGAAGTCAAAACTTGGGACAAAAGGGATTATATTTGGTAAAAAAACAAAAAACAAAAAAAGCCCCACAAAAACAAACAAAAACACACACACAATTTGTCCCACACAATATTGTACAATTTTAAAAATCATTATCAATATTTAAAAATTGAGAAACTGAACAGAAGAATCCAGATTTTAGGTTTCCATGAAGAATCAGTAAGTGTGTCAACCCTGGGTTTACATTCCCATGTGGCACCAGTTAACTGGAGGGAGCTTAGTGGTGGCTTTAGTCCGTAAGACATATGTTTCAGTTTTACTTTTTGTTCCCAGCTTTTCTTATTTACATTATCTAGTTACCTCCCTGGCCCTTAAACACTTCAATTTGTAACCCGTAATTCATATAAACTGTATTTCAAAAGTAATTTGAAGCTATGCTTCAGCAAAGGATTGGAATTTGGCCAAGTTTGGCACTCAAGACTTTTTTATGTTCTAAATCTGCAGTATATAATATGGTAACCATGAGCCACGTGTGGCTATTGAGAACTTGAAATAAGACTAATGCGCCCGGCTGGGCATGGCTCAGTGGTTGAGCGTCGACCTAGGATCCAGGCGATCAGGGTTCAATTCCCGGTCAGGGCACATGCCTGGGTTGCGGGCTCGATCAATGACTCTCTCATCATTGATGTTTCTATCTCTCTCCCTCTCCTTTCCTCTCTCTGAAATCAATAAAGATACATTAAAAAAAAAAAAAAGACTAATGCAATTTGGTATATGAAAAAATGTAAGGCACACACAGGATTTCAAACACTTAGTACAAGAAAAGAATATAAAATATCAATAATTTTTATATTAATTACATTTTGACATTTTTATATACTGTGATAAATAAAATATATATTATTAAAATTAGTCAGAGAAAGACAAGTACTGTATAACTTATTTCATATGTAAAATCTAATGAAAAAAATTAACTAACAATCAAAATACAGACAGACTCATAGATGGAGAGCTGGTTGACAGCTGTTGGGGAGGGGGTGTGGATGGGGTGGAGGGATTGAGCAAAAAAGAATAAAGAAGAGAAAAAATCATGGACACAGACAACAGTGCGGTGATTGCCAGGGAGGAATGGGGTGGGAGTAGTGGAGGAAGTTATAGTGGGGATAAATGGTGATGGAAGGAGATTTTACTTGAGGTGCTGAACACACAATACAGTGTATAGATGATGTGTTGCAGAATTGTGTACCTGAAACCTGTATAATTTTGTTAACTAATGTCAGTAACCCCAATAAATTCAATAAAAAGGAAAAAATAAAATAAAATTAATTTTACCAGTTACTTTTTAAGAAAATCTCTTTTAGTTTTACTTTTCTTTCTTTTTCTCACATTTTCTTTTCTTTTTGTTGTTGTTGGTTTTTGTTGTTGTTTGTTAATCCTCACCTGAGGATGTTTTTTCCACTGTTTTTCAGAGAGTAGAAGGTAGGGAGGGAAGGAGAACGAAACAGAGGAAGATCGATGTGAGAAAGACATACTGACTAGTTGCTTCCCTCATTCTACCTGACGGGGGGTAGGGGCAGGGATTGAACCTGAAACATCTCTGAAAAACAAACACTTCAGTTGTCTCAGCTTTGAATCTTCCTGGGGTTTGCAGGGACTTTCATTGGGTATTGCTTGCTCAGCTGATAGGCTCATGACCTCTACTCCAGCCAAGCTACTCTCTTTCCCTCACTAGCCTTTTCCAGAACTCCTCCTCCTGGAAAAATATCCTAGTCCTACCCACATTTCAAGGCTCAACTGAGACCCCTCTTCTATGTGAGACCATTCCTGGATCTATGAGTATCACTCTTCTTTTACTTTTATTAAGGTGACAGAACCTTGTAATTTTTAAATTTCTTTTTTCCTACAGAAGTTATGTACAATTGTGGACCTGCTCAGGCAGCTCGTGTTCTGCTTCCCCTGTGATATCTTGGATTGTGTTTTATAATTGCTTTGCATCTTTCACAGATTTTAAGTCACTGAATAATCAGTGAACTGGTCTCGCTGTTTCTCCTCTTGCCCTTCTCCAATCCAGTCTCTACATGGCAATCCAAGGAATATTTTAAAGGAGAATTAGAACATGCTCGTCCCCTCTATTATCATCCTTAAATCCCTCCATTGCACTTAGTTAAAAACAAAATAAAGCAAATTTATACCATGGCCTTCAGGCCCTGCAAGACCTGGCTCTTGGCCTCCTCTCCCACTCAGCTCTAAGTCATTCTCTCCCCACATTGATAAGCTCTGGTCACACTGACCTCCTTTGGTTCTAAATGGGCCAAGGATTTTCCTGCTCTAGAACCTGTGCCCATGCTGCTTCTCTTTCTGGAAGGCTATGCACCACTCAGTTCCCCAGTTAACTCTTAGTTACCTTTTAAAATCAAATTTAAATATCATGTCTACTGAGAGTCTCTTTCTCATTCCTTGGTCTAGCCTGTCATGTTATCTCTCACAGAACCTTGTTCTCTTTCTTTGTTACAATTTGGGGCTACATGTTTGTTCAGTATTTCTCTCCCTCACTATATTGTACGTTTCATGCTCGGAAGAAGCATGTCTATCTTATTCATTAAACATATCCAGCATCTAGCCATTACCTGACACATAGTAGGCCCCAAGAAATAGTAGGTTGAAACTTATTGTCATTTTTAAGGTCAAAACCAGGCACATATCAGCAACCTCATAAGGTTCAACTTAAAACTTTTTCAATGAATGGAAGATAAGACGGGTGAATTATTGAGAAAATAGAATGAAGTAGTCTGGAGACAATGTTTTACTCGCATTATACTATTTAACTTGTATTAGGGTAGACTCAGGTATCTGGCTGAATTTATGACTCCGAGACTTTCCTTCTAAAAGAAAGAGCATCTCTGATCCTTTTCATGAGTGCTTCTCCCTGGTGAATCTCTCAAAGTCCATACCTTACACGCCCCAGGTTATTGTATCTTGTCTTAGGTTCTATCCTTTCTCATGCTCTTTCATATTTTCTTTACCTTTCACAACTCTCTTTGACAACTAACTCATCAAGGGTATTAAAACTTCTACATGATGTGTCTTTACTCCCCTTCTTTGATGGTAAATTACCAAATGTTCTAAGCCAGGTCATAAAAGTATTTGCTTTATCCCAATGAGAGACAAAAAGGAGGAATCACACTGTATTAAATGATGAAGAGAGAAACTACTTACCTTGAGTGAATTACATCATTAGAATAGAGTACCTGTGAGGTGTTGGAAGCAAGGAGAACCTAAGGGATTTCAGGGTTGTGTCCACTTCACAACTGCCACTTTTACTTCCCTCTACTATCCAGGAGACAGCAAGTACAGTAGTGATGTGACCTTTGACTCATTAGCAGAGTGACTGAGAAAGGGGAAGTGTCACAGAATCTACCAGGGGAACCAAGAGTTGAACAAAGTTTGAAAATTACTGCCTTGAACAAAAACAAATCAGGTATTGGAAAAAAATTTTGGGGTATCTCAAGAAGACATAACTCAGGTCCAAAATGATCTAATGTTGGGGTATTGATTTGGGTTACCAGTATTTGATACACAGTAGTTGTTGAATAAATACACAGTGAGTGGATGAATACGTAAGTTGTTTTGGGAAACATGAGCTAATAAAACACATTAAAGTATGGCCTTCTACAATCTTTTTTCATCTGTGTGCATATACTTCAAACAGAAGTAGGTTCATTTGGTATATACTGTGTCAAAATCTTATTAAAAAAAAAAAAGATTGCTTTGTTGTTGATGACATTGGATTTTTCTGTTTGTTTTACCTTATTAAAAGTATACCTTTCAATTTTGATTTTCAGTTTAGCATGTAAGAAGCCTGGAATTCATTGCTCTCATTCTCACAACAGAAAAGCTCACAAACTGAAAATCAATAATTCTTAGACCATTGGAGAATTGAGGTGACAGTGTAAACTACTGTACCACAAACTCAGGAGCAGACCACTGCTGGAGCCAGTAACATGGTAAGAAAAAAAAATCTACAATTGATGAACTGCTAGATGCTCAGTGTGGGGAAAGTTAAGAGTTAAAAGCTCCAGGTGGCCACAGTCTTAGGGTGCCTTCCACATTTTTGTGAGTTTTACCTCCAAGAGGTCTATGAAGTTCTCACAGTGCAGTTCAGAGAAAAATGCGCCTGCATTTCCAGCAAAGGGAAGGGAAAGGTAGCCATTTTGAAATACACCCAGAATATTCTGTTCTTAAAAAGACCTGCTCTCAAAAAAACAAACAAACAAAAAAAACTAACCAGATTCCAAGATGGTGGCAGATTAAGTGAAAGCTACACTGACACTCTCCCAGGACCAAACAGGAATTACAACTAAAATAGAGAAAAAATATCCTGAATAATCAACTGAAGACTAGCTGGAGAGCACCCTTATAACCAAGGACATAAAGTGGAGACCACATAGAGATGGGTAGGAAGTGTGGAGGTACGAGAGGGCTGTTCGGGCTCCTACAGACAGCAGCTGAAGGTCCCGAGGGATATCTTAGCTGAGGGCGGTTCCCACTGAGAACTCTGGGGTCTAAACCCCAAGCTGGGCTCCCCAGCCCAGAACACCAGAACTGAGAAATGTGCCTACATAACATCTGGTTGTGAAAAGCAGTGGAGTTTCTGTTTGTCAGGGAGAGATGGCTGGAAAAGCAGGCACCCTCTTAAAGGGCCAACACAAAGTTTTGTGTGCAGCCACTCAACGTGGGCTCCAGCAGAGGGAGGGTAGAGTGGACTAGAGCAGTGTGAGGAGAATCCAGGGATGCTGGCTCTGGAGATAGAGATCGAAAGGCACCTATCTTGATTCCTGTGCCTAGTCATTCTCCCATACCGCAGAGGACATCTTTTCAGGCAAACATTTGCCATCCAGGCAGCTTTTGCCTGGATAGTGGGGAGAAGAAATTACCCCAGCAATTGAAAACTTCTCATCCCACCCTGTGGAGTTTACACCTTTCTGTGGCCTGCAGCCTGAGGATCATTAAAGACTGTGATTAACAATCAGCCTCTGTGTATTTTGAGTAGTTGCCTGATCTGCCTCTGAACCCAGGCCTTGGAAAAGCAGACCTTGATGCACATGTACATCTTGGTCCTTTCCAAATGCACCCATCCCCAGCTGAGGGAGCTAGAAGCTGTAGATTGCAGAAAGATTCAAACAGGGTTTTCAAAGACAGTCACAAACAGCTTCTGGCATTGACCTGCATCAGAGATCATCCAAAAGACTGGGAGTCCTAGTAGATCTACCCAATACATAGAAACAAGCCCAAGCAGGCAGCCAAAATGGGGAGACAAAAAAAAAAAAAAGCCAAAAATGAAAGAACAAGAGAATTCTCTAGAAGAAGAGCTAAGTGAAATGGAGATAAGCAATTTATCAGATATAGAGCTCATAATACTGATCATAGGATGCTCAACAGCATCAAAAAAGATATAGACACTATGAAGGAAATTAAGAATGACATAGCAGAAATTTAAAAAGTATTGGAAGGAACAAACAGCAGATTGTTGGAAGCTGAGGATCGGATCAGTGAATGAGAAGACAGGGTAGAAAAAAAATCACTCAACCAGAGAACCAAAAAGAAAAAGCAATTAAAAAACAGGAAGACAGTCTAAGGGAGCTGTGGGACAACATGAAACAATAATATTCACATCACAGGAGTACTAGAACATGTAGAAAGTAAGCAAGGGATAGAGATCCTGTTTGAAGAAATAATGGCAAAAAATTTCCCTAACCTGGTGAAGGAAAAAGTCACACAAGTTAAGGAGGCACAGAGAGTCCCAAGGAAGAAGAATCCAAAGAGGCCCACACCCAGACACATCATAATTAAAATGCCAAAAATTCAAGACAAAGAGAGAATCTTAAAGGCAGCAAAAGAAAAGCAATCCATTATCTACAAAGGAACCCCCATAAGGCTGTCATCTGATTATTCATCACAAACTCTACAGGCTAGAAGGGAATGGCATGAAGTTTTCAAGGTAATGCAAAACAAGGATCTGAAACCAAGAATACTCTATCCAGCAAGGCTATCATTCAACATAGATGGTGAAATAAAGAGCTTCCAAGACAAAAGAACGCTAAAGGAGTTTAGCACTACCAAACCAGCATTGCAAGAAATGTTAAAGGAACTGGTTTAAGAAGAAGAAGAAATATTGAGAGAGAGAAGCATAGGAATAAAGGGGGAAAATCGCAATAGATAAGTACCTAACAATAACAATCTTAAGTATAAATGGAGTAAATGCTTCAATCAAAAGACATAGGGTAGCTTAAAGGATTAGAAAACATGACCCACACATATACTGTCTACAAGAAACCCACCTCAGAGCAAAAGACTCAAACAGGCTGAAAAAAATAAATAAAATAATTCTGGAGGACTTTAAAGGAGAGATTGATAGCAAAACAGACACAGTACTGACTTTATTGAACAGATATTCCAGACAAAAAAATCAACAAGGAAACAGAGACCTTATATGACACACTAGATCTAATGGGTTTAATTGACATTTACAGAACATTTCATCCAAAAGAAACAGAATATACATTCTTCTCAAGTGCACATGGAAAATTCTCAAAAATAGACCACATGTTATGGCACAAAACAAGTCTCTATGAGTTCAAGAAGATTGCAATCATATCAAGCATCTTCTCAGACATCCACACTATGGAATACTATGCAGCTGTAAAAACGAAGGATCTCTTGCCTTTTGAGACAGCATGGTGGGACCTGGAGAGTATTATGCTAAGGGAAGTGAGCCAGTCAGAGAGGAACAGGTATCACATGATCTTACTCATATGCGGAATCTAATGAACAAAATAAACTGATGAACAAAATAGATCCAGAGACATAGAAGCATGGAAAAGACTGATGAATCTCAGACGGAAGGTGGGTATGTGGATGGGTGGGGAGAGATTTATCTAAAAACTTATATGTATATATGCATAACCCATGGACACAGACAGTGGTGTGGTGAAGGCCTGAGGGAGAGGGGATCAATGGGGGAAACAGGGACATTTGTAAAACATTCAACAATAAAGATAAATTAAAAAATAATTTTAAAAACTGGCTAAAAAAATATGTACACTACCAAATGCAGGAAAAACGATGGAGAGATGAAGTGAATCACTCTTATGTCCCTAATGGGAATGCAAATGGTACAGCCACTCTGCAAAACAATTTGGCAGTTTCTTTCAAAACCGAACATGCAATTACCATATAATAAATACAACAGTCACACAAAGACAGTTTAAGAGAAATGAAAACTTGTGTTCATGCAAACACCTGTTCATAAATGTTCGTAACAATTTTATTCATAATAGTTAAAAAGTGAAAACAGTCCAGATGGCCTTCAACAGGTGAATGGTCAAACCAACCAGGGTACATGCATGCCATGGCATACTGCTCAGCAATAAAAAGGAACAAACAATTAATACACTTAACTTGGATGGCTCTCAGGGGAGTTATGCTGAGTGAAAGAAATCCCTTCCAAAAGGTTGCACACTAGGAGATTCCATTTATGTGACATTTTTAAAATTACAAGAGTGTTTGAAAGAGGTTAGGATGTGGGGCCAGGGTAATGTGCTCTGGTATAAAGGGTAGCATGAGGGAAACTTGTGGTGATAGAACAGTTTTGCATCTTGTTTATGGTGTGAGTCACAGAATCTACATGGCTGGTAAAAGTGCATGGAAATGAGTGCATGTAAAACTGGTGTAATCTCAGTAAACCCTGTGGACTGTACCAAGAGCCATTTCCTGGTTTGATATTGTACTATACTAATGCAAGATGTTATCATTGGGAGGTGAGTGGAGGGAGGGTATACATGACCTCCTTGCACAATTTTTGAAGCTTCCTGTAAATCAATAGATATTTAAAATTAAAAAGGTAAAAAAACAACACAGGATTTGTGGTAAAAATAGGTACACACACTCAAAAACTTTGTCAGTGACACTTTAGAAATAAAACAAGAAGCTAATAAAAAGGTTAGCATGGTTTTAGACTAGTGAAACGATTAATAAATCCAAATACTACAATAAATATGGCACTCTACTTGATAAAGCTGTTAAGTTTGTTTATAGAAGTGAGTGTCACAGCTTGTGAGTTACTCTGAAGTCGTAGAGAGAAAGTTATCAGGGTACAGGGAGCAAAGCTTGGATTTTAAGGTAGTCCAGTAATGGAGTCCCTATTCTATAATTTTCAAGCACTGCAAAGGCCTGATGTAAATGCTAGAGACTGACATAAATGAAGGGGAAGACTGGACCTTCTGGTCTTGGCCCCGTTGGCTCATAGTTGGGACAGGGAAGGAGCAATCCAAGACACAAAACATACAATGTGCAGCATAACTCTTTAATATGGAAATAAACAAGGATCAGGAATGGGCAGAGTACAAACTGGCAGGCTCCAAGGTAAACTGGCTTCCTGGACAGTCGGGCTCCAACCTTAGTAATGGATGTAGCCTCAGGTTGGAAGAGAGACAACAAATATGATGAGGGTGAAAAAGAGAACACAGAAGGCCTCCTTTCTCAGACTTTGCTTACAAGATCCTAGGTCACTGCATGAAGGCCTCTTCTGGGATCTTGCCCTTCATCTAGAGAAAGTCAAGAGAGATCACTGGGAAGATAGCAGAGCAAGGAGCACTGAGATTCATCCCCAGGCGACCTGACTTCTGCCCACTTAGCCTTACTGAAGGCCTGGGGATCGGTTTCCTTTTACCTCTGAATTCTCAGACTTCACTTTTTAATGAGTAAAGAATTTCAAGTTCTGGTATCATCTTGTCATTGTACTAAAAGCACATGTGGTGGGGAAAGACTCATGACCTCTGTTAGGACCAAAGTGGAGACACTTTGACCACACAATGTCACTGCTAAATCTAGGCCACAAAAAGAATCCTGCAAGTTTACCAAGCTGTATGCACTGGAATGACCAAGTGGCACTGCATGTAATGCTGAAAAAGCAGTGAAAAGACAAATATCAATAATAGCTTATGGCCTACTGAAATTCAATTGCTTAATATACAGATCTTAGCAGGAATAAGGTAGCTTAACATATACTTAGAGGAAACTACATTGGAGCTAATAATAAACAAAGGAAGTATGAAAACAGTATGTACAGTAGGAAAACTGGGTTTTACAATATATTTCAATGTATTGGCATAAAACTAAAGTATTTTCAGATGTGAACTTTTGTAAAAAATATATATATATCTAAAATAATTACCTGCAAGTTCCCACTATTCAATCCTCCCAGCTCCCTCCTATCCCCATGCCACCCATCACTCACTTCTGAGACCACTAGAGGCTCATCCCAGATGGGGTGGAGGAAACCTCCACCGTTTCCTGCTGCTCCTGAGACAGGGTGGATCCAGTGCCACAGGAGGGTGTGGGCACTTGGGTGGACAACACACTCTCAGTCTTCTCAGGGGTGGCATCCCTCACAAACAATTCATCATTTATGATACACAGGCTGGAGGGAAAATGGGCATTTCAGACAACTGATGTATAGACAACCCCACACCTTCAACAATGATCCTGCTTTGACTGCCACTCAGCAACCAGATTCCTCCCACACCCCTTCTGTACCTGAGTCCCAGATCCCCTGCCTGGTAGCTCTGCCACTCCCACTGAGTCCAACCTGGGATAGATTATCTATCAACTTCATTAGATTTGTACTTCAAATCCCAGTGCATTTACTCCGTTAAACAGGCCAAGGGAGAGGGCAGTCTAATCCCATTTTTAGAGGAAAACATAGTATCACAGCAAGGTGATGTGATTTCACTAAGGTATAAATCTAGTGAGTGCCAGGGTCACGAAGAGGAAACGAAAGAAACCTGGATACTTTCAGTGTTCTAACTCCAGAGCCCATGCTCTTACCGCCTTTACAGGACTGTTTCTTGGGTCAACCTGCTGGCTTTCCACAACACTGAGAACACCCAGAGGACACTAACTGCCACATTCCCACAGCCCTGAGCCCAGGTTGGGCTGTGTTTGCCTACACAGAGGGGAGCACTCACCTGGAATTGTTGGCAGGGGTAGCGATGAAGGTCCGGGTGAAGGCACGCACAGAACCCTGAGACCTTCCTTCCACTTCAACAACAAGAAACAACAATATCCCCTTGGAGACCCACATGTTTCCCTCACACAGTGTTCCCCAGTCAGGGTGGACTCCATACTCATGCCAAGGGGAAAACTGATCCCTGGGAGACAGGGTGTCAGGAATAGGGAGGGTAACAACAGGAGAAATCTGGTCCCACTGACAGGGATCCTACTATGTGGTGGGCCCTGGGACAATCACTTCACAAGTTCATTTGATTCATTTTTTGCAGCTACCCAAGAGGTGGGTATTATTAGCTCCATTTTGCAAATGAGGAAAATGAGAGGTTAGGTAATGGGCCTAAGTTCCCATAGTCAGGATCTGGGATGACAGCCATCAACCCCCACACCTGTGTCCCCAAAGCCACAGCTGTGCTCGGCTGGCTGGCATGGATGCAGGTCAGAGGAGGATAGTTTGGGGGCACACTGGAAGCAGGAGAACACAGAGGGAATAGTAAGGAAAGGGAAGGGATAGGGGAACCTCTGAGACTCCAAGAGGAGGGAGCAGTGGGGCATCTGGAGAGAGGAATCTACACAAACTCACCTTCCTTGAACATCCCATTGACACAAAAGAAGAGCAGGCTTTCCTGAAACGGAAGAGCGCAGGTGCTCAGTCACCCTCTGCACCACCTACACATACTCACCTGAGGCTTTCTGGGTCTAACTGGGGGAGGAAGTAGGTGCTCACCGAGTGGGACCACATGTCTACCACGAAGGAGTTGACATCATGCTGAGTTTTGGGCAACACACAGAGAGAACACACAATGTCACGTTTTGTATGTTTCAGCAGTTGAAAATGCAGGGCTGTGGGGGAAGGATGGCAAATGTCAAGGTTGCCACACCCTGGGCCCTATGACTGACCCATTCACGCCCCCTTTCCCTGCCATATCTTCCCAATCCCACACGCACCAGGGTCCTTGAGGTTCTTCATATTCCTGTTATCTTTGAAATATTCAAACATGCTGCTTCTAGGAGAAAAGGGGGGAAAAACCAAACAGGGTGTGGTGGTCCAGCGAGTATGGGTATTTCCATGAGCTAAGTAGTTTCTCCTGGGGAGACACATGCCCCAAAATCAGAAATGGAGCTGTGATACTCACCGGGCTGGCTCATCCGGAAAGAAGGGAATCGTTAGGGAGAAGCAGGCCTCGTCATGATAAACACAGAGAAGACAATGTCGGTCTCCAGAGTCATAGATCAAGTAGTATCTGTGAGGGGATAGTGAAGACAGTCTATCTCTATGGACTGGACCTCAAAAGGGACTTGAAAACTCTTAGGAACAGATCTGTGCTTCGTTGGCTCAGACTGTCCCAACTCTCTCCATTCCTAGTTGTCCCCGGGGAACTTACTGCTGCACAAATTGCAGGACTTGAGTCCTCAGAACATCAGATCCTTTACAGCTTTCCTAGAATCAAAGATATTTGAGACCATGTGGCTGATAAAGCCTCCCTTACAAGAGCCCAAGTGTTGATACTTCCTCCTCACCTTTACTAAGGGCTTCATTAGGTGGGGTTTGTCAATGGCAGTGGTAGTTGGTGGAACTAAATCCTGGCCATCCTGGAGAAGGGAAGATAAGTTACAAGTGCAGACCAGGGAGGTGGTCCTGGGTGATTAGGACAAAGGATGGGCCCCGGAGACGGTAAAGGTAAGAGGTGAGCAGTGACAAGGCACTGAAAAGTACATGGGCAAGATTCCAGTGGGCATCTGCATCTTGAGGTCCTGGACATCTCTACTGTTTCATGCCACTTGTGTCCCTCCCTCCCTCCCTCCGTCCCTCCGTCCGTCCCTCCCTCCCTCCTTGTCTTTCTTCCTGTGTATGTGTGTATATTCTCCCAGAGATCATTCATATTCATGTCCTTTTCAGGAGTCCATGTCCCCCCAAATGGATAAGGCTCTGATGCAAACATTTAATCTTGGCAAGACACAAAGGGCTTGAGGGCAGATGTAGAGGTTGTCAATGTTAGTAAGAGATGATGATAGATGTAGGCACTTACCAAGCGTAATAACTTGGGGAAACATTTCCTGATGGCACTGTCCAAATCCAAAAATAGAAAGAAGTGGTTGATAGTTTGGGCTGCAAAGCTTCCATTTACTTAAAACACTGAAGGCCTGAACAGAGACAGGTGTTCTGCCCACCCAGAAGCCACCTGGGCCCTCCTCAGCCTCTGATTTCAAGGCTTTTGGATCCAGTCCCCTGCTGAGCACTGACCATCTGCCAAATGGAATCTCTGAAACGCACAGTCCCATCTTTTCCACATCTGCACTTTCATTATCACCTCCATTCCTTCTTCCATCCCTCACCATTTCCTTCCCCCGCCACTCTCTCCCTCTCCTTCCTCCTGGTTAGCTCCCACCAAGAGGGCCCTGACTCCTTCTCCAGAGCCACAAGACAACATATGGATCCCAGACTGGGGGGCTTCTTCCCCCTCCTTGTCTCCTTCCCTCAGGTCCACACTGATAGCTCCAGAGAGAAGAGGGAATAAGGTGGGGGCCCAGGGCTCACTTACCTCACCGGGGGTACAGCATCCTGGAAGAAACAGGACATGCCCCAAGGATGGCAGGCAGGTAGGTGAGGGAGGGACTAGGAGGCATGGAGGGAAAGGGAGGGGGATAAAGATAGGAGAGAAGATAGGAGAGGAGATTGCAAAGGCTAGAAGAGTAGAGACAAAGATGAAAAAGAAAGTAAAGGGAATGGAAAGAAGCTCTGTCTTGGAAGTGGGGGTGAGGGTAAGATAAGAAGAGAAAAGAAAGGGGGCATGGGTTCCCTGCAGCAGCCCTTTCTTTCATCTGCCCCTGGGTGGCCCTGGGACCCCAGGGAGGAAGGGAAAACATGCATCTGTTGGCCTCAGGACCATGGGATATTGGTTGAGACTTTGTAACCTGTGGGACTCAATCTGAACTGAGCATGGGAAACACACCAGCCACAGGATCAGGAGACCTTCCCCAGAAAGAGTAAAGGGTCAGGCCCCAGCTGAGCTTGGAGTGGGGGATCTGTCACGACACCCTTCTTATGATCACCACCTTCTCTCCTCATGGCCCCTGTGCACCTATGCCTGTTCTTAATTGGTTCCTTGACTGAGAAATCCTACCTGTTTCAGGCTACCCAGGGCTCCTCTGAAGGACCTGGCAGATGATGTGATTGTGTGCAGGGAGCGGCAGTGTCCCTGAGAAGGCTTTTCTGTCTCCTCAACCCCCTCTGCACTCTGCCTTCCAGTGCTGCCTCAAGAGGCCCTCTGCTCACTGCCAGTGGCTTACTTCTGGCCCCTCACTCAGGAAAACCTGGATTCTATTAAGGAATGCTCATCCCTGATATTTCACTAAAGGAACAGATGTCATAACAGCTGTTCCCACGGACTGAGCCATTGACACGAGGTGGGAAAGTCTCCATGTCAACCTGGGATTCTAGGGGAGACCCTTTACATGCAAGGGAAAGAAGGTTGCTCCCAGAAAAGACTTAGGATACTCTGTATCATCTCAGAAGCAGGAAGGACTGTCTCAGCATGAGTCTGGGATGGAGGATGTTTCTCAGCCCAGATCAGCAATATCTGCCTCGAGGTTCAGCACTCCTTGTCCTAGTGATATGGGGAGCCCTGGATCTTAGAGGAAAATCTTGGTGGGCATGATAGAGAAAACTAGATGCAGAGTCTGGAATCAGACCCAACACCATGAGAACAGGTGAGCAGGTCAGAGGAAGGGTAGGAGACGTCTAAGCACAGGTGAGGGGCACAGAGAAGAGAAGGTAGGTCCTCTAGTCCTCCCAGATGACCAGGGCTGCCACCTTCTGAGGCAGGCACTGTGAGGGGTAGTTTATGCTCCCAGGAGTCAAAGGACCGCAGGAAGGTTGACAGGGGGTCACACTGACCTTATGTAGGTGAACTGGTTTCTAAAGGTGACACATAACGGGTTTCCTTCAAGCCACAGCTCTTCGAGCTTCAGACCTTTGATCTTGCTTAACTCCCAGGTTGATTTCAGCTGAGAAATACAGGGAGGAAACTGAAAAATAGTCCCAGGGAAAGAGGGACATCCAAGCCACTGAACCCACAGCCCCCTCCCTCCCTGCCCCACAGGTACCTTTGCCTGCCTACCATCATCACTCTGATGACCACTACCACTCACTCTCAACCCAACTTTGCTCTGTTCCTCTTCTCACCTCATTTTTGGAGAGGTTCAGAATCTTGACTGTGGGGGCCATCTGTATAATATCAGACAGGCCATCCAGCTGGTACAGTCTGTTATTGCGCAAGTTCAAGGACAACAGCTTTGGGGAAGAAGAGTTAGCATGATGCTTACTATCTAGGACCTCAGAAACAAATCTGCCCTCCATCCCATCTGTTCAACCCCCTACTATAACACCAGCACTAGGTCTAAGGCCTCACCTCAGGGAAATTCTTTTTGATGATCTGTAGGGTGGCAGTCATACAGTTTCTCCGATTCAGGATTATATCAATATCAAGACATGCAAAGCCTTCAAGAAGGTGAGAGTCCAGAATCACAAGGCTGAGAGGGGTCCAGGACCAGCACCAACCCCTCCTTCATTACCATCCTTAAGTCTCCCTCCCATGCAGAACCCTCCACCCTCACCTATCCTAGAATTACTGTTGTCAATTGTACCTGGGTCAAAGCGAAGCTTACAAAGATCAAGAGCTTTCTGGGACACATCATATCGTTTGCTCATGGCCACCTACAGAGGGAAATGGAGAGAGAGCTCTCTGTCAGTAGTGCGAACAGGGCAGTCAGGGGTTAGAGGAGGAATATGTGGGTCTGAGTGTGGGTATACATATATCTTGAGTCTGCATTACCTTTAGCTGCTCCATTTCTTCTAGATCCAGCTTATACTGCACAGAGTAAGGTTCAGAAGAAGTATTGACATAGATAGGTATCTGCAGGAAGAAGAGGTGGAGTAAGTAACAGGAGCTCTAGTCCTACAGAAGGTGACCAGCTCTGCCTGTCCTCCTGCTCAAGGACTAAGCACAGATAATGACCTCGACACACACCTTTTGGTTCTCCTCATCACAAATCTTGTAGTTTATGTCCTTCAATGCAGAGGCAGCATTAGCATCCTGGACAAAGAACCGAGCCTTCTTTTTCACATAGTGAAACTACAAGGATTGAAGGCAACAATAGTGTCAGAGGCCAATGGCCCAAGCTGAGCCAGGTCTCTCCCCCTTCCCTGTGCCCCCTCATCTGGCTTCACCATCCTCTCTTACATCCACTGGAGTGAAGGGGACACTGCAATGGCTCTGGATTGAATCCATTAGCCATGTCTTGTCATACTTTCTTCCACAGGGAACCTAAGGGTAAAAAGAAGGGTACGAAGACAGGAGGGACAACATAAAAGAAGGCTGGAGTACAGACCCAAAAGAATACAATGTTCTTTGCCTACCTTCTCCTGAGCTTTAAAGGGCTTCTAAAAAGTGAACACTGGCATGATTACTTATGTTTGTGCCAAATATGGAGTTCTTAAATCCATTATCTCTCCATTTAAAGCTCTCCTCCCTATAATCAACTTAAGGGTTAGACATTTTCTTCCTTTTATAAAGTCCCAGGAGATGCTATCGAGGACACTGCTTGCCCCTCTGAGAAGTTTTCCAGAGACTCGACCCCCCATCTCCCACACTCAGCTTGAGCCAAACTGAGACATCCAGTGTGGACTTGCTCCATTTCCTTGGCTGTAGTTTCACCTTTCCCTTAAGACAACCTCCTCTGTTTTCCATAGTCACCTGTTTCCTTATATTGCTTCTCTGAATCTGCCCTTAGATGAGTAAGTAATAAAAAGGGCAGATTGTAAACTGTCCCCAGCAAAGTACCCAGTGTCTCCACATGAGACCAACATAGTCCACCTGATCTTTCTCTCTGAACACGCCATACATTTTTTTCAGGACACTCACTGTGACCTTGAACCAGCTCCCCAGGGTTCGATCTGGTGTGTCTTCCCCCATTTCACTCCTGAGATGTTTTCTATTAGTCCACAGAGTAACATGGAGACCGCCTTCATTATGCCATTGCACTCTCCTCTTGTATTGTCCCATGGTATAGGGAGTGCTACAGGGGAAAAGTGGAGAGAAAAAGGGTGGCCATGAATGTTAAGAAAGTCTTCTATATATCCTTGCATCTCTGACATCAGGACTACAATTAGGATTGTTCAACCATGATTTCACTTGTAGCATTCTTCAGTTTTCCAGTGAGAGAAGAAAAAGAAAACCATGGACAGAGAAGGAGCTGCACAGTCCCATGGGCTGCTACATGCAAACCAGGCTGCCGGGTCACTTACTGTCTGACTTGGTACTTCTGCACTCCCCTCATCTCCACGTTTCCATCATCCTCCTGGAGGTGTGAAGGCTGAAGTCCATACCCACCATATTGATGATGGGTCCTCTTGTCAGAATTACCTCGAAAATAACTCCAACCTTTCTTTCTTCCTTGAGGTGAATAACCACCATCATTGTCTTCTGAAACAAGGAACAAAAATTCAAGTTTGGAGTCATGTCTGTGGCCACTTACCATGTACCACGTCTTAGGTTAACACCATGTGAGGGCAGGGCAACAAAGTGCCAACCTGCTGTAACAGACCAATCCCACCAACCCCAGAAAGGAAACACCGCTGCCTGTCCAGATACAAGAGCCTTATCTGACAGATGCTAACAGAGGAGAAATGGTACATGGTGTGGAAGGAGGAGAAAAAGCAGGAGGAGGAGAGGAAAGGGAAGGAGGAGGTAACTGTGTTGAACCTTTTTAAAAACGGAGCAGGACTTATAAAGAACAGAGGTGTATGCGTCCATGGGTTAGAGTAGACACCAGCTGTACATCAGGAAGGCTGTGCTTCCTTTTCTGGTGTAGTACAAGCTTTAATATCAGGTGGAACAAAGGTACCAGGCTCCTAAACTGTCCTCCTCCCTCCCACCTTGCCCGCAACAATACTCTATTTGAAACATTCAGAGTGAGCTTTCTCTTCACCCAGTCTGAAATGGCTTTGAGTTCAGGAGACAGCTCTTTCTAACCTCAGCTCTCCTGTAACAAGTGTCTGAACGACAAACTGGAATGTTTCAACTACCATTTCCAAATCTCTAGGGATTCTTCTTTTCTCTTTCTATTATCGATTTCTAATTTGATCCCTCTATGGTCAGAGAACATACTCTGTGTAATTTCAATTCTTTTTAAACTTGTGGTTTGTTTGATGGCCCAGGAGATGGCCTGTCCTGGTGAATGCTACATAGACACTTGAAAAACATTGTACTCTGCTGCTGTTAGGAGAGTGTTCTATTTGTCACGCGGATCCTGATAATTTGTGCTATTCAGATGTCCTATATGCTCATTTTCTCTCTCGCAATTCTATCACTTTCTGAGAGGGGATCTGAAGGCCCCAACTATCATAGTGGACTTGGCTATTTCTCCTTTCAGCTCCATCAGTTTTTGCTTCGTGTTGTACTCTTTGGCTCTGTTGTTTAGTGCATACACACTTAGGTCCATTATGTTTCCCTGGTGGATTGTTCCTTTTACCATTGTGTAAATCTCTCTTTAATAAGTCTCTTGTATGTTTTCTACTTTATTGGAGATCATAGCCACAGGTATGCTCATAAAATGTCTTGGTTATATTGCACTGGGTATTCACTCCTAGGAGTTGTGCTGCTGTCCACCCCTCCCCCCACACTCCTGCCAGCACATGTAATTTAACATGTGGAAGGATCTGGCAGGTTTTTGGCATCTACAGAAATAAGATAATCTCAATTCTCTCTCTCATATGTGGATTCACTAAGGGTATTTTATTTTTACCACATTCAACTGAAACACTGTACCAGCAGACAACACTCTTGGTTTGGGGGTCAGGAAGATTACGGGAATTAGACAGTTAGAAACCATCTTCTTGTGGAGTCTCATATTTAATGTTCTCTAGGTTTGTGTGTTGTACCTTTTGTACATTCATTACTCCATACTGCCTAAGGGTTTCTTATGAGTAAAATTCCGTTCATTGCTGATAATTCCACAATGTACTGATGACAACCAGGCCTCAGATGAACTCCTCTGGGGGGGGGGTGTCATTGCTGTCACTGTGTTTCCTGCTCTCAGGATAATCCTATAACTCACAACCTTTGAGACCTTCCATGTGTGGCACTGAAGTGAAATTGCAATATTCTGATCTCTTATATCCTTGCTGATTTTAAAAAAAATATGTTTTTAAATTGAATTTTTAGAAAAAAGGGGGGGGAGGAGAGAGACACAGAGAGAAACATCAATTGGTTTTCATCCCAAACGCACCCCAACTGGGGATCGAACACACAACCAAGGTATATGCCCTGATTAGGAATCGAACCCACAATCTTTTCGTGTACGAGATGACACGCCAACCAAATGAGCCTCCAGGCTAGACACACATTGTGATTTTTTTTATTGTTGACACATTGTGACTTTTATTTGCATCTCTCTGTTGGTTTGTGATGTTTCCTTCTATTCCTTGTTTGTGCATTTTTTAAGTTATGAAAGGGTATTGAATCATGAGAAATGTTAACAGCTGATGCCAGAACCTTCTTCCATATACCCATCTGTTTTCTTTCTCATTTTCCAGGGTACTTGTAACAGTGAATATAAATAACACATATTCTTCCCTTGCTAAGCTGTGCTAAGTTCCTGACCTAGTAATAGCTAAGTTACTTATGAGGCTTATTAAGTCACAGGCATTTCTCCAGGTGTTTCCAGTATAGTTCCATATATTAACTCAATTTTGCAAATACCTCATGCATGACATAGAGACTATTACTGTCCTCAATTTCAGGACAAAAATTTATATGAGTCACCATAGAATTTATCATTAGGATTCAAACCTGACCAAGCTGACCTCAAATCATTTGCCCAGAACCAATAATGTGTGACTCTGTTAGGGCTGAAGTGAGCCCTGGGATGGGACTCACTCAAAGGCTGTTAGGCAGTGATGGGTACAGTGTCCAGGACCAAGATGCCCTGAACTCCAGCCACCTGTCAAAGAGACCCATCATTGCACACCGTTCCCCTGTGCTGTCTCTCTTTTCTCAGACTCTGGGGGAACTGTTTATAACAGGTGTGAGGTGGTATCTCATTGTAGTTTTGACTTGCATTTCCCTAATAGCTCGTGAAGTTGAACATCATTTCATATATCTGTTGGCCATTTGTATGTCTCCTTGGGAGAGGTGTCTATTCAGGTCCTCTGCCCATTTTTTAATTGGATTCTTTGTTTGTTTAGTGTTGAGTTGTATGTATTCTTTATATATTTTGGATATCAACCCCTTGTCAGAGTTGTTGTTTGCAAATATCATCTACCATTCATTCGGTTGCCTTTTTGTTTTGTTGTTGGTTTATTTTGCTGTGCAGAAGCCTTTTAGTTTGATATAGTCCCATTTATTTATTTTTGCCTTTACTTCCTTTGCCTTTGAAGTAAAATTCAACAATGAAATTTTTAAGGTAGTTCTCAAACTTGTTTAAACAATTCAGCCACATGAGGAGATTGAAAGAATCACTACCACCAGTCCACACCCACAACACTTAAAGTAGAATTGGGGTCAAACCCAGGCAAACACATTTTTAAACTTTCCACATGACTGCAGTGTGCAATCAAGGTTGAAAACCACTGTGGTAAAATATCAGCTTTTGGTTTATGCTTGCCAGAAGTTCCTAGGAATGGCTGCCATCTCATTTTGTTGACTCTCCACTCAGTGTTGTTTTGGGGTGCTAGTGATTGCATTAGCTTAAATCAGGGACTGGCAATCTACGGCCCATGGGCAAAACCTGGTGGAGCCTTTAAGGTAAGAATGGTTTTTACATATTTGAGCTGTTGCAAAATCAAAATAATAATATTTATTGGCAAGTGAAAATTATTTGAAATTCAGGCATCAGCACCCATACATTAAGTTTTACTGCAACACTGCCATTCTGTTTCTATTGCGGCTTTCACTCTACAATAGCAGAGTTGAATGGTTACAACAGAGATCAAATAACACACAGCCTGAAATATTTATGATCTGGCCTTTTCCAGAAGTGTTTTCAGCTCTGGCTTAGAGCCAGTGTCCTTAGAGCAAGTGCACAGTAACTCTGGTAAATGGCTGGAGGGCCCTTTGGCAATGCCGAGGAAGATTTACTGTACATACTTGTGACTTCATTGGAGGGTCTTTCCTCAGTACAGTGGTACCTCGGTTTTCTAATGTAATCCGTTCCGGAAGACTGTTTGAGTCCTGAAATGTTCGAAAACCAAGGGATCAACAGCTGACAGCTAGGCCTCAGGATCTTGCATTCAGCGGAAGCTGTGTGGCATGTTTGACTTCTGAGGCATGTTCGAAAACGGAAGCATTTGCCTCTGGGTTTATGGCGTTTGTAAGCTGAAATGTTCTTCAACGGAGACGTTCGAAAACCGAGGTACCACCATAGTCTATTCATTCATGGTTTTTTGGGGCAGTTGTAGGAATTGAGTAAAGGACCATCATTCGCCACCAAGATGGCTCAAGTCCCCAGATCTAGAGTTTATAAATATTTTATTTTCTTATATTTTATTACAATTATACTCTATTTATCTTTATATTGATCAAGTGCAACTTTTGAGAATGTTCAGATATTTCAAGATCCAAGGAATCTGTTGACCAATAAGCTACCTTCAAGGGTTACTATAGCTCAAATCAATGCCTCTGCCCTTCCAGCCTTGCTGACTATTAAGTTAAACAGCACTCACCTAGACCTGGGAGGTTAACTGCTTCTACTTGACCTGTGAACCCAGGATTCTAACATCCCCACTGAAATAAGGGGGCCATGTCAATGGCAGTTTCTGCCATCTCATCTGAGGCCATGGAATACCAATATTTCATCCTCTAACATCAACTGGATCCTTACTATTTTCAGATCTGCCCAGGTCAGATAACCTATACCAGAGCCCATTTCCTTTGGGGCCCTTTGCTTGCAACAAATTTTGGTTTCAAGTGCTCTGTTAATCAAGCTTCCCATTTGCTTATGACAGAGCTTATTCTAGCTATTTCATAAAAATAAGACATCCTTAGTAAAATATATTACATAGTATACAAAAACTCTTTGAAGGTCAGATAAGCAGGTCTGGATATTGCACAGCCAGGAGAGGCCCACACACGCTATGGGACTGTTACAGCTAAAACACCACTGCTTCCTCTCCACTGCTTGACATGTATGACAGACACACTGAATTCCAGAAACTCTGCTATGGCTGTCCCATAAATACCAGAGATCTCTCTCATCATACATAGCTGTCCCTGCATGTGGCTCCCACATTATTCAGTTCCAACCCCAAGTCTCACTACGGTGCATTTGTTTTACACACGGAGATCTGTTTGGGACACTAGATGCAAGGGGTCTCAGTACACACTTACACACACACACACGCACACACTCACACAAGTCTCTATTCTTGTTTTAAGCTTTCCAGTCTCTATAGCACAGGAAATCATATGAGTGTTTACCAGTGTTGGACCACTTGCCAAGTTACCCAGTGCAGAGTATAGTTCACAGAAGCAATTTTATTTTGCTACTGCTAATGGTATATTCATAATGAAAATATTATTTTCTATTTGTTGCAATTATTTTGTATATCTTAGTCTTATAACCAATAAACTTGTTAACTGCTATTATTACAATTTTTGTAGATTCTCTTGAGTTTTATATGAAGGCAATTATACTTTTTTGTTTCTTTTCACTTCTATACATTTATTAATTTATGTATGTATGTATTTATTTCAGCTTAATCCAATACCTAGGAAACTCTGACATTGAACAGAAGTGATTTTTTATGAGTCATCTTTGCCACTTCTTATTTAAAATGGAATGTTTTTAATGTTTCACTATTATCTATGGTGCTCATTGTAGTATTAATACCTAGTATCAGTTTAAAGGAGTATTTTTGTATTCCTGGTTAGCTGAGAGAGTTATTGGTGTTCTTGTTAATCTTCAATGGTTGTTGAACTTTATTGTATGTCTTTTATCTCCAGAATCTTTGTGATAATCACCCTTACCTAACTCCTTTATCTTATTAATGTGTAATATTCCATTATGAATCTTCTAATGTTAAGTCAACATTGCAAGTTTGGGATAAACACAGCTTTGTCATGCTGTATTATCTATTTTAGCCATTCCTGCATTTACTTTGCTATTATCTTATTTCTTTTTTCCCCCCCTTTCTATAACTAAGATAGACCACTAATTTTGCCTTCTCATGCATTGTTTCTCAAAAATACTCTTAATATTATTATTTTTATTTCTGCAATATAAAAAGGTTATGTTTTCCTAGAATTTATCCATTTAATATAAATTTTCAAATTATCAGCATATCTTTTTTATAATATTGTCTTAGCTTTTACATTTTTCCTGTAAGTGCAAGCAGGATGCCTTTTCCACTCAAAAGTGGCTTATCTGTACCTTCTCATTTTCTTGAGCCATCTTGCCAGAGGCTTATTCTCTTAAATTTTGAAAGCACTAACATCTAGCACTTTTTTCAACTTTTTCATATCTGTGATCATTTCATTAAATTTTGCCCTTGCCCAGCCAGGCGTGGCTCCAGGCGATCAGGGTTCGACAATATGGGAAAGGCATGAGATTAATTTTATTAAGTATATAGCAAGTGAACAGTCTTTTCATCTACCATCAGATTTTCTTTTATAACTTTCGTCCTTAAATACATGGATGTCCAAATATGCAATACACTTATTTACTTGGAAAAGACACGTGGCTTACAGTCCTGGGGATTTAAATCAAGTCCTTCATGTCTATTTAATTCCATTGTTGGAATATCTGATGATTAAGGGAGATGGAATTGCAGCACTGAAGTAAAGGAATTTCTATTATAAATATATATGAACTTCATTTAAGAAGATAGTGTAAAGGTAGAAAAAAGTAGGAATAGTAAAAGCATGGACTTTGGAAAAAAATATATATATAAGGAATGTGGTCTGTCACTTACTGCTTATGTGATTTTAGGGAGTACTTAATGTCTTTGAGTTTCAATTCCATCATATGGTATTCAGTGATACTGTTCGCCAAGTGTTTCCATTTCTCCCTTGTTGCAAGCACCTGGAAGAACTTCGTTTCTTGCTTGACCTCCTTTGTATGGTGGTGATATGTATGTGGCTAGTTCTGCCTAAGGGGTGGGGCTGACATGTGTTACTTGGGGGCAACAACATGGTTTTGGTTTGAGATCCCCCCACTCAAGGGCCCTCTTCCCCTGAGGGACAGTCACTGACAATTTTCTAGATTGTGGCTCCTTTGTCAGTTTGGGTCTCCACTTATTTCAATAAGAATTGCTCAAACCCCCAAAACCCACCATCCTGTGATGGACGTGCACCTGCCATGGACATCTAGTATGAGTGAAGAATAAGCCACTGACATTTGGGGATTTTCTATTACCACAGCATACCCCAGCCTTTTCTGTCTCATATATCTCATCTGTAAATTAAAATAATACCTTCTAACATTTTTCTAAGAATTAAATAACTTATATGATGAGGTTATCACAGTGCTTAACATATAATAGGAACTGAAAGATGGCAGCTTTAATCATTAAATAATGATAAAAGGCTGATTTTGAAAAAGAGTGGAAAATTGGTATGAGAGATTCTGCATCTGCTCATCTTTACAGGTTAGTGTATCTTGCTCTAAGAGTGGCGCTGTATTTGTTGCTATATATAAGACTTCCTAATGACTTGCACACGTGCACTTATTTCTTGCTATCATGTTATGAGAAACATACTTATAACTTGGGAATGGGTAAAGAATGAACAAGTGGAAGGTTTAAGCATAAGAGAATCTGACATGAAATAAGATAAAGAGTTAAAGAGCAATAAGTAGTTTCTTAATGAGAGGCATAGATTACATATATTGGTAAACAGATATTACACTGTTCTAGTAAACAAGGTATTAATGTGGTAGAAGAGAATTAGTTTGAACAGGGTCTTCTAAAATGTTTCCCAAAACACACCACTACCTCAGTTGGCCGGTAGAAAATGTTCTATTCCCATATAAGTTGAAGAAACTACCTGCTTTAGACTGAATGTCTAAGTTTCCACTTAATTTCCAAAGTGATGGTATTTGAAGTTGATGGGGAGGTGCCCTCGTGAATGAGATTAGTGCCATTATAAAGAAGACCTCAGAGATCTGTTGCCCTTTCTGCCACATGAGGACACAGCAAAACAATAGCCGCTTAGGAACCAGGAAGTGGGCTCTCGCCAGACAATGAACCTGCCCATGTCTTGATTTTGTACTTCCCAGACTCCAGAAATGTGAGAAATAAATCTCTGTTGTTTATAAGGCACTCAGTCCTTGGTATTCTGTTATAGCAGCCTGAACAGATTAAGAGACTACCACTCTCTTTTGATATTCAAGTTGCATATTAGTATATTATTTTTTTTAAATATACCTTTATTGATTACAGAGAGAGGAAAGGAGAGGGAGAGAGAGAGATAGAAACATCATTGATGAGAGAGTCATTGATCGGCTGCCTCCTGCACACCCCCAGCTGGGGATCGAGCCTGCAACCTGGGCATGTGCCCTGACCGAGAATCAAACCCTGATCCCCTGGATCCTAGGTCGATGCTCAACCACTGAGCCATGCCTGGCCGGGCTAGCCTATCATCTTACAAAATACTACAATGCAGAAATCCTTTTACCTTCATTTCTGTATGTCCCATATTTCTCTAATGGAAGATCACATTTTTGTTGTTGCTGCCTCTCGGACATAGTGTTTTGTAGAACAAACTTGGAAGTGCTGAAATGAGAGAAAAATAAAGTGGATATACCATAAAACCTTGATATAATGGACTAATTTGGGTGAGGGTGTGTCCGTTAAAGCCGAAAGTCTGTTAGGTAATAAAGTAGGTTTTCCGAATACATATATTAAAAAATTGACAATTTTGTTAGTTTACTTGTTTTTACTTATGTAGACACGTTTGTGTAATTAAAATTAAATTATGTATGAAAGTTTAATTTCATAGAAAAGTTTTCTATATGTATTACTGTAATTTTAAATTTTTACTGAATAGGTCTGGTAAATGTGTGCATTCACCAGTCACTATGAGTAAACAAATGCACATGGCTGGAGGCTGGCTGAGCACAGGTCTGAAATTGGAAGGCATGAGTTAAAACTGCTGCAGAAAGCCACGCCACCCGATAACAGGAACAAGTTATACAACCAAACCAATCACCGAGAGAGATGCTGTGTGATCACGTGCTAATCTTTTGCACATTATTTATGAGCGGTGACTCTTGGATTTAAATATGTAGACTATAGTTGTAGATATGTAATATTTATTTATGTCAGCGAAATTACAACTGCTTTTTTCCAACATATGGCTTATTAGCTAAAATTTGTTAAAATAATAGTAAATTATTAACAAAAAAATAATCTGTTAATTTAGTTATAAGCAAATTTTGATTAAAAGCATTTTAAAATGAACAGGGTGTTAATTTTCACATATGACATAGAAGCCGGAATTTTGTCTGTTAAATCCAAAGTCCATTAAATGGAGGTCCGCAAAATTGAGCTTTTACTGTATTATAGTAAAAACAGTACAAATGATAATACTCTTTAACAACTTATCAAACAACATTTAAATCACCTATAGATGTAAACACAATCCTTTATTTCCTGAATTTTTCTCACTCTGTACCATCTACATGATTTTTACGAAATGTAATTTTACTTAATATGTTTTTCTTAAATAAATTCACTATTTTTTTCCACATGAAGAAAAGCAGGGAGTTTTCAAGGGGTCTAAGAAGCAAAGGTTAGAAAATCAAATGCAGATAGTGTTTTTTGGACTAGTTTAAACCATTTAGGGATCCCAAACACAAAAAGACTATGGCAACTCCCCTCACATGCATTTTTAAAAAAAAAACTACTGAGCATCAAGGTAAATATAAGAAATAAATTCTGAATCTTCACATGATACTACTTTCATACTTGTATTGAAAAAAATCAAATTTAAAGTTATTCCTCCTTCCTTCTCTCTACAGAAACAAATAAGGGACAGAAATGAAAATGATTTGGAATTGGCTATGCAAATTGGCATCTGAGAGGTCTCTGATGTCTTTCCATGGTCAGAGGGGGACAGAGTAAGCCATCACACTGAACAGACAGTGAATATGGCAGGGTGGTAAGCAAGAACAGGGCTTTGTTTTTGTTTTTTGGAAGCCTTCTTCAAACTAGAGATCATCTCATTTAATCTTCACAAGAACCTTATGAGGCAGGTACCATTATTATTCCCATTGTGCAGATGAGAAACTGAGTGCAAAGAGGTAGATTACTTGCCTTAAGTAGCATATCTGATAAGTGGCAGAGTCAAGGAGCCAGACCTGAAACTCAGGTCTGGCTAACTCCTAACCACCACAAATATGTTTCTTCTGTATAAATATTGAGGGTGGAGCAAATGGCCACCTTCCACTTCTAAAAACCCTCATTCCTCAGCTGTATATGCACTCCCAAGCAGAGTATTCCCCAACTTTTTTCTTTTATTGGGGAGCTACTTTTTGTTGCCCAAATGCTTCCAGTCACTATGGGGAGAGGAGGGAAGGGGTGTAGGACTGTCACTGAGAAAAGAACGCGGAAGGCGCAGCAGGCTGGTTAACTGCCCTCCACTCAAGAATTTTGGCAAATTGAGACATGGGGCCATGCCAGTAGCTAATGATAATGACCCCTGCCATAGCTAGAATATCCTTCCCACTTTATTTTATATTATTTTATTTTTAAAATTTAATTTTTCCATCAACATTTCCCTCCTCTATGCTCTTTTCCACCTCCACTGCGCCCACCCCCAATATCACCACACTGTTGTCAATGTTTAGTTCTCTTTTTTTCCGTTTTTGCTCAATCCACCCGCCTCCACCCCCAACATCTATCCCACCCCCCCAGAGGAGTCTGCCTGAGGGGGGAAGGGGAAGGGAATAGGGAGGGAGGGAAGGGAATGGGAAAGGGGGGTCTTACCCGATTTCCTGTGCCTGGGCCCTGAGAGAAGTCCATAAACCCCTGTGGCGCCCTCTCCCACCGCCAATTCTCTGAGAAAACTTCTAGTACAGACTCGAGACCCTCCTACCCGGTGGCCCCTCACTGACTGAGGCAGGATACGAATGGGTGGAAAGTTAGGGTCTAAGCCAGTCTCACCAAAATTCCCCCTCAAGCCAAGGCGGGGACCACAGTTTTAACGGTTTTCTGAACCTACAGGTCTGACTCCTCAGAAAGCTAAGCAGAACTACAGTTGAGGAGCTACCACACACTTAAATGGCGGACATGCCCATTTAGGGGTCACAAGATTGCCGGATCCATGTAATTGCGCAGGACCCTCATACACCACCATGGCCGTTAACATGACTGACTGCGGGATCCACCTAACCCGCAGCTGTGGATTCTTACCTGACTTCCACAACTTTTCGTGACAGGGGACACAAGATGGAGAGACTCACGGTTCAAGCGCCCTCGATCCTCGCGTGACTGAGAGAGTTGAGTCTCGCGTGATACGTGATCATAGCGTGGTACGTGATCCTAGCGTGCTACGTGGTCCTAGCGTGCTACGTGGCCGTAGGATATACACGACCCACAGTGATTGGGTAGCAGCAGTGCTCGCATGAGTGCTAGGGCTTTGCCTGTCCTATGGCGGTAGGAGGGGCAGAGCTGCTGACTTAGGAATCTGCAGAGTCCCGGAGCCCACAATCTTCGCATGATCGAGATGGCTGAGCCTGACATGTGACCATAGAGGCATACACGTCCATAGCATCCACACGACCCTAAGAAGCCGTTCGTTTATGTGGTTTTGGGGGCTGAGGCTTCCACACGCCACGAAGTAGAAAGAGCCACGTGACAGGAAGAATTCACATGGTGGGCAGGGTTTTCAGGAGTTCGCCATGCTCTAGTGACTTGAGGAGCTAGATCTATGTCATAACCTTAGTGGGAACAGGTTCAGAGAGATCAGGTGAGTTCAGGTGCTGACCTGACCAGCAGTTCTGGGCCTGCCACATAACTATAGTGTCCATATGATGGCAGCATCCACCCGACCACAACCTTAGGAACCCACAATGCTCACAAGCTGGATCAGCTTCATGACAGTAGGGTTCTCCTGATCTGCTTGTTTCAGGAGACCATTCTCTTCATGAGCCCTGGAGATCTAAGATTGCCCATATTCCTGGGCTCCCCAGTGATGGTGGTGCCTCCCAGTGCCCTTCCTCAACACAGAAAGTGGGCTTCACCTGCCCCCACCTCTTCTCTCATGTACTAATTTTATGTGTGTTTTTTCTAATAACACATGCAGTTTAATACATAATTTATGGCAATGAAATAGGTCCTCCCTAAAACCATAATTATTGCCATGTTGTAGGGACCACTTCAGAAGACTAGGCAGTGGGTACAGGTAAGTGTTGTTGACTTAATTTCATGGGAGTTGAAAGGAAATTAAAGCAATTTTAGTGAATTTAAGTAGTTAATTTGAAAAAAATGTGTGTAATGATTATTATATGTCAAGCAATTTAAGTTAACTTCGTGTACTGATAGTAATTAGAACGAATCAAAGTTGTAGCTTATTAAGGTCCTGGGATTCATGTTAATGTAGAAATGTAAACTTATTCATGTGAAATATTTGTGTATGTAAAAGTGCTAAAAATGCTACATGCTAGTTGAAAACACCCAACACACATGACAGCTGTCAGTCTGTTCTCTGTATGTATGATTTTATTTCTATTTTGTTAATTTTGTGTATTAGATTTGACATATAAGTGGAATCATATGATATTTCTTTCTCTGACAGGCTTATTTCACTTAGGTCCATCCATGCTGTCGCAAAAGTTAAGATTTTCTTTTTTTGTTTTACAACTGACTAGTATTCCATTGTGTAAATGTACCACAGCTTTTTTATCTACTCTTCTATTAATGGTTACTTGGGCTGCTTTTAAATCTTGGCTATTGTAGAAAGCACTGCAAAAACATAGATGTGCATATATTCTTTTGAATCAGTGTTTTAAGTTTCTTCAGATATATTTCCACAAGGAGAATTGCTGGGTCATAAGGCAGTTTCACTTTTTAAAATATTTTTTATATTGATTTTTAGAGAGAGCAAGAGAGAAACATCAATGTGAGAGTGAAACATTGATCAACTGCCTCCTGCACACCGTTACTGTGGACAGAGCCTGCAATCCTGGCACGTGCCCTGACCGGGGACCAAAGCAGCAACCTTTCAGTACATGGGACGATACCCAACCAACTGAGCTACACCAGCCAGGGCAAGACAGTTTCACTTTTAATGTTTTGAAAAAACTCCATTCTGTTTTCCACAGTGGATGCACCAATCTGCATTTCCACCACAGCACACCAGGGTTCCCTTTTATCCACATTCTTGGCAATACTTGCTCTTTGTTGATTTATTGATGATAGTCATTCTGATAGGGGTGAAATAATATCATTATGCTTTTAATTTGCATTTCTCTGGTGATTAGTGATATTGAGTACCTATTCATTTGTCTGTTGGCCATCTGTATGTCCTCTTTGGAGAAGTGTCTATTCAGGTCCTGTGCCCATTTTTTAATTTGATTGTTTTTTGGATGTCAAGTTATTTGAGTTCTTTACAAATTTTGGATATAAATCTCTTACCAGATGCATCATTGGCAAATATGTTCTCCCATTCTGTGTTGTCTTTTCATGTTGTTGATGGTTTCCTTTGCTGTGCAAAAACTTTTTAGTTTGATGTAGTCCCATATGTTTATTCTTTCTTTTGTTTCCTTTCCCCACAGAGATATATAAGAAAAAATATTGCTACAAGTAATGTCTGATTTTACTGCCTATGTTTTTTTTCTATGAGTTTTGTTTTGAGTTTTACATTTAAGTTTTTCATCCATTTTGAGTTTTTTCTTATGTATTGTATAAGGAGGTTGTCTAGTTTCTTTTTATTTTTTGCATGTAGCTGTCCAATTTTCTCAGCACCATTTATTGAACAGATTGTCTTTACTGCATTGCATGTTCTTGCTATCTCTGTCAAATATTAATTGACCATAAAGGCATGGGTTTATTTCTGGGCTCTCTATTCTGTTACATTGATGTATGTGTCTGTTTTATGGCAGTATTATGCTGTTTTTATTACTATGGCCTTGTAAGTATAGTTTGATATCAGGTAGCATAATACCTCCAATTTTTGTCTTTCTCAAATTGCCAAGGCTATTTGAGTTCTTTTGTGGTTCCACATAAATTTTTGGAATAATTGTTTTAGGTCTGTGATATATGCCATTGGTATTTTTATAAAAATTGTATTGAATGAATAGATAGTTTTGGATATTTTGTTGAGGATTTTAGCATCAGGGATATTGGCCTATAATTTTCTTTTTGAGTAGTGTCTTTGTCTGGTTTCAGAATTAGGATAATGCTTAACTTGTAAAATGAGCTTGGAAGTCTTCCTTCCTCTTGAATTTTTTGGAATAATTTGAGGAAGATTAGGTGTTAGTTCTTCTTTTAATGTTTGCTAAAATTCACCCGTGAAGCCTTCCGGACCAGGGCTTTCGTTTGCTGGGAGGTTTTTTTTGTGTGTTTTTTTGTTGTTTTGTTTTGTTTTGTTTGTGTGTGTGTGTGTGTGTGTGTTGTTGTTTTTTTATCACTGCTTCAATTTCATCAGTAGTTATCCACCTATACAGGCTTTCTGATTCTTCCTAATTGAGTTTTGGAAGATTGTAACTTTCTAGGAATTTGTCCATTTCATCCAGGTTGTCCAGCTTGTTGGCATATAGTTGCTCTTAGTATTTTCTTACAATCCTTTGTATTTCTGTGGCGTCAGTTGTTATATCGCTACTTTCATTTCGGATTTTATTTATTTGGGTCCTCTCTCTGTTTCTTGGTGAATCTGGCTAAAGGTTCACCAATCTTATTTATCTTTTCAAAGAATCTGCTCTTGATTTCCTTGATCTTTTGTATTGTTTTTAATCTCTATGCCATTTATTTCTGCTCTGATCTTTATTATTTCCTTCCTTCTAATTTTTCTGGGCTTTTCTTGTTATTCTCTTTCTAATTCTTTAATTTTATGGTTAGATAGTTTATTAGAAATTTTTCGTTTCTTGAGGTTGGCCTGTAATACTATGAACTTCCCTCTCAGGCCTGCTTTCATTGTACCCCATAGATTTTGGGTTGTTGTGTGTTCATTTTCGTTTGTTTCCAGGAAGTTTTTTATTTCTTCCTTGATCTCTTTGGTAACCCATTCACTGTTTAACAACATATTATTTAGCCTCCATGTGTCTGAATGTTTTTGAGTGTTTTTATTGTAATTGATTTCTAATTTCACGCCATTGTGATCCGAGCAGATGCTAGATATGATTTAAATCTTCTTGAACTTGTTGAGACTTAGTTTGTGTCCTAACGTGGTCTGTCTTTCAAAATGACTCTTGTGCAACTTGAGAAGAATGGATATTCTGTAGCTTTGGGGTGAAATGTTCTGTAAATATCAATTAATTGAATCTGATCTAGTGTGTTGTGTAGGATCACTGTTTCCTTGTTTTTTATCTAGATGACCTATCCAGTGATGTCAGTGGTGTATTAAAGTTCCCTACTGTGATTGTATTGCTGTCGATCTCTCCCTTAAAGTCCTCCAGGAATTTAAAAAATGTATTTGGGTGCTCCTGTATTGGCTGCATATAGGTTTAACAGGATTATATCTCCTTGTTGTATCGATACTTTTAGTATTAATAGGTAGTGACCTTCATTTTCTCTTGTTATGGCTTCCATTTTGAAGTCTACTTTGTCAGATATGAGTATTACTATCCTAGTTCTTTTTTAATTTTCATTTGCATGGAAAAATTGTATCCATCTCTTCACTTTCACCCTGTGTGAGTCTTTTGTTCTGAGGTGGGTCTCTTATAGATAGCATATATATATATATCTATGTCATTTTGTTTGTTTTTAGAAAAGCAAGAATTTATGGACCACAGCAAAAATATACTTAGGATGGCGGAACAAGAAAGGTTCATAGAAGTAACAGGAGACCCTAGGCTGGGCTGCTTTGACTCACTAAGAAGTAGGTGAGAGAGAAGGGGACAAGTTCAGGGACCTTGGAGACAGGGTCAGGAAGTAAGTCAGGGATGAGCTGCCACTGCCTATTGCTCCCCTGGCTGCAAGTCTAGTGGGGTCCCCTTGAAGGAGAGGAGATAGTGGTGACATGTTCCCTTTGGTGGCTGGGGGAGAGCCTGGGTCATGTTTTCTTATCCATTCAGCTACCTTATGTCTTTTGATTGGAGCATTTAAGCCATTTACATTTAAGATTATTGATAGGTTCTTATTTATTGCCTTATTTCTTTATGTCTGTGTTCCTCTCTTTCTATTTCTTCTTCTTCTTAAACCAGCCCCTTTAGCATTTCTTAAAGTGCTAGTTTGGTGGTTATAAGGTCCTTTAGCCTTTTTTGGTCTGCACAGCTCTTTATTTCACCTTCAATTTTGAACGATAGCCTTGCTGGATAGAGTAGTCTTGGTTTCAGCCCCTTGCTTCTCATTACTTTGTATACTTCACGTAACTCCCTGTGGCCTGAAGTACTTCTATTGAGAAATCAGCTGAATGTCTAATGGAAGCTCCCTTGTAGGTAACTTTCTGTCTCTCTGTGGCAGCTTTTAAGGTTCTTTCTTTGTCCTTAACGTTTGCTATTTTAATTATGATCTATCTAGGTGTGGGTGTTTTTAGGTTCATCTTGAGTGGGATTCTCTGTTTCCTGAACTGCCACGGTCCAGCCGCAGCGAGAGTCAGGGGTGCCAAAGGCAGGCAAGGTGTCGGCGCTGGGAGAAAGCAGACTACAAGACTCGGAGGTGGTGTGACACTGTTCCACTTTATTGAGAATCAACATAATCTTTTATACTTTCTTTTTTGGCTACGATTACATTTTTTAGGTTAGCAAGCAAGAAATATTATTCACAGGTTAAACAATACAAGTTTTGATTTCATCAGAATGGAACAATTTTGACTTTTATTTTTTAGAATAGAGGAGAAAGGAAAAATCAGTGACCTATAGAGTGATAGATGTGGCTTTGTTTGCAGCAGTAATATATTAGTTTGTGAGACAGAAATTTTATATAATATTTGCCTGTGGTTACTACTTCTTATGGTTATATTTTAACTATGGACCTATTCATAAGCTATTACATTCTTCATGCCATTTTCTCCTAAGAAAAGAGTGCCTTTTGCCATAGCTATTGATTAACTGCCTAAGAATGTTTTTCTTTTGTTTCTTTGGGAGCAAGCACCAGCGTGGCCGCTGCCTTGCCAAGCGTTTTATGAAGGGCAAGTTTTCATACTGAACATGCCTTCCATTTACATTAACTATTTTGATACTGTTCTCATTGTAAGCACCTGTATAAGGCTGAGGAGGGTCTGGTAGCCTTTCCATACTGTTAGCCCTTTTTAGGGGGATGCCATAATCTGCCATTTATTCTATATGCTACCCAGGGTGGTCCTTGTACAGTAGGCAAGGGGTGATGGCCTTTTTCCTGTCCTCAACTAATCTTGCAATCATAGGCGGAGGCACTTGAGTATAGGTGGCTGCATGAGCTCAGTTTTCTCTAGTTCCTCCATAAATTCCTTATTGGGGGCGCCAGGGGGAGTTTTCCTAGCTACTTCTAATAACAATTTGTTAAAGCATCCGGCACATGTGATAGTGACTGGACTTGGGGAAATCAGGATTTCTTCAGAAGTGAGAACATTGTTTACCATTCCCAGGTTAGTTATTGATTTTAAGACCCAAAATCCCCCTCCAAGGAGGAGGAGAGATATTCCCATTAAGCCAGTTACTCCCACCCACATGCCACGTCCTCTCCTCAGAAGACGCCTTCCTTGAAGCTTCCTCTCTACGTCCGGATTTTGTCAGACGACATGGTTGGGAGAGGACGCGGCACTGAACTTAGTGACTTTTTCCTTCACCAGGTTAGGGAAGTTTTCTGTCATTATTTCTTTGAACATGTTCACTAATCCTTGCTCAGATTCTTCTTTCTGGTACTCCTATGATGCAGAAGTGTTACATTTCATGTTGTCCCAAAGCTCCTTTAAAGTATCCTCCTGTTTTTTAATTTTTTTCCGAATTGCTGCTGATTGGGTGTTTTTTCTACCTTGTCTTATAATTTTCTGATTTGGTCCTCAGCTTCTTCTAATCTATTGTTGATTCCTTCTAAGGTATTCTCTATTTCAGCTATGCCATTCTTCATTTCCAGTTGATTCTTATTCATGGTTTCTACATCTTTTTTCATGCCTATGAAGTCCCCCCTAAGTTTCTTATAGTTCTCATTAAGTTTCTTATAGTTCTAAGTTGTTTGAGCATCCTTATAACCATTACTTTGAACTCTGTATCTGATAAATTGCTTGCCTCTATTTCATTTAGTTCTTTTTGTGGTGATTCCTTTTCTTTCATTTGAGGGTTGTCTCCCCATTTTAGCTGGCAGGTTGTCTGGGGACACCGTGTCAAGGCTGCAGGGCAGGTGCAAGTAGTACTGGGACACCGGGTCAGGCACCCAGGTTGTGATGGCAGGCCCATGCATCTACGGGGACTGTTGGGTCATGATGGCAGGGCACAACTGGTCTTACAGCCACAACTAATACTCATCTTCTCCTTCCACTATCCCTTCTAGATGCTGTTTATCTTCAGCCCCTAAGTCTGATGGTCATAATAGGTTACAAGTGGCATTATCTAGACCCTCATCCTTGGTCACCTTAACCTCCCCTGGATTGGTTTCTCCTTTGTCTTTTGCTGTCAGATCTGGGCAGCAAAAGGCACTCAAAGGATCAATTTGGAGTCAAACATTTTTCTCCCTGTCCTCAATGTATAATATCATCCATTCCCTGTCCTGATGATAAGAGTCCATTATTTCTGCCAGGATGCTGTCTCTTCTTTCTGAAGGATGGTTGATGGGTACAAGGAAGACAAAGTGCAAACGTGGCATTTGTAGCTTATAATTCAATATCCTGGAGTTCTAGGAACCATGCACCCCAATTTTTCCAATGTGGGCAAGTGGAATAATGGCACAGGTGGTCTCTCCTGTTTACACCCCTTATTTCTCAGACCCATGTATTATTCCCTTTGAGAACTATAACCATGCAAAGATCTTTATTCGTGGTGTATATTGAGTCCTAGAGGATGACTTGCAATGCTACTAAAATACTGTCTCCAAACAGAACTTCACCTGGGCTTTCAGGAGTCGATTCCAATCCTCTGCTAGGCAGCAGCTTCTGGGTGGTACAAAATGCCATTTGACCACTAAATTCCATGATTATGGGTTCATTTCCACACATTGTTGCTGTAAAGCAGGTCTCCTCATCTGATATGATGTTTTCTGGGAATCCCCTTATAGTGAGTCAAACACTGTATGCTCTCAGATAAACGTCATGTCTGAGGCCCTGCAGGCAAACAATTACCTGGAATGTGTATATGTTCCTCTCAAAAGATTGACCATATCAGAGTAAAAAGGCTCAATTTATTCAACTAGCTCTATATTTGGTGCTCAGCATTAGTTTCTGTTGCTTAAAGGTTGATAATTCAACAGCAGCAAAGTTATATTCACTTAGATAACTCAAGGTTCATACTTTAAGGTCCAGACATAGCCTCTGTCTCTCCCACATGGCCACTTTGTACATGTTCCTATCAATATGGATAAATACAGATATAAAAATGTATCAACCCAAGGACTTTGTGTAAACCCCCTCCAACCAGTTGCTAGAGCTTCCCCCAATCTGTAGATGAACTCATGCTCCCTAAAAAATTCTTTTTTCCTCTGGATTGAAATCAATGTCACATGTTCCTGATGGGACTTGCCACTATAAAGTGATTTAAGTTATCTTACAGGAAGGACATCTTCCTCTTGTCAGATTAAAAAATAATTAGAGGAACTTAAAGGTTATTGAGTACATGCTTTGCTAGTTCCCTGTTTATCCCGGAGTGCCCTATCCTCTAATGAGGTGGTAGTCAGCAAATCTTATAAATGACATCATGTGCATATGTTAGTAGAGTGTTGGCTTTCTACATATTCCAAAAATATCTTTCCAGTGAAATGTATGTGCATTTTATTCATATTCCAAAGATAATTCCAAATATTTTAAGGCAAAGTGGTGAATAATTACAGGCATTTCAGATTGGTCAGATAGTTTGGGACCAGAAAGTTTTGTGATTCCCTGGTCTGACTTATCACTTGACCTTCTATGTTGATTGCAGGCCTCCTGTCCCAAATATATTTGCATTAGAACTAGGCATTTCCCATGGATACCCTCACCAAAGCCAAAACCTCCAAGAGCTGTTTCAAACATTGAAACATATCCTTTACTTCTTTATATCTTTCTCTAACTCCTGTATATGCATATCCTTTTCTCTAGCAACATGATGAACTTCATGAAGAAATTTGACAGGGATCTTAAAAGTTTTCATAGCAATGTTCCATATGTTGATTGTAGTGGTTGTGTAAATGCATTTATCAAAACTTATCAAATTATAAACCTAAAATAGATGCATTATATGGAACGTAATTGTAGTTAGTAAAGCTGATTATTAAGACTTTGCATCCCTTCCAAAATCTAGAGCTATGATCTGCTCTCATGTGTATTTTTCTATTAAAATATTCTGTTAAACTGTACAATGGGTTTTTGTGTTTGTTTTCTTTTTGCTGTAACCAAGAATATTCTCAGCATCTCCAAAGTTATGTATCCAAACACATGGCCCCACCAAGATTTTTCATAGGCTCCACAAACATGACCAAAACAGAACTTTCAATTTCCTGGCATTGATCCAAACTAGTTCCCCATTCACTTCCTCATTTAATCGAACCACCCTCAACCCGTAGCAAAGATCCACATTCCAAGAGACACACTTGATTCCTTTCTATTGCTCACCTCAAACATGGACTTTGTCATCAAGTTCAGTACTTCAAGGGTACATCTCATTTCAAACTGCTCTCACCCATTCCATGGGTAAGATCCTGCCCATGCCACAGTAACCTCTCACACTCAAGTCTGTGGTAGACTCCTAACTCGTTTCCTTGCTCCTACTGTTGCTCTATTTCAATCTGTTCTACAAAGAAGTCATTGAGAATGAGTATTAATAAAATAGACTGCAATAATATCCTTTTCTTTCTTAAATATCACAATGGCTCCATCTTAATAAGAACAAAGCCCAGAGTCCTTACCATGGCCCATAGGCCTTCTGTGATCTGGTCCTTCTTACCACTCTAACCCATTACCTAACAGTGTGTTCTCAATCATATTGGCATCCCACCTGCTTCCTAAACATGCCAAGCTTGTCAATACCATAAAATCCTTAATAGTCTCTGCTTACAGAGCTCAGCTGCTGTATCTCCCCACTGCGGACTACTTGCTAATTGAGTATCAAATCAAAATAACTCTTCAGAAACCCTTCCTGCCCTCCCTAGGCATTCTGTATCACATTTCCCCATATTTTCTTAGGAGCACCTAACTCCTGAGTGATTCAACTCTTCTAGAATGTAAGCTCTGTGAGAACCAAGATAGTGTCTGTCAGGTTCTCTGCTTTATCTCCAGTGCCTATCACTGCTTCTCGTATCATTGGTGACCAATAACTGTGTTGAACGAATGAGTGAGTGAACAAATGACATAGATTAAACATATGTATGGTAAATTGTGATGAGCCAGGCAGTATGGGGCAAGGGATTTGGGGGGATGGCAGAAAAAGCTGAGGTGCCACTGAAGCAGCAGTTTTGTTTGAACCCATGAATATTGTGGTTGGAAAATCAGGTAGAAAGGACATATTAATTGAGGTTGTGCTTCTAGCTGCCATGGGTGTACAATGTAGCATAGATTTTATACCAATTCTCCTTCCTTCATAATAAGAGAATCCCAAATTTATTTGGGACAGTAATGTTCCCAGTAAAAGTTCACATTTGTAGCCTCTTTGGCAGCTAGGTGTGGCCACATGACCAACTTCTGCCCAATTTGCTGATTACAGAAGTGTTGTGTGATAGTTCCAGGATGGCAGGTAAAAGGGGGCTGAATTTCTCAGACCAAAGTGTTTCTCACACCATCACTTATGGACTGAATTATGTCCCACCCGAATTCATATGTTGAAGCTCTAAACCCCAGTACCTTAGAATGTGTCTGTGTGAAGATAGGGCCTTTAAAGAAGTGATTAAGTTAAAAGGAGGCCATTAAGTTGGGCCCTAATCTCATCTGATTGGTGACCTTATAAGAGGAATTTAGCACACACAAAGAAATGCCAGGAGTGCATATGTCCAGAGGGATGACCATATGAAGAAGGCATAAGAGAGCAGCCATCTGCAAGCCAAGGAAGGAAGCCTCAGAAGAAACCAAACCAGCAGACACCTGGATCTTGAACTTCTAACCTCCAGAGAAATTTCTGTTGTTTAAGCCACTCAGTCTGTGCTACCTTGTTATGGCAGACCCAGAAAACTAATAGAGCATCAGGGATGGTTTTCAATTTTGGCAGCTAATTGGAATGAACTGAAAATGTTAAATATACTCACCACTGGACTTAACCTTAGAGATTCTGATTCAATTGGTGGAGACTGGGCATTAGAAGGGATTCTAATACATATCCAGTGTTGGAACCCGCATGTCTAGGAGAATAGTTTTTAGATCTTATAGAGCTGGATGTGAGCGATGAATCTGTCATCATTTGGAAGATATTCCCCCCCACACACACACCTCATATCTTGAGCCTCCCATTGTTTTTCCCCCCAGCACACATCTCCCTTCTTTTTCTGCTCTATCCAGGTCCCCACAGATGGATCCAGGGATTCCCTCACCTATTAGTCCTGTTCCACATCCAAGATCTATCCTAATTCGAGACATGTTAACCTGCTTCAGCCCCATTTCTACCCTCCTAGATAAAAAAAGTGAGTCTCAAGAGGCCTCATATTCTCTTATTCTGCTTGTTAGCCTGAGACAGCACAGCTCTCTGGAACTACATTTGGCCACTTAATCCAATCAAAAATGGACAAAAACCATGACCCGACAATTTACTGGTGGTCAATAGGTACATGAAAAGATATTCAACATCTTTAGCCATCATGGAAATTCAAATAAAAAAACCAAACATTAAACATATTTGATAAAATGGATTAAAAAAATATGTACACTACCACATGCAGGCAAAATTATGGATAAAGTGAATTACTCATATTCTTAATGGGAATGCAAAATGGTACAGCCACTCTGCAAAACAATTTGGCAGTTTCTTTCAAAACCGAACATGCAATTACCATATTATACACTAGTCACACAAAGGCAATTTACCCAAAGAAATGAAAATTTATGTTCATGCAAAAACCTGTACATGAATGTTCCTAACAGTTTTATTCATAATAGTTAAAAAGTGAAAACAGTCCAGATGGCCTTCAACAGGTGAATGGTCAAACCAACCAGGGTACATGCACGCCATGGCATACTGCTCAGCAATAAAAAGGAACAAACCATTAATACACTTAACTTGGATGGCTCTCAGGGGAGTTATGCTGAGTGAAAGAAATCCCTTCCAAAAGGTTGCACACTAGGAGATTCCATTTATGTGACATTTTTAAAATTACAAGAGTGTTTGAAAGAGGTTAGGATGTGGGGCCAAGGAAATGTGCTTTGGTATAAAGGGTAGCATGAGGGAAACTTGTGGTGATAGAACAGTTTTGCATCTTGTTTGTGGTGTGAGTCACAGAATCTACATGGCTGGTAAAAGTGCATGGAAATGAGTGCATGTAAAACTGGTGTAATCTCAGTAAACCCTGTGGACTGTACCAAGAGCCATTTCCTGGTTTGATATTGTACTATACTAATGCAAGATGTTATCATTGGGAGGTGAGTGGAGGGAGGGTATACATGACCTCCTTGCACAATTTTTGAAGCTTCCTGTAAATCAATAGATATTTAAAATTAAAAAGGTAAAAAAACAACACAGGATTTGTGGTAAAAATAGGTACACACACTCAAAAACTTTGTCAGTGACACTTTAGAAATAAAACAAGAAGCTAATAAAAAGGTTAGCATGGTTTTAGACTAGTGAAACGATTAATAAATCCAAATACTACAATAAATATGGCACTCTACTTGATAAAGCTGTTAAGTTTGTTTATAGAAGTGAGTGTCACAGCTTGTGAGTTACTCTGAAGTCGTAGAGAGAAAGTTATCAGGGTACAGGGAGCAAAGCTTGGATTTTAAGGTAGTCCAGGAATGAAGTCCCTATTCTATAATTTTCAAGTACTGTAAAGGCCTGATATAAATGCTAGAGATTGTCATGAATGAAGGGGAAGACTGGACCTTCTGGTCTTGGTCCTGCTGGCTCATAGTTGGGACAGGGGAGGAGCAATCCAAGACACAAAACATACAATGTGCAGCATAACTCTTTAATATGGAAATAAACAAGGATCAGGAATGGGCAAAGTACAAACTGGCAGGCTCCAAGGTAAACTGGCTTCCTGGACAGTCGGGCTCCAACCTTAGTAATGGATATAGCCTCAGGTTGGAAGAGATACAACAAATATGATGAGGGTGAAAAAGAGAACACCTAAGGGCTCTTTTCTCAGGCTTTGCTTACAAGATCCTAGGTCACTGCATGAAGGCCTCTTCTGGGATCTTGCCCTTCATCTAGAGAAAGTCGAGAGAGATCATTGGGAAGACAGCAGAGCAAGGAGCACTGAGATTCATCCCAGGCCACCTGACTTCTGTTCACTTAGCCTTGCTGAAAGCCTGGGGATCGGTTTCCTTTTATCTCTGAATTCTCAGACTTCACTTTTTAATGAGTAAAGAATTTCAAGTTCTGATATCATCTTGTCATTGTACTAAAAGCACATGTGGTGGGGAAAGACCTATGACCTGTTAGGACCAAAGTGGAGACACTTTGACCACACAATGTAACTGCTAAATCTAGGCCACAAAAAGAATCCTGCAAGTTTACCAAGCTGTATGCACTGGAATGACCAAGTGGCACTGCATGTAATGTTGAAAAAGCAGTGAAAAGACAAATATCTATCAATAATAGCTTATGGCCTACTGAAATTCAATTGCTTAATATACAGATCTTAGCAGGAATAAGGTAGCTTAACATACTTAGAGGAAACTACATTGGAGCTAATAATAAACAAAGGAAGTATGAAAACAGTATGTACAGTAGGAAAACTGGGTTTTACAATATATTTCAATGTATTTGCATAAAACTAAGGTATTTTCACATGTGAACTTTTGTAACAATATATATATCTAAAATAATTACCTGCAAGTTCTCACTATTCAATCCTCCCAGCTCCCTCCTATATCCATGCACACCCATCACTCACTTCTGAGACCATTAGAAGCTCATCTCAGATGGGGTGGAGGAAACCTGCACCATTTCCTGCTGCTCCTGAGACAGAGTGATCCCGGTGCTGCAGGAGGGTGTGGGCACATGGGTGGACAACACACTCTGAGTCTTCTTAGGGGTAGCATCCCTCACAAACAGTTCATCATTTATGATACACAGGCTGGAGGAAAAATGTGCATTTCAGACAACTGATGTATAGACAACCCCACACCCTCAGCAATGATCCTGTTTTGACTGCCACGCAGCAACCAGATTCCTCCCACCCCCGTCTGTATTTGCAAACCAGATCCTTTGCCTGGTAGCTTTGCCACTCCCACTGAGCCTACCCCTGGATAGATTCTCTACCAGCTTCATTAGATTTGTACCTTAAACCCCATTGTATTACTCTGTAAAACAGCCCGAGGGAGAGGACAGTATAATCCCATTTTCAGAGGAAGACATAGTATCATGGAGAAGACATGTGATTTCACTAAGAAATAAATTTAGTGAGTGTTGCGGTCACATAAAGACCCTAAAAGAAACCTGGAACACTCAGTGTTTAACTCCAGAGCCCATGCTCTTGAACCCCATGCAAGACTATTCCTTGGTTTCATCTGCTGGCTTCCCACAACACGGAAAACCCTGAGGACATGCACAGCCATATTTCCATAGCCCTGAGCCCAGGATGGGCTGCATATTACCAGCCAGAGCACAACACTCACTTGGAATCGCTGGCAGGGGTAGCAATGAAGGTCCGGGTGAAGGCACGCACAGAACCCTGAGATCTTCCTTCCACTTCAACAACAACAGACAACAATGAACCCTTGGAGTTACACATGCTTCGCTCAGTCACACAGAGATCCCGGTCAGGGTGGGACTTGATACTGATGCCAAGGGACAACTGTTCACTGGGAGTCAGGGTGTCAGGAATGGGAAGAACAACAACAGGAGAAATCTGCTCCCACTGACACGGACCGTACTATGTACCAGGCCCTGGGGCAACCGCTTCACAAGTTCATTTGATTCATTTTTTTGCAGCTACCCAAGAGGTCGGTATTGTTAGTTCCATTTTGCAAATGAGGAAAATGAGAGGTTAGGTAATGAGCTCAAGTTCCCACAGTCAGGATCTGGGATGACAGCCATCAAACCCCACACCTGTGTCCCCAAAGCCCCAGCTGTGCTGGGATGATAGTCATGGATGCAGGTCAGACCAGGATGGTTTGGGGGCAGAGTTCTGGCAGGAGAACCCAGAGGAAATAGTGAGGAAAAAGGGAAGGGATCAGGGAAGCTTTGAGAGTTCTGAGGCGGAGGGAGTTGTGGGGTATCTAGAGAGGGGACTTGACACACACACACACCTTCCTTGAACATCCCGTTGACACGGAAGAAGAACAGGCTTTCCTGAAAGGGAAGAGCACAGGTGCTCAGTCGCCATCTACATCTCCCACCCAGCTGCATCTTTCTGGTCCTATCCTGGGGAGGAACTGGGTGCTCACCGAGTGGAACCTCATGTTCACCACGAAGGAGCTGAGGTCATGCTGAGTTTTGGGCAAAACACAGAGGGTGCTCACAATGTCACCTTTTGTATGTTTCAACAGCTGAAAATGCAGGGCTGTGGGGGAAGTACAGCAAAGGTCAAGGTTGCCACACCCTGACCCTATGAATGGCTCTTCATGCCCCCTTCCCTGCCCAATCTTCCTCAGCCCACACGCACTGGGGTCCTTGATGTTCTTCACATTCCTGTTATCCTTGAAGTACTCAAACAAGCTGCTTCTAAGAGAAAAAGAGGAATAGGAAGTGATGGTCTGGCCAGTGTGGGTGTTTCCATGAGCTGACCAGTTTCTGCTGGAGAGACACATGCCCCAAAATCAGAGTCTGAGCTGCAATACTCACGGGCCTGCGTTGTCTGGAATGAAGGGAATGGTCAGGGAGAAGCAGGCCTCATCATGATAAGCACTGAGGAGACTCTGTCTGTCTCCATAGTCATAGATGAAGTAATATCTGTAAGGAGACAATGAACACAATCTATCTCTATGAACTGGACCTCAAAGGGGTCTTGAAAACTCTCAAGAGCAGACCTGTGCTTGGGTGGCCCAGACTGTCCCAACTCTCCCCATTCCTGGTGGTCCCCACAGAACTTACTGCTGCACAAATTGCAGGACTTGAGTCCTCAGAACATCAGATTCTTCAAAGTTTTCCTGGAATCAAAGACATTTGAGGCCATGCGGCTGATAAAGCCTCCCTTACAAGAGCCCAAATGTTGATACTTCCTCCTCACCTTTACTAAGGGCTTCATTAGGTGGGGTCCATCAATGGCAGCCGTAGTTGGTGGAACTAAATCCTGGCCATCCTGGAGAAAGGAAGATAAGTTAGCAGTACAGACCAAGGAGGTGATCCTGGGTGATTAGGACAAAGGATGAGTCCCAGAGATGGTGAAGGTAAGAGGTCAGGAGTGACAGGGCACTGAAAAATCCATAGGCAAGATTCCAGTGGCCCTCCCTCCCTCCCTCCCTCCCTCCCTCCCTCCCTCCCTCCCTCCCTCCTCCTTCCCTCCCGTCTTTCTTCCTGTGTATGTGTGTATATTCTCCCAGAGATCATTCATATTCATGTCCTTTTCAGGAGTCCATGTCCCCCCAAATGGATAAGGCTCTGATGCAAACATTTAATCTTGGCAAGACACAAAGGGCTTGAGGGCAGATGTAGAGGTTGTCAATGTTAGTAAGAGATGATGATGAATGTAGGCACTTACCAAGCGTAATAACTTGGGGAAACATTTCTTGATGGCACTGTCCAAATCCAAAAACAGAAAAAAGTGGTTGATAGTTTGGGCTGCAAAGCTTCCATTTACTTAAAACACTGAAGGCCTGAACAGAGACAGGTGTTCTGCCCACCCAGCAGCCACCTGGGCCCTCCTCAGCCTCTGATTTCAAGGCTTCTGGGTCCACTCCCCTGCTGAGCACTGACCATCTGCCAAATGGAACCTCTGAAACACCTGCACAGTCCCATCTCTCTCCACAACTGCACTTTCATTACCTCCATTCCTTCTTCCATCCCTCACCATTTCCTTCCCCCGCCACTCTCTCCCTCCCTCTCCCTCCTCCTGGTTAGCTCCCACCAAGAGGGCCCTGGCTCCTTCTCCAGAACCACAAAACACAATATATGAATCCCAGACTGCAGGGCTTCTTCTCCCACCCTGTCTCCCTTCCTCAGGTCCGCACTGATAGCTCCAGAGAGAAGAGAGAATAGGGTGGGGGCCCAAGGCTCTTACCTAATCAGAGGTACAGCATCCTGCCAGAAACAGAACATGCCCAAAGATGGCAAGTAGGTGAGTGAGGGAGGGACTAGGAGGCAGGGAGGGAAAGAGAAGGGGATGAAGACAGAAGGAGAGTGAAGATAGGAGAGGAGATTGAAAAGACTAGAAGAGTAGAGACAAAGATGAAAAAGAAAGTAAAGGGAAGGGAAAGAAGCTCTGTCTTGGAAGTGGGGGTGAGGGTAAGATAAGAAGAGAAAAGAAAGGGGGAATGGGTTCCCTGCAGCAGCCCTTTCTTTCATCTGCCCCTGGGTGGCCCTGGGACCCCAGGGAGGAAGGGAAAACATGCATCTGTTGGCCTCAGGACCATGGGATATTGGTTGAGACTTTGTAACCTGTGGGACTCAATCTGAACTGAGCATGGGAAACACGCCAGCCACAGGATCAGGAGACCTTCCCCAGAAAGAGTAAAGGGTCAGGCCCCAGCTGAGCTTGGGGTGGGGGATCTGTTACCCCTTCTTATGATCACCACCTTCTCTCCTCATGGCTCCTGTGCACCTATGCCTGTTCTTAGTTGGTTCCTTGACTGAGAAATCCTACCTGTTTCAGGCTACCCAGGGCTCCTCTGAAGGACCTGGCAGATGATGTGATGTGTGCAGGGAGGGGCAGTGTCCCTGAGAAGACTTTTCTGTCTCCTCAACCCCCTCTGCACTCTGCCTTCCAGTGCTGCCTCAAGAGGCCCTCTGCTCACTGCCAGTGGCTCACTTCTGGCCCCTCACTCAGGAAAACCTGGATTCTATTAAGGAATGCTCATCCCTGATTATTTCACTAAAGGAACAGATGTCATAACAGCTGTTCCCAGGGACTGGGCCATTGACACGAGGTGGGAAAGTCTCCATGTCAACCTGGGATTCTAGGGGACACCCTTTACATGCAAGGGAAAGAAGGTTTCTTCCAGAATAGATTGGGGATACTCTGTATCATCTCAGAAGCAGGAAGGACTGTCTCAGCATGAGTCTGGGATGGAGGATGTTTCTCAGCCCAGATCAGCAGTATCTACCTCAAGGTTCAACACTCCTAGTTCTGGTGAGATGGAGAGCCTTGCATCCTGGAGCACATTCTTGCTGGGCATGATAGAGAAAACTAGATGCAGAGTCCAGAACCAGACCTCAGATCATGAGAACAGGTGAGCAGGTCAGAGGTAGGGTAGGAGACGTCTAAGCACACAGATGAGGGACACAGAGAAGAGAAGGTGGGGCCTCTAGCCCTCTCAGAGGTCCAGGGCTGCCACCTTCTGAGGCAGGCACTGTCAAGGGTAGTCCAGGCTCTCAGGATTCAGAGGACCCCAGGAAAGGTGATAAGGGTTCACACTGACCTTATGTAAGTGGACTGGTCTGGGAAGGTGTGACACAAGGGGTTATCTTCCAGCCACAGCTGTTCCAGCTTCAGTTCTTTGATCTTGCACAACTCCCAGGTAGATTTCAGCTGAGAAATACAGGAGGGAAATTGAAAAATAGTCCCAGGGAAAGAGGGACATCCAAGCCGCTGAACCCACAGTCCCTTCCCTCCCTGCCTCACAGGTACCTTTGCCTGCGCTACCATCATCACTCTGATGACCACTACCACCCACTCTCAACCCAACTTTGCTCTGTTCCTCTTCTCACCTCATTTTTGGAGAGGTTCAGAATCTTGACTGTGGGGGCCATCTGTATAATATCAGAAAGGCCATCAAGCTGGTACAGTCTGTTGCTGTGCAAGTTCAAGGACAACAGCTTTGGGAAAGAGTTAGTGACAGTTACTATCTAAGACCTCGGAGACAAACCTGCCTTCCATCCCATCTGTTCGACCCCCTAATATAACACCAGCACTGGGTCTAGGGCCTCACCTCAGGGAAATTCTTTTTGATGATTTGCAGGGTGGCAGTCATGCAGTTTCTTCTATTCAGAATTATGTCAATATCATATCCCACCAAATCTTCAGGAAGCCAAGGGAAGTCAATCAGAAGGCTGAGAGAGGTCCAGGACCAGCCCCAAACCCTCCTTCATTACCCTCCTTAAGTGTTCCTCCCAGGCAGAAAGAACCCTCTGCCCTCATCTGCCCTAGAATTACTGCTGTCAGTTGTACCTGGGTCATAGCGGAGACTCTGGAGGTCAAGAGCTTTCTGAGAGATATCATATCTTTTGATCATGGTCAGCTGCAGAGGGATATGGAGAGAGAGCTCTAAGGCTGTCGTGGTGACAGGGAAATGGTGGCTGGAGAAGGAACAGGTGTGTCTGGGGGCAAACATGTACCCAAGTCGGCATTACCTTTAGCTGTTCCATTATTTCCGGCTCCAACTTATCCCGCACAGAGTAAGGTTCACCAGAAGTATTGACAAAGACAGCTATCTGAAGGAAGAAGAGGTGGAGTAAGCACAAGGAGCTTTAGTCCTGCAGAAGGTAACCAGTTCTGCCTGTCCTCCTGCCCAGGGACTAAGTACAGATAATGACTTCGACACATACCTTTTTGTTCTCCTCATCACAAATCTTGTAGCTGACATCCATCAATGCAGAGGCAGCACTAGCATCCTGGACAAAGAACCGAGCCTTCTTTTTCACATAGTGAAACTACAAGGATTGAAGGCAACAACAGTGTCAGAGGCCAATGGCCCAAGCTGAGCCAGGTCTCTCCCCCTTCCTTGTGCCCCCTCATCTGGCTTCACCATCCTCTCTTACATCCACTGGAGTGAAGGGGACACTGCAATGGCTCTGGATTGAATCCATTAGCCATGTCTTGTCATACTTTCTTCCACAGGGAACCTAAGGGTGAAAAGAAGGGTACGAAGACAGGAGGGACAACATAAAAGAAGGTTGGAGTACAGACCCAAAAGAACACAGTGTTCTTTGCCTACCTTCTCCTGAACTTTAAAGGGCTTCTACAAAGTGATCACTGGCATGATTACTTATGTTTGTGCCAAATATGGAGTTCTTAAATCCATTATCTCTCCATTTAAAGCTCTCCTCCCCATAATCAACTTAAGAGTTAGACATTTTCTTCCTTTTATAAAGTCCCAGGAGATGCTATCGAGGACACTGCTTGCCCCTCTGAGAAGTTTTCCAGAGACTCGACCCCCCATCTCCCACACTCAGCTTGAGCCAAACTGAGACATCCAGTGTGGACTTGCTCCATTTCCTTGGCTGTAGTTTCACCTTTCCCTTAAGACAACCTCCTCTGTTTTCCATACAGTCAGCCTGTTTCCTTATATTGCTTCTCTGAATCTGCCCTTAGATGAGTAAGTAATAAAAAGGGCAGATTGTAAACTGTCCCCAGCAAAGTACCCAGTGTCTCCACATGAGACCAACATAGTCCACCTGACCTTTCTCTCTGAACACGCCATACATTTTTTTCAGGACACTCACTGTGACCTTGAACCAGCTCCCCAGGGTTCGATCTGGTGTGTCCTCCCCCATTTCACTCCTGAGATGATTTCTATTAGACCACAGAGTAACATGGAGACTGCCTTCATTATGCCATTGCACTCTCCTCTTGTAGTATCCCATGGTATAGGGAGTGCTACAGGGGAAAAGTGGAGAGAAAAAGGGTGGCCATGAATGTTAAGAAAGTCTTCTATATATCCTTGCATCTCTGACATCAGGACTACAATTAGGATTGTTCAACCATGATTTCACTTGTAGCATTCTTCAGTTTTCCAGTGAGAGAAGAAAAAGAAAACCATGGACAGAGAAGGAGTTGCACAGTCCCATGGGCTGCTACATGCAAACCAGGCTGCCGGGTCACTTACTGTCTGACTTGGTACTTCTGCACTCCCCTCATCTCCACGTTTCCATCATCCTCCTGGAGGTGTGAAGGCTGAAGTCCATACCCACCATATTGATGATGGGTCCTCTTGTCAGAATTACCTCGAAAATAATTCCAACCTTTCTTTCTTCCTTGAGGTGAATAACCACCATCATTGTCTTCTGAAACAAGGAACAAAAATTCAAGTTTGGAGTCATGTCTGTGGCCACTTACCATGTACCACGTCTTAGGTTAACACCATGTGAGGGCAGGGCAACAAAGTGCCAACCTGCTGTAACAGACCAATCCCACCAACCCCAGAAAGGAAACACCGCTGCCTGTCCAGATACAAGAGCCTTATCTGACAGATGCTAACAGAGGAGAAATGGTACATGGTGTGGAAGGAGGAGAAAAAGCAGGAGGAGGAGAGGAAAGGGAAGGAGGAGGTAACTGTGTTGAACCTTTTTAAAAACGGAGCAGGACTTATAAAGAACAGAGGTGTATGCGTCCATGGGTTAGAGTAGACACCAGCTGTACATCAGGAAGGCTGTGCTTCCTTTTCTGGTGTAGTACAAGCTTTAATATCAGGTGGAACAAAGGTACCAGGCTCCTAAACTGTCCTCCTCCCTCCCACCTTGCCCGCAACAATACTCTATTTGAAACATTCAGAGTGAGCTTTCTCTTCACCCAGTCTGAAATGGCTTTGAGTTCAGGAGACAGCTCTTTCTAACCTCAGCTCTCCTGTAACAAGTGTCTGAACGACAAACTGGAATGTTTCAACTACCATTTCCAAATCTCTAGGGATTCTTCTTTTCTCTTTCTATTATCGATTTCTAATTTGATCCCTCTATGGTCAGAGAACATACTCTGTGTAATTTCAATTCTTTTTAAACTTGTGGTTTGTTTGATGGCCCAGGAGATGGCCTGTCCTGGTGAATGCTACATAGACACTTGAAAAACATTGTACTCTGCTGCTGTTAGGAGAGTGTTCTATTTGTCACGCGGATCCTGATAATTTGTGCTATTCAGATGTCCTATATGCTCATTTTCTCTCTCGCAATTCTATCACTTTCTGAGAGGGGATCTGAGGGCCCCAACTATCATAGTGGACTTGGCTATTTCTCCTTTCAGCTCCATCAGTTTTTGCTTCGTGTTGTACTCTTTGGCTCTGTTGTTTAGTGCATACACACTTAGGTCCATTATGTTTCCCTGGTGGATTGTTCCTTTTACCATTGTGTAAATCTCTCTTTAATAAGTCTCTTGTATGTTTTCTACTTTATTGGAGATCGTAGCCACAGGTATGCTCATAAAATGTCTTGGTTATATTGCACTGGGTATTCACTCCTAGGAGTTGTGCTGCTGTCCATCCCCCCCCACACACACACTCCTGCCAGCACATGTAATTTAACATGTGGAAGGATCTGGCAGGTTTTTGGCATCTACAGAAATAAGATAATCTCAATTCTCTCTCTCATATGTGGATTCACTAAGGGTATTTTATTTTTACCACATTCAACTGAAACACTGTACCAGCAGACAACACTCTTGGTTTGGGGGTCAGGAAGATTACGGGAATTAGACAGTTAGAAACCATCTTCTTGTGGAGTCTCATATTTAATGTTCTCTAGGTTTGTGTGTTGTACCTTTTGTACATTCATTACTCCATACTGCCTAAGGGTTTCTTATGAGTAAAATTCCGTTCATTGCTGATAATTCCACAATGTACTGATGACAACCAGGCCTCAGATGAACTCCTCTGGGGGGGGGTGTCATTGCTGTCACTGTGTTTCCTGCTCTCAGGATAATCCTATAACTCACAACCTTTGAGACCTTCCATGTGTGGCACTGAAGTGAAATTGCAATATTCTGATCTCTTATATCCTTGCTGATTTTAAAAAAAATATGTTTTTAAATTGAATTTTTAGAAAAAAGGGGGGGGGAGGAGAGAGACACAGAGAGAAACATCAATTGGTTTTCATCCCAAACGCACCCCAACTGGGGATCGAACACACAACCAAGGTATATGCCCTGATTAGGAATCGAACCCACAATCTTTTCGTGTACGAGATGACACGCCAACCAAATGAGCCTCCAGGCTAGACACACATTGTGATTTTTTTTATTGTTGACACATTGTGACTTTTATTTGCATCTCTCTGTTGGTTTGTGATGTTTCCTTCTATTCCTTGTTTGCACATTTTTTAAGTTATGAAAGGGTATTGAATCATGAGAAATGTTAACAGCTGATGCCAGAACCTTCTTCCATATACCCATCTGTTTTCTTTCTCATTTTCCAGGGTACTTGTAACAATGAATATAAATAACACATATTCTTCCCTTGCTAAGCTGTGCTAAGTTCCTGACCTAGTAATAGCTAAGTTACTTATGAGGTTTATTAAGTCACAGGCATTTCTCCAGGTGTTTCCAGTATAGTTTCATATATTAACTCAATTTTGCAAATACCTCATGCATGACATAGAGACTATTACTGTCCTCAATTTCAGGACAAAAATTTATATGAGTCACCATAGAATTTATCATTAGGATTCAAACCTGACCAAGCTGACCTCAAATCATTTGCCCAGAACCAATAATGTGTGACTCTGTTAGGGCTGAAGTGAGCCCTGGGATGGGACTCACTCAAAGGCTGTTAGGCAGTGATGGGTACAGTGTCCAGGACCAAGATGCCCTGAACTCCAGCCACCTGTCAAAGAGACCCATCATTGCACACCGTTCCCCTGTGCTGTCTCTCTTTTCTCAGACTCTGGGGGAACTGTTTATAACAGGTGTGAGGTGGTATCTCATTGTAGTTTTGATTTGCATTTCCCTAATAGCTCGTGAAGTTGAACATCATTTCATATATCTGTTGGCCATTTGTATGTCTCCTTGGGAGAGGTGTCTATTCAGGTCCTCTGCCCATTTTTTAATTGGATTGTTTGTTTGTTTAGTGTTGAGTTGTATGTATTCTTTATATATTTTGGATATCAACTCCTTGTCAGAGTTGTTGTTTGCAAATATCATCTACCATTCATTCGGTTGCCTTTTTGTTTTGTTGTTGGTTTATTTTGCTGTGCAGAAGCCTTTTAGTTTGATATAGTCCCATTTATTTATTTTTGCCTTTACTTCCTTTGCCTTTGAAGTAAACTTCAACAATGAACTTTTTAAGGTAGTTCTCAAACTTGTTTAAACAATTCAGCCACATGAGGAGATTGAAAGAATCACTACCACCAGTCCACACCCACAACACTTAAAGTAGAATTGGGGTCAAACCCAGGCAAACACATTTTTAAACTTTCCACATGACTGCAGTGTGCAATCAAGGTTGAAAACCACTGTGGTAAAATATCAGCTTTTGGTTTATGCTTGCCAGACGTTCCTAGGAATGGCTGCCATCTCATTTTGTTGACTCTCCACTCAGTGTTGTTTTGGGGTGCTAGTGATTGCATTAGCTTAAATCAGGGACTGGCAATCTACGGCCCATGGGCAAAACCTGGTGGAGCCTTTAAGGTAAGAATGGTTTTTACATATTTGAGCTGTTGCAAAATCAAAATAATAATATTTATTGGCAAGTGAAAATTATTTGAAATTCAGGCATCAGCACCCATACATTAAGTTTTACTGCAACACTGCCATTCTGTTTCTATTGCGGCTTTCACTCTACAATAGCAGAGTTGAATGGTTACAACAGAGATCAAATAACACACAGCCTGAAATATTTATGATCTGGCCTTTTCCAGAAGTGTTTTCAGCTCTGGCTTAGAGCCAGTGTCCTTAGAGCAAGTGCACAGTAACTCTGGTAAATGGCTGGAGGGCCCTTTGGCAAAGCGGAGGAAGATTTACTGTACATACTTGTGACTTCATTGGAGGGTCTTTCCTCAGTACAGTGGTACCTCGGTTTTCTAATGTAATCCGTTCCGGAAGACTGTTTGAGTCCTGAAATGTTCGAAAACCAAGGGATCAACAGCTGACAGCTAGGCCTCAGGATCTTGCATTCAGCGGAAGCTGTGTGGCATGTTTGACTTCTGAGGCATGTTCGAAAACGGAAGCATTTGCCTCTGGGTTTATGGCGTTTGTAAGCTGAAATGTTCTTCAACGGAGACGTTCGAAAACCGAGGTACCACCATAGTCTATTCATTCATGGTTTTTTGGGGCAGTTGTAGGAATTGAGTAAAGGACCATCATTCGCCACCAAGATGGCTCAAGTCCCCAGATCTAGAGTTTATAAATATTTTATTTTCTTATATTTTATTACAATTATACTCTATTTATCTTTATATTGATCAAGTGCAACTTTTGAGAATGTTCAGATATTTCAAGATCCAAGGAATCTGTTGACCAATAAGCTACCTTCAAGGGTTACTATAGCTCAAATCAATGCCTCTGCCCTTCCAGCCTTGCTGACTATTAAGTTAAACAGCACTCACCTAGACCTGGGAGGTTAACTGCTTCTATTTGACCTGTGAACCCAGGATTCTAACATCCCCACTGAAATAAGGGGGCCATGTCAATGGCAGTTTCTGCCATCTCATCTGAGGCCATGGAATACCAATATTTCATCCTCTAACATCAACTGGATCCTTACTATTTTCAGATCTGCCCAGGTCAGATAACCTATACCAGAGCCCATTTCCTTTGGGGCCCTTTGCTTGCAACAAATTTTGGTTTCAAGTGCTCTGTTAATCAAGCTTCCCATTTGCTTATGACAGAGCTTATTCTAGCTATTTCATAAAAATAAGACATCCTTAGTAAAATATATTACATAGTATACAAAAACTCTTTGAAGGTCAGATAAGCAGGTCTGGATATTGCACAGCCAGGAGAGGCCCACACACGCTATGGGACTGTTACAGCTAAAACACCACTGCTTCCTCTCCACTGCTTGACATGTATGACAGACACACTGAATTCCAGAAACTCTGCTATGGCTGTCCCATAAATACCAGAGATCTCTCTCATCATACATAGCTGTCCCTGCATGTGGCTCCCACATTATTCAGTTCCAACCCCAAGTCTCACTACGGTGCATTTGTTTTACACACGGAGATCTGTTTGGGACACTAGATGCAAGGGGTCTCAGTACACACTTACACACACACACACACTCACACAAGTCTCTATTCTTGTTTTAAGCTTTCCAGTCTCTATAGCACAGGAAATCATATGAGTGTTTACCAGTGTTGGACCACTTGCCAAGTTACCCAGTGCAGAGTATAGTTCACAGAAGCAATTTTATTTTGCTACTGCTAATGGTATATTCATAATGAAAATATTATTTTCTATTTGTTGCAATTATTTTGTATATCTTAGTCTTATAACCAATAAACTTGTTAACTGCTATTATTACAATTTTTGTAGATTCTCTTGAGTTTTATATGAAGGCAATTATACTTTTTTGTTTCTTTTCACTTCTATACATTTATTAATTTATGTATGTATGTATTTATTTCAGCTTAATCCAATACCTAGGAAACTCTGACATTGAACAGAAGTGATTTTTTATGAGTCATCTTTGCCACTTCTTATTTAAAATGGAATGTTTTTAATGTTTCACTATTATCTATGGTGCTCATTGTAGTATTAATACCTAGTATCAGTTTAAAGGAGTATTTTTGTATTCCTGGTTAGCTGAGAGAGTTATTGGTGTTCTTGTTAATCTTCAATGGTTGTTGAACTTTATTGTATGTCTTTTATCTCCAGAATCTTTGTGATAATCACCCTTACCTAACTCCTTTATCTTATTAATGTGTAATATTCCATTATGAATCTCCTAATGTTAAGTCAACATTGCAAGTTTGGGATAAACACAACTTTGTCATGCTGTATTATCTATTTTAGCCATTCCTGCATTTACTTTGCTATTATCTTATTTCTTTTTTCCCCCCTTTCTATAACTAAGATAGACCACTAATTTTGCCTTCTCATGCATTGTTTCTCAAAAATACTCTTAATATTATTATTTTTATTTCTGCAATATAAAAAGGTTATGTTTTCCTAGAATTTATCCATTTAATATAAATTTTCAAATTATCAGCGTACCTTTTTTATAATATTGTCTTAGCTTTTACATTTTTTAAAAAAATATATCTTTATTGATTTCAGAGAGAGGAAAGGAGAGGGAGAGAGAGAGATAGAAACATCAGTGATGAGAGAGTCATTGATTGGCTGCAGCCCACAACCCGGGCATGTGCCCTGACCGGGAATTGAACCCTGATCGCCTGGATCCTAGGTCGAAGCTCAACCGCTGAGCCACGCCCGGCCGGGCTACATTTTTACTGTAAGTGCAAGCAAGACGCCTTTTCCACTCAAAAGTGGCTTATCTCTGCCTTCTCATTTTCTTGACCCAACTTGCCAGAGGCTTATTCTCTTATATTTTGAAAGCACTAACATTTAGCACTTTTTTCAACTTTTTCATATCTGTGATCATTTCATTAAATTTTGCCCTTAATTTCTGTTATTTTTCCTTGACAATATGGGAAAGGCATGAGATTATTTTTATTAAGTATATAGCAAGTGAACAGTCTTTTCACCTACCATCAGATTTTCTTTTATAACTTTTGTCCTTAAATACATGGATGTCCAAATATGCAATACACTTATTTACTTGGAAAAGACACGTGGCTTACAGTCCTGGGGATTTAAATCAAGTCCTTCATGTCTATTTAATTCCACTGTTGGAATATCTGATGATTAAGGGAGATGGAATTGCAGCACTGAAGTAAAGGAATTTCTATTATAAAAACATATGAACTTCATTTAAGAAGATAGTGTAAAGGTAGAAAAAAGTAGGAATAGAAAAAGCATGGACTTTGAAAAATATATATACATATATGGAATGTGGTCTGTCACTTACAGCCTATGTGATTTTAGGGAGTACTTAATGTCTCTGAGTTTCAATTCCATCATATGGTATTCAGCGATGCTGTTTGCCAAGTGTTTCCATTTCTCCCCTGTTGCAGGCACCTGGTAGAACTTCACTTCTTGCTTGACTCCCTTTGTATGGGAGGGAATGTGTATGTGACTAGTACTGGCTAAGAGGTGGGACTAAGATGTGTAATTTAGGGGCAAGAACATATGGTTATTGGTTTGAGATCCCCCCACTCAGGGGCCCTCTTCCCCTCAGGGACAGTCACTGACAATTTTCTAGATTGTGGCTCCTTTGTCAGTTTGGGTCTCCAAGTTACTCCAATAAGAATTGCTCAGACCTTCAACATCCACCATCCTGCGATGAACATGCACCTGCCATGGTCATGTGGTATGAATCAAGAGTAAGTCACTGACATTTGGGGATTGTCTATTACCACAGCATAACCCAGCCTTTTCTGTCTCATATATCTCATCTGTAAATTAAAACAATGCCTTCTAAACATTTTTCTAAGAATTAAATAATTTATAAGACGAGGTTATCATAGTGCTGGACATATAATAGGAACTGAAAGATGGCAGCTTTAATCATTAAATAATGAAAAGAGTCCAATTTTGAAAAAGTATGGAAAACTGGTATAGTGATTCTGCATCTGTGTTCATATATATATGTTCTTGTTGATTTCAGAGAGAGGAAGGGAGAGAGAGATAGAAACATTGATGAGAAACACCGATCGGCTACCTCTTGCATGTCCCTATTGGGGATGGAGCCACAAACCCGGGCATGTGCCATGACCAGGAATCAAACCGAGACCTCCTGGTGCATGAGCCAATGCTCAACCACTGAGCACACCGGCCAGCCTGGATTTGCTCATCTTTACAAGTAAGTTGTATCTTACTTTAAGAGTGGAGCACTCTATTTGTTGCTATATATAAGACTTTCTAATAACTTGCACTTATTTCTTGCCATCATGATAATCAGAAACATACTTATAAATTCAGGGTATGTAAAGAATGAAGAAGTGGAAAGTTTAAGCACAAGACTGACTAATGAAACAAGATAAAGCGTGTTAAAGAGCAATAAGTAGTTTCTTAATGAGAAGCACAGATTATATATATTGTTAAACAGAGCTTACATTGTTCTAGTAAACAAGGTATTAATGTGGTAGAAGAGAATTAGTTTGAATAAGGCCTCCTAAAATGCTTTCCAAAACACACCAGTACCTCAGATGGTCTGTGGAAAATGTTCCATTCCCGTATAAGTTGAGGAAACTACTTGCTTTAGACTGAAAGTCTACGTTTCCATTTAATCTCCAACGTGGTGGTATTTGGAAGTGACAGGAAGGTGCCCTCGTGAATGAGATTAGTGTCATTATAAAGACGACCCCAGAGACCTGTTACCCTTTCTGCCACATGAGGACACAGCAAGAAAAAAGCCACTTATGAACCAGGAAGTGGGCTCTCGCCAAACAGTGAACATGCCCATGCCTTGATTTTGTACTTCCCAGGCTCCACAAATGTGAGAAATAAATCTCTGTTGTTTGTAAGACACTCAGTCCTTGGTATTCTGTTATAGCAGCCTGAACAGATTAAGAGACTACCACTCTCTTTGAGATTCAAGTTGCCTATTAGCATATTATCTTAAAAAAAACCCTACAATGCGTAAATCCTTTTACCTTCATTTCTGTATGTCCCATAATTCTCTAATGGAAGAACATATCTTTGGTCTTGCTGTCTCTCAGACATAGTACTTGTAGAACAAACTTGGAAGTGCTGAAATGAGAGAAAAATGAAGTGTATATATTATAATAAAAACAGCACAAGTGATAACAGTCTTTACCATTTATCAAACAATATTTGAATCATCCATAGATGTAAACACAATACTTTATTTGCTGTATTGTACTCACTCTGTACCATCTACATGATTTTTATGAAATGTATCACTTGTAATTTTACTTAACATGTTTTTCCTAAATAAATTCACTAGTTTTCTATGTGAAGAAAAAGAAAAACAGGGCATGCTCAAGGAGTTTACGAAGCAATGGTTAGAAAGTCAAAAGCTAATAGTGTTTGATTGGACTAGTTTAAACCATGTAGGGATCCCAAGCACAAAAATATTATGGCATCCCATCCCACATGCCTCTCTTTTCTTTTCTTTTCTTTTCTTTTCTTTTCTTTTCTTTTCTTTTCTTTTCTTTCTTTTCTTTTCCTTTTTTTCTTTTCTTCTCTTTCTCTTTCTTTCTCTCATCCCTCCCTCCCTCCCTCCCTTCTCTCTCCCCCCCCCCCCAAGGATATGTTTGGGTTATCTTTAATTGATTTTAGAGAGAGAGGAATGGATAGGAGAGAGAGAGGAACACTGATGTAAGAGTGAAACACTAATTGGTTACCTGGTTGCCTCCCATACTCGTGCAGACGAGGAATCAAACCTACAACCTAAGTATGTGCCCTGACCAGGAATCAAACCTGTAGCCTTTTGGTGTATGGGACTAGTGATGCTCCAACTGAGCTACCTGGCAAGACCCACATGCATTTTAAAGAAATGACTGAACATCAAAGTAAATATAAGAAATAAATTCTGAATCTTCACATGATGCTGCTTTGACACTTTTATTGGAAAAAGAATCAAATCCCTTTTTAAAATTATTTCTTTCCTTCTCTCTCTGTAGAAACAAATAAGGGACAGAAATTAAAACCAGATTTGGAATCATCTATACAGATTGGCACCTAGGAGGTCTCTGGTGCTCTTAACAACAAACACATGGTCAGAGGGGGACAGAGTAAGCCACTGCACTGCACAGTGAATATGGTAGGGTGGTAAGCAAGAACAGAGCTTTTTTTTGGGGGGGGGAGGGAGGAGTTTTCTTTGAACTTCCAGAGATCATCTCATTTAATCTTCACAAGAACCTTATGAGGCAGGTACCATTATTATTCCCATTGTGCAGATGAGAAACTGAGTACAAAGAGGTAAATTATTTGCACATCTGGTAAGTGGTAGAGTCAAGGAGACTGAAACTCAGGTCTGGCTAACTCCTAACCACCACGAATATGTTTCTTCTGTATAAATATTGAGGGTGGAGCAAATGGCCACCTTCCACTTCTAAATACCCTCATTCCTCAGTTTTATATGCACTCCCAAGCAGAGTGTTCTCCAACTGTTTGTGTGGGGTTTTTTTTCTTTTAGGGAAGGAGCTACTTTTCATTGCCCAAATGCTTCCAATCTCTACAGGGAGAAGAGGGAAGGGGTGTAAGACTATCACTGAGAAAAAAACACAAAAGGGGCAACAAGCTGGTTTACTGCCTTCCACTCAAGAATTCTGGTAAATTGAGACATGGTGCCATGGCAATAGCTAATGATAATGACCCTTGACACTGCTAGCATATCCTTCCCACTTTATTTTATATTATTTTATTTTTCAAATTCAATTTAAAATTTTCCATCACCATTTATCCCCTCTTCCACCTCCCCCCCCCCCACACGATATCACCACAAAGCTCAACCGCTGAGCCACGCCCGGTCGGGCTACATTTTTACTGTAAGTGCAAGCAAGATGCCTTTTCCACTCAAAAGTGGCTTATCTGTGCCCATGTCCATGAGTTCTCTCTTTTTTTACTTTTTGTTCAGTCCGTCCGCTTCCACCCCCAACATCCACCCTACCCTCTCCAGAGCAGTCTGCCTGAAGAGCAGGGCTTTGATGTGGGGGCGGGAAGGGAACTGGGAAGGCGGGGGTCCTTCCTGAGCCTGGGCCCTAAGGGAAGTCCATAAACCCCTGTGGCGCCCTCTCCCACCGCCAATTCTCTGAGAAAGCTTCTAGTACAGACTCGAGACCCTCCTCCTACCCGGTGGCCCCTCACTCACTGAGGCAGGATACGAGTGGGTGGAAAGTTAGGGTCTGAGCCAGTCTCACCAAAATTTCCCCTCAAGCCAAGGCGGGGACCACAGTTTTAACGGTTTTCTGAACCTACAGGTCTGACTCCTCAGAAAGCTAAGCAGTTACAGTTGAGGAGTTACTACCCACTTAAATGGCGGACATGACCATTTGGTGGGGGGGTCACAAGACTGCCGGATCCATGTAAATGCGCAGGACCCTCATACACTACCATGGTGGTTAATATGACCGACTAAAGGACCCACCTAACCCGCAGCTGTGGATTCTTACCTGACTTCCACGTCCTTTTGTGACAGACGCCACAAGATGGAGAGACTCAACGTTCGAAGAGTCCTCAATCCTCGCGTGACTGAGAGCGCTAAGTCTCGCGTGATCATAGCGTGGTACGTGGTCCTAGCGTGGTACGTGGCCGTAGGATATACATGACCCACAGTGATTGGGTAACGGCAGTGCTCACAGGAGTGCCGGGGCTTTGCCTGTCCTATGGCGGTAGGAGGGGCAGAGCTGCTGACTTAGGAATCTGCAGAGTCCCGGAGCCCACAATCTTCACATGATCGAGATGGCTGAGCCTGACATGTGACTATAGAGGCATTCATGTCCATAGCATCCACACGACCCTAAGAAGCCGTTCATTTATGTGGTTTTGGGGGCTGAGGCTTCCACATGCCACGAAGTAGAAAGAGCCACGTGACAGGAAGAATTCACATGGTGGGCAGGGTTTTCAGGAGTTCACGATGCTCTAGTGATTTGAAGAGCTAGCTCTACCTCATGACCTTAGTGGGAACAGGTTCAGAGAGATCAGGTGAGCTCAGGTGCTGACCTGACCAGCAGTTCTGGGCCTGCCACATAACGATAGTGTCCACATGATGGCAGCATCCACCCGACCACAACCTTAGGAACCCACAATGCTCACAAGCTGGATCAGCTTCATGACAGTAGGGTTCTCCTGATCTGCTTGTTTCAGGAGACCATTCTCTTCATGAGCCCTGGAGATCTAAGATTGCCCATATTCCTGGGCTCCCCAGTGATGGTGGTGCCTCCAAGCACCCTTCCTCAACACAGAAAGTGGGCTTCACTTGCTCCCATCTCTTCTCTAATGTGCTAATTTTGTGGGAGTTTTTCTAATAACACATGCAATTTAATACATAAATTAATACAAAGCAGTGAAATAGGCCCTATCTAAAACCATAACAGATGCCACATTACAAGGACTACTTTAAAAACCTAATCAGTGGGTAGAGGTAATCACTGTTCACTTAATTCCATCCAAGTCTAAAGGAAATAATAGCTATCCCAGTAAGTGGTCCTCCAGAGGACCAAAGTGCCACCTTCTGCAGAAGGGCACTGTCAAGTGACTCACTCCCAGCCAAACATTCCCAGGAAGGGTAATGCGGGTTCCCTTCCAGGCACAGCTTGTTGAGCTTTAGCCTTTTTATCTTGCTCAACTCTCAGATCAAGTTCAGCTGAGACATATGGGGGCAGGGAAACTAGAGAAAGAGTCCCAGGGAAAGAGGAACATCCAAGCCAGTGAACCCACAGCCTCCCCTCCCCACAGGTACTTTTGCCCACCCACCACCATCACTCTGATAACCACTACCTCCCACTCTCAACCCGACTTTAATCTGTCTCTCTTCTCACTTCATTTTTGGAGAGGTTCAGAATCTTGACTGTGGGGGCCATCTGTATAATATCAGACAGGCCATTCAGCTTGTACAGTCTGTTGTTAGGCAAGTTCAAGACAACAGTTTTGGGGAAAGAAGAGTTTGAATGATGCTTACTATCTAAGACCTCAGATACAAATCTGCCCTCCATCCCATTTTTTCCACCCCGTACCATAACACTAGCACTGAGTTATAAGGCTTCACCTCAGGGAAATTCTCTTCAATGATCTGCAGGGTGCCAGACATGCAGTTTCTTTAATTCAGAATTATATCAATTTCAAGGGCCACCAAGTATTCAGGAAGCATAGGGGAGATAGTCAGAAGGCTGAGAGGGGTCCAGGGCCAACAGTAATCCCTCTGTCATTGCCATACTTTATTCTCCCTTCCCAGCAGACTCTCTGCCCTCACGTGCCCTAGAATTACTTATCAGCTGTACCTGGGTCAAAGTGAAGCATCTGGAGTTCAAGAGCTAGTTGGAGCTAGAAATATCTAGAGTTCTGGGAGACATCATATCATTTGGTCATCATCAGCTGCAGAGTGGGATGGAGAGAAAGCTCTGAGGCTCTGGTGGTTACAAGGGAATCATTCGGTGGCTGGGGAAAAGAAGAGGTGGGTCTGAGTGTGGGCATACAACGTACCTTGAGTCTGCATTACCTTTAGCTGGTTAATTACTTCTAGCTCCAACTTATTCTCCAGGTATTTGTTGCTGCAAACCCAAAGGACAGTGGGGACATGCTGCATTACATGGTGTTCCTTCATGTCTTCTTCATGGGGGACTGATCACACAGTCACCAGCTCCTTACCCTCTCTGAGGTGGCTGAGTCTTGTGACATGCAGGAGCTTCTCATGGGTCATTCAGATGCTACATGAAGGAACAGAGACTGGAACTGACTTCCATGGGATAAGAATGACCCTGCCATGCATAGGTTAAATAAACTCTTCCTGCAATGTATGGGGTTTTCTTTAAAAAGGGTAAAATAACAGAAAGATTTGGAAATAGCCACTTGGCAGGAAATAACTCCAGCACATTCCAGAGATGTCATACACAAAACAGACCTGCAAAGTGTAAAGGAAATCTCAAACAGTAGGTGGGTCACTGTAATGAGAGTAGAAAAAAAAATTATGGTTTTTCTTTTTTAAAATGTAGTCAATGAGGATAGAAGCCGGCGGTCAGAGCCAGAACTGTAGCTCTGAAAGTCTCAGGTCAGGAGGCTTTGTAAGGAGGGAGGAGGGAGAAAAGGGTCTGGGCACTGGGCCATCGGTCAGAATTCTTTGGAATTTTCCACCCCTTGCAGCAAGCCCTTCCTTCATCTTTATGCCCTCACAGGGCAAGTCCAGCCACTGAACGGGCTGAAGAGAAATCTGCACATGAGAGTGTGAACATTTGGAGTGAAAGAAGTATAAGATTAATGCACATATGTATACACAGATAAACTGTCAAGAGTTGAATTTTTTATCCTAAGAAACCCGAAACACTTATCAGAAAGAGCGTATGCACCCCTATGTTCATAGCAGCACTATTGACAATAGTTAAGATCTGGAAACAGCTCAAGTGTCCATCAGTAGATGAGTGGATAAAAAAGCTGTGGAACACTTACACCATGGAATACTATGCAGCTATAAAGAAGGATCTCTTACCCTTTGGTACAGCATGGATGGACCTGGAGAATATTATGCTAAGTGAAATAAACCAGGCGGAGAAAGACAAATATCACATGATCTCACTTATATGTGGAATCTAAAGAACAAAATAAACTGATGAACAAAATAGATCCAGTGACATAGAAGCATGGAACAGACTGACGAATCTCAGAGGGAAAGCAGGGATGGGGCAGAAGATTAACCAAAGAATTTAAATGCATAAATGGGCACAGACAATAGTTCAGTGAAGGCCTGGGGCTGAGGGTGGGGGCAGGGTAGAAGGGGTCAATGGGGGAAAAAGGGGGACACCTGTAATTCTTTCAACAATAAAGATAAATTAAAAAAAAAAATTCAGTGGTTTAAACCCAGTCTTAAAAACAAACCAACTGGCATCTAAGAAGATAGAGATTTACTAGCTAAATTTCAACTAAAACCTTTACATAAAGTTTAAAGGATTTAAAAATGAATGTCATGATTTACAAAGTACATCCATTTATACTCTCTTCTAACTGGATCAACATACCTCTGTGCAGTATCTGCTTAATTTTGATAGTAAAAATGAAGTGTCAAAACAAACTGAACTTGGCCCCTCCCCCCCAAAAAAGTTGAAATTTTATTTTTTGTAAAACGATATTATGTGAGCATTTTTCTAAACTGGTAAATACATGTGAACTCTTTTGTCAATTAATTGTTAGATATTTTTTTAAGTTCCTTTCAGTAAATTTACCTATTATTAAAATGTTCAACTCTAAAATTATATATTTAGAAAATTAAATCATTCTACACCCTCCATCTATATGATCCCCTCACCTTGACCCACAAATACCCACAATAAATAGATTGGTGCAGTTTCTGGACATATTTCTCTTTAAGTTATGTGATTACCTACCTTAAACAATTTTTAAGTATTTTAGATGTGCATATATCATCAATCACATAAGTAATTTTATGCAAATTAACCTTTTCACTTTTTTTGAATTCTCCATATTTTCATTTCTTCAGCTAATGTGGTTTGCCACCTGTCCAATGTTTATTGGAGAATTGTTTTGTTTTTTAGGTGAATTATTCATTCATATATTTTGTCTCTATCAACTATTTAGCAGAAGGCCTTTATATTCAGGCATATTAGAACAAGGTTTGTAATACTGTTTGTACATGGTTACTCCAAGATTTCCACATTTTAAATTAATTTTCTTTGACAATACATAAATTTGTTTCAAAATTTCATTGATTTTAAATTTTTTAAATAATACAGGAAAAATCACAAAGTTTCATGAAATATAAGACCAATAGGGATTTCGGCTTTCAGGGCCTTAAAGGCTTCAAGACATAATGGAAAACCTTTAGACTTAATTCCACATTTGTGGAAAATGCAGATAATATTTTAATACTTGCTTAGCATAAAAGAGATACCATGTGAAGTGCCTCTGGCTTAAACTAATTCTGTAAATTACAATTTCCTCCCTACCGTGGAGGTTACTTTTCCTTGGGCCCCACACATCAAATTCCAGACAGGCCAATACATGTGGCCCTATATCCAGGCCTCTAGGCCTAAGGGATGGGATTTTCATCTCCATCATCATCTTCAAGACCAAAGGGAGGTGGTGTGTGAGTGTACCCAATGAGCATGAGATACCAGAGAAATTTAAAACTAGATGAGTGACCCTGAAAAGCTTTTGAACTATGTTATAAATTTAATTGGAAAAATAAAAGGAAGTTTAAAAAGACCTTGTCTATTCCAAACAAAACATTAAATTTAAAGAAATGTGAATTATTGGGAAAATATTTTGAACATCTTTTATAAGCAAATGTTTGATATTATTATATATAAATAAATCTGGTTACCTAGAAGAGTGTTGTTTAAAGTCTACAGAGAAATAATTCAAATAAGAACTGTGTATCACAATCTAATACATAAAGATTAAAGTATAAAAATTATATACAGAGTAGGGCAAAAGTAGGTCTACAGTTGTTCATATGGAAAATAATATAAAATAAATAATAATACAAAAATAAACTTTGTGTTTTGCATACTCACAACTGTAAACCTACTTTTGCCCCACAATGTATATGTGTGTTTGTGTGTGTATGAAGCATGTTGAAAAACTTTCTCTCTATATATATTTTGCAACACAAATTTAGAAGAAATATATATGTGTGTTCATATGAATCTACATCTATAGTACTGTACATACAGAAATATATCTGGAAAATATACATTTAATTACAAGGGATGGGTATCTTGTTGTGTATCAGGATGAAAGAAATAATACAAGGAAAAGTTCTCTAATAAATATACATTTCTACACTGCATTTATTTTTGAAGCAAATATGTTAATTTTGAAATCCAAAATCTGTATCTTTACCTGTGAAGCCAGGCTAATATTCCTGCCTGTATTTTTGCACATCAGTGAAACTGGTTGGGTCTCAATTTCCCATCCTGTAAACACAAGGGAGTGTGTTTAGGTCAGTGCTTTTTAAACTGGAATACCCACACATAAGGAATATAAACTCTCAAAGAGAAGGACAAGTGTTATGCCGAGGATAAAATTACTTGAAGGGCAAAGCCCCAAATACATACAGACCAGGAGTGCACAGACCTGCAAGACCCCTGCCCTCTGACATCTGTCAGTCTGTTCTCTATGAGCCGGTTTCTAGTTTGTTATAGTTTACTGTATTATTAGATTCCACACAAGAGTGAAATCGTATGGTACTTGTCTTTCTCTGACTGGCTTATTTCACTTAGCCCAATGCTCTCCAGGTCCATCCATGTTGTAGCAAAAGATATGATTTCCTTTTTTACGGCTGAGTAGTATTCCACTGTGTAAATGTACCACAGCTTTTTTTATCCGCTCATCTACTGATGGTCACTTGGGCTGCTTCCAAATCTTGGCTATTGCAAATAATGCTGCAATGAACATTAATGTGCATCTATTCTTTTGAATTAATGTAGGTACTTCAACCCATAATGGCTCACCTTTGTGGATGAGTCTGCTGACTGTGCTTTTGTGGGCCTATTGGCTATGCTTTGTGTACAAGTGTGATTGCTGAGTGGGGATCACTGGTCAGATGAGTCAACTGACTGTGTTCTGTGGTCAGGTGAGGCTACTAGCTGGGCTATGCAATCGCCTCTGATTGGTTAGGATTGTAGGCTGTGTTCACTGGCAGGATGGTGCCCCCGGCTGGACTCCATGAGTGGGCAGGGATGCAGGATGAACTCTGCAATCCCTTCTAGTTGGGCAGGTCTCCAGGCTTTGTTCTGCAGTTGGATAGGGTCATAGCTATACTCTAAATTTGGGTGGGAATGCAGAGTGAGCTTTGCACATGGGTAGGCTTTTGTTGGGTGAGGTCTTTGGCTGTGCTCTTGTCTGGAAGGTCCTCCAGCTGCATCCCACTGTTGGGTGGGCCTGGGGGCTGTGTTCTATGGTCAGGCTGGATTGCTATTCAGCCTCCCTATTTGAGTGGGGCCACAAGCTATGCTGTGCAATTTGGCTGGGTCACTGGCTGGGCTTCTTGCTTAGGCAAGGCCACAGGCTTGATCAGCAATTGGGCAGGACACAGGCTGGGATCTGCTGCTAGGTGAAATTGCAGGCTGGGCTCCATGACTGGGAAGTAGTGTAAGCTGGGCTCCAATGCTGTCCACAGTCTTTGTTTAGCCTTCCTTGTTATTCAGGGACGAAGGCTATGCTCAACAGTTGTGCAGGACTGCTGGCTTGACTCTCTGTGAATGGAGATGTAGGATGGGCTGCACAACTGTGTTGGTTCTCTGAGAAGGCTTCCTGATTGCACAGAACCATAGGCTATGTTCAGCAATTGGGCAGGGCTTAGAATTTGTTTTCCTGGATGGGTGGGCCGTAAGATGTGTTCGGCAGCTGCCAGGCATCTGCAGTCAGGCTTCCCAGTGAGATGGGGCTGGAAGCTATGTTCTACAGTTGGGCAGGGCTTCAAACTTACTTCTTTGCCCAATCAGGGTTGTAAGATGGGCTCCACAGATAATACAGCCCATTGGCTGGGGACCCAACTCAGGCAGAACTGCTGACCAAACTCCCTCTGTCTTTAATCTGCAGTGGTTAAGCCCTGCAGATTGCCCCAGTGATCCCCACTAGGCGAGACCCAAGTAATTTTCCTGTAAAGCATCACATAATGCTGGGGAGCTGGATGTCCACCTTGGACTCTCTTTTTTCATGCTGGAGAAATCGTAGGTCCAGGGGGGCCTTCTCAGTGCCGGGTGGTGATAGCCTGGGGGAGGGGCAATGGAGCCAAAGTGAAGCTGCTCCTCTTACCCTTTTAATGTGTTACTTCTCAGTCTCTATGGTCTAGTTGTTTTAGCCTCATCCCTGGGTTCTTGGATTTTTACAATGGTGTCTTGTCTGTGGATAACTGCTAGTTGATCTTGTGAGGGGGACCAAAGTTGGAAATGACCTATGTCACTATCTTGATGACGTCACTCTCCTTTACATTTTTTAAATCTCTAGATATATTTCAATATGCAGACATTATTTCTTTCAAAGGGAAGAAGAGGAATAAAATGTTAATTTTTGAAAAGCAGGCCACGAAACAGACTACACAGTGTCACCCCAAGTCTTTTTTCTTTTCTTTAGGTGTTCTTTCCTCCTTCCTGCCTTTACTTCTCCTTTACTCCTCCATTTTAATAATTATTTATTGGAAGAGTGTTGTGTGTCATCCCAAACCCATCTCTCTATCTGAGATCTCTCTTCTGACCTTCAGCCCCAGAGACATCTGCCATCTGGACATATCCATGTGAATCAAGATAATAATGACATATACCCACATATGAGATTGCACACACACCCCCCACATATACACATACCCTGAGTCTGTATCCAACAAATTCCTGAAACAACTTGAAAGATCACCACATAAAGATGAAATATGATAGAGTGGCAGGAGAAGAGATAGGTTTAAAGGACCAGAAAATGAGATATGATAGAGTGGCAGCAGAAAAGACGCGTTTAACATCCAGAAAATGTAAGCTAAAATTTCTATTCTGTTTCTTATGAGTGGGTCAACCTTAGAAAATGCACCTGACCTTTCTGAGCCTGACTAAATTCATCTAAATAAAGGGATACTGTATACAGCTGAGGGTTGCGGTTAAGAGTGAAGGAGAAATCCTCTATAAGTACTCAACACAGCATTGAGCAAAGACAGGGAAACACTCAACATATGCTGGTTTCCTTCTTACTCCCTACACTCCATTCCATAAAAAGAAATCCCAATGACTTACCCTAAATAGCATAACTATCATAATGAAACATTTGGAAATGTTGCAGTAAGTAAGAAAATGTACATCTTTCCATCGCATATGGACTTCAGTGCCATATTTTTGTGTTTGAAGGAGTTCTGCTATGAGTTGGTGGAAAGAAAGAAGTTCACTGCACCATTTCCATGTAAGTGAGCAAAGTATGATTTGGGCAAGGACAATCATCCCCCTTTCTTTTTTTTTTTTTTTTGGTGTTACCTCTTTGTTCCATCACCTTACATTAATTTTCTGTTAGTTTTAGAGAAGAATATGTACTTAATCCCCAGCAAAAGAAAGTTTGTAGTAGAAAGGAATTAGAACCATGGAATGTTAGTGGCCTGGGTCCCTGTGTCTAACACCTCAGTAAATACAGCACCTTCGGTGTGTCACTTATCCTGGGCTGTACCCATTTGTGGTACAGAGTGGAAGAAATACCATTCTGGAAAATTATAGAGTGATATGAAGGAATGAGGGAATGAACTTGTGGCAGGATAGTAGGAAACTAGGGAAATTCCTGGGCAAGTGGAATGGGGATACTGGGGGGGGGGGGAGGCCAAGCAGTTTGGGCAACTTACAGCCAGCCTGTGAATTGCAAGACCTTATCTTCCCTGACCAAGGACACTTGAGAGCAAATGGTTTATACCTTCCTCCCTAACCAGAAAATGCATAGCTTAAATCGCCCTGGCCTGGGAAAATAAAGAACAAAGTCCTAATTAACGCCATTTGTGCCAGCTAAACCCAAGGACAGGTGAAGTTGGAGAACAAATCACAAAACCCCATTGAAGCCAGACAGACCTAAGATAAAAGTAAAACAGTAAAACAGACCAAAGACTGATCCAAAACTCCCCTATACATTCATTTTTGATGCATCAGCATATCAAAAATGCATCTGAAAAACTGATGAATATTCTACTGAAACCCTCCCCTAAGATTCTTGCCTGCAGGGGGGAAAAAAAGGATAAAAAATCCTCACGACAAAGGCTCAATGGGGGCTCGCTCTAGAGCATGCCCTTCCAGGGCATGAACTTTTTATTTCTTCCTAAATTCTAAGGGTACCCATGAGACTTGCAGCCAGGGGAGCAGTGGGCAGTGACAGCTCAACCCGGGCTCACCCCTTGATCCTGTCTCTAGGACCCCTTTTTCTCTGACTTCCCAGTGAGCTAAAGCAGCCCTGCTTTGGCTCACTTCTTTTCCCGTAACATTTCTAGGGAGCCAAAGCCGAGCACCACCTAGGCTCTCTCCTGTTGTTTCTTCTACCCTAATTTCTTCCTTTGTTTCATTGTCCCCAGCATTAATAAACACACTCTCAAACCCACCTGGACTTGTATTGCAAAATCTTTCCTAGATGAAGTCAAGGGCCCACACCCTACAGGCCAGCCTGAGGCAGACCTGCTCTGGGCCGCCCCCTGTCCAGTAACAACCTTGCTACTACCCCAAACTACTTTAGCAGTCAGTGTAAACATTAAAGACTTAGTCATTCAAGGCAGCATTATAGGTATTATTACATGGCATCTGGTTTTGTGGGTTTTTTTTAATGAAAATCCAGTGAGCCATGGCAGGAAATCTGTGGCAATAAAAAGGCATACAGGAAAAACTAGCCACAAAAGAAGGCTTTTTGTTGAAGACGCCTCACCTTTATTTCTGTGACTTCATTTTTAAATCACTAATGTTTCTATGAACTTGTGGGGATATGATGTGTATTCTCTAGCTGAAGAAACAAAGGATCCAGGAGATTAAGTACCTTGGCACATGGAAACTTTTCTCTTGAAAATATAATCTGTCCCTTTTGGTATTACAAAGACCAATACACCCCATGGACATGTAGGCCTTATTCAAGGAACTCTGGAAAGATGGATGAGCTAATGGAGGTATACACACATACATTCTTTCTCTGTCTCTGTCTCTGTCTCTGTCTGTCTCTCTGTCTCTGTCTCTCTCTCTCACACACACACATATACACATGCACATGACTAATATGTGGACAAAGGACATTGGTCACTTAGATTTTTAAAAATATGCCCGGCTGGGCATGGCTCAGTGGTTGAGCATCGACCTAGGATCCAGGAGATCGGGGTTCGAGTCCCAGTCGGGGCACATGCCCGGGTTGTGGGCTAGGCAGCCGACCAATGACTCTCTCATCATTGATGTTTCTATCTCTCTCTCTCCCTCTCCTTTCCTCTCTCTGAAATCAATAAAGATAGGTTTTTTTTAAAAAAAGAAAATTGTAGAAATAAAAAATTTGAAAATAATTTTTAAAAAATTAAAAATTAAAAAAATATATATTACTTTTACACACACACACACCCCCCACACACAAATCTTTCAGCGTCTTTCCCTTTTGTGGCAAGTGATACAAAGAAGGAACCAAGTATGTATGCCTTCTGCATTTTGAGGGCTTTCATACTATTTACAGCACAGTATCTTGAATTGCGGAGTGATTTGAGGAAAACAGCATAATCTTATTTATGTTTATTTTATTAGTGAAATTATATTATTCATAATTTGCTCTCTCCCCCCAAAATTAAATGTTATTCATGCTTTGGAGGATGGCGACATTTCAAACCATGTGCACACAAACCATACAATACATACCTCTTTCCTCAGAGCTTCAGAACTTGGGAAATATTATCAACATGCAGATTTCTCTTTCAAACTACTATTTCAATTAAGTTCTGCTAGAGAATGACTTTAGAAATTACTTCAGTTTTTTCATTTCTCAGTTTATTCAAGTGGCAGGCATGCCAAAGGCTACTTTGTGTTCTTTTCAGGAACATTCATGGGTGTTTTTGAGGAGTACAAGAGATGGGTAATATGTTTACCTCCTCCCACGTTTCCCTTACCATTCCCTAGCTCTAGTCCCCCAGCATGGGTGCTCTGTCAGCCCAAACCCTTTCAGGACAAAAATCTCAAAAAACTCAAAATAACAAAGAATTTCTTCAATGTGGTGAAGGGCATCTATAAAAAAAACATAGTTATTATCATACTTGATGGTGAAAGATTGAATGATTTCCCCTATAAGATTAGGTTCAAGACATGGATGTCCACTTTAACCGCTTCTACTCAACATTAAACTGGAGGTTCTAGTCAGGGCTATTAGGCAAGAAAATAAAATTAAAAGCATCAAAATTTGAAAGGAAGAAGAAAAACTACTTATTTGCAGATGGAATGGTCATATATAGAAAATACTAAAGCAGTAACAAATAACAGATCTAGTAAACAAGTTCAGCAATATTGCAGGAGATAAGATCAATCTATGCAATGTACCTGTAGTTATATAAACTATAAATAATCTACAATGACAATTAAGGAAACAATTCTGATTACAATACTATCAAAAAGAATAAAACAATTAGGAACAAATTTAACAAAAGGATTATAAAACTTATATTCTAAAAAATACAAATTAATATTGAAAGAAATTAAAGAAGATCTAAATAAGTGTGAAAATGTCCCATGTTCGTGGATCACAAGACTAAACACGGTTAAGTTGACTATACTCCACAAACTGACCTACAAATTCAATATGATTTATATCAGAAGCCCAGTTGACTTCTTTTTAGAAGTTGACAAACTGATTCCAAAATTCATATGGAATTCCAAGGAAGCTATTGGGTTGTATTGCAATGCTTTCCAGATGTTCCAGACCATGCTAACACCACCAGTTACATTTTGTCATCTCCACTCCCTGAGTATTCAATGCTTCTGTTCCAAGGTCAAAGTGTTGTCAGTGGAATTAAAGAGCCAGACTTCCCAGACACAAGTGGGAATGAGAGTCTTCAGATATCTTCAGAAAATGAATTTCCTAAGACTCCAATGGGAGAATGGAGTCTGGAAGAAGGTTTTATTTGTGTGAAGGTACATTTCTCAGGTTCCAAAGTCCCCTGCCCCTTAAGCCAGCCCCGAAAGAGTGGCAGCTGGGAGTTCAGCAACATCAGAAACAGGGCCAATGTCCAGAGTTTCCGTTCTATGTTGCAGCCGGATGTGGTTCAATATTCAGGCCAGATTAAAGTCCATTAGCCCATGTGTGGAGACCAACATGTCTGAGCACCAGGTGCTCAGTAGAGTGCAGCCCCCTGCAGCAGGAGTCCAAGGAGCCAGGCGCCCTGTAGCCAAGAGAGCCAAGAGTGTGGTTCCTTTGTCTAGAAGTTTATATATTTCGATTTTGCATTCTTGCCATGGCCATGCCTATCCTGGCCAATTACCTGTTTCCAGGTATGATTGATGGGCAAGTATTTTCACATGTCATTCAGACCTTACTGGGCATGTGTCTAAATTGCCTTTGTCTAAAAAATCAACAAGGGAACAGTGACTCTAAATGACACACTAGATCAGGTGGATTTAATTGACATTTAATTCCATTTAAGATGGAATACTATGCAGCTGTAAAATAAAGGAGGGTCTCTTACCCTTTGAAACAGCTTGGTGGGACCTGGAGAGTATTATGCTAAGTGAAATAAAACAGTCAGAGAAAGACAAGTATCACATGATCTTACTCATAGGTGGAATCTAATGAACAAAATAAATCCATGAACAAAATAGAACCAGAGACATAGAAGCCTGGAACAGACTAACAAATATCAGAGGGAAGGCAAGGGTGGGGGAGGAGGGATTAACCTAAGAACTTATATGTATATATGCATAACCCATGGACTCAGAAAATATAGTGCAGTGAAAGCTTGGGGCTGGAGACGGGTGTTCAGTAGAAGGGGTCAATGGGGGAAAAGGGGGGACATCTGTAATACGTTCAACAATAAAGATAAATTTGTTAAAAGTACAATAAAAAAATTTAAATAAATACTTATTGCTCTTGTAAATACACAAAATAATAAAATCACTGAGAAAGATAAGCAATATTTACACACAGGAGAGCTGTTTATTTTTTTATATATACTTTTTATTGTTGACAGTATTACAGATGTCCCCCAATTGCCCCCCTGCCTTTGTCCCCTGCTCCCAGCCTCTGCCCCACACCAGGCTGGAAGCTGTGGATCGCTGCTGCTCTGGATCCTGGCAGAGATGCTGGGTCAGGGGGCAGAGTCTGCGACATGGGTCCTGGCCACTCCTCACAGCAGCCTCCTAAGGAGGATTTTGTAGATCCTCCAAAATCAGAAAGCTGTTGCTTATTTATTTTATATATATTTTTATTATTGACAGTATTACAAATGATTCCAATCTCCCCCTCTTTGCCCCCTCCTCCCAGCCCCTACCCCACACCGGGCCGGGGCTCTAGATGGGGGCGGTGGGAGGGGGAGTGCGGGGCGGTAGGGGGCGCCTGGTCGCCACTCTGGGTGGGGAGGGGGTCCAGGAGGCTTAGGGTCCTGGAATGTGGCAGAAGGTCACTATGTGGCAGGAAGAAGCGAGGCTGGGGAGAGGGGGAGGGAGGCAGGGGTCCCTCTTTAACCTCGTCCTGAGCAGGATTTTGTAGATCCTCCAAAATCCAAAAGCTGTCACTTTAGACTGGGAGCACCCCTGAGGCACAGGGAGACAAGGTGTTGGGGAGCCTTATCTCTTCCACAGGACTCAGTAGAACAGGGCTCAGTTCCCCAAATTCCAACCACATTGCTTACTATCAATATTTTAAATTCCTGCCTATTTAACTGGGAAAAAAGATGTACCTCAGTTCGTTTTATTTTGCTGTGCCCTGACAAACAGTAAGGGTGAGGGTCTTACCAACTGAGAAGCAGTAAGGTAACTGGTTAGATGGGGAGCTCGGCAGCCACACAGAATCTGCTGGCATCTTAGTCTGGTGACAGGCTACCCTGCCCTCACTGTCTCAGTTGCCTGATGTTTCACGTTGGGCTACAAGAGCACATCCTCAGGCTATCATGAGGGTTAAATGACTAAGGGTATGTCAGCACCTACAACAGCCTGGGCATTGAGGAGTCAGCAGTTAATTCACCATTATTATCATAGCAGAATGGATCACTAGAGATTCTCATTGGATTGGATTAGATGCCTACTGAGTGCCGGGCACTGTCAGTGCAATTGGATTTTCATTATTATACAGACTTATATTGATTGGATTCATAGTGTGGTGCTTAACATAAAAAAGTAGTTTACAAAACTATAACTAGGATATCATGTCATTGCTATTGTCAAAAATGAATAGTTATATTTGCATAGTAGAATTTCTGGGGGGGAAATATATATATGATCAAATTATGACAGTGCTTCTCTGTGAGAGATAAATTTTTAAAGGTTTTCAATAATTTTTTTCCTTTTGTGCATTAGCCATTGGTTGTAGAAGGGAATAAAATAATAAGAATAAGTATATGTCTCCAGCCCTTCACACAGGAAAGTGGTTCAGGGTCAGAATGGGAAGCACCCCCAAGCTCAGAGAACTAGGTACAAAGATGTCCCAGAAGTAATTTATGAATCTACTCCGTGACAGTCCCAGTTGGACAGGTTCAGGGACATTACAGATGCGTAGGGGCAGGGCAAGCATGTCTCTCAAGTAAACCTTACATTCCACGGTCAGATGTCACCACATGCCGGGAATTAGTAAAGGTCACGCTATGAAAGCAGTTTCACAACATGCTTCTTTCTGATCTTTCCCAAGTAAAATGCACTGAACTGAAAGCAGGCTCATAGGTTTAACCACCCAGTTAGCCAAACAGTGAATGCTGCAGGGGAGGAAAAGGGGGAGGGTCTATAGGAGATTGTCCAGAGCTCAGCCCCCCAGGTTCCAGAGGGGAGAAAGCTCCAGTAGCTGGATTCAGGGGACATGTCCAGTGAGGAGGGGCTCATTCAACCAGGACAATAGGAGCAATCCATACATGGGAATGAAAACACCTTTGAGCGCCTTCCTTGTGCATTCAAACTAATAAAAGGAAAGGAAATATACACATGCCCTGCCACTGTAATACAAAATCAGCAAGTTTGAATTGGGAGCATTCCTAAACCAACCTAGAGATGTGGGTGTTAGTCTGCACATAGGAAAACTGCCTTCAGTCACTGTCTTCTTTCACCAGGATGGCCCAGATTAGGCTCCGGATGTACAGGCCTAGGGGAGTAACTGTGTGGATGAGACACAGAACATTAGGCCTCGCAAAGGGGAAGATGTTTCATGTTCAGGAGACACTGAGACATTGTGTAGGGCTAGCTGCTGCCTGGGAACTCTAAGACTTTGTACATAACAGATTTTAAAAGTCTCAAAATAAACTGATGAATAAAATAGATCCAGAGACATAGAAGCATGGAACAGACTGAGGAATCTGAGAGGGGAGGCTGGGGTGGGGGAGTGGGTGGGTAGAGATTAATTGAAGAACTTATATGCATAAATGCATAACCCATGGACACAGACAATAGTGTGGGGAAGGCCTGGGTGTGGGGCAGAGGCAGGGTGAAAGGAGTCAATGGTGGAGGGGATCAATGGGGGGAGAGGGGGGACATCTGTAATACTTTCAACAATAAAGATAAATTTAAAAATAATAGTAATAAGAATAATAAATTAAAAGTCTCTGAAAATAATATCTGCTGATTCTGTTCATGCTCCCTACCACAGATTAAGAAAGTGTGTGTGCCTACTGGGGGTGCTCTGACAGAATATACATGGCATGACATTCATAACATATATTTCCTTTCTTGCTCCTTCAAATCCCAACGATCTCTATGACTTGGTCATGTTTAAGTCATCTCTTTTGTTGGGGGGAGAACACAAGGGAGACCAGACATGTATTTGTTAGAGTTGTACAGTATTCCATGTTGGATACTTTCTATTGGTTTGTTCACTTCTCCTCACATCTCTGTGAGATATCAATGTACCCATTTTATAGATGACTCAGTACAGAGTCACACACATCTACTTAAGGGTATCTTTCTTCATTTTCTACAGGTTATTTTTTCCCAATGAACAGACTTAATTTTTAGAAACAGGAACAAAAAGTTTTCCTCAAAGCAGATTATGAAAAATAACTCTTTTGTAATCCCAATGCTCTTTGAAAAAAATCGTACGCAGACAAAAAGAATGAAAGGACACAGGTGGTGTCATTTCCTACTTGCTCCTACATCTACATCTGATTTACTAAATGTGAATTAGATGTCTACTGTGTGACAGGCACTGTCAGTCCAATTCCACATCTGCATTCCATGCCTTCTCTATCTTGATCTCTACACCTAGAGCAAGAGATGTTAGTGCCCACCCAGGGAGTCGTGAGGTGTGACCCCAAACACACTCCATTCCAAGCAAGTGTAGTTCAAGCTTGATCTTGAGTCCTGAAACCCAGCATCTAAACAGGAAATAATGGGGTTGAGTGGGGAGAGGTTATATCTGAGAAAGTGAGGCAACATGTAACCCGCACCTCTGTCCCCTTGCACAGCTCTAAAAGGCTACTCTCTTTCCTGATGGCAGCTCATTCCCAGATAGAGAGTGAAGAACGAGGTCACGCTGGTGTGGTTTCAGTCTGGTTCTCTCATGGGTGCAGACTAGAGATTTTACTTTCTCTTACGTCCTTGCCTATGTTATGTGGTAGATTTCAGTATGGATATTGCATCTCTCTACCCCTAGGAGAGTGGTCCCTCCCATTTAGTTGACTGAGGGGTCCACCCGAGGTGACATGGCATTTCTGCTTCATTTAAGACCTTGTTGCCCAGTTGTGGGGGCCTGGGCCCAGATCCACAGGAGACAGAAAGGGTAGAGGCCAAGTTCCCAAAGACAAGCACAGACTAGGACCCTGACCTCAAGATCTAATTCTCCTGATTTACTGGGATGGTTTTGACAGATTTCTCACCTCAGGGTTCCATCTCCTCTCAGGGTTCCTTTTATTGCTGACACCCTGTGTAATCCACCTCTCTCTCTTGTCCACAGGAGTACACCACAATGAAATTCCACTATAATCTTTTGGTGCGGAAAACTTTTCCAACTATGACTAAAAATCTAGAAGCAATTTGGGAAAACAATGATGTACTTAATTTCATTTTAAAATTACATGGCAAATGCAAAAACCATAAGCAAAGTTAAGTGAAAGATTACAAATTCTGAAAAATATTTACAACTTCCACAAAATGGGTTATAATCTAATATGTAGAGAGCTCAGGAAAAAGTGTAGGAAAAAATAACCCCAAATAACACCATGAAAAGAAAGAGGGAATAGATACAAACAGGAATTTAACAAAACAAGATCCTTAAACATGTAAAAATTATTCATGCTGTCTCATTATAAGAAATGCAAAGAAAAAAATAATTCTCTATTTTTATTGATTAGATTAGTCTGTGATGAATACCTATTCATGGCTGGACGTCCTGTAAGATGGTACAACCCCTGGAGAGGGGGTTCAATGCTATCTAGTAAAATTACATACATATTTCCTCTTTAATCCAGAATCACTCGTGTGAGAATCTACCCAAAAGAAACAATGGAAAACACAGAAAGGTATATTCACAAGGTTATTCCTTACAGAAATTTTCATAGCAGCAGAAAACGAGACATAAGACAGATGTCCACCAATGGGGCTGGATGAATAACTATGGTCCATCTACATCCTAGAGAACCATGAAGGTAGGAAAGCAAAGAGGAGTCCTTCTTTGTACTGCTATGGGGTAATTTCCAGGATACACTGATCAGTGAAAAAAGCCAAGTGCAGAAAAGTATGTTTTGTTGCTGCTGCTGAATACAGCAGCCACTAGGCACACGTGGCTATTTAAATTTAGGTGAGTTATATTAAATTAAAAATTCAGTTTCTTGGTTGCAGTACCCACATTTCAGGTGTTCAACACCCATATAGCTAGTGGTTACAATGCTGGACAGCACAGACACAGAACATCTCATTTCTGCAGAAATTTCTGTTGCACAGCACTGGTGTAGGATATGCCACCTATTATCTATGAACAGGGGAGAAAACTAATTTTATACTGCAAAAGATTATATTTTTCCAGACTAAAAGGGTAAAACAAAATCTGATAAAAAATTTTATCTATAAGGCGATAGGAGGGCAGCCCAGGATGGAAGCTGATGATGTATATGATCTTAGAAATATAATACAGATTTACAGGCTCCATGCACTGAAAAGGGCAAGGACACAATGACCACCCCAGCAGCAATGAGCAACTCTAGTCCCCAGACTGAATCCTCTAAACACATTTCCCAGAAGAAGGAATCAGGCTTCCTTGGATAAATGGCTGATTCCACATCTGGCTAGGAGAGTCTTGACCAAACTCTCCTACCAGAGAGCAATTCAAAAAGACTCAGAAGCCAATCTGAAGGGGCTCCCACTTGCCAAAGATAAAACTATTTGAATGTCAAATAAAATAATGACTACATTGGATTAAAACACATCAAATACAGAAAACATGAGAGTTCATGATGACATGGTAAAAGGAAAAAAACACATCGATTTGAACAGAGACTAACAAGCTGGGGTTTTATCAGATCCTAATTGACTTGGGAGAAGGGAAAGACCCAACTCTAGCTGGTTCTAGCCATTCTGTCCTACCAAAGGGAAGGATTAAAAAACTGAGAAGCAGCATATGGGAAGTACACAATCCAGAGGCACAAGGTCACTAAAAGACTGGGACCTAATCATGGGACTATATAATGATTTCCTACCCCCATGCTTTACCACTACACGAATAAAGGCCTATTTATACCAGCTCCTTTTAACCAGTACATCATGGCTGGCTAACAAGAAAAAAATTAGAAGACATACTAAAAGGCATAAAACACAGTTGGAAGAGACAAAGCAAGCATTAGAATCAGACTCGGATACAGCAGAGATGTTGGAATAATCAGGCTGGGAATTAAAACAACTACGATTATAATGTTAAGGGCTCTAATGGAGAAAGTAGACAGCCTGCAAAAGGTGATAAAGAACGCAAGCAGAGAAGTAAAAATTCTAACAAAAACAAAACCCTGCTAGTGTTCAAAAACACTGTAACAGAAATGAAGAATGCTTTTGATGGGCTTAGTAGCCTGGACATGGCTGAGAAAATAATGTCTGAGCTTGACGATATCTCAATAGAAACTACCAAAACTAAAAAAAAAAAACACAAAGAAAAAAGCCTGAAATAAAACCACCCCAGAATATCTAAGAACTATAAAAAGAACAAAATGTGTAATATGCATGTAATGGGAATATCAGGAAAAGAAAAAAAGGAACAGAAGAAATATTTGAAACGATGACTAAGAATTTCCCCATCTTAATGTCAGACAGCAGACCACAGATCCAGGAAGCTTAGACAACATCAAGCTGGTTATATGCCAAGAAAAAAATTACAGCTTGGCACATGGTTTTCAAACTACAAAATATCAAAGATAAAGAAAAAAACCTGAAAGAAGTCAGAGGAAAATAACGCCTTACCAATACAGGAGTAAAGATTAGAATTACATCTCATTTCTCTTCAGAAATAATGCAAGCCAGAATAGTATTGAAACAAAAAACAACGAAAGAACACTCCAAAATCTACAAATCTGTACCCTGCAAAATTATTCTTCAAAATTAAAGAAAAATAAAAATTGAAGACATTTGTTGTCAGTGGCTGTGCCATGCAAGAAATGTTAGACATTTTTTAGAGAGAAGGGAGATGATATATATCAGAAACCTGGATCTACATATAGAAAGAAAGAGCACTGAAGAAGGAATAAGAGAAAATAAAATAAAACTTTAATTTTTACTATTCTTAATTGATCTAACAGATAACAATCTGTTCAAAATTATAACAGCAACAATGCATTCAATTATATGTGCTTTTCATATAAATATATATGCTTACATATGCTTCTGTATAGGTGAAATGAATGACAGCAATGATATAAGGAATGGGGGGCAGAATTAGGATTATTTAATTATAAGGTACTTGTTATACCTGTGAAGCAATACAGAATTTTTGAAAGTGGAATTGGATTAGTTATAAATATAAATTGCAAACTCTAAGGAAGCCATTAAAAAGAAAAAAAAGAAGTATAATTAATATGCTAAGAAGAGAAAATGGAATTCTATAAAATCCTCAATTAAGCACAAATGGCAGGAAAAGAGTTGAAGACAAAAACAGAAATAGGAAACAATGGCAATAAATAGAAAACAATAACAAATATGGTAGCTATTTATCCCACTATGTCAACAATCACTTTAATATCAATGGTCTGATTACACTAATTAAAAGACAGACATGCCAGAGTGCATCAAAAAACAAGACCCAATATGTTGTTTTCAAGAAACCCACTTTAAATATGAAGATAAATGCAGATTAAAAGTGAAGGTATGGAGAAAGATAAACTATGCTCACAGTAATCAAAAGAAAGAGGGAGTAGGTATATTCATTTCAAACAGAGCGGACTTCAGCTTAAGGAAAATTCTCAGGGTTAAAGAGGGACATTCCATAATGATACAGGTGTCAATTCTCTAAGACGACACAATAACCCTTAATGTGTATGTGCCTAACAAAAGAGCATCAAATTACATGAGGCAAAAACTGATAGAACTACAAAGAGAAATAGATTAAACCACGAAGCTATAGATTGAATGTTTGCATTCATCCAAAATTCATATGTTGAAACTAATCCTAAATGTGATGGTATTTGAAGGGAAGGCCTTTGGGGGGTGATTAGATGATGAGGGTAGAGCCTCATGAATGGGATTAAGTACATTTATAAAATATTCCTCTATACCATCAGTCCTCAATGTATATGGAAGAAGGCAGGGTCCATCAATTGGCAACTGCTCAACTGTCTTGGAGATTAACCCATTGGAGATGCAACCCATCAGTGGGTTGTAACATCAGTTTAGGAGACTTCACCAGCATTTTTTAAAAGCAAACGAGAGTTTAAAGATGAATAGGCCGAAATATATATTGCGTCACAGGTATTATTTTTTGGTTTCAGCTATAAACATATGTATGTCTCTACTAATGTAAAATATATTTTTGTGAATTTTGGTCCAAAAAAAGACCTAAATAAAATACCTTACAATAGCTAGTAAAAGCCTCTGCAACAGACAATTTAACATTGTTACATAGGTATAAGACAATCTATTTATTAATTTTTTCAGTCTGTAGGGTAAATTTTATATATTTATTAGTCCATATACATGCCAGAAATTATAAATAAATAATGTTACATGAAATACTTATAAAATTCTGTAATTAAAAATATTCATGTAATTATTATTTTCCTACTAACTTTCCCATTCTTGGAGTTAAATATTTAAGTAGGAAACAAGAATAACCTTTTCTATGCTTTGGTTTTGATCATCATCAAAGCAAAACACTTTGCTTTACAACTGGAAAAAAATACTAATATTTTTATTGTACCTTCTTGGGAGAATGTAATAACTCTTACTCAATAGATTAATTTATAAATATTTACTAAAATTGTAAATCTGAAGATAATTCCATGGTTTTTTACACTTCAGTGTATATTAAATGGATAATTTGGTTATTCATAATAGAAGTGGTAATCAACATGTTTGCCAAACACAAGTCTTCTTCTAATGCGTATTGGTATCAAATATTTTTAAAAGTGTTTACCATGTGTTCATAAATAATGTTTCATAGATTCATTTCAGTAGAAGATAATTTGAAAACTATAAGTAAGTAAATACATGGCTGAATGAAATAAGCTAGATGAAAATAAAATACAACCTATATGATTTTATTTCCATAATATTATAGAAAACCAAAATTAATGCATTGACAGAAGATCAGTGGTTGCTTGCGGACAGGACATGATGAGGAAGAGGGTGTTTTGTGATTAGAGAATTGACAATGTGATGTCTTGGGAATATAATCATAATGATATTTAAGAATATCTGGTTATTATAAGAAACATGGCTGGGTATCATTATAATAGAACAAACAGATAGGTAATTATTATTTCATAAAATTCTAAATTCTTATAACTGACATTTTTAACTAATATTTGGAAAGTTTCAGGCTCTGTTCAACCCCCACCGCGGGCACCCACAACCTCAGCTGAGTCCCAAACACCTGTAGAAAGGGCCCAGATCTCAAACTGCCAGGTTTGTCTCTACTAAAAAGCCGTCATGGTAGCCATAGTGATGGTAGGCTTCTATGGCACCCGCGGGGCTCAGGCAGGTCCTAAAATTTCTAACCGCCTCCCATGTCGAAGCCATCAGTTGCAGAGTCCTGAAAAGCTGCATCCTCTTAGCCACCCAACACCAACGGTCTGGTTATCTGCATGCAGATCTCTGCTATTCAACATAAAAATCTGTGAATTTCCAGGACATGTTTGACATTTCCTTCATCCATCCATGCATCCATGCATCCATGCATTAGTTAACAGGCAGACAAAACTACACCATCCCTTCCACTGAAATTATACTTGCCAACTCAACAACCACCTTTTGTCAGACTTCTAGATCGGGAATGTTGAAATGATTTTTCAAAGGGAGACAAACAGGTATTTCTTCAAGAGAAAATGATTTCCTTACCCCAGGACAGGATTCAATTGCTTGGGTACAGACAAGGAATATATTGCAGTGCGATCAATTACAGTACAATTACAGTAGGCTAAATGCACATTGTAAAATGCCTTCCACAGCCCCAGCCGGTTGCTCAATGGCTAGAGCATACGCCAGTGGACTGAAGGGTCCCGGTTTCCATTCTGCTAAAGGGCACATACCTCGTTCGCAGGCTTGATCCTGAGCCCTGGTCCGGGTGCATGCCAGAAGCAACCAGGTGCATACCAGAGGCAACCAACCGATGTGGATCTCTCACGTGGGTGTTTCTCCTGTCTCTCCCCTTCCCTTCCACTCTCTCTGAAGAAATAAAGGAGATCAATGGAAAAAATATCCTCATGTGAGGATTACCACACACACAAATGCCTTCCACAGGCCAAGTCACATAATGGTAAGACTGTGCTTTAGATAATGAGCATTCAAATGAAGCCCATTTTTCTTTGACATAGCTCATACTTTTGCCTCACTGAAAAAGATTTTGCAAATATGTTTAGTGCATGTTAGAAATAAACTATATGGTCGCTTTGATAACCTTGGTTTTACCTGTTTTTCATTTCATTTAAAGGGATTACTAAGCATGCAATAAAATCACCTTAAATTATAATGTTGTTCCAAACTCTGCCATGATTAAATATGTTGTGTAAAAACATTGTCTACTGTACTATATTTAGATAGTATAATGGTGGTGATAGAAAACTGTTTCACGTTTTCATGAGTCTTAAGGCTGTGAACCGTGACACGGAAGATGCCTACTAAGAAGTGCTCCTGGCAGCTAACCAAACTCAAATGTGCAGCCATTTCTACACCAGGTGCCTCTAAGGCAAACTGCTTCAGGGAGAAGCCTGCACTAAATGGCTTGCTTCCAGCACTAAACTGCCTGCCTGCCTGCGCTGAGCTCCTGCCATCTGAGCCAGCCTTATAAAGGGGTTCCTGGAATTGTATTTCAACTAAAAGAATTGAGGTTTTCCCTTGACAATCCGAGCTGCATAGCTCTATCACCGTCAGTATTTTCAATGACCAATCAGAGTGGCTCTGTTCTGACCAATCAGGATGGTGCTTTTTAAACCAATCAAACTGTGAGGATTTGGAGTCCTCATTTGCGTGAGAACTGGCCAATCATGGCTCAGGGGCGGAGACTTCTGTCTATATAACTGAGCTCCCTGGCTTTTTGGAGAGCGCTGTTTGCCTTTCCACTGAAGACTTTTGGAAGCTGTAGGTGAACCACTGAGGCCGTCCCTCTGGCGTAGACTGCAGCGAAGCCACTGAAGCCATCCTCCTGGCGATGAGTGGGGCTAAGCAGCTGAAGCCGTCTCACTGGCGTGGAGTGCAGCCGAGCAGCAGAAGCCGTCTCACTGGCGTGGAGTGCAGCCGAGCCGCTGAAGTGTCACTGCCGTGGAGTGCGGCGGAGCCGCCAGCGGAGCCGCCAGCGGAGCCGCCAGCGGAGCCGCCAGCGGAGCCGCCAGCGGAGCCGCCAGCGGAGCCGCCAGCGGAGCCGCCAGCGGAGCCGCCAGCGGAGCCGCGGACCAGTCCTTCCTCAGCCCACGCCAACCTTATTTTGGTGCCTTCTCCGTCTGTTGGAAGCTCTGCTGCTGCTTAATTAAGCTCTCCCACTCTTGCTCTGTTTCCACAACCATGGTGTTCTCATAGTCGTGTTGTATCACATTTATGCTGTATGTACTGAATAAAGCTGCTTTCACTGCACCCCCAAACTGGGGACTGACTTTCCGCTAACGACCATTGGTTGACAAGTCAAAATTATTTTACTGCACATTAGTAATCTCCATGCTTGAGTTGCCATTGTGTTGGAAGAAGAGCTACACAATGTTGTCCAAAAGCATTGCCTAACTGTGGTGATTGCAGGTGGGGTGGCGGTTGAAGAGGGCATAGGGGGCATAGAGGAAATAAATGGTAAGAGAAAAAAAAAAAACACACTACAGGAGAAATTATAATTAAGTAAAAATATAAAAAATGTAAAACAAATTTAAAAAAGTTCTCCAGCGTGTACTATATTTACATAGTATAATGGTGACAGAAAACTGTTTAACATTTTCATGACTTTTAAGTTTCTGAACCCTGAGAAAGAAGATGCCTACTAAGAAGGGGTCCTGGCAGCAAACTAGGCTCAAATATAAAAGCAGAACCTAGCTGCCATTTTTACACAAAAATGCAAACCGCTTCAGGAGAAAGTCTGCACTAAACTGCTTTCCTGCACTGAGTTCCTGCTATCTGAGCCAGCCTTATAAAGGGGTTCCTGGAATTGTATTTCAACTAAAAGAATTGAGGTTTTCTTTTGACAATCTGAGCTGCATAGCTCTAGCAGTCAGTATTTCCAATGACCAATCAGAGTGGCTCTGTTCTCACCAATCAGGATAGTGCTTTTTAAACCAATCAAACTGTGATGATTTGGAGTCCTCATTTGCATGAGAACTGGCCAATCATGGCTCAGGGGCGGAGACTTCTGTCTATATAACTGAGCTCCCTGGCTTTTTGGGGGGCACCCTTTGCTTCCCCCCCCCCCCCCCCCCCCCCGGAAACTTTTGCGTGCTGTAGGTGAACCGCTGAAGCCGTTCCTCTGGCGTAGACTGCAGCGAAGCCACTGAAGTCGTTCCTCTGGTGTAGATTGCGGCAAAGCCACTGAAGCCGTCCCTCTGGCGTGGATGCAGCGGAGCAGTTGGAGCCGTCTCACTACCTTGGAGTGCGATGGAGCAGCTGAAGCCGTGTCACTGCCGTGGAGTGCGGCGGAGCCGCCAGCGGAGCCGCCAGCGGAGCCGCCAGCGGAGCCGCCAGCGGAGCCGCCAGCGGAGCCGCCAGCGGAGCCGCCAGCGGAGCCGCCAGCGGAGCCGCCAGCGGAGCCGCCAGCGGAGCCGCCAGCGGAGCCGCGGACCAGTCCTTCCTCAGCCCACGCCAACCTTATTTTGGTGCCTTCTCCGTCTGTTGGAAGCTCTGCTGCTGCTTAATTAAGCTCTCCCACTCTTGCTTTGTTTCCACAACCATGGTGTTCTCATAGTCGTGTTGTATCACATTTATGCTGTATGCACTGAATAAAGCTGCTTTCACTGCACCCCCAAACTAGGGATTGACTTACCGCTAATGATCGTTGGTTGACAAGTCAAAATTAATTTACTGCACATTAGTAATCTCCATGCCTGAGTTGCCATTGTGTTGGGAAAAAAAGAGCTACATAATATGTTGTCCAAAAGCATTGCCTTAACAGTGTGGTGATTGCAAGTGGGGTGGCGGTTGAAGAGGGCATAGGGGGCATAGAGGAAATAAATGGTAAGAGGAAAAAAATACCAATCATTGTACAGGAAAAGTTATAATTAAGTAAAAATACAAAAGTAAAAAAAAAAAAGTCCTCCAGCGTGTACTATATTTAGATAGTATAATGGTGACAGAAAACTGTGTCACATTTTCCTGACTTTTAAGTCTCTGAACCCTGAGAAAGAAGATGTCTACTAAGAAAGGCTCCTGGCAGCAAACTAGGCTCAAATATAAAAACAGAACCTAGCTGCCATTTTTACACAAAAATGCAAACCGCTTCAGGAGAAAGTCTGCACTAAACTGCTTTCCTGCACTGAGTTCGTGCCATCTGAGCCAGCCTTATAAAGGGGTTTCTGGAATTGTATTTTAACCAATAGAACTGGGGTTTTTCCCTGTACAATCCATGCTGCATTGCTTTATCCCTCAGCTATTTCAATGACAAATCAGAGTGGGTCTGTTCTGACCAATCAGGACAGTGCTTTTTGGGCCAATCAAACTGTGAGGATTTGGAGTCCTCATTTGCATGAGAACTGGCCAATCATATAGCTCAGGGGCAGGGACTTTTGTCAATATAGATGAGCTCTGCTGCGTTGGGGAGCATATTTTCCCTTTCCACTGAGCCTTTTCCCCTGCTGGAGCTGAAACACTGAAGCACTCTTCCTGGAGCAGAGTGGAGCTGCAGCAGGAGCACTAGCATTTAAGCAGGAGCTGTGGAGCTTCAGCTAGGGAGCTGGAACTGCCCCTCCTCACTCCAGGGTCACCTTGTTTTGAGGCCTTCTCACAGACATGCTGTTTCAAGCTAGGCTGCTTCATAATTAAGCTATCACACTATTGAGCTGGTCCAGAGGCATGCTGTTCTCATAGGCATTACATTTAGATAACAGATTAGTTTGTACTGAATAAAGTTTCTTTCTTTACTGCGCCCCCAAATCGGGGTTGAATTGGTGCCAAGGACCATGGGTTGGTGTCAAAATTATTTTATTGCACATTAGTAACCTTCGTGGTGGACTTCCCATTGAGAAAAAACAGCAACACAGTAAGTATACGTGAGTCTGTAATCATATAATAAATGTTTGAATAAATAAATGTCAACTGAAGGTCATTGGCACCAATTGAACAGCGACAGGAATGTCAAATTTGGGGTGAAGGGAGACTATTTAGAGCAAGCAGCTCAATTGTGATATAGTACAGCTTGGAGGCAGCCTTCAGGCAAAGAGGCGCACAGTCCAGTGTTACAGCTTAGACCCTCTCCAGCTAGACCAGGCTGCTCTGCTCAGTTCTGCTCCAGTCTGCTCTGCTTTTGCCAAGATGGCTTTGCTTGGGCCTGCCGAGACAAAATATCTCCACTCTGCTCTGGGGAGTATCTTTGGTGTTTTAACTGCAGCCGCAAAAATATAGTCTTAGGTGGGAAGGGAAAGTACGCTGTGCCAGCCAGAGGGAGCCGACTGTAGAGAAGTCCCTCCCCCTCATCCCTGATTGGTCTGTTCACATGCAAATAAGGACTCCAAATCTTCCTAGTTTGGTTGGTCCAATAAGGATTGTCCTGACCGGTTGGAAAGGAGCTGCTCCAATTGGTCAGTGAAAATGCTAATGGAGATATAGCTGCTCAGCTCTGATTAGATGTGGGAAGACTCAGTCCTATTAGTGGAAATACAATTCCAGGAGCTCTTTATGAGATTTGGCTCAGCCAGTAGGAACACAAGCAGTTTAGTGCTGGAGGCAAGCAGTTTAATGCAGGCTTCTCCCTGAAGCCTGGCTTTTGTGACAGGCCCCTCTTTAGCAATGACTGCTAGGCTCTGCTTTATTTTTCTTAAATTTTAAGCCCACTTAGCCACCAAGGGCCGCTCTTGGTAGGTATTTTGTTCTTGGGTTTGACATAAAAAAGTGGTGACTAGAGAAAAACTGCCTTTTTAAAATTATTCCAAATAATATATGTAGATACCCTGCTTCCATGAAATGAACCTAAATTCCAACTCACGCTTGAGAGCAGGGCCCAGTAAGACTCAGTTCTAAAGAATAGTGTAGATGAATGGAAAACAGTTACTCTACACCGAATAAACTGGGCAAACACCACCTTAACCTAGTGATGAAGTTCAACATGGTCAGTGACCCGTGTGATGGCACATGGGTATCATATCCTCCCAGATAGAACGTGACAAAAAGGGCACTTCAACTCTGCGGTATTCTTTCTCAAAACCCATACATCTAATCATGAGAAAAATAACAAACTACCTGACTCCCTCAAGACTGTCAGAGTCATGAAAACAACCTGACAGTTCCTTAAAGGTTAAACTGAAACTTAACATAGGACCCAGCAATTCTAGGTACACAGTGCAGAGAACTGAAAACACATGTCTAAATAGAAACTAGTATACAAATGTACATAGCATCAAAACTCATCATAACCAAATGGGACACCAATCAAATGCTCAGGAATTAATGAATAAACAAAATGTGTACATCATTTGGCAATTAAAAGAAATGAAATACTGCCACATGCTACAATAGGATGAACCTTGAAAGCATGGTGCTAGTGAAAGAAGCTAATATTCCAAAGACGAGATATTGTATGATTCTACTTATATGACATGTCCAGAAACAGGCCATCAGTATAGCCGTACCCAAGGAATGCCCCTCTTCCACCCAGATTTTCAGAAATCTCCGCTGGGGTGCTTGGGCCACAGACCCTCCCTCCCTCCCTCCTTCCCTCCTTCAGGCTTTGATGTTCAAGCTGCAGTTAAGGCTTCAGTCAGGAGGTGGCACCAAGGTACCGCCATTTTCAAATTCCTCTACAAAGTTTATTCCAGGAGCAAATTATAATACCCTCCCTTAAAATCCAGCCTACGAACCTACGCAGAGAATGATTCTAATTCTATCTGAAAATAAGGTAGGTGTAAAAGAATACTATAAAGACATATGATCTAGGACTTGCACCCGATGAAACACCAGGTAGCAGTAATGCGTCCTAGCAGTCCCTGACGTGGGGACTGGGGAGGGGAGGGATGACTGAGGGAGCATGGGGCAGAAGAGCAGGGTCTGGGCAGCTATGCCCATAGTGTCCTGGACGGGGATGACAGAAAGAGTGTGTGAAGGACTCGGCAGCCTGTACGGGGCGGGGTAATAATGGAGGGTGAAAGCCCTGCTCTCTGTAAGGACGGTCTTGTACATCAACAGACACTGATGAGAGAGGAGATAAATCAATGAATGCGAAGTAGATTTGGGGTCATTAGCAGAGGGAACTGCTTTAATATACATATGAATCTTTCAAAGAGAATTGACATCTTAGTAAACAAACCGTTTCATGATATTCTTACTCTTTTCAAATTGTACTCCTCTTCAGTTAAAAAGAAAAAATGATGTGATGCCACCTGGAGGCCAGGTCCAGGATTGCAGCTCAGAGAGTCTCAGACCAGGGGCCTGAGCAAGGGGGCGAGGGTGGGATGGAGGTTTGGAGGTTGGGAGCTTGACTTTGTGGGTACAGCCAGCGTTTCTTGATTTTCACTTTACTGGAGCAATCCTTCTGTATCCATCACTGTTCTAGGATAGAAAAGCACATTTTCTGGGATATCTAACCTTAAGAGTGGAAGTCCAGCACCGGTACAAAGTGAGGGTAAAGTTGCAACTGTGAATGTGTTTTTCAGCCAATAGAGGTAGAGGGAATGTAGAAACACAGACACACACACAGAGTCAGTTCAGTTTTTAAAAATCTACTTAATTTCCCCATGAAAATGAACAAAATGAATACTTTTCCAAAGTAATGAAAATATGTGTTCATTATCTTTGTTGATCTGTTCACAAATATTTTCTCTTTTCAAAGTTTTATCCAAGTTCCATTCTTCCTGAATACAAGATTGTAAACAATATACAAAAGCATATGTATAAACTAAAAATTTCCTGCATCTCTCTCTAGTGCTGCTTTTACCCCCTGACCCAAAGAGGTCTGTCTGTTGGATATGGAGATTGGGACATTCAGAGCCCTGGAAGCATAAAGACAAAATGGAAAAATGTTACAACAATTCCAGAGTGAGCTGCTCATCAGGAGACAACAAAAAGTGTTGCTTTGAGTTACACATACTCCTCTAATGTCAGTGCCCTGCTATGAGTATTGTTCATAATAATGGGTTATGTAAATAGCTGTTAGGATGGAAGGAGATGAAATATAAAGTACATTTTCTTTTTTAAAAAATATATCTTTATTGATTTCAGAGAGAGGAAGGAAGAGGGAGACAGAGAAAGAGAGGGAGAGAGAGAGAGAGAGAGAGAGAGAAACATCAATGATGAGAGGGTCATTGATCGGCTGCCTCCTGCACACCCCTGACTGGGGATCGAGCCCGCAACCCGGCATGTGCCCTGACCGGGAATCGAACCATGATCTCCTGGATCCCAGGTCGACACTCAACTGCTGAGCCACGCCTGGCCGGACTAAAGTACATTTTATTTTCTTTTTTTTTTTTTCTTTTTTAAAAATATATCTTTATTGATTTCAGAGAAAGGGAAGGAGAAGGAAAGAGAGAGATAGAAACATCAATGATGAGAGAGAATTATTGATCAAGCCCGCAACCCAGGCATGTGCCCTGACCGGGAATCGAACCCCAATCGCCTGGATCCTAGGTCGACGCTCAACCGCTGAGCCACGCTCGGCTGGGCAAAAGTACATTTTCTTAAAGCAGGTCCATACATATCAGTTCCCTTCCTCTTATCACCTGTCCCAGGGCAACACCTGAGCTTCTGTTCGAGCCCAATTTCCCCCTTCCAGGAGCAGCACATGGATGCTTCTTGACACAAGGGCAGCATTTCATCTCTGTCATCTTTGTCATCCAGAGGGGTTGTGGAGGGCCATCCCCTTGGGACCACAATACCAGGGAATGTGATCTGATAATTTCTCCTGTCATGGAAGCTCATCTTCCAAAAGAGAGGCTGCTCTGTGTCCTCTAGAAAGGGCAGGGATGGATTCCCGTTCCCATCCTGTCACTTATCTGGAGAGTGGCATAGGCTCTGTCAACCCAAAGTTCGTCATCTGTGAGGTGGGACTCAGGCTAACTTTGGGATAGAGCTGTCCTGAGGAGTAAATGAGAAAACCTGCCTGAGTATATGGCGTGTGGTGAGACTTCAAAGGACTTTAAGTGCTGGGACACAGCAGTGGAGACTGGCTGAGCCAGGGGGCCAAGGCAGACATTGTGAAAAGTCATTTCTCATTGTTTCTCCTATTGAGAAGCTAGAAGTCTTTTATGAAGGAAGAAAAATATCTTTCTGACATGCAATGAGTTCAAATTTTTGGAGACACAAGATGCTCTGCTTTCAGGGGTGACTCTGAAACTCTTAAGAGCTGCTCCACATCTGCCTCTAAGCAGACCCTAATCCAGTTCCCAGGTTGGGAAGACAATTCTCTGACTTACCTGGTGAGCTCAGTGAGAGATCACACCAGGCAGTGAAGTGTGGTGACCGCCTTACTGCTGCTCCTGGCAGGCTCCCTACATTAATATATTTGTAGGGAAATTCTGGACCTGTCCTGCTGCCATCAGTGCCGGGGTGCTCAGATCATGCATTATCCAGCCACATCACACCAGGATTTCAGCCATCTGCTACCTCCCTGAGTGGTAAAAATCCAAGAACTATTACCATCTCATTGATACACAATTATCCATTTTTTCATGTCCTCACCAATATATAAATGTATATTGAACTTGCAAAATCCATACTGTTCCACTGGAGGCATCCTATTAACCCTATTGTGCAAGTAAGAGAAAAATATGGGCAAATTCAAGAGTTAAATCTGATGAGATAGCTTCTGTATATAAACTTTTTTTCTATTTTTATTGATTTTTAGACAGAGAAAGAGAAACATCAATTGGCTGCCTCCTGCATGCCCTCTACCAAGAATCAAGCCTGAAACCCTGGCCTGTGCCCTGACTGGGAATCAAACTTGCAACCTTCTGGTACACAGGGTGATGCCCAACCAACTGAGCCACACCACCAGGGCTCCTGTATATGAACTTTAAAACTTGCTCAAGTTTCAAGAAATTGAAAAAGAAAAAAAATTTTTAACCCTCCTTAGTCCCATCACCTCCATTCAGCTACAAAATCAGTATTTCTGTCTTTCACCCTTTAAATCAAAGTTCCAGAAAGAGATTTCTACGTTTTCTGTTAACATTCTTTACTTCCCACTAACTCCTTATCTCACAGTACTGTAGCTTTTGTACCCATGACTGCAATGAACATAACCTCACCAAGGTCACAAGTCACCTTTTTGTCACTAGGTCTAGCTATTTTGTACAAATATATTAACATACTTAGTGTTATTAACGACTATCTAAAATATGCATCCTTGTGCAGACTGCTCCAGTCAATTAACAACAAATCTTTGACAGGCTCCCAGGCCCTGGAGCATGACATGCTGGGTACAAACCCAACCTGTCCTGCTCCATAGTGGTGCAGCCCTTAGGTCTCTGTCCCTCAGTTTATCATCTATAAAATTGGGATAAGCAGCAGTGTCTACCTCATAGAGATGAACTGAGCACTGGAATGACTCACACATAAAAAGCACTTAGTACATAACATGTTTTAGCCAATTTTTTATTTTTCTCTATCTTTATTGGTATTACTAGCCCTGCAGCCATGAAATAATAAGATTTAGACTGATGTTTATTCACAGTCAGTGCATTGAAGGGATGCTGTTGCTGCCCGGCCGGGCGTGGCTCAGTGGTTAAGTGTCGACCTAGGATCCAGGCAATCAGGGTTCGATTCCCGGTCAGGGCACATGCTTGGGTTGTGGGCTCGATCTCCAGTCAGGGGCTTGCAGGAGGCAGCTGATCAATGACTCTCTCATCATTGGTGTTTCTAACTCTCTCTCTCCCTCTCCTTTCCTCTCTCTGAAATCAATAAAGATATTTTTTTTTTTTAAAAAAAAGGGGGATGCTATTGCTGAGTGTGTTAGTTTCCTACAGTTGCCATAACAAATTACCATAAACTTTCATAGCTTGAAACAGAATTTTTTCCTCTCACATCTCTGGAGACTAGAAGTCCAAAATCAGGATATTGGTGAAAACATGCTTCAGCAGCACAACGCCAGTCTCTTCCTCCATCTTACAGGGTCTTCTTCTGTGTGTGTGTGTGTGTGTGTGTGTGTGTGTGTGTGTGAATCCCCTCTCCTTTCTCTAATGAGGACAAGTCACTGGTTTTAGGGCCCACCCTAAATCCAATAATATCTCAACATCACTTACATCTTCTAAGACCACATTTCCAAATTATGTCACATTCAGAGGTATAGGTGTTTGAGGCTTGGGCCTATCTTGTTGGGGACATAATTCAACCTACTACGGTGATATAAGCAGGTTAAAAAAACTGAAATGCGATCTTATCTTTTATACATAAGTATATGAATATATCTATACATGCATAAATATAAAAATTCCTGCCTAAGAAAACTTCTGGTAGAATATAATGCAGATGAAAACGTTAGCAGGACTTACCTTAGGGTGTCATGTTTGGGGTATTATCATCTCCTTATCTATGTTCTGTATTGTTGTTACCTATAATAAACAGCTATTGCTCTTGTAAATATACAAAATAATAAAATCACTGAGAAAGATACGCAATCTCCACTCCACCCACAGGAGAGCTGTTACTTTATTTTTTTATATATATTTTTTATTGTTGACAGTATTACAGATGTCCCCCAATTGCCCCCCTGCCTTTGTCCCCTGCTCCCAGCCTCTGCCCCACACCGGGCCGGGGCTCTAGATGGGGGCGGTGGGAGGGGGAGTGCGGGGCGGTAGGGGGCGCCTGGTCGCCACTCTGGGTGGGGAGGGGGTCCAGGAGGCTTAGGGTCCTGGAATGTGGCAGAAGGTCACTATGTGGCAGGAAGAAGCGAGGCTGGGGAGAGGGGGAGGGAGGCAGGGGTCCCTCTTTAACCTCGTCCTGAGCAGGATTTTGTAGATCCTCCAAAATCCAAAAGCTGTCACTTTAGACTGGGAGCACCCCTGAGGCACAGGGAGACAAGGTGTTGGGGAGCCTTATCTCTTCCACAGGACTCAGTAGAACAGGGCTCAGTTCCCCAAATTCCAACCACATTGCTTACTATCAATATTTTAAATTCCTGCCTATTTAACTGGGAAAAAAGATGTACCTCAGTTCGTTTTATTTTGCTGTGCCCTGACAAACAGTAAGGGTGAGGGTCTTACCAACTGAGAAGCAGTAAGGTAACTGGTTAGATGGGGAGCTCGGCAGCCACACAGAATCTGCTGGCATCTTAGTCTGGTGACAGGCTACCCTGCCCTCACTGTCTCAGTTGCCTGATGTTTCACGTTGGGCTACAAGAGCACATCCTCAGGCTATCATGAGGGTTAAATGACTAAGGGTATGTCAGCACCTACAACAGCCTGGGCATTGAGGAGTCAGCAGTTAATTCACCATTATTATCATAGCAGAATGGATCACTAGAGATTCTCATTGGATTGGATTAGATGCCTACTGAGTGCCGGGCACTGTCAGTGCAATTGGATTTTCATTATTATACAGACTTATATTGATTGGATTCACAGTGTGGTGCTTAACATAAAAAAGTAGTTTACAAAACTATAACTAGGATATCATGTCATTGCTATTGTCAAAAATGAATAGTTATATTAGCATAGTAGAATTTCTGGGGGGGAAATATATATATGATCAAATTATGACGGTGCTTCTCTGTGAGAGATAAATTTTTAAAGGTTTTCAATAATTTTTTTCCTTTTGTGCATTAGCCATTGGTTGTAGAAGGGAATAAAATAATAAGAATAAGTATATGTCTCCAGCCCTTCACACAGGAAAGTGGTTCAGGGTCAGAATGGGAAGCACCCCCAAGCTCAGAGAACTAGGTACAAAGATGTCCCAGAAGTAATTTATGAATCTACTCCGTGACAGTCCCAGTTGGACAGGTTCAGGGACATTACAGATGCGTAGGGGCAGGGCAAGCATGTCTCTCAAGTAAACCTTACATTCCACGGTCAGATGTCACCACATGCCGGGAATTAGTAAAGGTCACGCTATGAAAGCAGTTTCACAACATGCTTCTTTCTGATCTTTCCCAAGTAAAATGCACTGAACTGAAAGCAGGCTCATAGGTTTAACCACCCAGTTAGCCAAACAGTCAATGCTGCAGGGGAGGAAAAGGGGGAGGGTCTATAGGAGATTGTTCAGAGCTCAGCCCCCCAGGTTCCAGAGGGGAGAAAGCTCCAGTAGCTGGATTCAGGGGACATGTCCAGTGAGGAGGGGCTCATTCAACCAGGACAATAGGAGCAATCCATACATGGGAATGAAAACACCTTTGAGCGCCTTCCTTGTGCATTCAAACTAATAAAAGGAAAGGAAATATACACATGCCCTGCCACTGTAATACAAAATCAGCAAGTTTGAATTGGGAGCATTCCTAAACCAACCTAGAGATGTGGGTGTTAGTCTGCACATAGGAAAACTGCCTTCAGTCACTGTCTTCTTTCACCAGGATGGCCCAGATTAGGCTCCGGATGTACAGGCCTAGGGGAGTAACTGTGTGGATGAGACACAGAACATTAGGCCTCGCAAAGGGGAAGATGTTTCATGTTCAGGAGACACTGAGACATTGTGTAGGGCTAGCTGCTGCCTGGGAACTCTAAGACTTTGTACATAACAGATTTTAAAAGTCTCAAAATAAACTGATGAATAAAATAGATCCAGAGACATAGAAGCATGGAACAGACTGAGGAATCTGAGGGGGAGGCTGGGGTGGGGGAGTGGGTGGGTAGAGATTAATTGAAGAACTTATATGCATAAATGCATAACCCATGGACACAGACAATAGTGTGGGGAAGGCCTGGGTGTGGGGCAGAGGCAGGGTGAAAGGAGTCAATGGTGGAGGGGATCAATGGGGGGAGAGGGGGGACATCTGTAATACTTTCAACAATAAAGATAAATTTAAAAATAATAGTAATAAGAATAATAAATTAAAAGTCCCTGAAAATAATATCTGCTGATTCTGTTCATGCTCCCTACCACAGATTAAGAAAGTGTGTGTGCCTACTGGGGGTGCTCTGACAGAATATACATGGCATGACATTCATAACATATATTTCCTTTCTTGCTCCTTCAAATCCCAACGATCTCTATGACTTGGTCATGTTTAAGTCATCTCTTTTGTTGGGGGGAGAACACAAGGGAGACCAGACATGTATTTGTTAGAGTTGTACAGTATTCCATGTTGGATACTTTCTATTGGTTTGTTCACTTCTCCTCACATCTCTGTGAGATATCAATGTACCCATTTTATAGATGACTCAGTACAGAGTCACACACATCTACTTAAGGGTATCTTTCTTCATTTTCTACAGGCTATTTTTTCCCAATGAACAGACTTAATTTTTAGAAACAGGAACAAAAAGTTTTCCTCAAAGCAGATTATGAAAAATAACTCTTTTGTAATCCCAATGCTCTTTGAAAAAAATTGTATGCAGAGAAAAAAAAATGAAAGGACACATAGGTGGTGTCATTTCCTACTTGCTCCTACATCTACATCTGATTTACTAAATGTGAATTAGATGTCTACTGTGTGACAGGCACTGTCAGTCCAATTCCACATCTGCATTCCATGCCTTCTCTATCTTGATCTCTACACCTAGAGCAAGAGATGTTAGTGCCCACCCAGGGAGTCGTGAGGTGTGACCCCAAACACACTCCATTCCAAGCAAGTGTAGTTCAAGCTTGATCTTGAGTCCTGAAACCCAGCATCTAAACAGGAAATAATGGGGTTGAGTGGGGAGAGGTTATATCTGAGAAAGTGAGGCAACATGTAACCCGCACCTCTGTCCCCTTGCACAGCTCTAAAAGGCTACTCTCTTTCCTGATGACAGCTCATTCCCAGATAGAGAGTGAAGAACGAGGTCACGCTGGTGTGGTTTCAGTCTGGTTCTCTCATGGGTGCAGACTAGAGATTTTACTTTCTCTTACGTCCTTGCCTATGTTATGTGGTAGATTTCAGTATGGATATTGCATCTCTCTACCCCTAGGAGAGTGGTCCCTCCCATTTAGTTGACTGAGGGGTCCACCCGAGGTGACATGGCATTTCTGCTTCATTTAAGACCTTGTTGCCCAGTTGTGGGGGCCTGGGCCCAGATCCACAGGAGACAGAAAGGGTAGAGGCCAAGTTCCCAAAGACAAGCACAGACTAGGACCCTGACCTCAAGATCTAATTCTCCTGATTTACTGGGATGGTTTTCACAGATTTCTCACCTCAGGGTTCCATCTCCTCTCAGGGTTCCTTTTATTGCTGACACCCTGTATAATGCACCTCTCTCTCCTGTCCACAGGAGTACACCACAATGAAATACCATTATAATCTTTTGGTGCAGAAAACTTTACCAACTATGACTAATTAGGGAAATTTTACCAACTATGAGCAATTAGGGAAAACAATAATGTATTCCATTTCATTTAAAAATTACATGGCAAAAGCAAAAAACATAAGCAAGTTAAATGAAAAATTTTAATTGGGGAAAATATTTACATCTTACACAAAAACAAAGGGTTATAGCCCTAATTCGTAGAAAGCTCATAAAAAAATGAGGGCAACAAACAATCAAAACAAAACACCATGAAAGAAAAAAGGGCAAGAAACCAAACAGGTATTTCACCAACACAAGGTCCTTAAACATATAAAAATTGTTCAACCTAACTTATGACAAGAGTTACAAAGAAAAAAAAAACTACCTCTTCTCAGTGATTGTGAGGAAACAGGCATGTCCATGCATTGTTGGAGGTAATGTGAGATGGTGCAACTCCTTTGGAGGGGATTTGATACTATCTAGTAAAATTACGCAGGACCAGTAATCTCTCTTCTAAGAATCTAACCCGAAGAAAGAATGCAAAACACAAAACGGTATATTCACAAGGTCATTCCTTACAGAAATTTTCATAGCAGCAGAAAACGAGACATAAGACAGATGTCCACCAATAGGGTCCATCTACATCCTAGAGAACCTTGCAGGTAGGAAAGCAAAGAGGAGTCCTTCTTTGTACTGCTGTGGGGTAATTTCCAGGATACACTGATCAGTGAAAAAAGCCAGGTGCAGAAAAGTGTGTTTTGCTGCTACTGCTAAATACAGTATCCACGAGGCACACGTGACTATTTAAATGTAGATGAGTTAAACTAAAAATTCAGTTTCTTAGTTGCAGTAGCCACATTTCAGGTATTCAACACCCATAGGTAGCTAGCTAGTGGTTACCATCTTGGACAGCACAGAAGCAGGACATTTCATTTCTGCAGAAATTTTTATTGCACTGGTGTAGGATATTGCCACCTATTATCTATGAACCAGGGAGAACACTAATTACATACTATAATAGATTACATTTTTCCAGACTGGAAGAATAAAACAAAAACTGATAAAAATGATGACCTATAAAGTGATAGAAGGGCCCAGGATGGAAGCAGATGATGCATATTATCTTAGAAATATAATACAGATTTACAGGCCCCGTTCTATGAAAAGGGCGAGGACACAATGACCGCCCCAGCAGCAATGAGCAACTCTAGTCCCCGGATTGAATCCTCTAAACACATTTCCCACTGAAAGCAACCAGGCTTCCTTGGAGAAATGGTTGATTCCCGGTCTGGGTAGAGATTGTACCAGATGAGTGTGGATCAAACTCTCATACCAGAAAGCATGTCAAAGACACAAAAGTTAACATGAAGAGGCCCCCACAGGCCAAAGATGGAACAATTTAAACATCAAAAACATTAATGTCTGCTCTGGATTAAAACATCAAATATATAAACACCTAGAGCTTATGATGACTCTAAAATTAAGCAAAACACCAAAACCAACTCATTGTTCCCCTTTAGAGGATTCCAAGAAAACAACTCATTATTTTGAAAACTAGAAATACTGCAAAAGAATTTAGTTATTTATCCTTCCCTTCTGTGTGGACCATACCACAGGGCAACCTTTTAGTTGATGACAGGAAGTTTGTTTCATAGAACTCCAGCTAATAAATGCAGAAGAAAGTATAGAAGTAAAACATTACCCTTTTAAAACCTTTAATAAAATGTAGATCCAGACAACAATCTTTAAAATACTACAAAAAGCCTGAGTTAAAAGGTAGACTGGAACTTTCATAAGGGATGGATCTGGGTGACAACATCTGAACCCAGTGATCAATCTCAATGACTCAGGAGGAGAGACAAGTGGCCCGTGCAGAGTTTTCTAATGCATGCAGCACTAAAGTACAACACAGCTAAGGTACTCTTTCCTAAAGACTGAATCTGAGCAAGATCTATATGTAATGATCAATTTAAACCAGAGGGGCAGAGTAAACAACACAGAGATACAATCCCGGAATCTAAACTGCAAATTCCACAGAACAAAGACCCATTTTGTTAAGCAAATAAATGGGAGATTAAAAAAGAGCTGAGGCCATTCAGATAAAAAGAGACTTAAGATTTCAGAGAAATTAAAAGCCACATTGAGATACCCCCCACCATAAGCCTACAATCAAATACAAAAGAGAAAATGACAAATTGTCTAATGCATAGTAACTGTGATGATTATTACCTTTTTGTTTTTTATACTTATGATCATCCCCTTTTTCTTAAGTAAATACACTCTGTACGTGGAAAAATACCTAATGAGGTATACTTCCCACCAAAATGATATGGTCCTGAACTAACATCACCCACCATGGGCTAACAAAGCTCAAGAAATGTCTCTTTCTTCTTCCTAACAGTACTGGTTAGGAGCGTGGGCTCTGGAGACAGACCAGGTTCAAACCCAAGTTCTGTCACTAATCGCAAATACAGTGTACTGACTAGAAGAAAACAAGTGTGTGTTTTAAAAAAAAAAAAGCATTGGCTTGTTTTGGGTTTTTTAAGTGTAGACGAAAATGGGGCTGTGTGGAAAGTAACCTCACAGGGTTATCTGATCAAAAACTCCTAACTGGGAACCTCATGGTGGGTAGTCACACCTCAGGCATCTAACCTCTTTAGAAAAAGGCTTATCTTTGTCTTAAGCAAGCCCTGTCCATTGTTTCTACACATCTAGGTTATTGTACCTTTGAAATGCCCCCTTTCAGATCTCTCCTTCTAAAGCCTGCAACAGAGCACATGTTAACTATCCTGTTATATCATCAGTCTTGCAAAATCTCCCACTAGATGTAATCTTCTTTCCATTCCCTCCTTAATCTCAAATGCATAAAGAAACTACAAACTCTTATTCTCCTAAGCATTTATCTCAGTCTGTTGAGATCTTGCTTCCAGGTATATCCTCTGTTTAGCTCAAAAACTTTTGTGAAGATTCTCTGTAGGTTTGGATGTTTTTACATTGACACAAGGAAAATGATCAGGAATTACATCACTTTAAAAAATCTACTGTAGAGAGCCCGGCCAGGTGTGGCCCAGCGGTTGAGCATCGACCTAGAATCCAGGAGACCGGCCAGGGCACATGGCCGGGTTGCGGGCTCCGTCCCCAGTGAGGGGACGTTCAGGATGCAGCCGATCAATGACAATTCTCTCATCATTGATGTTTCTATCTCTCTCCCTTCCTCTCTGAAATCAATAAAGATCTATTTAAAAAATAAATAAAATAAAAAATAAAAACTCTACTGTAGAGACATTGGGAACCCTGGAATAGTGAGGAAAAAAACCCTCTCTGTGCTTCAGTTTACTCTTCTGTAAGTGGGGAAAACAATCATTCTTACCTCATTAAAAAAAATTATATAAATGAAGCCACTTCAAAATGGAGCCAGAGCTGCCATCCCAAAGGAACTGCCTTGCAAGTTTTATTCCTCAAATGTTTGGAATGTTCAACCTGGGCAAAATAACCTTTGGACTGAGCCTAAAGTAGCACTGTATTCCAAGCAACTGTATGCAAAGATAACAGGAAAGCAGACATTATGACTCTGGGAATGAAAATTAAAGACATTCTTTAGAATTAGCGTCACTATGTTCATTTATCTGCATCAGTAGAAATTCTTCCTTAGTACATTACCACCAACAGAAATTCCTTGCTTTTATTATGTGTGGAAGAAAAGGGAGTGCTGTAATAAATCATAAATTCCAAACTGGGCAGGTCATGGTGAGTAGTCATGTCCCAGGCCTGTAATTTCTTTTATTTCTTTTTTCTTTTAATCCTCACCTGAGGATATTTTTTCCATTGCTTTTCAGAAAAAGTGGAGGGGGGGGAGAGAGAGAGAGAGAGAAACACATCCATTGGCTGCCTCCTGCACAGGCCCTAACTGGGGGTGGAGATTGAGCCTGCAACCGAGGTACATGCCCTCGGCTGGAATCAAACCCGGGACCCTTCAGTCTGCAGGGCCGATGCTCTAACCATTGAGCAAAACTGGCTAGGGCTATAACTTCTTTCTTTTAAAAAAATATGTTTTTATTGATTTTTGAGAGACGTGAGAGGGAACGAGAGAGAAACATTGATCGGCTGCCTCCTGCAGACCCCTTCCTGGGGATCAAGCCTGCAAACTAGGCATGTGTCCTGATCAGGAATTGAATCAGTGACCTCTCAGTGAATGGAATGACACTCAAGCAACTGAGCCACACCGGCTAGGGATAGGTCTATAATTTCTTTAGTGAAAGGTTTTTAAGCCAGCCCTGTCCATTGTTCTGTGCATCTAGATTAACACACCTTTGAAATGCCAGAAGTAATACCCTTCCCTAAATGCATGAGCACCCTTAAATACTCAGAAACCTAAGCATATACGTTCTTTTTTACAGGCAAAAGAAAAGAAACCATTATTTGTACAGTTGATCCTGGAAAATATATGGAGTTTGTATGATGCTGCCTTTTAAATGCCGTCTTTTAATTAAGAGAGCACATAATCCACCTGGCCAGTGTGGCTCCGTGGTTAGAGTGTCAGATGCTCACAGAAGGGTCTTGGGTTTGATTCCCAGTCAGGTGCACGTGCCTGGGTTGCAGGTTTAATTCGAGGTCGGGTGCATGCAGGAGACTACCAATTGGTTTCTCTCTCCGCTTTCCTCTCTCTAAAAATGAATGGAAAAAATATCCTCGGTGAGGACTACAAAAGAGGGAGAGGGAGAGAACACATAATCTTGTTAACTATCCTGTAATTCAATCCCATCTTGCTCTCTCCCACCTTCATAAAATCTATCTTATGTTCCCTCCTTAATTTCAAATGCATAAAAGAAAGTACAAAACTGTCCTTCTCCATTGCGTTTTACATTTTGCTTCCCGGCATATATCCTCAGTTTGGCTCAGATATACTCCTATAAAAATTCTCTAAAGGTTTGCACATTTTTTTACACTGACACATGTAATTCTTGCCCTTCCCTTTCTCATAAAATACCCCTTGCCTTCACCTCCTAATCAGAACACGATTTGGGTTTCTGCCTAATCAGTGCTACCTTAAGAGTGTGGGGAGGAACACAATTTCTTCTACCCCCAAGGTTCTTCTGGCTGGTCTAACAGTCAAACAGTCATGAGACAGATTAGCAAGAGAAAATAACCAAATTTAATACATACATATGTGTGGGAACCCCACATAGATAAGCGAGTCAGAGGCCCTACCTGCAGGACAGGTTCAGAGCTAGAGAGGGGGATTGAGGTGTATAAGGCATCCTGAGCTAAGAGTGAGGTAATGAACCCCCGGGCTTCAAAGGGTTATTGCAAGATGATAAGAAGAAGAGATGTTTAGCAAATAGAAGTTTTCCCTGCCATACAGGTGGGTCAAAAACGTCATGGCTGATAATCTCTTATTATGAGCTAGGCCTCTAATTCAAGTTCTTCTAGATAGTTGAAGGAACAGGCAGAAGTTTCTCTTGAGCCTGAAGCCTTTATTGCCTTTAGTTGAAAACAATCTGCATACCACTGAGGCACATCTTCGGGTGAGTCATTCTGGACTCCCACAATAGCTATTCTATTGGATCTCAATTAAAAGTTTTTTACCTCTCACTTTGGCCTTTCATCTTTGGGTTAACAGGTTTTTGTTTTGAGAATTAATTGAACTAATACATGAAAACACTTAGAACAGTGTGAGGTACACAGGAACAGATCAATAAATGCTGCAATTTTTATTAATATATGGAAGTTCAGATTCTTACAGTTTTGATAGTTTTACAAAAAGTTTTCCTGTGGCCCAGCCAGGCCTGGCTCAGTGGTTGAGCATCGACCTAGGATCCAGGAGATCGCGGTTCAATTCCTGGTCAGGGCACATGCCCAGGTTGCGGGCTCGATCCCTAGTCAGGGGCGTGCAGGAGGCAGCCGATCAATGACTCTCTCATCACTGATGTTTCCATCTCTCTCTCTCTTTCCCTCTCCCTTCCTCTCTTTAAAACCAATAAAAATATATTAAAAAAAAAAAAAAAAAAGAATAGAGACCTGAGTACTTCTCCATATCAATGCTTGGGTGGCTCCATGATGGTTCACTGAGGCTGGGCATCCAATCAGAACAGATTTTCTAGCCTCAGTCGGTTTACTCAGTGGTTAGAGCATCAGCCCGCAGACTGAAGGGTCCCGGGTTCAATCCCGGCCCCGGGCACATATCTGGGTTGCAGGCTCAATCCTGGCCCCAGTCGGGGCTGGTTTGGGAGGCAACCAATTCATGTGTCTCTCTCGCTTTGGTGTTTCTCCCTCTCTCTATGTCTCCCTTCCACTCTCTCTGAAAAGCAATGGAAAAAATATCCTGGAGTGAGGATTTAAAAAAATAATAAACAGATAAATAAATAAATAAATAAATAAATAAATAAATAAATAAATAAATATTTTTAAAAAGAACAGATTTTCTAGTGTGGATCCAGGGATAGATGGAGCAGGAATGGGATTCCAGCTTTTGCCCTAATCACAATATACCATGCATTCTCAACAGAGCTGATATTGCCCCAAAGGGGCTGAAATTTGGTTCTTGGGGGAGGATTTTCATAGATATTACAATGGTCTGTGAACTTCCAAAGGGCCACAGTATATAAACAGGTAAACTACATCTGTGGTATTCAAAATTTCACATTCCACTGGGGAATGGGGGTTGGAGGGTGATTAGGCAAAAAATGTCTGAAAAGGCTCCTGGGAGGTGATAATGAAAGAAGTTTAACCAACACTTTATATACACAGTGACCTCTTAAGTAGATGATGGGTGATGGTGATAATAGAAATGAAATCCTGCCCCCCCTGCAGACTCACCCCCCAGAGGTCAAGAGAATTTGGTATAGGGATTATGTGAATTCACTGGTTTTTAAGATAGTAGCTAGAAAGGGATCTGTCAGAACAGGTGTTTCTTCTGAGAAAGATGATACAGAGGGTAGAAAATTAATGTTTACCAAATTAATGTACACAACTGCTACCCTAACTTGTATCTTCCTTAATCTTAACACTTATTCAAGTTACCTATCCTATAATTCAGACCAGGGTAGGATGTGAGGCAAAGTTAAGAAAATCAGGGAAACTGCTTTCAATGTCTACTCAGTAGTGGGACCTGAAATTGATCTAAAGCTTTTCCCATTGTGTCCTGAAGCCACCAGGGATCTGAATGCTCTAATCTTTCTGGGCACTGCCATTTGATGCTCCCCAGGGTATTGTTTAATTATTAATAATGACCTATATTACTTTTAAAGTAGAATGTTATTGCAAATTTTAAGACACTATGAATGGCAAATTTTTCATTCCCACTGCCTCCTACTTCAATTTGGGACTCATGGAGATCTAGGAAGTAAATAAGAAGATACAGCTAAATGGGTTTCTAAAAGCATGGCAAATATTGGAAAATCATAGCAAAATATAACACTGACTGATGGAGCTTTCAATAATGTAGGTGTAGTAGATATCTATGTAGATTTTAATTAAGATATTAATACATAAGGCAAATATAGATTAAGGGGGGAGGGTAAGAAGACTTATTAAAGTGAGGTGTCTACATATCCACTGAAGTAGTCAAGTACTGATTCTAAATACATAGATTATGAAAGTTAAGCAGATAGTTTGTGATCCATAGAGCAACTACAAAAATGTTATACAAAAAGAGATATATTCAAAATCACAATAGAAAAATTAAAATGGAGTACTAAAAAGCATTCAAAAATGCCAAAGGAAGGCAAGAAAGGGGAAAGAGAATAATAAAAAACAGAGGAGACAAACAAAAAATAAATAATAAAGTGGTAGATCAAAATCAAAACATATCGATAATTACATTAATTATCAGTGGTCTTAAATACATAACCAAATGACTGAGATGGTCAGAATAGATATAAAAAAAACCCCAAAAAACACAACAAAAAAAAACAAAAAATGGCCCAACTACATATTGTCTTCAAGAAACTCACTTCAAATATAGTTATATGAATAGCTAAAAAGTAAAAGGATGGATGAAAATGTACCATGCAAGCAATGATCAAATGAATGTAAGAGTGCCTATATTATCACACAATGTAGACTCAAATACAATTATCAGAGATAAAAAGGGTCAGTTGATTCACCAACCTTAACAAACCTTAACAAATTTAAAGAACTGAAATCAAACAGGATGTGTTATCTGACAATAGTGGAATAAAACTAGAAATCAGTAATAGAAAGATAACAGAAAAATCTCCAAGAACTTGGAAACTACATACATATCTAATTAATTCATGGGTCAAAGAGGAATTCTCAAGGGAAATTAAAAATACATAGAACAAAATGAAAATACCAATGAAAACCAACAGCTATCAAAATTTGGGGGTCAGAAAAGAAATAGGCCATTGTCAGGGTTGGGGTGGAGAGAATGGGTTGACTACAACAGAACACAAAATAATTTTTTGGCATGATATCTCAATTGTGGTGATGATTACCCACTCTATGCATTTCCCCAAACTCATGAACTGTATACTAAAAGAAATGAATTTTATTTTGTCTAAATCACGCTTTAATGAAAATAATTTTAAAAGCATGCACCTTGTTAAGTGAAAAACATAAGTACTAGATAATTGTTATTCTGTGATTCCAAATTTGTATATAAAAAGAAATAAATAAACCAGCTCATGAATAGACCAATGTACTTATGTATTTGTATTTCAATATGCATAGAAAAATGTATGCCAACTACAGATCAAATGGCGGCAGTTGTTCCCTCTGAGGCATGGGATGGGGGAATATTGGTTAGGAAAGAGCCTTTTACTTTGTCTGGCTGTGAGGCATTTTAAACCACAGATGAATTATTTATATTTACAATCCATTATGAAACAGCATATATGGAAGGTATTCTGATAAGCAGTAAGGGTACTGAGGGGAACAAATCATATTCAATATACACTTAAAACACATTTGTCTAACTCTTTGTTCCACTAATATCAATGTAGAAATGATAACTAGCTCCATGAGGTTTATGATCTAAAAATGCAATAAATAAAATCATGTTGAGTGGATACAGTTAAAAATCAAAATAAATGTAGTATGTGTTTTTTCTGAATTACAGCTCATTAAGGAAAAATGTTATGCCAAGTAAATAATAATAGTATCTTTTAAAGAATTTCAAATGTTCAGGAACTGTGGCTGGGTGTGATTATAATAGGAAAAATATCAGGGGGGAATATGGGCCTCTTGTCATGAACAGAAGAATTCCTAGGTGTTTCAGATCCAGACAAGACAAGTAGGGCTGTGTGTCTCAGTGACCTCTATCCTCTCTTAGTAGGACCAATAGATTGGCCTGAACCCCATGAAGGATCAGCTGCCCCCCAACTCTTTGCTTTGTGCAATATATTCACTGGGGTAGGAGAATAGGAGAGTCTCACTGGCCAGCCCAAGTCCTGTCACATGTCCTCATAACCACTGTCACCATAGTAACAAGGACACATTTCTGTGACCTCAGCAGCAGAGGCTCCATCCACAAGACTGCTCTTCATGGTTGCTCTGCTCTGTTTACAGGAAGAGTGATATTTCTACTCTCAGAAGTCAACACCTTCCTGGCTGCCAAAAGCAAGTGGGTCCTCACCTGTTTTAAACTCTCCAGTGTCTTGTCAGAACTCAGCAGGTAAAATATAAATTCCTGACAACTGTCTAGAGGGCCCTGCTAGCTCTAACCCCTGCCTTCCTCACTACCTCTATCTGGGACCACTCGCCTTTCACACTCACTCTGCCACACTGTCCTCACTCTATTCCAAAAAGGCCAAGCTACTTCCAACCCCAGGTCCTTTATACATGCTGCTCCCCTTGCTTGGCAATCTCCCACCCTAGCTCTCTCCTTTTCACACTTCAGGTTACCTTTCATTTTATTTTTTAATTTAATTAATTAATTAATTTACTTATTTTATTTTTTTAATTAGTCCTCACCTGAGGATAGTTTCTCCATTGCTTTTTTCAGAGAGAGTAGAAGGGAGAGAGAAATATCGATGTGAGAGAGACACATCGATTGGTTGCTTACTACATGAGCCCTGACGGGAATTAAGCCTGCAACCAAGGTACGTGCCCTTAGCCAGAATCGAACCTGGGACCCTTCAGGAGAGAGAAAATGACTCACTCGAGGTCCTATCAACAGCGAAGACTCAGGCACTGAGACTCAGGCAATATTTCTGACTCTTGCTCCAGTGTCTCTCCCTGCCGATCATGGCTCATCTTTCTGGACCTCCAAGAAGGGCCCAGACTCTTAGCTCATCTGGTATCGGCCTGAATTGAACCTACTGGAACCGAGGAAGTCAGAGCAAAGGCATAACCATTCAACAGAAAAGACTATCTGTTTTTCTCCCACCTCACTCCAACAGACAACTCATTCTTGTGATAGTATTCCTTATTACAGAAATAGCCCTGAAATCTGTTACATAATATACACGAGTGTGTTTGTTCTCCTTTGTTCTTTTAACATCCCCCAAATGTTCTCTAAGACATAGTGATAATCTTAAAGTTAAAACAAAACCTCTTTTAAAGAGAGGAAAAAATGGAATGGGAAGGGAACAAACATTTGTTGCTAGTCTATATGTTCTATATATTCTGTTTGTTACCAGGATAGCCTTTACAGACTATAAGAGTAAGGCTCGGAGAGGTTAAGTACATATTCCAGGGTCACACAGCTAAGAGGAAGAGCTGCTATCATAATCTTCATGTGCTTGACTCAAATGCCTGTGTATGGAACCAGGCATTCAGCCTCCTTTTTAGATGGACAACGTAGAGCAATGGGAACCTCCATACACTAGTTGGACTGTGACCTAGTACATCAACTTTGCAGAGCAATTTGGTCATATGTAGCAGATTGTACCTATCTGATGACACCTCAAATGGACCCACAATTATATACCCAGACCCCTGGCACATGTGCTCAAAAAGATCTGTACAAGAAAGATCTCTGCACTACTCTTTTTTAAAAAAATATGTTTTTCCCAGCCGGGCATGGCTCAGTGGTTGAGCATTGACCTAGGATACAGGCCATCGGGGTTTGATTCCTGATCAGGGCACGTGCCTGGGTTGTGGGCTCGATCCCCAGTCAGGGGCATGCAGGAGGCAGCCAATCGATGACTCGCTCTCATCATTGATGTTTCTCTCTCTCTCTCTCCCTCTCCTTTCCTCTTTCTGAAATCAATAAAAACAGGGAAGGGAGAGGAAGAGAGATAGAAACATCAATGATGAGAGCGAGTCATCGATTGGCTGCCTCCTGCATGCCCCCTACTGGGGATCAAACCAGCAACCTGGGCATGTGCTCTGACGGGGAACCGAACAGTGACCTCCTGGTTCATAGGCTGACTCGCAACCACTGAGCGATGCCGGCCGGGCTGCACTATTATTTTTAAAAGCACAAATCTAAAAACAACACAAACATCCACCAACAGATTGTTCTGGATAAATAAATCATGGTACAATCATACAGCAAAATACAATAAACCAGTCAAAATGTATGAACTAGGGCTATAGCAACTAGAATGTAGATGAAGCTCTGAAACAAAATGTGTGGTGAAAATTGCAAGTTACACAATGACAAATCCATGTGTATAGGCTGGCAAAGACTTTCCTATAAAATTTTATTAGAATACAGATGTTTAGGACCTACTCCAGACTTAATAAATCTCTTTGACTTTCTCTTGGTATATATTTTTACCACATGCCACAGAAAACAAGATTTCTTTGTCAACTGCATTATTCTGGTTTAAGCATATCAGCTCTTTCACTTTAGAAAATTACCATCAATAAATTAACCACTGCCGTTTTAAGCCCATGTCATCTACTCCAATTCTGACACCAATTCTGAAGTATTTTTTTCCCTACCACCCAGCAACTCTCCACCAGCTGGATAACCTACAATTCGACTCAATTATGACACTATCTATCTGGAGACAGTGTCAGATATCACAGATTAAGCACTCAGTCCTACAATATTCTCCTCGCCAATTGAAAGTCCTGTCCTTCTGACCGATCAGCTATAGATTTAGAGTTTCCAACGACCCTCTACTTGGGTTCAATTAATTTGCTATAGACAGAATTCAGAGGAATATTTTACTTACTAGCTTCTGGTTTATTATAAAAAGATATAACTCACGAACAGCCAGATGGAAGTGATGTATAGTGCAAGGTATGTGGGAAGGGGCACGGAGCTTCCTTGTCCTTTTCAGGTGCATCACTCTTCCCAAATCTCCACGTGTTCATCAACCTGGAAGCTCTCAGGCCCCATCCTTTTGGGGTTTTATAGAGGCTTCTCTCTCTCTCTCTCTCTCTCTCTCTCTCACACACACACACACACACACACACACACACACGCACACAATTGATTAATTTGTTGGCTACTGGTGATTGAATTAAATCACTAGCCCCTCTCCCTTCCCGGAAGGTGGGGGAAAGGACGGAACTGAAAGTTCCAACCCTCTAATCACTGGTTCCCGTGGCAACCAGCCCCATTCCCAGTTACCTAGGGGCATCCCAATTCACCTCATTAACATAACAAAAGATACATATTTTTCCCTTTTTGCTGTCTTCACTTAGGAAATTTCAAGGGTTTTTAGGAGCTCTGTGCCAGGAACAGGGATCAAAACCAAATATATATTTCTAATTATAAATCACAACATCGCATCTACAGATTACTGTAATCACATCTACAAATTACTCTAATACTTGCCTGAAGACTCGGAAATCATCCACAGGCCACAGATGTGTTTTCAAGAAAGAACTATCTCAGAGGCCGTCGGAAATGAATGTCAACACAAAGACAAGATGACTGATTTGGTTAGTAAAGAAAACAATGAGCCCTTTTTAGATTTGGACAATGCATTACTTACATAGACCTTAAAAGGATGGGTAGCCAAAGGTAATAGTTCCCCTTGTCCCTCGAGGTGGGAAAAACCAAAGGTGCCAAATGACTGTAACATGGATAATTGGACATCCTGTTTCTGAGAAGTCAATGCTGTCCTGCAGCTGAAGTTGTATATAGCCTACAGCTGCGCCCTGAAGGAAAGAGGTAGAAAGACACATCCCATTAGAATCCAGGAGGCAACAAATAAGAAAGTTTCTGGATAACCTCCCACTAGATAGTGGGGCAGGGAGTGAGTGTGAAACGGTGTGGTGGTAACAGCTGCTCAGAAGCCTTGCTTACTCTTATGCTCTGGGAAGACCAAAAAGCATTCTTTCATGACTTAGATGAGCAATGGTTCAACCCTTGCCTGTATGGCCAATGTGAATACATGTCAAGCTGTTGGGGTTCTGGAAATAAGCTGATGTTAGTGAGCAAAGGCCCACTGTTTGAGGGCCAAAGGAACCAAGACATGGGCCTTTGAGGGAAAAAAAAGTTATTTATTGCTGAGTCGACCCACAGGAGACAGGAGACACCGCTCAAATCTGTCTTCCCAATCTGGGGTCTGGACAAGTTGTAAGGGTTAGGGAGAACAGGGTGGCAGGGGGTAATGCTGGTGGGTCAGATTTTGATGGGAGGGTTTCTGAAGTTGGCCAGTTATGGTATAGGGGCAAGAGAAGGCACAAAGGAATTCCAATCTGTCAGGGTTTGACTGGTCAGTTCTGCATTTGTCCATATTTAGTCTAGGCACCAGATCTCTTTTTTTTTCCACTTAAGACAGGGAATACTTTATTTAAACCCATCAGAGAAATGGACTGGTTGGGTCTGTAACCAAGTGTCATGTTTTAAAGCATAGACCGGTAATTGTATAAGAGAGTATACACTGCTACATACAAATTAACTGACCAGGCCACAACTTTTCAATGTTTAAAACAGAATAAGCTTCTCTGTAAAAGCAGTACCGTTGTGACATTTTAACTTTAGTATTCCTCTCCTTCCTCACCCTCTCCTTCAACAGAATCCACACCAACCTCCTTGAAAGGTTAAGGTCGATAGTGCTCGGGCAGGCTAAATAGCCATCTCAGACGGTGAGTAAAGAAAAAGTAAATTTATTTAAGGAAAAGGGGATGGGGGATGGGAATATCCAAAGGGAAGGGCTACACAGCACTGAGTCAAAGGGTAATGGGTCCATGATGGCAGCAAAAATATACTTAGGACAGTGAGACAAGGAAGGTGCATAGAAGAAGCAACAAGAGAGACTATGCTTGTTAGGGGCAGAAATATTAATCATGCTCTGTTAACCATGATTTTTAGCTATAATTATAAAAAATATTAATCATGCTGTTAACCGTGATTTTTCTGTTCTAATTAGAGAAAGTATTTTCTAACCTGGTTGGGAGTTGTACACCCAGGGATGTGGGAGTTGACTTTGGAGTGCCATCCATTCTCCTTTATCATAGAAAGATAGCAACCTTGTTCCAGAAACAATGGAGTCCTCAGTAGCTGCGCTTTGCAAACCTCCAGCCCGTATTTCCTATAACCTGTAGCCATAATGCCCATTCTTATTCCTCTTTGTCCATTTCCTCATGTAATCTTTGTCTTTCTGCCCATATATTGGTTTATGGGGGGGGGGAGGGTAGAACAGATTTTATGTGGCTGAATCTGTGGTAGGCAGTTAGACAGACATGAGCTGACCAAGAACAATGGGCCAGGTACAGAAGGTCATCAGGGTGGAAAGCCCCAGGTGCCTAGCATTGGACAAGTGTAAGGTGGGACCTCACCCCCGGATGGCCTTTCCTCCCCTAGCATATTTCTAGTCTTGTGTTTTGGACCCCCTGACCTTTCCTCCCTAGAGACAATACCTAGGCCTCAGTTGTATTTCAGCTCTAGGCCCAGAAAAGCAACAAAACCAGCCACAGCTGACCTCAGGACCAGCTGCATTGGATAATGGCCCCTGCCCTGGCTCAGGCCAATCAATCAATGGAGACCATAACTCTGGAAGGACACACCTAGAAAACTTCTGAATATTATAATGAGATCTTTCCCTGGGACCTCCCCTAAGATCTTGATGCTTAAAACCCTTAGGCAAGGACGCCTCGAGCTCTCCCTCCTGGGAGCAGGCCCCGACTTTCACTCTGCCTTTCACTTCCCTTCCCCCCACCCCCAGGCATGTCAGTATTAGCATTAGCTTCCTCACTCCCAAGCTCCAAGGGCCCTTTCTTTGCCTTTATAACTTGTCTCCTAAGCCCATTTCTTCTAGGAATTACTTTTTCTACCTCTGTGATTAACGAAATAAATGTTCTCTTGCAGTTTGGGCCGTGGCTCTGAATTCTTTCCCAGCCAGAACCAAAGTACTGAGGTGGTTGAATTCAAGTCCAGCCTGACCCCACCAGTCAGTGATTTGGTGCCGTTTCCGCCGCCTACAACAGAAGGAGATGGCGCTGGTGCTCAGAAGGGTGTGCTGGGTTCTTTGTCCTGAACATATTTATCTGTTTCTTGCAGGTGGAAATCTTAAGGGAAATCTCAGGGGAGTGTCTCAATAGAATATTTATCAGCTTCCCAGGTGTGCTCTTTCAGGATCATGGTCTTCACTGATTGGTGGGTGCGGGGGCAGGCAGGGAATCATTAGTCAATGTTACTGGTCCTGAGGCAGCCACGAAGCCACTTGTCTGGTTTTACTGCTTTTCTGGGCCTGGAGGTGAAATACAACTGAGGCCTAGATGTTATCTTTCGGGAGAAAACAGCTCAGGGAGTCTAACACCCGCCCTCCCACAGGACCAGCTATATGCTAGGGGAGGATAGGTTACCTTGGGGACAAGGTTCTTGTTTTCCCAGTTTTGCCCCTTGCTAGTGTTAACCTAAGAAATATTCAAATCTTTGAAGAATTTTTGTGAGTTCTTTTGAGCCATACTGTCGACAATTTCTGGGAAGCAAAATCTCAAAGGATTGAGATAACGCTCAGGAAAATAGCAGTTTTTAACCTTGCTTTATACATTACATTCAAAAGAGGAGATGTAAGTGGGTTGCATGAAATCTATTAGTGATAGATTAGGGAGGTGGGAGAAAGCAAACCAGGGAAATCTCTGAGATTGGATAAAATGTAAAATGATAGGCATATACTTCTTTTACATTGGTGGGTACAGCATAGTTAAGTCAACATTTAACAAGATCACAATAACAATGAGAGGATTCCTGGTCTTGACCCTGGTGCCCGGGGGGGGGGGGGGGGGGGGGGGGGGGGCGGCAGGATTGCTTTGTTTTGCAAAGGCATGTTCATCAGATATGTTATTTCAGATGCAAAAAGACAGGCTTAGTTAAGGTGAAAATTAACCTTTGTTATCAAAAAATACCAGCCTAGGACAGAACTACCTGCCATATATTGCTTTTAGTTAGAAAGTTTTAATTTAAGACCATCCTATTTGGTTACTTTTAGGTCTCCGAGTTTGCAAGGCCGCCATGCCGGCCTCCCCTGAGCTTGTCAGGTTTAGTATGTGGCCCCTTTTTGTCCACACTAGGCATCGGAGCTTTCTGCCCTGGTGAGTTTCTGTGCCTGGCCCATCGTCCTTGTTCTGCCCGTGTCGGTCAAACACTCCTCATAACCTTCTCAAGAGCAGCCATATCCTCACAGTCCTCAGAAAACTCTCCTTCCTCCATGCCCTTGTTACCGTAAAGGGGACCTGGCCCTTGGTGGGTCTGCGTAGGGCCAGCAGTAGTGTGTAGGTTCTTGACTTCGTGCAGTAAAAATTTCACAACAGGAATCTAGATGACTATGAGGAAACATTTATTAAAGCTGGGGATGTAAAACAAGAAAGGGCTGAGTATAAAAAGCAACAGGAGAGCCTAGTCTGGGCTGCCCAAGCTCTCTGGGAAGTCAGAGAAAAGGGGGCCTTGGGATCAGGTTCAGGGGTTAACCTGGGACGAACTGCTGGTGCCCATTGTTCCCCTGGTTGCAAGTCTTGTGGTGCCCCTTAGAGTTTAGGAGATGCATGCCTGTGGGGGAAGAAGTGGGGAAAGAAGAGGGGAAAGGGAATGGTGGGGACTGCTCCCCAGGGGAAGAGCACCTGCAGGGTCCTTTGTCTTGAGGTTTTATCTCCTTCTTACAGGTGAGAATCTTAGGAGAGGTCTCAGGGGAGGGTTTTAGCAGAATATGCATCAGTTTTCTAGGTGTGCTCCTCCAGGGCCGTGTTCTCCACCTATTGGTCAGTGTCAGGGCAGGGGGTGGTCAGTAATCACAGCTGGTCCTGGTGCCACCCACCTGGTTTTGCTGCTTTTCTGGGTCTGGAGTTCAAGTACAATTCAGGCCTAGATGTTACTTCTAAGAAGGTGACCTTCTGTATCTGCTCTAAATTGCTGTGTCACTTTGTTGAGCCATCTATCTCAGTTTCCCTATTTCACTTGTCCTGGCTTACTGGCCTGTCTCACCCTCACCTATGTACCAGTGAACAAAGCCACATTGGCATACATCAGGTCAAACTTGTGGTCCAGGAGAGCTGAGGCCTCAGCAATAGCTGAAGTGTTGCTCAGCATGCACACAGCCCACTGTACTCTAGTCACATCTCCACCAGGTACCACAGTGGGAGGCTGGTAATTAATGCCAACATTGAAGCCAGGGGGGCATCAGTCCACAAACTGGATGATGTGCTTGGTTTTGATGGTGGCAGTGGCAGCATTGACATCTTTAGGAACCACATCACCACAGTACAACAGGCAGCAAGCCATGTATTTACTGTGCTGAGGGTTACATTTTACCATCTAGTGGGTTGGCTCAAAGCACACATTGGCACGCTCTGCTATTGAAGGCTTTCTCAGCAGACATGACAGGGGCATATGTGGCCAGAGGGAAGTGGATGCGGGGATAGGTACCAGGTTGGTCTGGAATTCGGTCAGATCAACAATCAGGGCTCCATCCAATCTGAGGGAAGCAGTGATGGAGGAAACAACTTGATCTATCAACCTATTCAGGTTAGTATAGGTTGGGTGCTCAATATCTAGGTTTTTATGACAGATGTCATATATGATCTTGTCAACTGTGAAGGCACAGAGTGCTCCAGGTGGTGTGGGTGGTGACGATGGAGTTGTAGGGCTCACTACAGCTGTGGAAACCTGGGTGGCTGGGTAAATGGAGAATTCCAGCTGACTTCTTGCCATAATCAACAGGGAGATGATCCATCAGCAGTGAAATGAATCCAGAACTAGTTCCCCCCAAAGACGTGGAAAAACAAGAAGCCCTGAAGACCTGTGCACTGGTCAGCCAGTTTCTGAATTCAGTTCAAGACAAGCTCAATGATCTCCTTGCCAATGGTGTAGTGACCTCGGGCATAATTATTGGCAGCATCTTCCTTGCCTGTGATGAGCTGCTCAGGTGGAAGAGCTCACGGTAGGTACCAGTTTGAACTTTATCAATGAATGTGGGTTCCAGGGCTACAAACACTGCCCTGAACACATGCTTGCCAGCACCTGTCTCACTGAAGATGTTAAAGGCGTCATCTCCAGCCCTGGCCAGTGTGGCTCAGTGGTTAGAATGTTGGCCCACATACTGAAGGGTCGTGGGTTAGATTCCTAGTCAAGGGCATGTACCTAGGTTGCAGGTTTGATCCCCAGCCCCGTCGGGGTATGTGCAGGAGCAACCAATTGATGTGTCTCTCTCACATCAATGTTTCTCTCTCTCTCTCTCTCTCTCTCTCTCTTTCCCCCTCCCTCCTATTCTCTCTAAAAAGCAATGGAAAAAATATCCTCAGATGAGGATTAAAACAAAATAAAAAAGGAGTCATCTCTGCCTCCCCCCGCCCCCATGGTCTTGACACTTGGCATCTGGCCATCAGGCTAGATGTCATATTCCAGGCAGCAGAGCTCCCAGAAGGCATTGCCAATCTGGACATCAGCCTGGCCAATGTGGATGGAGATTCACTCACGCATGGTTACTGCTTAGCAGCTGCAGAACAGATGGTGGAGAGGAAGAGAAGAGGTTGTTGCTTCTTACACTTATCTTTCTTACTGAAGGACCTTGCACTTCGTAAAGAGCTCCAGTGGCTACACTTCCATTACTTGAGTTCCGTAGACTGAAGATTCTTAGTTCCAGGGTCATCTTGCAACAGGGGTGGCATATGCACAGTGCTGTCTCTGTAAAATATCTCAAGGATTGCATTAATCACCAATCTGGCCCGGCCGGCGTGGCTCAGTGATTGAGCATCAACCTATGATCCAGGAGATTGTGGTTCAATTCCTAGTCAGGGCACGTGCCCGGGTTGGGGACTCGATCCCCAGCAGCAGACGTGCAGGAGGGAAAAGATCAATGACTCTCATCATTGATGTTTCTATCTCTCTTTCCCTCTCCCTTCCTCTGTCTGAAATATATATATGTATATATATTCTCACCAATCAGCTTTAAGGGTGCAGAACTAGTGTGCTGTTACAATGATTCTCCAAAAAGGGCTATGCTAGGTATTTCAGCCTATTGGCACTTGAAAGAGTGAATTTGTGGATACTGGCTTCTAAAGTCATTGCTTCAACAACTTTAAAATACCAATGGACTATGTCACGATTTTCAGAATGCTTTTTAGTTGAGAAGCAGATGGGTTCATGAAATTACTAACCCAAGATCCAGCAGAACAAGAGTTAATTATTTAGGACTGAATGACCTGATGAAGGATGATTATAGTTTTCATTTGGAATATTGCTTATAAAACTGAGGGCCCTTATGACTTTGCTTAAGTTTAGCTTTAAATCCTAGTTCTAGAAATCATATCTTTCTCTATACAGTATATATGCCCCTCAGATAATCAGCAACCTCCAAGGCAACAGAAGACAGTAGCCCAGACATGACTAATGATCACAAGGTCCTGACCTCTGGCAGACTAAAGATAACATCTTGACCTATGTTATGTTTTAGTTCCTAAGCCCTAAAGTGGAACAACCCCCTGGTTACTTTCCCATGAGACCAGACAGAGGGACCCCAAAACAGACTTCAGGACTGTCCTGAAGACCTGAAGAAATGATTCATTACCCTTAAATCACCTCTGACCAATCAGCTCCCAGCACAACCAGGAACTCCCTAACCCACCGTGCCTTGTGATTTTGCCCCATATAATCTGTAACCTATAGGCCACTGGGTAGTTCAGACTTTGGGGCATTAGCTTCCCATGCTCCTGGGTGGTGCCATTCATAATAAATGAACCAATCTTTCTCCACTGAAATTCTTGGCATTTAGTGCTTAGCTCTATTAGCGCTGAGTAGATGAACTCTTTCTGTTCAGTAACACTGATGCTGTTTTAATCTTCTGTGCTCTGGATATATAATGTGGCCCTATGTCTTTCTTACACTATCTATAACCCATAACAATTTACTTGATACTGCATTTGTAAACTGAAATGAAACATTTGTAAATGACTTTCTTTTATTCTCACTAATTCCCAGCCCTCCGGAGAATTTACAAACTCTAACTGGGTCTTCTTACTTTTCATGGCAATATTATAATTTTTACATGTTAAATAGGAATCTGTTCTCCTTTTTACCAGGATATAATTGGAAACATTGGTTATACAACTAAGGCCTTACCTGAAATGTCATATTTGAGAATGATGTTCATTTAATCAGGTACAACCAGCTACAGTTAGAGAATTAAGGTTGATTATAGGGAGCCCACTGAAAAAAAACTGGCTTGATGCTGTTGGCTTATAGGGTCTTAAGCCATATAGGCAAGAAAGGAAAGTCACTTACTGGCAGGCCAGGAACTCTGAGATAGTTTTATAACCATGGGGGGAAAAAGAATTCACCCAATTTATACATACCACAGGTGAAATCTGGTAGAGAGAGTTTCTTGGTTTTCCTTTCTAGCCTCAGGATAAGCAAATAATGAGAGACTTTAAAAAATCCAATGTGAAAAAGCCACAGCTAACACCATACTCAATGATGAAAGACTAAAAGCTTTTCCTCTAAGATCAAGAATGAGACAAGGATGTCCATGTTGGCCACTTCCATTCAACATAGCAGTAGATGTTGTATCCAGATCAATTAGGTAAGAAAAATAATTTAAAAATATATATATATATCTTTATTGATTTCAGAGAGAGGAAAGGAGAGGGAGAGAGAGAGAGACAGAAACATCAATGATGAGAGAGTCATCGATCAAGCCCACAACCCGGGCATGTGCCCTGACCGGGAATTGAACCCCGATCACCTGGATCCTAGGTCGACGCTCAACTGCTGAGCCACGCCCAGCCGGGCAAGAAAAATAAATTAAAAGCATCCAAATTGGAAAGGAAGAAGTAAAATTATCTGTTCACAGATGATATGATCATGATAAAATATGTAGAAAAACCTAAAGATTCCACAAAAGAACTGTTAGAACTAATAAATGAATTCAGCCAAGCTGTAGTATACAAAACCAACACACAAAATTCAATTGCATTCACACTAACAATGAACAATTCAAAGAGGAAATTAGGAAAATAATTCCAGCCCTGGCTCATGTGGCTCAGTTTGTTGAGTGCTGTCCCATGCATGGAGAGGTCGCTGGTTTAATTCTAGGTTAGGGCACATGCCTGGGTTTCGGGCTCTATCACCAGTAAGGGGCATGCAAGGGGCAGCTGATCACTGTTTCTCTCTCCCTCACCCTCCTTCTCTCTCTAAAATCAATAAAAACATATTAAAAAAAGAAAACAATTCCATTTACAATAGCATCAGAAAGAATAATATATTTAGGAATAAGCTTAACCAAAACAGCAAAAGACTTATACACTAAAACTATAAAATGTTGCTGAAAGAAATTACAGAAGACAGCTATAAATGCAAAAACATTCTGTGTCCATGAATTGGAAGACATAATATTGTTAAGATGTCAATACTACCCAAAGTGATCTATGGATTCAATACAATCCCTATCAAAATTTCAATGGCATTTTTGCAAAAATATAAAAATCCATCCTAATTAATATGGAATTTCAAGTGACCTTGAAGAACCAAAACAATTTTGAAAAAAAAAAATAAAGTTGGAGGTCTCATACTTTATTTCAAAACTTACTACAAAGCTTCAACGATCAAAACTGTGTGATGCTGGCATAAAGACAGTCATGTACACCAATGGAATAGAATAGAGAACCAAGAAATAAATGCTCAGACATATGATTAATTGATTTTCAACAAGGGTGCCAAGACCATTCAATGAGAAAAGAATAGTCTTTTCAACAAGTAATGCTGGGAAAACTGGATATTCATATGCAAAAGAATGCCCCTACATACACCATATATAAAAATTAACTCAAAATTTATCTAAGACCTAAATGTAAGACCTGAAATTATAAAACCCCTAGAAGAAAACATAGGAAAATATCTTGATGTCATTGGATTTATCAATGATTTCTTAGATATGATACAAAAAGCAAAAATAGACAAAGGGGACTACATCAGACTTAAAAACTTCTGTGCAGCAAAGGAAAGAATCAACAGAGTGAAAAACAACCAACTAATTGGAAGAAAATATTTGTAAATCATATATGTAATAAGGGGCTAGTATCCAGAATATAAAAACAATTCCTGCAACTCAACAACAACAACAACAACAAATAAATGATTAAAAAATTGGCAAAGGACCTACGCATCCATCAACGGATAACTGGATAACCTAGAGGGTATTATGTTCAGTGAAATAAATCAGACAGAGAAAGCAAATATCATATGATTTCACTTATATGGGGAATCTAATGAACAAAATAAACAAAATAGAAACAGACTCATTGACACAAGAAACAAGCTGACAGTGGTCAGAGAGGCAGGTTGGGAGGCTGGGTGAATAAGGTGAAAGGATTAAGCAGTACAAATTGGTAGCTACTGAACAGTCACAAAGATGTAGATTACAAGTTGGGGAATGTAGTCAATACTGATGTGATAACTATGTATGGGGCCAGGCAGGTGCTTGGGGCATTGGGGAAACCACTCTGTAAGGTGCATGGTTTTCTGGCTATTTTGCTATACATTTGAAGCTGGTACAGAACAATACTGAATGTAAACTCTGATTGAAAAATAAAAAACAAAGACTGAATAGTAAGAGATTAAAGATGGTGGCAGACTGAGTGGAAGCTACACTGACACTCTCCCGGGACCAAACAGGAATTACAACTAAAATATAGAAAAATCATCCCGAATAATCAACTGCAACTGAAGATGAGCTAGAGAGCACCCTCATAACCAAGGAGGAAAAGTGGAGACTGCATAGAGACTGGTAGGAAGTGCGGAGGCATGTGAGGGATGCCTGGACTCCCAAAGACAGCAGCTGAAGGTCCAGAGGGATATCTCAGCTGTGGGGGGTTCCCACTGAAGGCTCTGGGGCCTAAACCCCAGGCTGGGCTTCCCAGCCAAGAGCACCAGAACTGACATAACATCTGGCTGTGAAAAGCAGTAGGGTTTCTGTCTACCAGGGAGAGACAGCTGGAAATGCAGGCACCCTCATAAAGAGCCAACACACAAAGTTTTGTGCAGCCACTCACCTTGGGCTCCAGCAGAGGGAGGGCAGAGTAGACTGGAGCTGTGGTCTCTGGAGACAGAGCTCAGAGGACACCCATCTGGATTCCTGTGCCAAGTCATTCCCCCATACAGAAGAGGCAGGCGTTTACCTTCCAAGCATCTTTTGCCTGAGAGGGAAGTAATTGCCCCACCTTGTTGGAAAACCTCTGGCCCTACCTGGAGGAGTTTCTACAGTCTGAGGCTCATTAAGAGACTGATAACAACCAGCTGCCCTATCCTGTGGAGTTTCTACAGCTTGAGGCTCATTAAGAGAATCAGATTAATCAGTCTTCAGGCAGAGGCAGACCTCAGGGTGCTTTGAGTCATTGCCTGATCTGCTTCTGGACCCGGGCCTTGGAAAAGCAGGCTTTGGTGTGTATCTTGGTCCTGTCCAAATGCACCCAACCCCAAGAGAGAGGACCTCAAGCTGTGGGTTGTTGATAGCTCCAAACAGGGTACTCAAGAACAGTCACAAACTACACCTGACATTAGCCTGCACCAGAGATCTTCCAAAAAGACTGAGAGTCCTAGCAGGCCTACCTAGTACATAGAAACAAACCCAAATAGGCAGCCAAAATGGGGATACAAAAAAACAAGCCCCAAATGAAAAAACAAGAGATGTCTCCACAAAAAGAGCTAAATGAAATGGAGATAAGCAATCTATAAGATATAGGGTTCAGAATACTGATTGTAAAGATGCTCAACACCATGAAAAAAGATGTGGAAACTATGAAGGAAATGAAGAATGACGGCAGAAATAAAGAATACAGTGGAAGATATAAACAGCAGATTAGAGGAAGCTGAGAATTGGATCAGTGAAATAGAAGACAGGGTAGAAAAAAAGCACTTATTCAGAGACCCAAAAAGAAAAAACAATTAAGAAACATGAGGACAGTCTAAGGGAGCTGTGGGACAACATGAAACATAAAAATATTTCCATTATAGGAGTACCAGAGGAGGTGTAAAGTAAGCAAGGGTTAGAGAACCTGCTTGATGAAATAATGGTAGAAAACTTCCCTAACCTGGTGAAGGAAAAAGTCACACAAATTCAGGAGGCACAGAGAGTCCCAAGCAACAAGAATTCAAAAAGGCCCACTCCCAAACACATCATAATTAAAATGCCAAGAATTCAAGACAAAGAGAGAATCTTAAAATAAGCTAGAGAAAAGCAATCTGTTACCTACAAAGGAGCCCACATAAGGCTGTCATCTGACTTCTCATCGGAAACTCTACAGGTGAGAAGGGAATGGCATGAAGTATTCAAGGTAATGCAAAACAAGGATCTGAAACCAAGACTACTCCATCCAGCAAGATTATCATTCTAGACAGATGGTGAAATAAAGAGCTTTCCAAACAAAAAAAGGCTAAAGGACTCTATCACCACAAAACCAGCATTACAAATGTTAAAGGGACTGCTATAATTAGAAGTAGAAAGAGAGAATGAGAAACATGGGCATAAAGAAATAAAATGGCAGTAGATAAGTATCTTTCAATAATAACCTTAAATGTAAATGGATTAGATGCCCCAATAAAAAGATATAGGTGGCCGAATGGATAAGAAAACATGACCCAAATATATGCTGTCTACAAGAGACCCGCCTCAGAACAAAAGATGCACACAGGATGAGAGTGAAGGGATGGAAAAAAATTTTCCATGCAAATAGAAATGAAAAAAAATCTGGAGTAGCAATACCCATATCGTACAAAATGGACTTCAAAATGAAGACCATAATGAGAGACAAGATAAGTCATTACATAGTACTAAAGGGATCAACCCAACAAGAGGATATGACCCTGATAAACATGTATGCACCCAATATAGGAGCACCTAAATTTATAAAAAAACTTCTAGAGTACTTAAAGGGAGAGGTCGACAGTAATATAGTCATACTAAGGGAATTTACCACCCCTCTGATCTCACTGGATAGGTCCTCCAGACAAAAAAATCAACAAGGAAACAGTCACCCTAAATGACACACTAGATCAGATGGATTTAATTGACATTTACAGAACATTCTACCCCAAAGTTACAGAATACATATTCTTCTCAAGTGCACATGGGACATTCTCAAAGATAGACCACATTTTAGGACACAAAACAAGTCTCTACAAGTTCAAGAAGATTGAAATCATATCAAGTATCTTCTTGGACCACAATGGCATGAAATTAGAAATCAACCACAATAAAAACACTAAAAAACGTTCAAACACATGGAGGCTAAATAGCATGTTTTTAAACAATGAATGGGTTACCAAAGAGATCAAGAAAGAAATAAAAAACTTCCTGGAAACAAATGAAAATGAACACACAACAACTCCAAATCTATGGGACACAATGATAGCAGTCCTGAGAGGGAAGTTTATACCACTATAAGCCTACCTCAAAAAACAAGAAAAACTCTAATAGACTCTCTAACCCTACAACTTAAAAACCTAGAAAGAGAACAACAAGAAAAGCCCAGAATAAGTAGAAGGAAGGAAATGATAAAGATCAGAGCAGAAATAAATGACAAAAAGACTAAAAAAAAATACAAAAGATCAATGACAAAAAGAGCTGGTTCTTTGAAAAGATAAACAAGATTGATGAATTTTTAGCCAGGCTCATCACCCGAGGATATTTTTTCCATTGTTTTTTCAGAGAGCGGAAGGGAGAGAGAGAGAGAGAGAGAGAGAGAAGAGAAACACTGATGTGAGAGAGACACATTGAATTGGTTGCTGCCCGCATGAGCCCTGACCAGGGCTGGGGACATGTCTGCAACGAGGCACACGCCCTTGGCTGAAATCGAACCCAGGACCCTTCAGTCTGCAGGCCCACACTCTAATTGCTGAGCCAAAGCAGCCAGGGCTAATGTAATATTATTGAACAAAACTCACTATTTTATCTTGAACAAATTAGACCATAGATATACTAAAAAAAAATCGGTAATAGTTCATTGTAAAAAAGATGTTTAAAAAAAATTTTTTTTATTGATTTCAGAGAGAGAGAAAGGGAGAGGGAGAGATAGAAACATCAATGATGAGAGAATCATTGATCAGTTGCCTCCTGCAAGCCACCTACTGGGAATGGAGCCCTCATCACAGGCATGTGCCCTAACAGGGAATTGAGCAGCGACCTCCCGGTTTATAGGTCAACACTCAACCACTGAGTCACTGGCTGTGCAAAAAGATTAATATTAATATTAGTAGAATGCCACACTTCAAGAAATAAAGTAGATCAGACCTTACTGGAATACAGTTATTATTATGAAAACTGGGGTGGCTTTGAATAGAGCCTTTGGGTTGCTATGCTCAGGCAGTCAGAGGCAGCTCATTTGCAGCTGGTGTACCTGAAGGCGGTCTTGGTGGCCTGGGACACGGTGTGCTTGCTAATCTCCCCAGGGGCAAGTGCATGGACCACAGTCTGGATCTCTCTGGAGGTGTCAGTGGAGCGCTGAGTGGAGAGGGCCCAAGAGGGGGGCATAGTATGAAACGCATCTCTAGGGCTAATGATATTGTCACGAAAATGATTCACGGTGCGTCTGATGTTTAATGAGTTACCAATCTTGGGGTGAACCTGCTTCAAAACATTGTAGACATAGATGGAATAACTGACTTAGGGGAAACTCTAACACATCTTCCCCTTCTCTGTATTGGAAGTGGCTTTCCTGACGCTTTTCTTGGAAAAGATAGATTTAGAAGGCTGTTCAGCCATGACGGACATTGTTTTCCGATACCCTGGAATGAAAGAGAAAAGTGGTTGGTAAGCCAGCAGTGTCTATTTCTATACACCCTGTATGCAAATGAGATCTTACATACATACCTTTGATTGGATGAAATATAAGACCCAAAACCTTGTCAGTAGGCCTACAGCCCGGCCAGGGGTGGCTCAGCGGTTGAGCTTTGACCTAGGATCTAGGCGATCGCGGTTTGATTCCCGGTCAGGGCACATGCCCGGGTTGCGGGCTTGATCTTGAATGACTCTCTCATCATTGATGTTTCTGTCTGTCTGTCTCTCTCCTTTCCTCTCTCTGAAATCAATAAAGATATATTTTTAAAAAATAATAATAAGCGTACAGATATTAAACATGATTGGATAGTTCTACCTGGCAAGAGCCAATTCAAAGGCATGGAATAATCAGATGATCTAAAAGCTTTCTGTAGTCTTCATGGAGAGTACTATGAAGATGCTATTGCCCTGGCCAGTGTTGCTCAGTGGTTAGAGCATCCAACCCCGTAACTGAAGGGTTGGGGGTTCGGAATATCCTCAGGTAAGGATTAACAACAACAAAAATGTACAAATGTCAGCTCCAGTCCTTGAGAGTTCTAACTTCCCGTAATCCTGGTCTGTGATGCTAGAAGAATGACATTGCCTAATCCAAGGTCATGAAGAATTACACCTATATTTTCTTCTTACATTTAAGACTTTTATTTATTTTGAGTTAGGTCTTATATATGGTGTGATGTGGAGGTCCAAATAAATTTTTTGCATGTGGATAGCTAGCAGTCTCCACATCATTTGTTGAAAGGACTATTCTTACACCACTGAATTTTCTTGGCACTCTGGTTGAAAATCAATCGATTGTAACTGTAAGAGTTTATTTCTAGACTCTCAATTCTATTCCATCGGTCTATATGTCCTTATGCCATTACTACACTGTCTAGATTCCTGTAGCTTTATAGTATGTTTTGAAATCTAGAAGTGCAAGGCCTCTAACTTTGTTCTTCTTTTTCAAGATTGTCTATTCTGAGTTCCTTGACTTTCCATATAAATTTTGGGATCAGTTTATCAATTTCTGCAAAGAAGCCAGCTGAGATTTTCATAGAGATTGTGTTGAGTCTGTTGATCAATTTGGGAAATATTGCCCATCTTAACAATATTAAGTCTTCTAATCTATGAACATAGGCTGTCTTTCCACTTATTTAGGTATTCTTTAATTTCTTTCAAAAATATTTTTATAGTTATTCTACCACATTGCTGAACTCATTAGTTCTCATAGTTCTTTGGTGGATTCCTTGAGATTTTCTATATATAAAGTCATGTCATCTGCAAGTAGAGATAGTTTTACGCTTTCTTTTCAATCTGGATGCCTTTTATTTTATTTTTCTTGTCTACTCTGAAAAGAATTTTGAGGGTATATCAGAAAATAAGGTCCTTTATTTTCCTTTAACTATTTAACTCATTATGCAAATATAATTTCTGTGATAACCTACTTTTTACAACTGATCAGAAATGCTTCTTTATCGCATACTGAACACTTTTATACTTTGGGATGTTAGTGGGCTCTCTCTGTTTTATTCCTCTTACTATGCTTCTTCTAGCACTAAACTGAATTAAGATTGTTGCCTTATAAATATTATATTTTAACACATTATTAATGATCTCCCTGGGAAAATTTTGGAAGTGGAATTACTGAATCAAAATGTCAAATATTTTTATTTTTAAACAACATACAAAATTGCCCTTCAGAAAAATTTTACCAGCACACTCAACAAGGGCAGGGACGAGTACATGTGTTACCCAATCCCTTAAGAAATCTAGTACACGGTTTCATGTAATCAAACCTATCACTATTTTCCTTAAGTGTTCATCTCTTTGTTATTATATTTTAAAAAGCCTTCCACACAAAAAGCTTATGTGGAAACGAAGGCTGCTTATTCAGAGCTTGTTATAATAAGAAAGTCAGCCACTATCACTTGTGTTTGGCAGAGACTTAAAGGCAGGCAGGGGAATGGGAAAGCTTTAGAGTGAAAACAGGGAAGACTTCAGGTATTCTGATTGGCGGTTGTTGGCATGGGGGAACCTGAACCTGAAGGAATGCTAACTAGAAGCAAGGCATTTTATATGACTGGGTTAGCCGCAGTCATTGATCAAGTCCTGAAGTTTGAAGCAGAAGCTGAGTTTGGCTTCCTGGGCTGCTGGCTGCAGAGGGTGCAGGTCACAGTCCTATTGTCATATATGGTCTGGTCATTGTCTGTGTTATATTCAATCATTCTTTTACTCTGCTTCAAATATAACTTCATTTAGATTTAAATACTAATTCATTAGAAAATTTATGTTTGTGCATGTAGGGAAAAAAGGGAACATTTCATTTTGAGGGGGATATTGTTCCTATTTTTTTCTAAATGCAACATCCTACTCTTTGTACAATATTAAAGTTGACATTCTTACCATTTTATGGGGGCGGGTCTACGTTGTTTCAACGGAATTGAAGAGCAACATTGTTTAGAGTCTTTCCCCGGGCCGCCCAACTCACTGAAGAAAAAAAGTCTTTGCGGTTTTTACTAAAATTCTTTCTTTGACAAACTTCTGAAGAAGAGGTAAAGAACAAAAGGGCCCAGCGACATAAAGGGGGACCTGCGAGAGAGGCGGCGTGTGGCCGGCAGACCCCGGCTAGTGGGCGGGGATGGGCGGGACTCCGGTGACGCACGGTCACGTGACCTACCGGGCGCAGCCGCGAGCACCAGTCCCGGTGCCTGCTTTCCTTGGCTGCGGTCGGACCCTGAGCTGTCTGCGAACTCCTGATTGCCGCTCCAGGTTCTTTCAGGTCAGTGCCAGGGCCTTCGCCGCCGCCTGCGGAACAGTGGGATGGGCGAGAACGGAATGGGCACGGAAAGGCAAAAGGTTGCGGGTGGGGTCGGGGTCGGGGTCGGGGCGGGGGTGGAGGGAGGCTGGCCCGAGTGTGGATTGAGATGGCGGTGGGGAAACGACTGAGAGGGAGCGAGCGGCCGATGGGCGGAGGGTGGGGAAGGCGGACACCCCCAGGTACCCGTGCCCCCTTTCTCTGCACCTCCTTCTTGCTGCCCTCCGTCCATTTTGGAGCCGGAGATGGTAAACTGGGGGGCACCCCAACAGTGAGACAGTGGAGATTAACCCCCTCGCCTACTCGGTGCGTAGAGAAAAAAGTTGACCTCGAGGGTGGGAAGGCGAGTTGCCTCTGGGGGAGAAGGACGCAGAGATCCAAAATTAGGGTGGAAAACATCCTGATCTGACGCCCGAGGCATGAAAAGAAATGACAAGAAATGGCGTCTGGGGGGCGGGGGGCGGAAAACGTTGGGTGAGTAGGGCCAGGAATCAGGGAAAGGGACTGGAGTCCCTGTGCACCCACCCAACGCCCAGTTCCTGTCTCCTGTCTGTCTGCAGGTTTCCGTGTCTGTTCTCAGCACTCGGCTAGGCTAGAAAAGGAGGAACCTATCCAGAATTCCCGCAGGTCAGTTAAAGGAGGAATGTCGCTGAACAGGAACCCAAAGGGGTGGGGAGTGTGGGCGGCATGTCCCAGGCAGAATCTGGGGCCCCATTGCCCACCTCCCAACACATTTACACACACTCCATTACACCGATCAAATGTAGAGAAAATGGCAGGGCCTGCCAGAAAAAAATGGTTGGCTCACGTTTGTGGGAGGAATGGTGGGGAAAAGGTGGCCGAAGGAGGGCTGGGCCAGGTCAGGGGAACCCCTGACAAGGGGCAAGATGCCAGTACTCTGCAGACCTGCGTCCCCGCTGAAGTCCTCAGTCTCCATTGTCTCCTCTGTGTCTCCTCTTTCCCCCACCCCACCCCCAGGACAGGAAAAGGAGGGGACATCTCAACATGGAAAAACTCTGCAGTGTAAATGAAGGAATGCCTGAGAATCAAGGAAAGATGGAAAACAAACAGCCTCAGAATGCTGCAAAGCCAGAAGTAGCTCATACTTTGGAAGACAAGGGAAAGTTAGAAAATGAGGGAAAGACAGAAGATGAGGAAATACTGGAGGATAAGGAAAACCCAGAGAAGGAGGGAAAGCCAGTGATAGACGGAAAGTCAGAGAGTCAGGGAAAACTAGACAGTGAGGGAAAGCCAAAAGAAAGAAAGCCAGTGGGTGAGGGAAAGCCAGAGAGCCAGGGAAAACCAAAAGAAGAAGGAAAACCAGAGAGTGAGGGAAAGCCAAAAGAAGAAGGAAAACCAGCCATCGAACCCAGGGCTGCAGGGAAGCGCCCAGCTGGGGATGATGTACCCAGGAAAGCCAAAAGAAAAACCAACAAGGGGCTGGCTCAGTGCCTCAAGGAATACAAGGAGGCCATACACGATATGCATTTGAGCAATGAGGAGATGATCAGAGAATTCGACGAGATGGCTAGGGTAGAGGATGAGGTGAAGAAAACCAGACAGAAATTGGGGGGGTTTATGTGGATGCAAAAAAGTTTACAGGACCCCTTCCACCCAAGGGGCCCTAGGGAACTCAGGGGTGGCTGTAGGGCCCCACAAAGGGGCTTTGAAGACATCCCTTTTGTGTAGTGCCCCTGGTAGACATTTGCCAGGCCCAGGGCTTTAACCTTATGCTAATACTTTGTTTTAGTTGTCACTCTCGTTATCCAACTGCAGCCCTCTATGTTTCAGTAGCAAATTTTCGTCCATTGCATGGAATAATGTTTATGATGCATTGTAAAATTAAAAAGAAAACAGTTTCCTGAACCATATATATGGCATCAGTCCATTTTTGTAAAACTGCAAAGAGATTTACCTAGTGATCTATGTACAGAAAAAACAAACAAACTCTGAAAGCCGTGTCTAACAGTGGTTATCTGTGGGTAATTTTTTGTGTGCATATTACATAAAAAATAGGAAAACAATACTAAGCAATCAAAAGAATGGTTCAGTGAGCTTATGAAGGCCATGGAGACACTTAAAAATTCTTGTCAGGATGTGAAATGATGAGTAAAACATTATTTCTGGGACTCAAAGTTGTGGGGGAATCAACCTTGCAGTTACAGTCTTGTCATCTGTGAATTGGGGATAAAACTTGCCTTCCAAGACTGTGGAGAAGATCAGATGGGATACTGAGACTGAGCTGTGTTGGGCCAGCTACTACCCTCTGTGCTGCACTAGCAGAACCAGAACCCCTGAATTTTCCTTATTTTTGATGTTTGGGAGACGACTGAGGGAGGTTCCACTTGTGTCCAGGAATAAGTCCAGATAGCTGAGAGGTGGGTGCCACTCTCTCCTGGGTTTTGCCATTTTTCAGGCACTGTGCCTCATCTCATGGGTCCTGTACCCTCCTAAGGCCCCTATTTCTGGGGGGCTGGAGATCATGATGGACTAACACAGCACAGTATCTCAACAGAAGGGTGGAGAATTCTCTGCCTACAGTAGAGTTAACCCTAAATCAGGTTGGTAGTACCCAATTGTCACTTGGACCTTAATATTTTATAAAGTTCTTAGAAAACACTCCTTTCCAAGTTTTTGTTGGTGTGTGTGTGTTTGCATATAGCCATTTCTACTGTATTTAGATACTGGAGATTGAGCCAGGAGAAAAGTCCGAGTGACCACATGCCATGCTATTCTCACCTGTTAATCTCTTGTCTGCTGACTCTTTTTTCTTAGAAGGAATTGTCTCCCAGGAAATTCCTGTTAAGTCCCATCCTAGCATTTCAACAGGCCCATGTGATCCTCCCCCCTCCCCACCATCTTTGTTAGCCTTTTATTGGTTTATATTGTTTTTAAAATAAACTTATTTTAGGACAGTTATAGATTTTTACAGAATTATTGCCAAAATGGTAGAGTTCTGTGTACCCCATACTCAATATCCCCTATTTTTTTAAAAAATATATCTTTATTGACTTAAGAGAAAGGAAAGGAGAGGGAGAGAGAAAGATAGAAACATCAATGATGAGAGAGTCATTGCCCCGCACCCGGGCATGTGCCCTGACTGGGAATCGAACTCCAATTGCCTGGATCCTAGGTCGATGCTCAACCGCTGAGCCACGCCTGGCTAGGCTATATCCCCTATTTTTAAATAGATTTTTGGAGAGAGAGGGAGGGAGGAAGAGGGAGAGAGAAAAACATTGATGTGAGAGGGAAACATCAATCGGCTGCCTTCTGCACGCCCCCTACTGGGCATCGAGTCTGCAACCTGGGCATGTGCCCTGACCAAGAATCGAACCTTTTGGTGCATGGGACAACGCCCAACCAACTGAGCCACACTGGCCAGGGCTCCACATTCCCTATTTACTCATCATGTCTCCTTAGACTCTTTTTGGCTGTGACAGTTTCTCAGATTTTCCCTGTTTTTGATGCCCTTGACACCCTTGAATGGTGCTGGTTGGGTATTTTGTATAATGTCCCACAATTTTGGTTTGCTTGATTTTTTTCTTGTGATTACAGAGGGGTTAAGTGCTTTTAGGAAGAGGACCACAGAGGTAAAGTACCATTCCTCATCACATCATATAAAGGGTAGATACTATCAGTATTATCACTGTTGATGTGAACTTTGGTCACCTGACTGACATAGTCTTTGCCAGGATTCTCCATGTTAAATTTACTCTTTTCAATCTACCTTTCCATACTGTACATACTCTTTGGAAGAAAGTTACTGTGCATGGTTAACACTTAAGGAGTGGAGTGTTCCACCTACTTGAGAGCAGAGTATCTACAAAATTTATTTGGAATTCTGCGTGGGGTATTTGACTTATCCTCCTTTTAGTAATTTATATCACCATGGACTTGTTAATATTCATTAATATTTATACTTTAGATTATAATCTAATACTACTTTTTATGTTTTCATTGCACCAGTTGTTTCAACTTTGGCCATTGGGAACTCTTTCAGTTGGCTTTTGTATGTATTGGATGTGTGTGTGTGTGTGTGTGTGTGTGTGTATTTAACATTTTCTTTCTGGCACTACAAGATACTCTAGTCTTGCATATTTCCTGCCCAAGTTCTAGAATCAGCCATTTCTCCAAGGAACCCTGGTACCTTTGGTTGGAGAATTGTATTAAAAACCAGGGATCTGGGTGCTAGGTGTACTCATTACTGTTGGGATGTCATTGCTTCTAGGCCTTCTGACTTGACAGAGTAAGGAGATGTATAGGTGTATAATTTGTATATATATAGTTAATCTTCACCCCAGGATATTTTTTCCATTGATTTTATTTTTTAGAGAGAGTAGAAGGGAGGGGGAGAGACAGAAACATCGATGTGAGAGACACATTGATTGGTGACCTCCCGCATGTCCCCCGCCCCGGGGCCAGGGATCAAGCCTGCAACCGAGGTATGTGCCCTTGACCAGGAATCGAACCCAACACTCTTCAGTCTGTGGGCTGACGCTCTAACCACTGAGCCAAGTCAGAAAGGGCTCGTTTATATTTTCTTAATATTATATACAGAGAAAATCTGCCTTTAGTCTTACAGACTCCACTCATTTCCAAACTTATGTATGTCAGCAGCACCTTATTTCCCCATCCCTCTCAGTAAGGTCGTTTCATATTTGTCATAGACATATTCTTTTGTCATATTCTGCATTTTAGGAGTGCTGCTATAAACAGTATTTTATTTTTTATTTTTTAAAATCCTCATTCGAGGATACCTTTTCCACTGCTTTTCAGAGAGAGTGGAAGGGGGAGAGAGAGCGAGAAACATCAATGTGAGAAAGACATTAATTGGTTGCTTCTGCATGCCCCTGACCAGGGCCGGGGATTGAGCCTGTAACCGAGGTACATGCCCTTGGCCGGGATGGAACCTGGGACCCTTCAGTCCGCAGGCCGATGCTCTAACCATTGAGCCAAACCAGCTAGTGCTCCACTGCTTTACTTTTAACCACTGAGAGTCTTTATATTTAAAGTGGGTCTCTTGTACAAAATATATAGTTATTTTTTAATCTACTCTGACAATTTTTGTCCTTAGTAGGGCTGTTTAGATCATACACATTTAAAATGATTCTTGAGCCTGGCTGGTGTGGCTCAGTGGCTGAGCGTCAACCTATGAACCAGGAGGTCATGGTTCGATTCCTGGTTAGGCCACATGCCTGGGTTGTGGGCTTGATCCCCGATAGGGGGTGTGCAGGAGGTAGCCGATCAATGACTCTCATCATTGATGTTTCTATGCTTCCTTCTCCTTTCCTCTGAGATAAATAAAAACATTTAAAAATAATAAAATGATTCTTTATATATTTGGATTAATATCAACCATGTTTACACTGTTTTCTATTTGATGCCAGAGACTTCTTTTCTCTGCCTTTTCTAGTTTTAATTCTTTTATAAGACTCCATATTTCTCCCTTAGCTTATCAACTATATTTCTTTTAAGTTTTTTAAGTGATTTCCCTCGAGTTTACAATATACATTTTTAACTAAGCCCACTTTCAAATAACACTCTTCTGCTTCACTTATATATAGTGAAGTTACCTTATTACAAAGTATTTGTCATTCATTTCACTTATCCTTATGCTAAAATCAATCAATACATTACTATTATTACTTTAGACAAACCAACCAATGACAAGTAAGAAAACGAAAACATTTTATTTTACTTTGATTTATTCCATTTCAGTGCTCTTCCTTTATACAGATCTGAGTTATTGACCCATTTTAACATCTTTTTTTTTTTTTTTTTTTTTAATTTTAGGGAGAGAGAGAGAGAGAAAAACATCAATGTAAGAGAGAAACATTGATTGGTTGCCTCCCGCACCCCCCCCCCCAACGGGATCGAACCTGTAACCTGGGTATGTGCTGTCTGCGAATTGAACCCGTCACCTTTCGGTGTATGGGACTATGCTCCAACCAACTGAGCCACACCTGCCAGGGCTTAATATTTCTTGAAGGGAAGACTTTCTGGTGCTGAATTCCATCAGTTTTTGTTCTTTTGAGAAGGTCTTTGTTATTTTTATTTCACTTTTGAAGCATCGTTTCACTGGATATAGAAATTTAGGTTGGTGGGGGGTTTTTCTTTCTTTCAACACTTTAAATATTTCATTTTAAATATTTTCACAGTTACAGAGATAGAAGTTTTAACACTGAAATGGAGGGTCTATTTCTCCTTGTTCTGTCAAATTTTTAAAATTTATTTTGAGGTCCAGTTAATAAGTGCATACAAATTTTATTTAATTTATTTATCTTCAAATATCTCTCTATTGATTTCAGAAAGAGGAAGGGAGAAGTAGAGAGAGAGATAGAAACTTCAATGATGAGTGGTCATTGATTGGCTGCCTCCTGCACGCCCCGGACTGGGGAATTGAGCCCGCAACCTGGGCATGTGCTCCAACCAGGAATCGAACTGTGATCTCCTGGATCCTAGGTCGATGCTCAACCACTAAGCCACGCCTGGCCGGGCCACAAATTTTAAAATATAAAATGACACTCCTTATGTCTTATAGTGCTTTCTGCTTTAAAGTCTATTTTATTTAACTGTAAGGACTTTTTTTGGTTAGTGTTTTCATGTTATAATTTTCCTATATGTTTACTTTCAGTCTTTATGTATCTTTACATTTTAGATATATCTTTTGTAAACAGTATATAGTTACATTTTTTCCAGTCTGAAATATTTATCTATTAATTGCTTCATGTAAAACCATTTACATTTTAAAAAAATTTTTTTATTGATTTTTTTTTTTTAGCGAGGAAGGGAGAGGGAGAGAGGAAAAAAGCCATCGATGTGAGAGAAATATCGATATCGATCCGTTGCCTCCTGCACACACCCCAATCAGGGATTGAACCTGCAACCTGGGCATGTACCCTGACCAGGAATTGAACCAGTGACCTTTCAGTGCACAAAACCATTTACATTTAATGTACTTATTGATATAAATAGATATAAATTAACCATTGTAACAAGTTCCTTCTATATGTGCCACCTGAGCTGTTAGATTTTTCTTCTTTAGGATTTATACTCTTTACTGTTCCTTAATGGTTATCTGGCAATTATAGCATATAGTCTTGACTTATCAAAGGCTAATATTAATTTATTGTTCTACACACTCCCCAGATAATGCAGAAACTTTAGTTTTACTCCAGCCCCCTTGACTTGTTATTTTTCAACATGAATTAACAAGATAATATTATTGTTTTATATAGCATTTATTTAAGTTTGCATAGATATTTATCCCTTCCTCCATCTTCATTCTTCCATCTGGAATCATTTTCCTGTTATCTGAAAAACGCCTTTTAGCATTTAGTATTTCCTTTGGTTCATGCCTGTGGCTGGCAAACTCTGTTTCTATTTATTTGTATATGTATTTATTTCACATTCATTTTTGTATGGTATTTTTGCTGGTTATCAATTTTTTGGTTGGCATTTATTTTCTTTTAAGACACTAAAGATATTTCACCATCTTCATGCTTTCATTGTTGCTGTTGAGAAGCCAAAAGTCAGCCTAACTTTTGTTCCTTTCAAGGCATCCTCTTATTTTTTCTGGCTACTTTTATGATTTTCTTTGTCTTTGGTTCTGTGCAAGTTCAGTATTATACATCTATGCATGAGGTTTTTTTATATATCACTATCGATTTCAGAGAGAGGAAGGGAGAGGGAGAGAGATAGAAACATCAATGATGAGAGAGTCATTGATTGGCTGCCTCCTGCATGCCCCCTACTGGAGATTGAGCCCGCAACCTGGGTATGTGCCCTCACCTGGAACTGAACCGAAATCTCCTGGATCATAGGTCAATGCACAACCGTTGAGCCACACTGGCTGGGGATGAGCTGCTTTTTATTTATTCTGTTGGGATATGTTGGACTTCTTGGATCTATGGATCAATGTCTTTCATCAGTTCTGAAAATCCTCAGCCATTATATCTTCAAATATTGCCTCTGAACAATTCCATTTCTTTTTTCCTTTCAGAACTGCAATTAAACATATGTTAGACCTTGGGTGGTGAATACACATTACAATATACAGATGATGTATTATAGAATTGTACACCTGAAACCTATGTAATTTTTATTAACCAATGTCATTCCAATAAATTCAATAAAACAAAACAAAACAAAACATGGTAGATGTTATTGTACCCTCCCATCTATATTTTCCACCTTTTTTAAAAAAATATATCTTTATTGATTTCAGAGAGAGGGAGGGAGAGGGAGAGAGAGAGAGAAACATCAATGATGAGAGAGTCATTGATCGGCTGCAGTCTGCAATCTGGGCATGTGCCCTGACCAGGAATCGAACCCCGATCGCCTGGATCCTAGGTCGACTCTCAACCGCTGAGCCACGCCCGGCCGGGCTATTTTCCACCTTTTTAAACTACGTGTTCAGCCTTATAGTTTCTCCTGAATATAATTTCAAGTCCTTTTTAATCCTTCCTTTTTTTGTTAATTCTCACTCGAGGATATTTTTCCCATTGGTATTTTAGAGAGTGTGAGGGCGGGAGAGGGAGAGGGATAAAGAGAGAGAAACATCAGTGTGAGAGACACATTGATTTGCTTGCTTCCTGCACTAGGCCCTGGCAGGGCCCGTGGATTGAACCTGCAACCCAGGTATGTGCCCTTGACCAGGAATCAAACCCAAGACCCTTTGGTGTGGCGGGCCGATGCTGTAACCACTGAGACACACTGGCAAGGGCTAATTATTTGAGCTGTATCTAATCTGTTAAAGCCATCCATTGAGCTTCTAATTTTAGCTAAGTTATTTTTTAGTTTTAGAATTTCTCTTTTTTTGTTTCTAGCTCTCTGTTGAAATTCGAAGATTGGATTTTATTTATCTGAATACACAAAGCATTGTGGTTTTTTAAAATTTATTTTTATTGAATTTATTGGGGTGACTGGTTGATAGGATCATATAGGTTTCAGGTGTGGATTTCTATGTTACAAGATCTGTATGTTGCACTGAGCATTGCGGTTTAATAATCTGTATCTGATAATTCAAAGGTAATGGATCTTTTTGTTACCTGTTATCTCTGCTGCTTCTTCCTTAATGATGTCTTTTTTCTTTGTGTTTCTGGTTATTTTTGTGTGTCAGCATTGTACATGAACAAGTGTTTATTGAAATAATTTGAGGACTAGGATAATGGTACGTTACTCGAGAGGTTTTCTTTGCCAAGCCAATAAAGGTGCTTCCTGTCTGGAACCACCATAATCTATGTTCAAAGCCCACCTAGATATTGCAAAGCTAAGCTTAAAGACTTTGTGAGGGCTAGCTTTTTTTCAGTTTTTAATTACACTTAAACTGAAACATTTGTGGTTCCCAGCATCCTATGGTGATGGTTTGTTAGGAAACACCTCCCCTTTCAATGAGCCCTGGGTGTTGATTTTTGTTACTCTAGTTACAGGGGTGGGGAACCTTTTTTCTGCCGGGGGCCATTTGGATAACATTCACAGCCCATACAAAATTATCAGCTTAAAAATTAGCTATGAAAAAAGCTCCTAGATTTATTGAATTTCTAGTCTTGCCTGCAGTTTCCTTGGCAGGGCCAGACCAAATGATTTCGTGGGCCATATTATAGCCCGAAGGCTGGACATTCCCCACCCCTGCTCTAGTACCTTGAGTCAATTTTAGGTTCAATTCAGTTTGGTGCTGGTTTATTCTTTAACAGATGCCCTCAAAACAAATAAAAGAAAACATGGGTAAATTCCTCTTTGACCTCATGTAGAAAAATAAGTTCTTAACTATGAATCAAAATCTAGATGCAATGAAAGTATGATAAATTTGACTATATATTAAAATGTATGGCAGATGATAGACACATGAAAAAATGCTCAAAGTCACTAATCATCAGAGAGATGCAAATTAAAACTACAATGAGGTATCACTTCACACTTACCAGAGTGGCTACCATCAACAAATCAACAAGTGCCGGTAAGGTTGTGGAGAAAAGGGAACACTAGTATACTGCTGGTGGGAATGCAGACTGGTACAGCCACTATAGAAAATAGTATGGAGTTTCCTCAATAAATTAAAAATGGATCTGATGTTTGACCCAGCAATCCCACTTCTGGGAATATATCATAAGAATCCCAAAACACCAATCAGAAAGAATATATGCACCCCTATGTTCATAGCAGTGTTATTTACAGAAGCTAAGATCTGGAAACGGCCCAAATGCCCATCAGAAGATGAGTGGGTAAAAAAGCTGTGGTACATTTACACCATGGAATATTATGCAGCTGTAAAAAAGGATCTCTTACCCTTTGGGACAGCATGGATGGAACTGGAGAGTATTATGCTAAGCGAAAGAAGCCAGGCAGAGAAAGACACATATCACATGATCTCATGCATATGTGGAATCTAAAGAACAAAAACTGACCAACAAAGTAGGTCCAGAGGTATGGATGCATGGAACAGAATAACTCAGTGAGGGATGGGAGGGAGGGGACTGTAGGAGATGAACCTAAGTATATATATACATATATGCATAACCCATGGACAAAGACAATAGCATGGGGAAGGCCTGGGGTGGGGTGGAGGTTGGGTGGAGGGGGGCAAAGGGGGGAAATGGGAGACGTCTGTAATACTGTCAACAATAAAATAAAATTTTAAAAAATGTATGGCAGAAATACACCATAAAGCCAAAAAGCAACTAACAAAGATATTTGCAGCACATATAATAGATAAAGGCCTAATGTAGTTAATGTATAAAGAACACTTGAAAAATGAGGGAGAAAGAACAACCCAATAGAAAAATGTGGAAAGACATGAACATACAATTTATAATGATATTAAAATTGTCATTAAACATAGAAAAATGCAAAATAAAATGCCATTTAGAAACTTCTCACCTATCATATTAGTGGAAATTAAAAAGTGTGTTGCACATCATGTCAGAAAGGGTGTGGGGAAACGCCTGTATTGCTGGTGGGAAAGCAAAAAACAGGTCTGAGCCTCAGGGGAGGGATTACCCTGGAGATGTAATTTGGGCATTATCTGTGCTTGGAGGAAAATGAACAGAGATCACTTAGGGAGAGAGAACATGTGGACTAAGAGAGGAGGCCCAGGAACACTACTTAAGGTGGCAGCACAGTTTCCTCGCGGGCACAACCACCAGGGCTCTGGAGAGTCAGAAAGAGCTGGTCTTGAAAGTGAGCTGTGGCCTGGCTGGGCGTGGCTCAGCGGCTGAGCCTCGACCTAGGATCCAGACGATCCCGGTCAGGGCACTTGCCCGGGTTGCGGGCTGCAGGAGGCAGCAGATCAATGACTCTCTCATCATTGATATTTCTCTCTCTCTCTCTCTCTCTCTCTCCCTCTCCTTTCTGAAATCAATAAAGATATATTTAAAAAAAAAAAAAAAGCGTCTGTGGGGCTCAGTTGCTGAGCACTCTTAGGGAAGTCAGGTGCCCTCCGCGGTATCAGCTATTAGACCTGTTGATAATGGGCTTCTCAAGGGATGAGCGAGGACCTGAAACGCACCAGGTAAATAAAGAACCTGCGGGCAGAAAGCCCCCTCCGGCTGCTGTTTCAGTGACTCACCCATTGCCATCACCCCTCTCCCCCGCCGTGGTCTGCAGCTGCCAGGTCCCTCCGCATCTGGGTGAGGGGGGCTCAGTGCGGCTGATGAGCTCACGTGACCGGCCAGGAGCCCACGTGGGCAGCAGTAGTCCGCCCCCTCCAGCAGCACCCGCCTCCAGTCAGGTTCTGGCGCCATCTGCTCCAGTTGCTCCTGCGGTGCCAGCTCCCTGAGCTGCCCTGGCAGCCGTGAGGGGCGAGCGGGCTTCCACGAGCCGGAGGAGGCGCAGGCCTGGCCCGGGCCCGCAGGTCAGTGGGCTGGTGGGCACTGCCTGCGGCCCTGGCAGGGGTGGAGGTGGATTCCAGAAGGATGCGGAGCAGCGGTGGGTGTGGGGGAATCCAAGGAGTCTCGGGGATGGGGGAGGAAGGGAACGCGGAGCTGGCGCCAGGTGCGGAGGGAGGACCCCGTTACAGACCCTGCCACCCCCTCGCCACCCCATCTCTGCGCCTCCATCCATTTTCAAGCTTTAAATGGGGGGTTGCCCCCGCAGTGCGACAGCGAAACGTAGGCATATTCTGGAAATAACCCCCCTCTTATACTGCGCCTGTGAGAAAATACGGGCCTCCACGAAAATGGAATGAGAGTGGGGCAGATTAACTTCAGGGGAGGGGGACACAGAGGCACAAACAGTTTGGAAAGCTTTCTGGTCTAGTGCCTGAGGCCTGAAAAGAGATACGGCCACTTGGGTGCGGGGCAGGTAGGGGAGGGCAACATTGGATGTGCAGCACCCAGATTCAGGAAAGGGACCTCAGTCCACTGAGCACGCAGCACCTGCCCCTGTCTCCTGCCTGTCTGCAGGTCTGCGTCTCTGACCCCAGCACTCTTCAAGGCTAGAAAAGGAAGGACCTGTCCAGAATCCCTGCAGGTCAGTGAAAGGGGGGGCCCTGGAGGTGGGGTGTGTATGGAGGGCACAGCTTGGGCAAAATCTGAGAGCCCACCTGCACATATATAAACACACCCCACCCAGGCTAAAGCATGGTACAGAAGATGGCAGGGCCTGCCAAAGAAATGGTTGGCTGTGTGTGTGTGTGTGTGTGTGTGTGTGTGTGTGTGTGTGTGTAACAGTGGAGGGAAGTGTGGCAGAAGGCCAGCTCAGGGAACCCTGACCACAGGCCAGATGCCAGTGCTATCTGAGCCAGTCCTCAATCTTCCTGGTCTCCCCTTTCTCTTCTCTCCTCCCATCTCACCCCCCCCCCCAGACAGGAAAAGGAGGGGACATCTCAACATGGAAAAACTTGACAATGAAAATGAAGAAAAGCTGGGAAGTGAGGGAAAGCCAGATGATGAAATAGATACAGAAGATGAAGTAGATACAGAAGATGAAGTAGATACAGAAGATGAAATAGATACAGAAGATGAAGGAAAGTCAGATGAGGAAGAAAAGCCAGAAGTGGAGGGGAAGCCAGGGCAGGAGGAAAAGTGCCAGGACAAAGGACAGCCAGATGATCATGGGAAACAAGAAAAGCAGAGCAAGTCTGAAGGTGAGGGAAAAACACGCGGTGAGGACAAGCCAGAGCCCCAGTCCAAGCCAGAGAGCCAGCTGCGGGCTGCCGAAAAGCGCCCGGCTGAAGATTATGTGCCCCGGAAAGCAAAGCGAAAAACGGACAGGGGGACAGAAGATTCCCCCAAGGACTATCAGGAGGACTTACAGGAAAGGCATTTGGGCAGTGAGGAGATGATGAGAGAATGTGGAGATGTGTCAAGGGCTCAGGAAGAGCTAAGGAAAAAACAGAAAACGGGTGGTTTTCATTGGATGCAAAGAGATGTACAGGATCCATTCTTCCCAAGGGGCCAACGGGGTGTCAGGGGAATGAGGGGTGGAGGTAGGGGCCACAGGGGCTTACATGATATCCCATATCTTTAAAGTCCTTGGACTTCAATTCTGATTTCTCTGATAAGAATACTCCAACCCTGCTTTCCTTGGGGGGGGGGGTGTCATTTGCCAGGCAATGTGCTTCAACCTTAAGCTGATACTTTGCTATAAGTGTCTGTCATTCTTGTTACCAGCAGCCTTTTGATCCAACTATACAGTGCTCTCTGTTTCAGTAGGGGATTTTCACCCACGTGCATGGAAGAGATGGTCATGGTACTTTGTAAAACAATAAAAAAGTTTTCAGAACCACATATACAGTGTCAGCCCAATTTTGTAAAAATGTGAATATGTTTGCATAATGCACTTATGCAGAGAAGACTCCGAAAATGTATACACTAAAAAGCTGGTGATGGTTTTTCCTGCATGGTAGCCAAAAATAGGTCTTATAAGTGCAGTCACCTGATGGTTAGGTACATCCATGCCATTCCTCTGTGGGCATGCCCACCCCCATGTTGTCCCCTAGTTGTGACCATGTCAGTGGGCACTGATGTCCCTTTTCCTGGGTCCTCTACTGTCCTATGTCTCTATCTGTGATTCTTTTTCTTTGCTTTGCTTACTAATCTCCACTTTTTCCTAAAGGATATGGGTTATGTTTGTCATAATAAAAAAAAAAAGAAATCCAGAAATCAATACACGGTAAACCATTGAAATGTTCAGTGAGCTTATGAGGGCAATGAAGACACTGAAAATTCTTGTCAGAATGTAAAACGATAAGTAAAACACATTATCTCTATGGTTCACAGCTAGAGGAATCAACCTGGTGGTTATAACAAGAGATCCGATGCTATAATGGCCAGTCTTGTCATCTGTGAAATGAGAATAAGACTTGCCTCACAGACTTCTGAGTGGATCAGATGAGGTACTAAGTATGTGAGCTGTGTTGGTTTGGCTCATTTGCAGTAGTAGGATCCAGGACCCTGTCAGACACTCGGGAGAGCTGAAAAAAGAAAGGTAGGTCTCACCTGTGCCCAGGAACAAGTCCAAGCAGCTGAGAAGAGGTACCACCTTTCTTTGGATATTACCATATCTATTAGGCTGTGTCCTGTACCTTCTGCTGACAGCTATTGATATGATGGAGTCTTCATGGTGACAAAGGCACTCTGATTCCCTATAGTCTTTGAAGGGCCAAAGCCCCTACTTGACTCCAACAGGAGTGTGGATAACACCTGTCCCCCAACTTTAGAGTTGTACCTACCCAGGTGGTACTGCCCAAGGGCTGCTTGGGCCCCACTGTATTACATAGTTCTTAGCAAAGTAGTCATTAATATTTTTAGTTCATTTTATATTTGCTTATAGTTTCTTTTCTCTTCATAAGACTCAGATATTTTGAGTCCACTGGAGGCTGTGTCCTGAGACTAATCTATGGACCAGACAATGGATTCTAAAAGTTATATGGAAGAGCAAAGGACATAGGATAACCAAAATATTTTGAAAATGAAGAACAAAGTTAGAGGACTCATTGGCTGATTTCAAGGCTAATTATAGCCTGGCTGGTATGGATCAGTGGTTGAGCATCGACTCATGAACCAAGAGGTCACTGGTTCAATTCCCAGTCAGGGCACAAGCCTGGGTTGCTAGCTCCATCCCCAGTAGGGGGTGTGCAGGAGGCAGCCGATAGATGATGCTTCTCTCTCATTGATGCTTCTATCTCTCTATTCCTCTCCCTCTCTAAAAATCAATAAAAACATATTTTAAAAAAGACTATAAAGCTATAGTAAGTAATCAAGTCTGTGTAATACTGGCATAAGGATAGGCATATATAAATCAATGGAATAAAACAGTCCAGAAACAGGCCCACATGTATATAGTCATTGACTATGCTTTTGGTGTCATCTCTAAGAAACCATTGCCTAACCTCTGGTAAATATTTACTCCCATGTTAACTTCTAAGAGTTTTATAGGCTTAGCTCTTACACTCAGAGCTATGAGTCACTTGGAGTTTTTATATCATGAGAAGGGTCCAAATTCATTCTTTTGCATGCAGACATCCAGTTGGCCTAGCACCATTTCTTTAAAAACTAATTCTTTTCCCATTGAATTGTCTTGGTACGTTTGTCAAATATGCATTGAACTGCCATGGCTGGGTGGCTAAATTGGTTGGAGTGTTGGCCTGTACACCAAAAAGGTTGCAGGTGTGATTCATGGTCAGGGCACATACCTAGTTGCGGGTTCCATCCCTGGACGGGGTACGTGCAGAAGGCTACTGGTTGATGTTTCTTGCTCACATTGACATTTCTTTCTCTTTCTCAAATCAATAGACATATCCTTGAGTGAGGATAAAATAAATGAATGCACTGACCATAAATGTAAGGGTTTAGTTCTAGATCCTCAATTATGTTTTATTGATCTATATGTCTACCCTTATGCAAGCACCACACTGTCCTGATTACTGTAGCTTTGTAATAAATTTGGAAATAGAGAACTGTGAGGCCTCCAACTTTCTAATTCTTTTTCAAGATCATTTTGGCTATTCTGGGTTACTTTGGATGTCCATGTGAATTTTGGTATCAGCTTGTCAAGTTCTGAAAATATGTCAACTGGAGTTTTGATAGGGATTGCAATGACTCTGAAGGTCAATTTGGGAAGTATTGCCAATTTAACAATATTAAGTCCTCTAATCCATGAACACAGCATATCTTTACATTTATTTATGTCTTCTTTAATTTCTTTAAACAATGTTTTTTTATTTTTCAGCATACAAATTTTGTACTTCTTTGGTTAAATTTATTCTCAAGTGTTTTATTCTTTTTGATGCTTTGAAAATTGAATCACTTTCTTAATTTTCATTTTTTAGATAGTTCATTGCTAGTATATAGAAATATAACTCATTTTGTATATTGATACTGTATTCTGCTACCTTTCTGAATACACTTATTTGTTCTAAAAGCTTTTTTCAGTGTGGATACCTTAGGAATATTATATACACGATTATGCCTATGAATAGAGATACAATTGCTTTTTCCTTCCAGTCTGGATGCCTTTTATCTCTTTTTCTTGCCTAACTGCCCTAGTTAGACCTGTAGTACAATACTGAATAAAAGTATGGGGATTAGACATTCTTGTCTTGTTCCTAATCTTAAGGGAAAAGCATTAAATCTTTAACCATGAAGTATAATGTAAGCTAGAGTTACATTTGGGTATATCCTTACCAGGCTGAGGAAGCTCCCATTTTTGTCAAATGCTTTTTCTGTGTCTAGTGATATGATCATGAGTTTTTCCTTTACTGTGTTAATATGGCATTTTATACTGATTGACTGATTTTCAGATGTCAAACCAGCCTTGCATTCCTGGAGTGAATTCCACTTGATAATGGTATCCTTTATATATGATGCTGGATTATTTTGGTAGGATTCTGTAGAGAAATTTTGTGTTTATATCCATAAGAGATATTCTATAGCTTTCTTTTTTGTAATTTTTTTCTGTTTGTATATTGGGACAATGCTCACATCATAGAATATATTGAGAAGTGTTCTCTCTTCTATTTTTGGAAGAATATTAAAGGTTTGGTGTTAATTTTTCTTTAAAGTTTGGTAGAATGAATCGATGAAGCTGTCTGGACCTAGGCTTTTATTTTTGAGGTTTTTTTGATTACTTATCTCTTTACTTTATATAGGTCTAGTCCAATTTTCAAATTTTTCTTTAATCAGTTTCAGTACATTGTATCTTTTTAGAAAGTGTCCATTTCTTCTAGGTTATCTAATTTGTTAACATGTAGTTATTCACAGTATTCCTTTATAACCCTCTTTATTTCTGTAATGTCAGTATTTTTATGGTCAGATTGGCAAAAAATATATTTTTTGATGTGCTACAGAATTTTAGTAATTAGTTTATGTGTGCCATGAGATGAAAAAGGTTGAAAATCACTGCTATAAACAATTTTATGACAATGAATTAGATAACCTAGAAGAAATGAACATTCCTAGAAAGATACAAACTACCAAAACTGAGTCAAGAAAAAATACAAAGTCTAAATAGACCTATAACAAGAAAATGGATGAAATTAGTTATAAAAAAAAAAAAAAACTTTCTGCAAAGAAAAACCTAGAACCAGATAGCTGCACTGGTGAATTCTACTGTGATATTGTTTTTTTTATAATAAGAAATATACATTTGGTCTTCATCCTGTTCCTGGCACAGAACTCCTAAAACCCTCGGAATTTCCTAAGTGATGAGAGCAATAAAGGTACTGTCTTGTTATATAAAACAAGCCCTTTTCAACCACACCAGAGTTTATATTAATGAGGTGACCTTTACAAAGCCCCAAGTAACCTAAGGATGAGGACTGGTTGACAGGGGGAAAACCATAATTAGAGGGGTGGATCTTTCATTCCCTCCCTCCCTCCTCACTCCCCCCGCCACACCACCTGAGGGGAGGGGAGAGGGGCTGCAGGTTGAATTAATCATCAATGGCCGATGACTTAAATCAATCATGCCTATGTAATGAAGCCTCCATAAAAATCTCTGAACTGTAGGGTTCAGGGAGCTTCCCGGGTTGGTAAACACATGGAGGTGTTAGAAGATTCACTCTCCCAGAGAAGGCATGGGAGCTCCATGCCCCTTCCCACATACCTTGACCTATGCAACTATTCTATCTGGCTGTTCTTGAGTTATATCCTTTTATAATATACTGCTAATCTGGTAGGTAAAATGTTTTCCTGAATTCTGTGAGCTGCTTTAACAAATTAATCAAATCTGAGGAGGGGGTCATGACAACCTCCAATCAGAAGCACAGGTAACCTGGACTCGCAATTGGCATCTGAAGTGAGGGTGAGGGTGGTGTTGTAGGACTTAACACTCTACTTGTGGGATCTGATGTTATCTCTTGGTAGATAGTGTCAGAATTGAGTTAAAATAGGACACCTACCTGGTGTCACAGAATTGCTTGATTTGTGGAAAACCCACATATATGGTGTCATCAGTGAAGTAGTGTGGTAGTAGAGTATTGAGAGCAGAGAAGACACACAGGAATATGATTTTTCTTTCCACCTACCCATAGTTAAAGAAGAATAAATGCTACACTTTAAAATTTGCCAAAGTCTTGTTAAAAGAAAGGGGGGCCGGGAAGAGATTAACCAAATAATTTATATGCATATATGCATAGCCCATGGTCAAACAATAGTGCAGGAAGGCCTAGGGGGGAGGGGGAAGGGAGTCAATGGGGGGGAAAAAGGGGACATTTTTAATACTTTCAACAATAAAGATAAATTAAGAAAAAAAGATAAACTGAAGCATATTAAATTTTTAAAGAGTTTATTTGAGCAAACATCAATTCAAATTGGACAGTGCTGCCTGGCTGGCGTGGCTCAGTGATTGAACATCGACCCATGAACCTAGAAGTCACGGTTCGATTCGCAGTCAGGGCACATGCCCCGGTTTGGGGCTCTATTCCCAGTAGGGGGTGTGCAGGAGGCAGCTGATCAATGACTCTTTCTCATCATTGGTTTCTATCTCTCTCTCTCCCTCTCCCTTCCTCTCTCTGAAATCAATAAAAACATATTTTTAAAAAATTGGACAGTGCCAAATTGGACGAGGTTAGGAGAGCTCCACAGATAGGAACTACAGGCAAGATTTTTATAGAGAAGATGCAGAGGCAAAGAAAGGAAATTGAATTGGTCTGATTTATTTAATTGGATATATCTCAAGTGGTTGCATTATTTGGGAAGCCTAATTGGCTATTTGTGATTAACTGTTCTTCTTAACCTTGAGGCATTTACAGGAATTGAATGACTCTGGTTTAGGTTTCAGTTTGCTTACTTGGGCTGCCAGGTTGTTACAGCCACCCCAGTGTAATGGCCTCCCTCTTTGATTACTTTAAGAGTATAGAAGAGGAAGGAACACTTACCAATTAATTCTATGAGAGCAGAATCACCCCGATATCAAAACAAGACAAGGTACAAGAAAACTACAGACCAATATCTTATACAAATGTAGATGCAAAATCCTCAACAAATTACTAGAAAATTTAATCCAGCAATATGTAAAATAGATTATACCCAATGACCAAGTGGAATTTATCCCAGGAGTGCAAGTTTGGTATAACACAGAAAAATAAATCACCATATTAACAAATGGAAGCCAAAGAAACACATGATCATCTCAATAGAGTTAGAAAAAACGTTTTTAACAAAATCCAGCACCCTACCATGATAAAAATATTCAACAAAGTAGGAATGTAAGAGACTTCCTCAACTAGATAAAGAATATCTACCAAAAATACACAATTTGCATCATACTTAAAGGTGAAAGACTAAAAAATTTCCCTCTAAAAAAATAAACAAGATAAGGAAATCCTCCTGTCATTATTTTGTTGAGTGAAATAAGCCAGTAGAGAAAGACAAATACCATATGATCTCAGTTATATGTGGAATCTAATCAAAATAATTTTTGAAACTGGACACAATGGGTCCAGGCTGCCTATCACTACTTCAGCCAATGAAGCAGAGACAAGGTTGAATCATACATGAGTACTTATTCTAATAATGCCAGAAGTATGGGAGAGCAGCAGGATCCTTTCACCTAAAATCTGCTCTATACCTCCCCATAGGCCAGAAGCTTATATCGGGTAGAAGGACAAAAATTACACGGGGAAGTGGGCAAAAGGAACAAGAATGGGTATAAAAGTTTACAGGTTACAGGAAATTCGGGCTGGGGGTTGCAAAGAGCGGGCTCCATTGTTTTGGGAACAAGGTTATCTTTCCATGATAAAAGGAGAATGGACCACAGATCAAGGTCAACTCCCATGCCCCAGGGCGTATAACTCCCAGCCAGGTTAGAAAGTGCTTTTTCTAATCAGAACAGAATAATCATGCTTAACACAGCATGATTAATATTTCTTATAACTATAGCTAAAAATCATGGTTAATGGAACACGATTAATATTTCTGCCTCCAACAATTTAACAAACAAAATAGAAACAGAAGCATAGATACAGAGAACAGACTGACAGCTGTCAGAGGGGATAGGGTTTACGGGGCTGGGGGGAAAAGGTGAAGGGATTAAGCAAAATATATATACATGACACATAGACACGAACAACAGTATGGTGATTGCCAGAGGGAAAGGGAGGTGGGGGGAGGTGGAAGTGGGTAAAGGGGGGGGGGGGACGGGGACTTAAAGAGACTTGACTGGGTGGTGAGTGTGTGCTGTTTTATTGAGTTGTACATTTGAAATCTGTATGGTTTTATTAACCACTGCGACCCCAATAAGTTCAATAAAATAATAAAATAATAAAAATTTAAAAAGTAAAACACCATTGGATATCTTGTCGTTCTTAGTTTCAAAACATTATTAATCAAGACAGTGTGGTACTGCCATAAAGGTAGATATATAGATTAATGGAAAAGAGAGTCCAGAAGTAAACTGTCACATTTAGGGTCAATGGATTTTTGACAAATGTGCCAAGACAATTCAGAGGGAAAAGAATAGTTTTAAAACAGTGATGGAACAACTGGATATCCACATGTCAAAGATTGAATTTAGAGCACTGCATCATACCATACAACAAAATTAATTCAACGTGGGTCAGACTGAGACAGGCTGAGCCTCTCCTAGATAAGATTGGAATTTCTGCAGGTTGCCCCTCAAACCCTGTACCTAATGAGCCCTGGGCTGTAGTTAAGCCCCAGAATGATCACTACATGACTTTACCCTCATTATAATAGTAAAAAACACATCCCTGGGTGGAGATTTAACATGCTAATGAGACATCTGAGGAATGAAGAAGTATGTAGTTCCATTTCGCAGGCACCAGAGTCCCCACCTCTATGTACTTAGATGTCACACTTAGATGTCATCCTTCCCACCTCAACTTCCTTAAAACAGCTTCGTGGCTTTTGTTTGGAAATCTACAAATCGGTAGTTTTTAGTTCAATTCTGGGTATTGACTCTCCCCCTCTGGTCCTTGTTATTGTTATTTTCATATTTATTTTTAGCAACTAGCTGGATTATTTTAGATAATTTAGATCATTTTAGATAATCCAGCTAGTCTCTAAACAAATAATATCTGTGCCCACACAGTATGACACCTCTTATTTTGCTCCTCAGTGGGCACAGCTTTAGGTATGCTCACTATCAGGTGGTTTGGGCAGGGCTCTCTTTGACTATTTCCCTGAACACATACAGCTTTTAAATGCCACTAATTGCCTGTTGATTGCACTATGCCCTGAGCCATAAATTGTTCTAGTGACTGAGATTAGTTCTGCTCCCATGTCTCCTCCTTGTTCTCTCTCCCAGGTTTTCTCAGGTAAATAAATAGCTGACCTAAGGTTTAGTCTGTATCTCCAAAGAATCTACCATTGTCCTCTCAATTGCTTTTCACTGTGTGTGGTGTTATCTGACACCACGTATAACACCAGAAGTGTTGTGTTCTTTAACACCAACCAATTCTCTAAACACCAATTGGGTGCCCTACAACTCAATTCAATTCTTTTTTTAAAAAAATTATTTATTCACTTGAGAGAGAGAGAAACATCAATTTTTGTTGTTCCACTTATTCATGCATTCATTGGTTGATTCTTGCAGTGTCCTGACCAGGGATCAAACCCACAACCCTGGTGTATCGAAAGGACACTCAAAACAACTGAGCTACCCGGGCAGGGTTCAATTCAATTCTGATACTAATTCATCAAATTAATGCAGATCCAACAGGTTAAGGGCTGAGTCCTACAAAAATGCCCCCACGTCAGACACCAGCCACAAATGGAGTGCCCAGGCTACCCACACTTTTGCCCAGCCAACTACAAATTTGGGGGTTCTCATGTTCCCCTCCTCAATTTTTAAGTTTAATAGAACTCACCAAACTCAAAGTGCTTTAGTTACCAGTACCAGTTTATTTTAAAGAATACAACTCAGGGACAGCTAAATGGAAGAGAGGCTCAGGGCAAGGCACTGGGGAAACAGTGGTACAGGGTTTTGTCACATAGGCATGATTGATTAAATCACTGGTCATTGGTGATTGAACTCAATATCCAGCCCCTCTTACCTCTCTAGAGGTTGGGGACGGGGGTGGGGTGAGACTGAAAGTTCACTCCTAATCATCTGCTTGGTCTTTATGGTGACCAGCCCCCATTCTGAAACTAGGGGGTCCTACCATGTATCACCTCGTTAATAATAAACTCAGATGTGGTCAAAAGGGGCTCACTGTGAATAAAAAAGACATTTCTATAATTTAGGAAATCCCAATGGTTTTAGGAGCTCTGTGCCAGGAACTGGAGACAAAGACTAAATATATATTTTTATTATACCACACACCACAACCTGCACTGTTTTCAAGAACAACTTTAGGGTTGATCTACTCCGTACTGTACAAATGAAGTCATTTCCTTTGGGAAGAGACTTACAGCTCTCTGTTTCATAGCCTGCTTCTCTCCCCAGGTAAAATATCCAAGCCATGGCTCTGGAGTTTACACTATTTATATTATCACAGTATACCTGCAAATAATATTATGTGACTTCGTGGATAATGGAAGAACTTTACAACTGTGTATTCCCCCCCTTTCTTTTTTCTATTGTTTTATATTTTACTTCTACATGTGTTATAATCCCACAACACATCATTTTATTGTATAATTATCTCTTTAACAGTGTTATTGAGATATAATTTATATGCCATATAATTCACCCAAATGAACTACCAGTGGTTTTTAGTTCATTCATAGGGTTGGGCAACCATCACACAATCTAATTTTAGAACATTTTCATTATCTCCAAAAGAAACCTGGTATCCATTACCAATAATTTCCTGTCCCTACCCTGCTGCCAGCCCCAAGCAACCACTAATCTACTTTCTGTCTCATATATTTTCTGATACGGCAATTTCTCATAAATTGAATATAGAGTCTTTTGTGACTTCTTTCACTTAGCATATTGTTTTAAAGGTTTATCCATTTGTAGCATGTTTCAGTACTTCTTTCTTTTTATTGCCAAATATATTCTATTATATGATATATACTGCATATTGTTTGTCTATTCCTCAGTTGAACATTCGGGTTTTTTTCCCATTGGCCATTATAAACAATGCTGCCATGAACATTTGTGTTTAAGTTTCGCGTGGCCATATCTTTTCATTTCTGTTGGGTGTATACCAAGGAATGAAACTGATGGGTCATACGATAAATCTATGTTTAACATTCTGAAGCACTGCCAATTTATTTTCAAATTGGGTGCGGCATTTTACATTCCCATCATCAATGTTAGAGGGCTTCAGTTTCTCATCACCCTTGCCAAAACTTATTTTCCATCCTTTTCATTTTAGCCATCATATTGTGTGTGAAATATTATCTCCCTTTGGTTCTGACTTGCATTTCCCTAATGACTAATGATGCTGAGCTTGTTTTCATGGGCCTTTTGGTTATCTGTATAGCTTTGGAGAAATGTCTATTGAAATCATTAGCCCATTTTTCAATTGGGTTGTCTTTTTATGGTTGAATTTCCAAAATTCTTTATGTATTCTGGAAATTAGTTTCTTATCAAATATATGATTTGCAAGTATTTTTCCCCATTCTTTGGGTTGACTTTTCACTTAAAAAAAAAAAAAAATCTTTATTGATTTCAGAGAGAGGAAAGGAGAGGGAGAGGGAGAGATAGAAACATCAGTGATGAGAGAGTCATTGATCGGCTGCCTCCTGCACGCCCCCAACTGGGGATAGAGCCCGCAACCCGGGCATGTGCCCTGACCGGGAATCGAACCCTGATCGCCTGGATCCTAGGTCGATGCTCAACTGCTGAGCCACGCCCAGCCGGGCCCCACCTTTCCTCAAAGACCCTTCCTTGTTTCTCTGGGCACATACATGGGTATGGGTGTATATGTGTGTGTGTGGCGTGGCGTGTGTGTGTGTGTAGGGGGGGGCTAGTAAGATGAGGCCAGGAGCAGAAAAGAGAAGACTCTAGTCACTGCATTTCCCACTTGACTATTTCCCTTGGGGGAGGTTGGGGTGAGGAGAGCCTGAGAACCACAGTCTGGACAGGCTGCCGCCTACAGCAGCAAGTCTTGAGACAAAGAACTGCCATGGGTGTCATTTGGAAGGAATGCAGAGATTGCAGCAGCATGAGGAACTTCTGGGCTGGAGAGGGCAGAACTCAACTCTAGGCTGGCAGGCCCTGAAAAATGAAACCAGACCTCCACGGAGTCTGTGCTGTAGAGGGGTTCAGAGGGAGGGGGGCTCTGATCATGCCACAGAAGTGCAGCCTCACCAAGGGTACAGGAATCCCTGACCCAGAAACCACCCTTGACTTCTTCAGATCCCTCAGAGGAAGGCCACACCTCTGGGGACTATTATCATGGCAGCAGTTGCCAGGGGCTGTCTTTCCCCTGCACCCTGGCTGCCCTGACAGCCTTCAGCTCCTGCTACATGAAAAGGCCTGTGCTGCCCACCCTGGCTGCACATAAGGTGTCTGGAGCCCACTGCCCAGGAACAGTTTTACAAAGTGGTTAAAGGTTCAGTCTCGCATGTACACTGCTGGGGTTTAAATCCCACCTCAGCTACTTACTATCATCTGTGTTTCCATGGGAACAATATGTAACCTCCCAGAGCCTTAGTTATCTCACCTGTAAAATGGAGTTTCTTAGACTTCAGCCCTCACTAGCAAGAGTGAGCCCAGCAACAAATCATCACAGGACCTTACATCAGCAGTATCAAGTCAAATTCATCGGAAGGATTATCTCACAGCTCTCAACCTGATCACACACAGACAAGGAGCCCATCACATTCCTTTGTAACAAATCACCATGGCAAAACCACCTTCACCTATTCCTTGTGGAGAGCCCTTCCTCTCAAGGGAACCCCAAATCAGCTACTGTCAGGCAGAGAATTAGAGCCAGTACCAACACAGTCTTCCTTCCTCCTTTCCTGGTTCCAATTTCTCCTACCTCCCTTGTCTGCCCACCCCCCATGTTTACCAAGCTCTCATCAAGGATTAATTTATACTGGTTTGGGAACTTTGAGGGGCAACTGTGTCTTCTATCAGCAGCACTAGAAAGTAATCCTATCCTGAGAAGTCACACTGAGAGAGGAAAGGAACGGAACTGGCCCAGCAGGGCACACACTCCTGGCTGCCACACTCAACAGGGAAAAGGAATTTTTTTATTTGGAGTCAGAGCTCTTTGCTGAGATCTCCCCTAGATCTTTCCTGACCTTGGTGTGCTTTAAATTAATATTTTGTAGCTAATGTACTGAATGACAGAACCTGAATTCAAAGAATGAGGGAGAATCTAACAAGACAACATTTAACCCAGAAAAATAGAAGTTTCTATACTTGGGTTAAAACTAAAATGACTGCCCTAGCTGGTTGCTCTGTGGTTAGTGCATTGGTCCTCGGACTGAAGGGTCCCGGGGTTCCATTCCTTGGCACGTACCTGGGTTGCAGGCTCAATCCTCTACCCTAGTCGGGGTGCGTGCAGGAGGCAACCAATTGATGTCTCTCTCTCTCCCCTGCCTTCCACTCTCTCTGAAAAGCAATTGAAAAAAATATCCTCGGGTGAGGATTAAAAAAAAAAAAATCCCATTGTAGCCTGAGCCAATTTCTGAACGCGGGAGGTATCACAGCTTCACGACTGGGGATTGTAGCTCTTGTAGGTCTCAGTAGTGCTACGTATGTCTTATGTATTGTCATATCTTTCTCCCAGAGCCTTCCTGTCAGGGCAATAAGGACGAGGCTTCTGTCTCCTTGAGTCTGTCCCCAGTGGCTGTCCATGCTGAGCTGTGTCTCAGGCAGGGGAATGGGGAATGGCTTACCAACAGTTGCCCTTATGACCACTGGCCTGGGAATGAAGCAGCCTTCTGCGACCATTAGGTCGTTGTCTGTTGTCCCCCTCTCTCTACCCACACCATTACTGCCTCTCTTCATGCCTTGTCAGCTCTCACTTGGACTCTAGTAACATCCTTCTCACTAGGATCTCCAATTTATTCTTTCAAGCCCACACCTAGTTTTCTAAAAAAACCCACACATAAATAAAATCTAAAATGACTTATAGAAATGCATTAACAGATGTATGAAACAGATCTGGGGGTCTCAGTTGACTGCAACTTAAACTGGATTCAACTGTAGCCCTGGCCAGATAGCTCAGTTGGTTAGAGCATTGTCCAGATACACCAAGGTTGCGGGTTCAATCCCCAGTCAGGGCACATACAAGAATCAACCAATGAACAAACACATCAATGGGTAGCAAATTGATGTTTTCCTCTGTCTCTCCTCCTTCCTCTTTCTCTCAAATCAGTAAAATTTTAAAAAATGTAAAAAAAAGTTTTTTAAAAAAGTCCCTAAATCAATTATGCAATTGGTTCTTTAAAAAAACACACCTGGATTCAACTGTGATATGGTATCCACAAAATCTGCTATGATCTTAGGATGCATCTATAGACGTATAGTGGCTATTCTACAATGAAGGATGTGATAAGATCACTCCATTCTACACTAGTCATAATATTTAGTATTTTCAGAGACATTTACAAATTCAGGAGGAGCATGTAGGATGGTGAGTAAATTTGAAAAAAAAAAAAAATCACATCAGAAAGAGGTGAAATAACTGAGTTTTTTTTGTAAGAACATAATTGTTTAAAGATTAAATGAGATTGAAAGTATTTAGTGTAATGCCCAGCATAAGCGGTCAATTAATGTTAATAGAAGAATGATAATTAGTAGTGTTATTAGCACTATGTCATACCATTATTATTACTATTATTATAGTTAGTGCTTATAGAGTGCTTTCTATATGCTAGGTACTATTCCAGGCCCTTTACATATACTGACCCATTCATTCCTCTTACAAATCCTATAAGGTAGGTACTATTATGTCTCCAAGTTTGCAGATGAAGAAATTGAGTCACAGAAAGGTCAAGTAGATTGTCTCAGATGGGAAGAGGAAAGAACTAGAACATTGACTCTGGCAGTGTCAGGCTGTCAAGGGTAAAAGGCACTTTTGTATTTTATACTTGTACCCTCCAGAGGGCAGAACCAGGATCAATGTGTGTAAACTACTGGGAGGAAGATTTCAGCTCAACAACAACAAAAACCCATTTTGAATGATGAGAATTGCCTGAACCTTCAACAGGGTGTCTTTTAAGGTACTGAGTTCTCTATCACAGGATGTAAGGGAAAAAAAGGATAGAAATGAAGAAATGAATGAAATGGGGCTCCTCTTGGAAAGAAACCATGCAATGATGAAGCCAAACCTTAGTGAAAAAAATAAAGAAGGTATAATGCAGTGTAAACTTGGTTTTGAAAAGTAACAGTTACGTAAAAGATGTAAAGGTGAACTAATATCTGTCTTTCTGCTATCTCAGCACAAAGTAAATTAAATGTTGAACAAAAAGTTACGAAATGGAAAATTTCACATGTGAATTTCTGTTTGGAAACTTACTAGGTGGTCAGCCTGGATTTGAGAGAAGCAATCCCAAGATCCTCACAGATCTGATCGCCACCTACCCTGAGAGTGTAAAATATAGAGAGGAGAGGTATAGTCTGCTCCCTTGAAGAAAGGGCATCTGCATGAGAAAGTAGCATCCAGGCTGATGTGAGTAGGTGAGATGCACGCATGATGGTGAAGATCATAAAACAATTCGATCCCAAAATACAGACTTGTGATGACAACTGAAAATCATGTGAGCATGATTTTAATCCCACTACTCAGTGTGTGCTCAACAGAATTATTGCCTAGTTTAATATGAAAGTCCTTGTGCTGAATCTATCTTTTTGGGTCCAGCAGTCCCAGGACCCAAATACTTGCTCACTTAATGAATTAATATAAACTTTCTCAACCACCAACACCAAGAAATGGCTGGTTAAGAATCTGAGTCCCAGCAAAATTTCTAGCTTCTATTATGAAAAATAATGACTGAATAGTATATACATATTTATATATATACTTACATATATATTTATATATATACTTACATATATATATTAATATCACACTCTCCACCAAAAATGCTCCCATTTCAGATAATAAGTTTCCAGACTATTTGTACTTGGACAAATATGTATTTTGATTTATGAAATTCAAAGTATTCAGTCTTTTTTGGAGTTACATACTTTATAAACTTAATTCTTTCTAGAGTTCTAGAACTGAATGATTACCAATTTAGACTAGAGCTTCTATTTTCGATATAGGTCTGGTGGCTTACAAAAAAATAAAATTCTTAAGTCATGGAAAAGTGAAAGCTTATCTCTCATGAAAGTGACAAGAGATGCAACCCGTGTTGACAGAGCCTACAAGGACATGATGGAGTTAGGGATTTAAACTAGGAGAGGCAGCATATGATATTGACTCATTAAAGAGAAATAGTCAAATTTCAGTGCAGGATCTGGACTGTAGGGGAAATAATGGGCTTGGTGGCTGATGACGTGAAAAGGAGGGGGAGAGGTGGTATCAGGGGAAGCTGCTGAGAGGAAGAGGCAATAATCCCCAGGACTGGATGCTGTGTCTGGTAACCAGGAAAAGGCAAATATAAACAAAGAGAGGTGAGTGACGATGCCTGGTGCGTTGGGGATCTGGAAGTAATGGCATATTGCTGCAGCACGGCTGCCGGTCAAAGTGGTAACTGGGGATCTGAGCTCGGTGGTGACGCGCGGCCCTCACGTGACCAGGAGCCTATGTCTGCCCAAGTCCCTCTCGTCCTGGTCCTTTTTGCCAGTCCAGATACCGTCTGCCTATTGCCCTTTGGTTCGAGGGGGAAAAGCCGAAGGAAGTAAGTCCCCTCGGTCCTCTGAAATCGGTGTGAGTGTCTGTGCTGCCCAGTAATCCCGGGGATCGGGATGGCAGAGAGTCCAGGCCTTTCCCTATGCCAGTCCAGGCCTTTCCCTATGCCAGCCCAGCGCCCGCACTTCGGTGCAGAAAATGGTGGTTTTGGGGGTGGGGAGGTGAGTGGGCCAACCCTGGGAAGGAGCCACAGACACTTAGATATAGTTCCTATGTAATCCTTAGCTCCCACGTCCCGCCTGAAAAGAAATGACGAGCACTGAAGGGTGGGGGTGGGGGCACGAAGGACAAAGCTTGAGATGAAGGGAGACATTGAGGGGGGTGGGGGAGGCCTGGGTCCGGGGCAACCGGAGCCGGCTGGCGCGGGGGTGGCGGCTGGTGCCCAGAAAAGGGGCGCAAGTGTCAGTCAGTCCTTCCTCCCTCCCCACTCCCCTCCCCCTACCCTGTCTGGCGGCTGTCTGCGGGTCTGCAGGTCACAGCGGGGCACCTCGAGGAGAGAACGCCTGGGAGCAAACGGCCAGGAGAGAGGTCCGGGTCCGGGAAGGGGTGAGCAGGGGACCGGTTTGGGGTGCGAGGGAGGACGCCGGTGGGAACCGAGTCCGTGGCGGCGCCACCGCCCCGCCCCTGCAGCTGCGGGAGAGGCCCGGGGCAAGGCCTGCTGGGAAAATGGTGGGTTTTCGGGAAGGAGGGGGCGACCGGGGCGGGGTCCTCGGGGGCCACGGCCTCTGGGCCAGCGTCGGTGGGAGGACCTGTTCTCCGAATCAGGGCAAGGAAGGTTTTTGGAACCCAAGGCCGGGGTTTTGGTCCAGCCACCAAATATGCTGACTCGGCTGCCTTGCTTGTCTCTTCTGGATAACCGTGCTTATATGAAGACCGTTCCCAGCATGGACAAATCCTGCCGAGCAAACGAAGATCAGCCCCAGAGCACGCCCAGAGCGGCCGAGGAGCAGCCTCAGGCGGAGCCCTCGCCCGAAGAGCCTTGTCCGGAGGAGCCTTGTCCGGAGGAAGCTTCTGCCGAGGAGCTTTCTTCGGAAGAACAGTCCTCCGAGGAGGAGTTCTTTCCCGAGGAGCTCCTTCCCGAGCTCCTTCCCGAGCTGCTGATGTCCCAGGAGCGCCCCCCAGAGGAGCGCCTCTCTCCGCAGGACCTGTTCGAGGCGCGGCCGCCCATGGAGCAGCCTCCTTGCGGGGTGGGAAAGCACAAGCTGGAAGAAGGCAGCTTTAAGGAAAGGCTGGCCCGCTCCCGCCCGCAACTTAAAGGGGACATACACGGCAGAAATTTGAGTAACGAGGAGATGATAAAGGTAGCAGAGGAGATGGAAGAGATGAAAAGAGTACGAAACAAACTGATGATCATGCACTGGAAGGCGAGACGGAACCGTCCTTACCCTATTTAACGTGTCGGCCTTCTATGCTGGGTTTGCCTGATTTCAGTATTGCCGCTCGAATCCCTCTGGCCGTCTTCTTAATTTTAACTTCTTTGCGTGGCTTTATTTAAGGTGTTTCGCTTGTAACTGGTGTAAAATTGGGCTCCTTCTCCCCCATCGGCAAGTCTCCCTTTCAATTATGTGTCTCACCCATTATGCATGGAAAGATGGACGTTATATATTGTGAAGCAACTTTCGAAAAGTATATGTAGTATCCCATTTTTATAAAAAAAAAATGTATATTTATATATTAATATGCAAAGTAAAACTGAAAGTATATACTTCAAAGGTTTAACAGTGGCTGTGTGTGGGGTAAGATAATAGGCGAATTTTGTTTGTTTTCATTTTTGCTTTGTTGGAGTTTCTCATTTTTTCAGGACGAACACATTTTACTTATGTTGCACACACACAAAAATACCACCCCAATATAATGGGGGAAAAATGTAAAGCAATTTAAACACTGTCTATCATCTTATAAAGACAACGTGGCACTTAATAAATACGTCAGAACTTTTAAAAAGTAAATCCCATGTTTCTTCTGAATCTCAGGCAGAAATATATATATTTGTTTAAGGGTCAATCTTTTCCCACTTAAATAGGAATAATACTTGACTTACAGGACTGCTTTGGAACCAAATGAGGTAAAGATCATGTGAGCTGTGTGTTCCCCCCCCCCATCTGCATCTTTCAGGGCCCCAACCCCTAGAGAGTCTGGGAAGGAGGGCTCACTTGCACTCACAATTCCTGTGAGATTCCAGGTGAGTGTCACCTTCTATTCCTGCCCTGCTATTCTCTTCCCATGGATACTGTCATGTCTGCTAGGCACAGTTGCCCCTTTTCTTGGGTCCTGCTCCTTCCATGACCCCCATCACAGAGTGCAAAACACAAATATATGTATATGCATATATACATATATGCAGTTGTGTCTCCTACAAATATTTGGTGAATGCTCTTTCTCCAGCTTTAATATTATACTTATCCAGGTGGATAACATCCCAGTGCTGCTTAAACCTTAATGTCTTAAAGACTCTTTGCAAAATAGTCCTTCGTGGGGTTTTTTGTTTTTTTTTTTTCCTGAAAACCTCCCTTTTCTCCACTGGACTCAAACATGAGTTCCTTGGGACCTGGGCCAGGAGACAAATCTGTGAGCCAGATACAATGCTGTGTACTTGGAATTTCCCTCCCAAATAATCTCCAAGGATTTTGGTTTTAATTGCTTAACACTTGCTTTAGGGTGAGTTCTCTTCTCGCAGGCTTGCCTTATCAATTCAGCTGACTTGCTCAATTTGTTTATACTAAAGAGGAAAGTAAGGCTCAAGCTAGAAACTTTTCCCTTCTACCCCACCCACATCAACAAAAGTACTTTGTAAGTCATTAAAATACTATATATATGCATATACATATATATGTGTTTATGTATCAGATATTATTTCTCTGTTAAACTATCCTTATAAAACCTATGATTTTGTTCTATTGATCTCATTAGTTCTAGACACACAGACAGTGGTTAGTAATTTTTTTAAAGTATGACTCAGGCCAGGCCAGTGTTGCTCAGTAGTTGAACATTGACCCATGAACCAAGAGGTCACCGGATCAATTCCCGATCAGGGCATATGCCTGGGTTGTGGCTTGATCCCCAGTAGGGGGGGGCGTGCAGGAGGCAGCTGATCGATCAATGACCACTCTCTCATCATTGATGTTTCTATCTCTCTCTCTTCATCTCCCTTCCTCTCTCTGAAATCAATAAAGATATATATTTTTATAAAAGTATGAACCCACTCAGTCATGAACCCTAATTTCTGTTTTATTGACTATGTAAACTTCAGTGAGTGTGCTAACTTCTCTAGAAAATATGATTTGCAGTTCCAAAGGGATCACAGTGGGGGAATTGTTTTCCCCAATTTAACATTATAATTGGTTATATATTTTATATATCAGTGTTTCCCTTATTGAAAATGAAGAGACCTGGGCTTTACCCCAGACCCACTAAATCTGCTATTTTTGTAAATTAGCACACAAGTCACAGAGCCACTGCTGTATAAAATATACTCCTAATTACAGTAAGAATAAACTGACACAAATAGAAGAAAATACAGATGATTGTATCAAAATTAAAAGGGTGAAAGTCTTGTTTAAGCATATTTTTAAAGAAACTAAAAACCTCATCAATTTTATTACATAAAATTGAGATTTCTTATAGTAAAACAAGACCATACACAATAAAAAGCTAACAGAGATGACAAAATAGCCAGATGTATTTTTCCATGACAGACATGTATGCCTTGCATTGCTTCCAATATGAGTAAAATGCATCAGAAATAAATTCAGCTTTACGGCAGTGTGGTAGTTGCCAGAGGGAAGGGGGTGGGGGGTGAAGGGGATTCTAATATATGGTGACGGGAGATTTGACTTTGGGTGGTGGGCACACAGTGCAATATACAGATCTTGTAACATAGAAACCCACACCTGTAACCTATATGTTCATATTAACCATTGTCACCCCAATAAATTTAATTTTTAAAAAGAAAGAAATTCAAAGTTCTTTTTGGTAATCAGTCCACAAAATAATAAGCCAGCCCCGTGCCCTTGACTTTGTTTTTATTTTTCTTACTGAGTGATGCCATTTGGGAGGATGTTTGGGTCTCCAGAGCAGTCTTCAAGGTTATGGCAGCCTGGTGGTTGCTGGTTGGGATAGATTCCTGCTGGAGTGACATGAGTCCAGGGGCTCACTGTGGCAATTTTACAGACAGGATAAATCCATTCCTCTGGTCTCTAAGAGGTGGTGCTAAGGTAGGATGTGAAAGGACTCACCCCAACCACACTCCTCTCCAGGTTGTGACTTTGGTTTCTCTGCCCCAGCCTGCAGCAGGCACCAGACCCTCCTAGGCTGATGGCCAGGCAGTCCTGGACATGCTTACCTGGAGGACAATGACTGGCCCCATCTGAAGTCAGAGCACTTTGCCTTTCCTTTCTTCTGTTTCTCTTTTGGAGAACTTTTTGTAGGGGAGGAGATAAAGCCCCCAGGATTTCTAGCTGGGAACATTGGTTGGGATCATCTCTGAGCAAGACCTCTGACCTGGGCCTGACCAGGTCACTTGGGGCTGAAGCAGAAGCAGCTGGTCCTTCTCTCAGAGTACAGTGAAGTGAGCCCCCCTCCCCCAATAGTGATGGACTTCCAACAAGACCTCACCCATTGCTCCCCTACCCACCTTGCTCAGACTCCCAGAAGGGTCTTGGATGTGTCCCGGCCTGTTTGGGTGGTTCTGTGGTGATTTTAGTTGTGCGTGTGCCTGGCGCAGTGCTTGTGATGTCTGCATCAGCCCAGGCTCAGAGGCACAGGAGACCCCAGGTAAAGGGAGCTTGCAAAACCATGTGGTCCTCCAACTCAGGAGAAAAGTGTCACTACCTGTGTGAACACCCCTATGCACTGCAAGTCCAGCCCACGACTTGGAGGCCAGGGCTGTCAAGCTGTGAATTGGCATGAAGATGCTTTTGAAGGCATCGATGGTGGAGGATCAGCAGCATCCAGAGCCAGGTTCTCTGGGTCCCTTCACCACCTCCCTGCCCAGGCAGAAGGCTGGTATCTCCATCACATGTCTGAGAGGCGACTTGCCTGGCCAATTCCAGAGAAGAAAGCACTGAGGGTCTAGGACCCTGGAGAGAGAGCTCTGTGCTAACCAGGATGTCCTCCCAGGCTCTTAGGAGACAGTGCATGAGAGTGGGAGCCCCTGTGGTGAGGCAGCAGAGAGGGATCAGGGTTAGGGTCCTTAAAAAATACCCAGAGATTCCTCTTTCTCCAATTCAGAAATACTAATCAAAACTCAATTACTTTTACAAATGAGGAATAAGATTATACAGATTAATAAGAGGCCAATCTTGTGTTCTAACTCAGATTTGTCTGAATAAAATTCTGCCTTCTTCCTACCCTCCCACACTGCCTCCAGTTTTGATCGTAGTTCCCCAGGGTTTAGGGAATATGTAATTAATTTGGACTTGCTAAGTATTATATTGTTGGTTTGTGCATTTGGGTGAGTTTTCACATTATTATCTTTATCCAGGTAGAATTGCCCAGTCGGCAGTTAGATACAAGTACAGTATCTAGAATTCTGAAAAGAAATTGGCATGGAAATATGGACTGTGCCTGTGGATACCTGGCATATAGTAAGCACCCTAGGAATGAATATTTATTGAAGTATTGAATAAATGAAGAATTCAATTGTATATCCTGCTATCCTTTAATATGAATATGTATTTTTCAAACTAAAGTGGGATTGTATTGAATGGACTGATTCATGAGCTATGTGTAAAAATCAGCGTTTTCTTTAAACCTTCTGTTTACCAAGACAATACCCATTTTTTTTTTTTTAATATATCTCTATTGATTTCAGAGAGAGGAAAGGAGAGGGAGAGAGAGAGAGACAGAAACATCAATGATGAGAGAGTCATTGATCGGCTGCCTCTGCACGCCCCCTACTGGGCATCCAGCCGAATCCCGGTTTGAAGAGTATTTAGAAAATGGAGGTCAGCGCGCCATCTGGTGACCAGAACGAGAACTGCGGGTTGAACGCAGTTAACAAAGGACAGAGGGGAGGAGAAAACTATTGGGTGGAGGGAGAAAATTTGTTATTATGGAGGGCAATGCCTCCACCTTGACCCACACTGGCCTATTCCTGGGGGTGAGCGGTGAGATGGGACAAGAAGCAACATATAGTTAGATGGTTTTTCCTTGTCTCACATCAAGATAAGTGTGTGTGTGCATGTGTGTATGTTTAAACCGAATGGTCTTATTTTCACTTTTTCTCTGATTGTGGAAATTATAAGTTTCTACTAGAAAAGGTCCAATGCAGAAAAGTATAAAAGAAGATATAAATTACCTATAGTTCCTTTACCTGGAGAAAATAATTGTTAATATTAACATGCATGTACTTATATGTATATATATCTTTTTATATACTCTATCAATGTACTTTTTATATAGTATATATGTATATTACTTTGTTATATTCAAATACCTTTATGTATTCATATATATATACACATATATGGTGTCCCAAAAATGTACGCACATTTTTTTAATGTAGATTCTATTACATTTTGAAAATGAAAGGTATTTTAATAAACACTGCCTTTATAATTATTCAAAGTGTGTATACATTTTTGGGGACACTCTGTATATTTGTGGGTATATCTTTTAAAACATCTTTTTATTTATTTTTAGAGAGAGGAAGGAAGAGAAAGAGAGAGAGAGAAACATCGATTGGTTGCCTTCCATATGCACCCTGAACGGAGATCAAACCCGAAACCTGGGTATGTGCCCTGACCAGGAATTGAACCGGTGACCTTCTGGTGCATGGGATGATGCTCAACCAACTGAGCCACACAAGCCAGGGCTGTAGCTATATCTTATATAGTACATATTTTACTTATTCTTGTCTTTTTCTGTGCACATGACATTCATCCATATGGGACTTACATCAACCACACCCCTTGATGAGAGAGACAATCTTACCTTAGTCAAGCTGGCTAAAATTGAACAAATTTATTAAAAGGGTTTTAAACATAAGCTTTGTCTATAGTGTACTTACGTAAAACTAAAACTTAACTTTCTTTTTCTCTGTTAAAAGGACATTTTCTGGATTATTGGTCTGCTCTATTTTTTTTTTTTTTAACCTTCACCTGAGGATATTTTTTCCATTGCTTTTCAGAGAGAGTGGAAGGGAGAGAGAGAAACATCAATATGAAAGAGACACATTGATTGGTTGGCTCCTGCACGTGCCCTGACCAGGGCTAGGGACTGAACCTGCAACCGAGGTACATGCCCTTGACTGGAATCTAACCTGAGACCCTTCAGCCTGCGGGCCGATGCTCTAACCACTGAGCAAAACCAGCCAGGGCTATTGGTCTGCTCTTGATAAGAGACAGTGGAAGGTTTTTCTTTATATCTTCAATGAGCTGCAAGGATTACTTGTAGATATAGAAAGGGAGGATTTTGTGTCTTACCAAATTACTTTACAGTAGCCTACAAGGTGATAAATCTGCTACTCAGTAAGCCACTTCACCAAGGCCTAATGTCCAGGCTCTAGGCCTTGACATTCTTTCTGTGACAGTACCAAGAAGGCCTCTCTTCTGTGTTTGCTCTACAGGGAAGGCATTTTCAATGCAGGTTAACTTCAGGGGCCTTTTTGTGGACAAAGCCGGCCGTGATCGACTTCACTGGGAGGAGAATACTTCCATCTATGTTCAGTATGGCAGAAGTCCTAGGTTATTTATTTAAAGAGTTCATGGCAAGGAACTGAGGAACATATAGCATAAGAGGAGACATGAGGAAGGATGGGAGAAGAGATTAAAGGTGTCCAAAGTGAAGGTGATCTTTTATGTACCATGATTAAGTGATGAAATCAGACATAGACTACAAACCAAGCGATGGGTCCACAGTGCTCTGAAAGAATCCCCTTTTTGCTAGCCTGAGCTAAACTATCTGGTTCTATCCACAAGCAATGGTGGTGTGAAGCCTTTGCTGTCATTGGACTGGCTACTTAATGGCTCTCAACACCTGTGGTCTATTTTTATGTTCCTGAAATATTCCTAGGAGCAATTCCTTTATGAGATGTATATTCCTTTATATTACCTATTCCTTTATAGTACCAGGTCTGGGGAAATCACTCATTCTAGGACAATGGCACAGCAAGAGCACAGAGTAAGTATAAAGTATGTTTGGGTAACAGTGATTTGGAGTCTTTCAGGCTGGAACAGAGGAAAAATGGTTGAAAAGGCTTAGAATATGTGACTCAGGCTGGATCCTGTAGAGCCCTGAATGTCAGGAGAGGGAACCTAAGATTATTCAGTGGATTGTGGGGTTACCATGCAGAGCCTTTGAGCAGGAGAATGGCAAGATGAAATCAGGAAATAAGGTAGACTGATTTGATCATTTACTAGTTCTTTGAATTTTTCTCTAGTAACTCCAGTCCACACGGGACATTATCATCTCCAAATTTCTATTGACCTGCTAATAATCCCTACCTCACAAACTGGTGAAGGGGCACATGGGATAGCCCACTGGCCTATACAAAGCAACCTGTCCCCATGTGGGGCACATAACAGGGACAGTAATGATGAAGTTCCCAGAGGTCTCTAAAAGACAAGTACCATTTCCTTTTGGTTGGCCTTTGTGTATCTCCAACCTATCCACCCTCACCCTAACATACCCTGGTAATACATAGGAAATCATGACTGCCTTTCATTACATGTCCAAGGAGTAAGGGTCCATCCTCCTCCAATTTAGGTAAACGCTAAAAATCTAAGCAGCAAAAACAATGCTGTTCAATTCAGCTTGTAACTTCTGTTAGAATTGGAAGCAGTAACTAATCCATGATCATGTATTGGTGAGGTTTGGGGGGCTCACGAGCAGAATACAGTTGTTTAGATGAAGTGAAAAACTCCAAATGGGTAGAGAAATGCAGAGGTGAATTCACCTTGAAGCTAATGAAGCTTAAGCTTCATGGCCCCTTCATTTGTATGGGCACCATCTAAGGCCTCTAGGAAGGGTTATGGTAGGCAAAGTTCTAAGGTGATCCCCAATGGCCTTCACACTTGTATAATTCCCTCCTCTTGATTGTAGATAGAACCTGTAAATATGATGATATCATTCCCATGATTATGTTATGTTATATGGCAAAAGGGATTTTCCAGATGCAATCAAGTTCCCAAATCATTGAGTTAATCAAAAGGTTGATGCCTAAGTGGGCCTGACCTAATCAGATGAGCCCTTAAAGAGATGGCCTTTCCTTAAGTCAGAGATTTGAAGCATGAAAGGGATTCAATGTAAGGGAGATTTTCCACTTTTGGCTTTGAAGATAGAGGGACTGTGTGGCAAGGAAAGTGGGTGACGGCTGAGCTAAGTTGATGGGACACGATGAAAATAGCACCTCATTCTACAACCATAAGAAACTGAATTCTGCCACAACCATGTAAGCTTGGGAAAGGGCTCTAAGTTCCAGATGAGAGTGTAGCCTGGCTGACACCTTGACTTCAGCCTTAAGAGATCCTGAGCAGAGAACACAGCCATGACATGTTTGGACTTCTGACTTACCGAACTGCCAGCCAAATAAACAGGTGTTATTTAATTTAAGCAGCTAAGTTTGGTATTTTGTTACATGGCAACATAAAACTAATACAGGAGCTACACTATGTCTCATATTTTTGTAAAGTTAGCAAAAACCACAATGTGAGACAACTGTCTTTTTCTACTCTGACTTCTCTGGTTGATGGTGAGATGGATGTGGGCATGTTTGGGATCCAACTAAGGGGAAGTTGACTTGGATCCAACTAAGGGGAAATTACCTTTAGTTTGGGTTTAATTGGATAATTTATTCATGGGTTTCTCAGTCCCTTCCATGTGTAATTAGGTAATTACTAGTAAGATTTCACAGGGTAGTGAGTAGCTCTAGGATTCAAACTAGGGCTGTCTGACTCCAATGCTAAGAAGCCTAAGGCTACTCTCTATTTCATATGTTTAGTGAACCATGAACATATCTCATAGCTCAAATTAAAAGCATTTAGTTTACCACTTACCAGAATTTTATACTAATTCCCACTTCATTACCTAATATCAAGATACTTTTTAGTCTTGGCTCCCATTTCTGCCCTATAAATATAATTAATCAAAAACGGACTCCAGGTGTTGGACAACCATGCCTGTGGCTTTGCCCAATCACACCCACACAGGTTCACATTAATTTCTTGGTGACTTGTCAGGAGATACTGACACTGACAAAGATACCATAAAACTCAAAATCTAGTCCTAGCCGGTTTGGCTCAGTGGTTTGGCCCAAGCCACCACCTTAAATACCATCTCCAGCTAGAGACGAGTATGTGGGAGGTTACCAGGCAAAGCACAGTAACCGAGGGTAAGGTTGTTATACAGATTTAAGTCCTTACCTTCTCCCTTGATTAGAGTTTCTAGTGTTAGTCATCCTTTTCTTCATGGTACAGAGAGGGAGACACTCTTACAAAAGGGGAATTTCTATTCAGTTTTCAGAGCTTTTCCTATTTCTGCTGTTTTTTGTTTTTAAATAATCAGCCTAAAATAATTCTTATGCCTAAGAGGCATATTTTGGGGTGGCAAATTCTGCTCCCCTTCAGGACACTGACATAGAACTGGTTTGTGGGTGTCATTCTTAAGAATATTTATGACCCTAGCTGGTATGGCTCAGTGGGTTGGGCGCTGTCCCCTGCACTGAAAGGTTACAGTTCGATTTCTGGTCAGGGCACGTACCCGGGTTGTGGGCTTGATTCCCAATGGGGGTGTGCAGGAGGCAGCCGATCGATGTTTTGCTCTCACATTGATGTTTCTCTCTCTCTCTAAAAAAAATCAATAAAAATATTTTTTAAAACGAATATTTTTTATAAGAATCTACACAAGAAAACTTAAAGCCTACATAAGAAAGAAACTAGAGAGGTTGACAGCAGTTTACTCAAATTTAACAATACTAAAAATTTTCCCATCACCAATAATGAGTTATAAAGCTGAAATCTTTATAAATAATAATAATGATAAATTGATTAACCATGCAAAAGGATTAAATTATCTTTACATTTTTCTCTAGGAAAAATGATATGACAAAGATGTCATATGAAGAGAGGTTTGTAGCCACAAATTGTAGGGGAAAAAGTCAGAGGTGTGCCAGTCAGTTAATTAATCAAAATGTTATTTGTATGGAAATGGAGATGTTTTGTGTATGTTAGCTATTCAAATTTTGTAATTTTCTGTGATTTATCATAAATAAATATTAACTTTGGTACCTAATTGCCTACGTTGCCCTTACTTTTCTAAAAATTCTTGTTTCTTAACAAGGGTCCCCAGATTGTAAGTTTTAGGCCCCACAACCTAGATCTGTTCCTGAGAAGCTAAGAAGTGTAGTAGGAAATTTTGATTGCAATTGGAAAGGGTTAATAGAGATGTGGATGTGGTAGATAACTGGCAAATAGAGCAGTTGTGGAGGTTTAATTAATAATAATTTTGAAGACCAGAACACTGTGACCAGCTTTTAAAATTCAAAATTCCAAGTACTGTGAGAGTCTGTGACTTCAGAGGCTGACTTCATGGAAAGCCCTCCACATGCACCCCGGGGGGGGGGGGGGAAGTACCTCCAGCTGCTCTGTATATTTCAAACTTCCAAAAAGGGGGCTGCCTAAAGGATCTACACTTGTATTATCACTGAGCAGGGAAAACAGGTGGCTGGGTTATTTAGCCACCCACACACTTCAATCCACCGCCTGCTTCCCAAACGACCATAGATGGCTCTATTTCTATTCTCTAATGGCTAACAGGGTGTAGGCTACTAGTAGTAACTAATGATAATAATGACCATAAGGAACAGAACTGACAAATATTAAAAAGAACTAGTAAAAGTCACACCCTCACTCCGAACCTCATTTCCTGAACCCTATTTCAGTGCCTGGACAGGACTGCAAGAAAAATGGTAGACCTTGGGGTCTTGGGGAAGGGTAGGTGGACGGAGGGTCTAGGGAGCAGGAGTGAAAAGAAGGAGACGTGGTGGATTGACCCCCAAGGGACTGATCCTCTCTGATAATCTGAGAGAGGCAAATAGAAATTCCAGGGAGGTACATTTTTCCTGTTTCTGGCAAAGATTGAAAAGTTGAAGGGGGCTGGGGCTGGGGCTGGGCCAGGAGGGATCCCCCGGCTCCTGCTGCAGCGCTGCTGGGTCAATCTGGGGCCCAAGTTCACTGTTAACTCGGGTCTCGCCGGACAAAGGTGAATTAAAGTCACTGTACAGCTTGAGTCCTTTCCCACCCGTGCAGCATCTCATTACCTGGGAAGCAGGCGGGCACGCTTCTGGACACCAGGCTAGGAGGAGGGCTACCGCCCGCTCGGGATCTGAGGAGGTCTGAAGGAGCAGAGGTGATCCGAAGGCGAGGGCCCGCACCTGAGCGGGTCCCGCGCTGCGTCCCTGTTCTCCCCCTGCTCCGGTCCCTTTGGGGAAGGGGTCGGGAGGGAAGGCAGTCAGGTGTGGGTACGAGCTCCCCATTGCAAGGAGAGCAGGCCGGCCTCTAGCCCAGAGAAACAGGCGGCTTCCCTGCAAGTGGATGTGAAGGTAGGAGCTACCTGCAAAATACCGAACCGAAAAGGGGGGCGGTGAGCACAACCGCAGCACCGCAACCCTCCCCCCCCCCCCCCCCATCCATTTCGATTCACAAAATGGTGAGCAATGGGGAATGCTGGGGCCCGCGTACTCGCCAGCTTCCTATCGCGGAGGATGTGGGCGTGCCCGAGAGAAAGAGGGCGGAAGAGAGGTAAGCGCGCGGGATCCCGCGGCTGGGTGCGGGAGTGGCTGGGGCCTCCGGCTCCCAGGGCTGGGGGAGGGTTGACGTGGGCGCGAATCCTTCCGGGACTGCGTCCCCCCCCCCCCCCCCGCCCTGCCGTATGCGTTGTGTGTACATTCCCAACACTAGCGACCTGCGGGGTGCGTGTGTGCATTCCCCACACTCTCTCTCTGCCCTGCCATGCGTGCGTGCATTCCCCAAACCATCGACCTGCCGCTGGTGTGCATTCCACATAATCTCGCCCTGTGGCGTGCGAGTGTGTGTGCATCCCCCGCGCTCCCACCACGCTGTGTTCGTTCCTTACAACTCGACCCGGCATGGGCGTCAGTGTGCTTTCCAAACCATTTTCCCTGCTGTAAGTGTGCATTCCTTATACTCTCGCCCTGCCCCGTGCGCATTCCTCACACTCTCGTCCTTCTGTGTGTATTACATACACTTTCACCCAGCTGTATGTATTCTCCACACGCTCGCCCTGCCAAGTGAGTGTGTGCATTCCCCACACTGTCGACCTTCTGTGTCCATTTGTGCGCATTTTCCACACTCACCCTTATGTGCACGTGTGTGCAGTTCTCCACACTCTTACCCTATGTGTGTGCATTCCCCACACTGTCCTCCTGCTCTGTGTGTGGGGGTGCATTCCGGGAACTCATTGTGCCTTGTGTGTGTACTCCCTGCCATGTGCGTGCGTTCCTACACTCTCACCAAGCATGTGCATGTGTATATTCCCCACAGCTCTCGACCTGCCATGCGTGTGCCTTCCCTAAACTCTTTCCCTGCTCTATGTATTACCCACACTTTGGCCCAGGTGTGTGTATGTGCACATTCCTCATACTCTCACCCTTCCATGTGAGTACATCTCTACACTCATGCCCTGCTGTGTGCATGTGTGTTCATTCCACACATTCTCACCCTGTTGTATTACGCACTCTTGGCCAGCTGTGTGTGTGTGCATTTCCCACATTCTCACCCTGCCTTGTGCGTGTGTGTACATTCCCCACACTTGACCTGATGTGTGTGCACATTCTCCATACTATCGCCCTGCTTTGTGCGAGTTGTGTGTGCCACCCCCACACTCTTGCCCTGCTGGGTCTGTGTGTGCATTCCCCACAGTCTCACATAAATCACTGCTGTGCAGAGCCGGTTGGCCCAAACTAGTCATGTGGCCTCAACTAACAACAAGGGTTGGGGGTGGCTATGGGCCTAGGAAGTATAGTTTTCTGGGTGCTCAGAGGGAATGTAAAGTATAAAGTGAGAAAAAAGAAACTATAAGAAAAATATTCATAAGAATTCAAGTGGGAATGCCTTTCTGAAGTACTAAAACAAAAAAATTAAAAATTAAAAACTAAAAAGTGACAAGTGTAATGTAAGAAAATTAGGTATCTATGAAGCAAAGCAAGATTGAATGTGCACTTGGCTTTTTGTTTTCTCTGTGATACCATCTTGGAGGTCTTTGTGCCTCCAGAGCAATCTTCAAGGTTATGGCAGCCTGGTGGTTGCTGGTTGGGCTCGATTCCTGCTGGAGTGAGATGAGGGTCCAGGGGCTCACAGGATGAATCCATTCCCCTGGTGCTCTGAGGATGTAGGACTCACCCTAACCAGACTCCTCTCCAGGTTGTGACTTTGGTTTCTCTGCTCCAGCCTGCAGCAGGCACCAGACTCTCCTAGGCTGATGGCCAGGCAGTCCTGGACATGCTTACCTGGAGGACAATGACTGGCCCCATCTGAAGTCTGTTTCTCTTTTGGAGAACTTTTTGTAGAGGAGGAGATAAAGCCCCCAGGATTTCTAGCTGGGAACATCTTTGAACAAGACCTCTGACCTGGGCCTGACCAGGTCACTTGGGGCTGAAGCAGAAGCGGCTGGTCCTTCTCTCAGAGTACAGTGAAGTGCACCCCCCTCCCCCAAAAGTGATGGACTTCCAACAAGACCTCACCCATTGCTCCCCTACCCACCTTGCTCAGACTCCCAGAAGGGCCTTGGATGTGACCTGGTCAGTTTGGGTGGTTCTGCGGTGACTTTAGCTATATGTGTGCCTGGCGCAGTGCTTGTGATGTCTGCATCAGCCCAGACCCAGAGGCACAGGCGATACGCTATGTCCTGTGGGTGAATACTACTACTGTTTTTGCATTAATTTGCTACTCCATCTTCTTTTGCTTAGTACTATTTGCCTATATATGAAATATAAAATATACACTGTATATTTTTTCATTCCTTTATTTTGAACTTTTCTGGATAATTTTAAGCGTCTCTGAGAAAAAGCATGAAACTGGATTCTGTGCTTTGAAAAAAATCCCATCTGAGGTTTTCCTTTTAATATGATTTTAATTCATGGACATTATGACTACTGACATACTGCAGATATATTTCTACCTTCCTCCTTTGTATTTTCTCTATTTAGCATATTTTTTCTTTGTGCCCTTGTCCTCTCCTTTGTTTGGCCAATGGAGTTTTCTCTGGTATTTTGGAATTTATAGTCTATTTTTAATCTTTTAGTGCTTATCCTAAGAATTTTCTAAATAGTGTATCTTTTACATTTTAAACAAAATTGTGACTATCTCCAACTTCTCTTTCTTGTACAGACTTTTACATTTTGAAATTTAAAAAATATGTACACAACTTCTAATAATTGGCATTTCCATAAGCAAGCAAACTGTTAACCATTGTTATAGTTCACAATTCATGATGCACTTTTAAATATCTCATTTGATTCTAGAGAAAGCTCAGCTAAGTACCTTCATAATGAATTAGGGGGGGAAAAGATGAGAAGAGAGCTCTTTAGTTCTTAATGGTATCTTTAAAGGTCCTCAGAGTGTGTGGACTTCAGGTTGAGAACCACAGATCTTCGGTGTGTATTTTTCACCCTTTCCTTTTGGGAAGGGAGAGAGCACTATCATTTTTGAACATTTATTGTGCCAGAAGCCTGCCTTAGGTGAGAAAAGCCTTATATTTAATGGCTACCTTCTTTACTTTTTGGGTGTTTCATGGTGTCATGAGTTATTTCACATGCTTCTGGACCAATCCACATACACTCTCCTGAATGGAAAATGGGCTTATTTATGTTGATAATGATACTGATGAAAATAGTAACAATTATAAAAGCTATTTATTATGGACCCCCCATGTCAGCTGGGTGTTGAACCTCATGGGGAAAATATACAATACTTCAAAACTACCCTTTAGTTTTAGAAGGGAAGTCATTTAGGCATCTAGATGGTTAGATGAACCTGTATCACTTGTGTAGTTTCAGAATTGAGAACCTTGCTAAATCAAGAGATTCAGGTAATAGTTTGGGTACACTTATTACAATTTCTTTCTTTTATAAACAGGGTGGCCTGATTTAGGTCCTAATAAAGTACTTTAGGTTTCTCTTGAATATTCCTAAAGTGTTTAAAAAAATGAAACAATTAACAAGAAGAAATCTGCTAAAATAAAAAGAAAACACCTATGAACTTAACTGGAAAATACTGAATTGTCAGTCATTGAGATGCTAACATGTGTATTGTGTTCTTATATTTTCTCTCTCTCCCATTTCATGCAGAGATCCAGGAGAGGGAAATTTGTGGCAGAGCTGGAAGCAGAAGCTGTTGGAAGCCAGTGTCTTTTACATTTTGAAAAGGATTATATTCCTTGAAGAAATCAAGCCAGATGTCCCTGGATAGGAATGGAGGGCATTCGAGGGCATTAAGAGAAGAGAGGTCAGGGTTTGTGTGTCTTGCCAGTAGCAGAGATATGAGTATTCTCCATGTGAGGACCCAAGGTAGACCCTGTGGTAGGCTCAGGGAATCTAGGCACCTAGTCTTGCTAAAGATTCCCCTACCCAGAGGGTTGGATAGAGGCAGCAGGGACAAGGGGGCTGCTGCAGATACTGTAAATGAGCATCTCATCCCTACTCAGTGTGGACAGACATCTGATGACAGTGGGGAACTCTTCAGGAGCTGGTGCTAGATAACACCAAAGATGGGGATCCCCAATAACAACTTAAGTGGATATCCCACCAACATGCTATGGTTGGATCTCAGGGTCATATTTATGTTGACAGTTAAAGGCAGTTTTAAAATGTGGTATTTCTAACATGCTCAAGCAGGTGAGCTAAGATCCATCTGTTTGCTAGGCCTCCTAGTCAAAGTTTCAATAACAAAGGAAACAAACTCTTATAGAGTGTTTCATGAGTATCACAATCTATTTTACAACTGTCCTGTGAATTGATGAGTTCTTAAGAACTCATATAGTTGCAGGCCCTAGGTCCCACAGAGGACATAATTCTAAGAATATATGGCAAAGTATGAACTATGGTTATTTAAGGAATGTGTGTGCTAGAAACCTCTCATTTGTCCCCCTGATCTACTTTTCCTCCCTGCTGTGTGTCTATATAGATTACAGCAAAGGTCTTCCTTGACTTTTGGCTTCTAGTTTGGCCAAAGGGAAATACCCAGCAGGAGACAGAAAGGAGGGAAGAGCAAGGTCAGGTACCCCGCCCCCCACATGGTGGATTCTCCCTTTGATTCTCTTTAAGGTCTCTGAGCTGACTACATCCTTAAGATCACAGCTGGTTAGGTGACCCTTTTCCATACAGCTGTCTATCATTCCAGTAGGCCCCCACTGCTCCCACTTCCTTTCTTCACCCTGCTTCTTCCTCTCACCTCTACATGCCCCTCCTCCTCTTCTTTGCCTAGAGGTAGTAACACCATGTTACAGGCTGAATCCATCACCTTCAAATTCATATGTACAAGTCCTAACCCGCAGTACCTCAGAATGTAACAGAATTTGGAGATAGTCTTTACAGAGGTAATTAAGTTCAGATGAGATCATCAGGGTGGGTCCTAATCTGATGACTGAGTTTCTAAGAAAAGGAGATTAGGGCAGATAGGCACAGAGGAAAAGACCATGTGAAGTCACAGGGAGAAGGTGGCCCTCTACAAACCAAGGAGAAGAGAGGCCTCAGAAGAAACCATACCTGTTGACACCTTGATCCTAGACTTCTAACACTCAGAACTATGAGAAAATAAATTCCTGTTGTTTAAGCCACCCAAGCTGTGGTACTTTAATGTGGCAGCCCCAGCAGACTATGACCCTACTACTACTCTGCTGACAACTTGGGAAAAATTCATTCTTAAATACCCCTTACATTACCCATTTTGAGTCCCACTTATTTCCTGCTGGGACCCTGAACTGATCCAGTGGGAATATATGTGATTCTTATTATAAATTTCCATATACGGTATATTCATAAGCATAGGCATCCAACACCATCCCTCTCCTCCATAGATCCCCTACTCTAGGATTCCCATGCTATGCCCAAGGTATTATAAAAACAGGGAAGACAACATTAATGCCGAAAGTAGGGAAAGCTGCTTGCTATCCATGGCCCAAAATCTATAAGTATTTCTGATAGAGGTAACACTGAAGGGGGCTGCCCGTGCTTCCTCTGGTGGAAAGGAGCAAAGCATAAGTGTAAAGGACTGTTATAATTACCCAGTAAATACCCTATTATACCAGCTCAACTCATAGGGGCAAGGAGCAGAGAACAAAGATGGCTCTCTGTGATCCCACCATGTGAAGCCATACTGAGAGGGGAAGGAGAGGGGAGGCAACTGGCTTGACAGGGCACACTCCTGGCTGCCACAGCCAACAGAAAAAGAAATTTACCAGGAGTCGGAAACACTCCTTTGACACTACCCAGGTCTTTCCTGAGCCTGCTGACTTGTTAGCCTCTGTAACATTAAAGGCACACTGCAAATTGCTTCCTTTGAAATTTAGAAACAAATTTTATTTAAGATCTGAAATACAGTTCCTAAAATATCAACTTCTCCAGAAAACCATGGCTACACAATAATGCATTGCCTCTATCATGTTAGAACGTGCATTAGACTCAAATACAAAAACCATGAGACAAATCACCATCCTTCAACAATTTGAGCAAAGATAGAATGCCTAAGGAACAACATAGATGGACTTGCAGAGGATGGGCTGTTTTACTTCAAGCACCATTAAAAAAAGAGCACAAATGCATGGGTTTTCGGGTATATACATTAAGTTGAACCTTTGGCACTAGGAAATCAGGGCATTTTTATCACGTAGCATTAACACATAATTAGAAAATTGTGTAGTGTCAAAGGGATAGAACCACCAGCATTCAAGCAATGTTGTCAACTATGCAAGAAAATGTTCTACTGAATGTTTCTTCTTTGTCTAATTACTGCATACACTGGTAGCAACTTTGAAATGAGAAAAGGAGCTTGTACTCCTTTTATTTTCTGTTTAAAACGAAACAGAAAAGCTGAAATATAAGCCCTGTTATACATTAACGATTTCAAAGGACATCAATTATACAAGAAAAAGACTAAGAACAAAAAGAGTGTTTACAGATACCAGACATAATAGTGAGTGGTCAGTAGACCCTCACAGGGCTTTGCGGTGGTACTCAGCCGAAGCCACTTTATAATCGCTGGCAGTAAACAGAGATGCAGCATTCTTTGCCAGATATTTTAGGAAATCATGCAAATAGCCCAACAATAATGCAAGGCTCTTCTCATCAAGGGGCGTATATGCCAGCATTGCTCCGATTCTTACGAATAATCTCAGTAGGTGTGGCGCTCCATAAACCTGGGACATCGGCGCATCAGGGTGAGCCAGGAGGATTTCGGCATACTGGGGCCTCTCAAATTTGTAGAGCAGCTGAGTGCCCAACATCACGTTGAAGTATTCTTTTATTCCCGCGACGACTTCATTCACTGCGTATTCCTTATTGTCGACATTTCCCTGTGATTTCTTGCAGCTTGCATACTCTTCTAGAATGGCATCTACGTTCTTCTTAGCAGGAAGTTGAAACAGCTGCTTCTGCCTGGTAACTAAGTCCCAGTCCTCAACAAGCCATGGTTTTAATTCTTCAGGAATCTTCACTTTAACTTCCATTCTATTCTTAAATGCATCCTCGCTTTCAACAGTGGGGTCAGCCCGGGCCCTTTTCTTCCGAGGTGGCTGAGGGGCTTCGCTGGTACTGCCACCATCTCCGTTCCCAGGAGTCTTCTGCTTGTTCTTTCTTGTCTTCCTCACAGATCCTGAAGGGGGGTTCTCTGCAGAGCGACCCCCCCATCTGCCTGGGAGAGCTGGTTCCAGATTCTTCGGCTGTGGACCAGCAGTCTTCTTTCCTGATGAGGCCCCTCTCATCTTACTTCTCTGCATATTGCTTCTAGTTGGTTTTTTGAAGTTGTCTTCTTCTGCAGATTGTTGTCCACGAGTTTGAGAAGCCTGCTTTCTGGAACTCATTCAACCCTGTTTTTATTTCAACCACTGTAATACATAAAGTATTTTACTCGGTTGTTTTCTATGGTGACCTTTTAACACACTATGCTTCATAAAGGCCCATCAAAGCACAGAACATGCTACTCTCTTGGAATTTGGACCATTTCTAAGTGACTTACTACCCCCCCCTTTTACCCTCACTACCTCATCAGACCTGCCCATAAATTCTTTTTTGATACCACCCAAAAGACAGGAATATAGTTTTGGAGAAGAAAATAAATTAAATGGGAAAGAAACTACAAAAGGCAGTGGAATTGAAATTCGACTTCTCGACAGGAAAAATGACAACACGAAAGAAATAAGATAGATTTAGTTAACTGGGGGTTTCTACGGGAGTCCAGGTAGGCCTGCGCTAGGATGATGAGTCAAGAGAAACTGAATATAGAATCTGGTAAATGAAGAAGAGGGAGGAGTCAAAGTGGCTCTGCAATTTTAAGCCTGGGTAATTAATGAATTAATAAAAGCACAGATTTTCATGGTTACTTTGGAATCAACAATAAAATAATAGGAAACAGGTCATTCATTCATTCATTCATTCATCAACCTATTTAGTCATCACACATTACTGCACATCTGCTTCAGAACAGGCACCATGCTACGTGCTAGGCATTCAAGTATTTAGTGACAATTATAAAACAACAAGGATAGTGGTGCGATTGTACACTGGTACAGACACTAGGAAAAACAGTATGAAGATTCCTCAAAAAATTAAAAATAGAACTACCGTGTGACCCAGCAATTTCACTTCTGGGTATTAATCTGAAGAAATAGAGAACACTAATTCGAAAAAATATACGCATCCCTATGTTCATTGCAGTATTATTTACAATAGCCAAGATGCAGAAGCAACCTAGGTGTCCCATTGATAAGACAAGTGGATAAAGAAGATGTGGTATATACATAAAATGGAATATTACTCAGCCATGAAAAGGAATGAAATCTTACCACTTGCAACAACATGGAGGGACCTAGAGATTATTATGCTAAGTAAAATAACCCAGAGAAAGACAAATACCATATGATTTCACTCATATGTGGAATCTAAAAGCCGGAAAAGGTGAAGTGGATTAAGAAGCACAAATTGCCCGTTATAAAATCAGTCAAAGGGATGTTAAGTGCAGCACTGGGAATATAGTCAATAACTATGTATGGTGTCAGATGGGAAGTAGACTTGATTACTCAAGGTTCTGAGAATGGGTAATTAAGTCATTAGTATCATCACCAAACGAGACTGCATCGAGAGGAGAAAATGGATGAGAGAGAAAAGAAGTTCAGTATTGGATCTATTAAGTGTGAGGTGTGCAGTTAAACATGACTTTAAAGCTCAGGTGAGAGGCTAGAGTCAGAAATGGAGATCTGAGCCTAATTATTATATAGATGGTAGCAGGATTTATGAGAGCCAACAAAATCATTCATGGAGAATAGAGGAAGAAGAACAACCAAGTATGGGATTCTAAAAAAATAAATAATAACTAGGAAAGAATGATATTTAAGGGGTGAACAGAACGAGACCATTCGGCCAGGCCAAAAAAACCCACAAGTGGTCAAGGTAGTCACAGAAGAATTAGGAGAATGTTGTTTTGGAAGCCAAAGAAGTTGAGAGTTTCAATAAGGAAAAGGAACAATCTACAGTGTAAAATGCAGCAGAGAGGGCTAGTAAGAGGAAAAAATAGTGTTCTATGATTCTTATGGTGACAAATGCAACAATTTCTTTGACTTACACAGTCCTCTTCCTTCTTGCTCTTCCAAGAACTCCTAGTGTTTTCCCAGATGGAATCTTACAGATCTTCTGGGATGGTCTGGAAGGATGAAGGGGGAGACAACCTAGAAAGGAAAGCAAGTATCTGCAATGAAGATGAACTTTTGTGAAACACAGAAAAAAGAATCTAACTTATAAACATGCAGTTTACAATTGTGGTATCAGAGAAAAAAATGAGTTCTGCTGTTAGACATGCTTCTGTTTTAATTAGGCTCCACCATATATCAGTCGTGAGGCATTAGAAAAGATACGTAAATTCTTTCTCGTCTATGGAATGTGGCAAATTACCCATAGCCTTCACAGGTTCATGGTAAGAATTTCATAAATATGTGACTAAACAGCAAGCATAATACCTTGCAAGAATACCTGCACATGTGAACAAGGAAACAAAGATGCTCATTGCAGTGATGTTTTTAATATTGGAGAACTAGAAACACCTAAATATTCTTCAACAGGAAAATGGCAATTTAAATTGTATACGCACACTATGGAAGAACATTCACATGAATTAAGCAGAGACCCATGCATTGACATGGAAAGATATTCACTTATAGATTATTAGGTAGACAGGTTACATAATATGTACAATAGGATCCCAAAGAGATAGATAGCACAGGGAGAGAAATAAACATCAGTTTCAATTCTAATGTACTGGGTTAACCAATTTCTGTGTTTTAAACCCATGTGTATAATTGCATAGAAAAGTATCTTTTTAAAAAGTTTTTATTGATTTCAGAAAGAGGAAGGGAGAGGGAAGGAGACAGAAACATCAATGATGAGAGAAAATCATTGACTGACGCCTTGTACACGCCCCCCCACTAGGGATCGAACTTCTACCTCCAGGTTCATGGGTCGATGCTCAACCATTGGTCCACACCGGCCAGGGTAACCTCTAGGAAAGAATGGAGGGGATGGTGGACCAGGTTTAAACCAGGTTCCTCTGGTAACTACAACTTTAGGCAACAGAAAAAACACTTAGCTAACCTCTAGCCCTTAAGACAATGTGGGCAGGTGTCAGGGAAGCCCTGAAGGGGAAATAAGAGGTAAGCAATGCTAGAAAACTACACCCCTGAATAAGGGAAACCAGTTACTGGGAATAAAGGCTTGGTGCCAGCACTTTCATTAAGCAAATGATATCCTCTAACTGAAAGGGCACAAAGCTCTGAGCAGAAATTAAAGGGCAGTTGTCCTCAGCATCAAAATCTGTGCACACAATGACCCTCTGGGAATCTGAGGCTTTCTGGCTGACAGATATACAAATACATCCTGTGAAGGATCAGTGACCAGTGTGCCATGACATTTTATTGTAAGCAATCATACTTACAAAATAATGTTTCTAAAAAAAATTGTGACGGGGACACAGCATCTGAGGATATCAGAAAATTTAGTTCAGTAATATAGGTGAAATTCAGAAAATCCACCTGGGGCTAATATAGTACCGAGCTTCCATAAAACAAGAGGATAGTTAATCTACAAATTAAAGTAAGACAGCCTTGGCCAGTGTGGCTTAGTTGGTTGAGTGTCATCCCATGCACCAAGAGGTTGCTGGTTTGATTACTGGTCAGGATGCATGCCCAGGTTGTGAGCTTGATCCCCAGTGGGGGGTGTGCAGGAGGCAGCCGATCCTTGTATCTCTCTCCCTCTCCCTTTCTTTCAAATCAAAAGAAAAAAAGTAAGATGGCCCAGTACTAACCAGACTATAAAATACACAGAAGTAGAGCCAGGCTGTACAGGAACTATTTTGGAAGCTACATTGATCATCCACAATTCCTTAGTGAGGAGGAACTTAAGAATGATAGCTGAACCTACTGGTATCAATTATATGTATGTGTGCATACATACACACACACACACACACACACACATACATATATATAATGAATTCATAAAACTACAGAAAGGAATTCTGACTCTCATTAAGTGGGTGAGTTTCATCATTCTCTACAAATGCTTCTATCTCTTATATCTGACATTGTACAGAAAATACCTGCACCATTAGTCAAGGTTTGCGCCCAGTGAATAAAGCCAGGGAAGCAGCCTTTCTAAAGAACTGTCTCAGTACCTTTATTTTCATCTGAGTATCTCACAGATCAAGCAACTATTACTAGATGGGAGTCAGAAGCCAGACATCAAAGAAAAGGAATACCCATCCTTTTGATGTGTTTCCTACTTGTCAGTTTATGGATAGCCTTACTCAGGTCACTGCGCTCTGTACCTTCCTTCCCAGCTTACACTGCCTCCATGCACCGGTGACAGATGTGCTGGGCACATCCTTCATTTAGAAAGTTGATATTATAGTGCTTTATTTTGAGCTGTTTTTAAATCTGCCAGTTTCCTTCTTGGGTTTCAGGCTTTTTACGGACTTAGTACACTCTACCTACTCTTTACTACAATCATGCTTCCTCCCTTTGTCTCCCTCATTTACAAATCATGAAAGTCCCGTTTCCTGTTTAAATCTCCACTTACTCTAGCCAACCCCTCCCATCTCCAATACCACATGAAGCTGACATCAGTGCTTCAGAGCTTAGTATTTAAATGTTTCATGTTAGTTTTGCTTATGGAACCTCACCATTGATTTTCATTTGCCATAGGTCTTGTGTTAAAAATATCTTGCATCTTTTGCAGCAACACTTATGTCCCTGATGGGCATACTATGGTGAATCAAAGTGGGGTGATTCAAGAAATAGGGGAAATGGAGGTATAACTTAGCGAGAAGCCATCAAATATTTTTCCACTTGTTCTCTATAGGTCAAAGCTCTAGGGTATGCAAGATATTGTGAAAACACATCTGTATGTTTGCCTTAGTTTTCTAACTTTAGGTGAGCTATCTTCCCTTTAAAAAATGTGCTATTTCCACCTCCTCAATTTATCCTATAATTATTAAAACATTTTTGCCCTTTCATATTATTCCTGTAAGATTTCCAGATGCAGACTTAGTGGGTCAAGAGGTACTATGTTGCCTAATTACTTCTGCTAAAAGTTTTACCAATTTCCCACCTCATACTCTGGTCAGCATTGGCTATTTGGCTATCTTAATTTATGAATTTGGTAAAGAAATGGGTTTGGTTTTTCAGTTTGCATTTTGTTATTAATGATGTCTAAACATTTAAAAAATGCATTTATATTTTAGCTCTTATTTTATATTTTGATTCCTTAATCTATCCAGAATTTATTATGTAAGTTATGGACTGAAAATCTATATATTTCCCCCCAATTTATTTTGTGGTAACATTTACTGAGTAATCTTTCCTTTATATACCTACAAATACCAAATGCATAAAGATGCGGGCATTCTCCTTACAACCTCCCCTCTCCAATCCCAGAATGAGTGTGCATGCTTTCAAATCTTTTTATGTACACATTTACACTAATAACATACCTTTAAAACTAAATGTGTATATATGTCATGCGTTTATTTGGTCTTGACAAAGGTTAAACAACATATCGCTCTGCACCTTTTCTCCCTTTATCATGGACCTCCTTCTGTCTGCACATACCTAGCTCATGCTTTCTAATATCCACATCATTCTATAATCTCTACATAGCGTAATTTAACCCGTCCCATACTAATGAACATTCAGGTTGCTCCCAATACTTCATTATTACAGAAATGCTGTAACAGACATCAGTGTACAGCTATATTAGAGCATTAGGAAGTGTAAAGTGTTCTTTCAAAGGATTTGCTAATTTATTTTTGATGAGATAAAAAACTTTGTAAAGAACCACTTTAGCCCAGCTGGGCATGGCTCAGCGGTTGAGCATCGACCTAGGATCCAGGTGATCAGGGTTCGATTCCTGGTCAGGGCACATGGCCCGGTTGTGGGTTCAATCAATAACTCTCTCATCATTGATGTTTCTCTCTCTCTCTCTCCCTCTCCTTTCCTCTCTCTGAAATCAATAAAGATATGTTTAAAAAAAACCACAAACCACTTTAATTTGTACTCCCAGCAAAAATGTAAAAGTTCATTCACCCACACCTTCAGCAACAATGAACAAACATTTAAAAAAAAATTGTTTTTTGGGGGCCAATCTAATAAGATATTTTATTTGAATTTGTGTGATATTGAGCATTTTTTTCATAGATATCTTTATGTAAATATTTTTGTACCCCTTTCTGCTAGGTTGTTTGCTTCTTTTACTGATGCCTAATAATTAAATACTAAGTTTTTTTGGTATGTTAGAAATATTTTGTCCAAACTGTCAATGTGTCAACCTTTTCCTTTGTGAACTTTGGCATTTATGCCTATGCCTAAGAAAAATGCTCCCCAAAAGTGGTCTAAAAAAATTCCCTATATTATTTCTTGGTATTTTTACAGTTTCTTCCAAATATGTAACTAATTTTTCCTAATATTATTAGAGTCCATCCCTTCCCACTGATTTGATGCTATTTTATAATACTCTATATTTCTATAGATACACGGGTCTCTTTTAAGGAACTCTCTTCCCAGTGATCTTTGATTATTCAATTTTTAAAGGTATCACTATTTCTAGGTTATCTGTCCTGTCACAGTGATATGTCTCTTCTCACACCAGTATCACATTGGTTTAATTACCATAGTTTAAAGCCATAAATGTTGCCCTAGGGTAACACTTGTAAATGGATTCCAAGGATGTTCCATGTTGTATTATTTGAAGTAGAAAAACACTGGATTTCAGCTAGAGGACTATCAATAGTCATTTGGCAAAATAAAATGTGGTTTATCCATAATATGGGCTATCATGCCAGTTAAAGGAATGCCACTATGAAAGGAATCAAATAGAATTCTATGAATGGACATGAAGACATCCCAGACAATTTGATTAAAAATAGCAAGTTGCAAAACAGTACCTATAGTGTGACACCATATTTATATAAAAAACAAAACAATATTTTATATATATCCATACACATTTTAAAACAGGTATATAACTTAGAGATCTAGAAGGAAATAGAACTGATAATAAGGGTTAATTCTGGGGAGAATGAGAAAATTGGGGTGATGAGAAAAGGAAACCTGAGCCTACTCTGCAATATATAATTTTTTTTTATATTACAAGGAGAATGTATGCACATATCAACTCTGTGACTAAAAATTTATACTGAAATATACATATTTAAATCCACAATGACTTTCTGATCTATTCTTATCCATGGATTTCACAGAGCTGGACTTTTCAGTTAATTATCATGGTGTGCCATATACTTTGTGGGCAAACATTCAGACAGGTTTCTCTCCTTCCTTCTAAAGTCCTGCCCATCCTCAAAGGCCCAGGTCAAGGTCCTTTTTCTCCTTGAGTCTTTCTCTATTTCTGGCCACTCTGGCTCTTGCCTCCTCTGAGCTCCTATTGGCCTAACCTCCCTCCCTTTATCCTTTAATCATTCTCAAAAGGCCTCCTGTAAAGGGGTTTTGTGCCTACCCATCTATTGCACATTTTCCACCAGGTGGTGCCCTCCTCTGCAACCTCGCTTTCAGAAAATATAAAAGGGAATATATAGTGATACCATGGGAAAATTCCTTCATCTCCTCATGCAAGTGATGGGCCATTCAGAAATGCAGACTCCAAATGCTAATATTTTTGTGTATGGGTGTGTCACAAATGAGTGTGAACACCTACAGTTTGTTGGAATAAACCTTTAAATGCACCTATACGTGTCAGTTACATTGATTATCAATTCTCTCTTCTGGATCTTGGGACTACTTTCTGTATGTATAACAATTATTTTTTTGAGTCTAAGACAAAGATGGAATAATATAAAAGCTGCTAGCAGACTGAATATGGTTACAATTTGCTGGTTAAAATGATAGCTTCTGGACATTCTCTTATCAATAGACTCAATATCTTTCTAGATTGTTAGGACGAGTCAGAAGTTGTAATTCCAGAATTCAGTTTTGGTAGTAACTGCTGCTTCTGGAAAATCAGGAGAGAAACCAACAGTGTTAATTTTTTACAATTCCAAAAAGAGGTATCCACTGCTTTTAGAAGTATACCAGAAGCACTGCTAGAACCATATTTATTATTAAAGCAAACTCTTTTATGTGTCAAGCACTATCCTGATACGTTATAGGTAATCCCCTTAACAATCCTATGAAGTAAAAACTATTATTACCTTTATTTTGCTTCTGAGGAATCACAGTTAAGCGTCAGAGCCAGGATTTAGATTCAGGAAGTCAGTAGTGGCTCTTAACCACTGAATTATGCTGCATATGGGATGCCACAAAGAAAAACAATACATAGATGTATGAATCTAACTATTGGAGGTCAACTGTAGTATCTTTTATTAAGGAATGTAAGATAACACAGCCCTTTGTTTTTTAGGCACTTAATGTACTGGATGCACCAATGGACTCAGCTTCATCCCTCCCTTTTTAGAATTGAGCGCTTTCCCAGATAGACACTTACTAATATTTAAAATATTCCTGGACAGTAAAGGTTATGTGGAATTATCTTGTTTGAGAACTGAGGCCAGGAGAAGGGAGGCACTTACCCAAGATTCTGTAATCAGGATCAGACCTTCTGATCCTTACTAGGCAGCAAACTTAGCTTTTCTGATAAATGGCCTAGAAGGTCAAACAAGGGGATGGGAAAGGACATAAAATAAAAAGATATGAGATGATGTTCTTTTCCTCCTCCACCAACCATTGCATTTTATCACACACAAAGGACACCAAAGCTGATAAATAATGTACAAGTGTTTCTTTTTCCTTTCTTGTGGTTACATTTTCAAATTTAGTGTACATTTATCCTGATTTTTGAGAAAGTGACTTGTTTTGCTTTTGCTTTTTTTTTAAACTTTTTATTAAGGAAAATTTCAAATGGTGAAAAATGTAGAGGGAATATTATAAACCCATTCGAACCTATCATCCAGCTTCAACAATTACCAACTGAAGGCCATCTTGTTTCATCGTAACCCCACCCACTGCTCCCCCCCCCAACTCCGATTTTTTTTTTTTTAAAGCTCTTGAAATAGCTGACCTTCTGTATTTTATTACAAAAAATTGCAAACATATACCAAGGAAAACAATAATATAAGGATCCCTATATGCCCATCACTCAGCTTAAATGATTATTAACTTAGGTCCAATTTTGTTTCATCTATACCTCTCCCCAGGTCCCCCTACTGCTGAGATTATTTTGAAACAAATCTTAGTCATCAATGCATTTTGAAGCCAATCCCAGACATATTATTATTTAATTCGTATTTTCGTATATATCTCTTAAAAGACAATTTGAAAACATAACCACAATACCATTATAATGTCTAAAAACATCGGCATCAATTCCTTAAAAACACATAAAACAACAAATCTATCTTCCAATTTTTCCAATGTATTTTAAAGTTTTTTTTTCACTGTCGGTGTTCGAATCTGGATCCAAACAAGGCCTACTCATCCCATGTGGTTCATCTCCAGCTCGCTCTCGTTCTCCATCTCTTTCTCCCCCTCCCCCATTTTTTTAAACTTTTCAATATGGAAAATTCCAATCCCCGCTATTCTAAGGTAATTTCCAAATAGTATATTATTTTACCAGTAAAGACTGATGTCTCCCTTATATCTCTAATTTCTTCTATGAAAGGAGCTGATGGGCAAGAAAACCACTATAATGAACGAATTTACATAATTTGTTTTTTTCTCATTCTGTTACGCGGATTTTTCTTTCCACAATTATAGCTAATATCTTTGGGAGCTAGGCTTCCTATTAAATGGCTTATACTAACATACAGGACACGCTTCTGAGGTACACGTCTCTGAGGTACAGACTTATTATTATCACCATTTCACAAACATGGAAACCGAGACACAGAAAGAACGGGAGCCAGCCGGAGCTGGGCGTTGGCGTAGGAGTCTGAATTCGAATCTTCCCTATCGTGAAACCATTAATTAATCTTTCCTATATACACAGCGAGAAGAAGAAATCGTCAACCCTTTCTCCCCACCCCCACCCCGAAACCTGAAACGGGAATCCACTTCTTCCCAGCAGCGGACGTGTGATCACTGCCGTCCCTCCAACAGCCATAGTAAAGCCAGGTTTCTCTGGCAACTGATATCCATAGGCAGACACGTCACCCTGGAGGCGGGCTTATGCCCTTCAGCCAATCACATTCGCCTGGTCTAAGTTTTAGAATGTTCCATAACCAAACGATTGGACGAGGCTCATCACGTCACAATGATACTTCGCCGCAGTAAAGGGGGGGTGTAGCAATCTGCTTCTTCACGGTTAAGGCTTGAAGCAAACCAATCCTCCTCCTCCTTTAGTGTAGGCCCTGGCCAATGATGTTCGTCCTCTTAGGTTCTGAGCCTGCCCACCAAAAGCGCGACAGTCCGTGGGTCAGAAGTCTATAGGGCAGGGTGTTCACGTGGCCTGTTTTCACGACCCAGAGTTCCCCAAACCAGAGGTTCTTTTTTTTTTCCTGCAGGGAGGCATTATGGGGGCTTTTTTTTTCCCCCATTGGGAAAGGAAGTGTCTACGTGGCCTACGGAAACAGGATGGGCGGAAATGAGCTAAGGTTCCCGCGAGTGGGGAAGCGAGAGGTCAAATCTGGGGCCACGCCCCCGAACCACTTGCGCAACTCTTGGAGGAAAAAAAAGGCAGAATCGGGGTTTCGAGGTGTGCGAGTGGGGGCGGTGGGTGCTGCGGCCGCGCGGCGGTGGGGCCAGCGTGGGTGTGAACGGGCGGGCTTGCGTGGCCTTGGGGTTGGGGTGCGCGCGCGCCAGCCCTCATGGCGCAGGAGGCGGTGGGTGTGCGCAGGCGTGCGCAGCTACCGTTGGGGCCCCTACGTGTCCCGGAGCGGGGGCGTGCTCGCGCGTGTGTGTAGGCGGGTGTGCGCGCACGATAGGGAACGTTCTGTACTTTTATGCTTGAAAATTGTTCTAATGAAAAGGAAAATAATTAAGCCAAGGCGATCATCCCAGAAATAAAGGGCCTTTGGTAGAACTATTTCCATCTCCCTTATTAATTTTAGAGCCGAAAACTACACTTTGTTCCCACATTCTCCTCAGTGCCCCAGTCCTGTTCCAAACCAAAGCCTTCCCCGAAGGTTAAGAGCCAGACCCTCGCTTTCACATATTAGCAAGTCCAAGGAGCAGCTTCTTTCCTCTTCCCTAGTTTCTCCCCCTTCCTCCCTGCTTCCCCACTCCCTCCCTTCCTCTCAAAGTTGCGTGCAATTCTCCAGACAGACAAAATTTTCTGCTGAGAGTATCTATATGGACAGCCTTCCCCTCCACTATGGACTTCGAATGCCTTTGGGGGCAGAAGCTCTCTTACCTTTTTGTCCCGATCTTCAAGCACCGTGCCCTTCAGGCAACTACGCACTCAGTTAATTTTCCAGAAAGTTCTGAGTGAGGTTTATACCTCTTGAGTCTGCCACCAGATGCCGCCATATCCCAGCAAAGGATTGGCTGTTAGGTCCCTGGAATGATGGGATTTTCTTCTCCCCCTTTCTGATTTGCTGAACTTTTCAATGTATAGGGCTATAAATATCTTTCATTGCTAGGGAAAAATCAAATTAACTTCTATAAATAGCCCTACCAGGCAGAGAACTAAGGCCCTAGATCCAAATGTTTTTCCTGATTTCTTTCCTTCTTAAGAAAAAGAACACCCCCCACTCCAATCCTTTTTTCTTTCTTTGATTTTTTTTGAGGGGGTGTCAGAATTGATTAATGACCCCAGGCACTGATGCTGATGAAGATTCTAACCCTTTATATGCACCTTTTCAAATGCTGCTCCCCCCCCCCCCATCGTTTGGTCAGTAAAGACAGATAAGAACTTGGACCCTGGTATTGAAAACTGCTCTTTTCCACTTGAAAATTTTTATTAGATATGTGTGTTTACGCCCAGTTTTCTATAGTGCTAAACTTTATTATGTCTTAGGAGTCAGAGACCTCATTTTAAACCCCATTGCACCACTTACTAGCTTTGAGGCCTTGGGCAAATGATTTCTGTTCTGTGATCTTTAGTTTGTTAATAGGAAGCCTAGCTCCCAAAGATATTAGCTATTATTCTGGAGAGAAAAATCCGGGTAACAAAATGAGAAAAAAACATATCCTTTACATGGATATTCTTTTTATTACTCACAAAATCCTTATTAGATGGGTACTAATAAATCAAAATCGAACAGCAAAAGTTATATCTCTTTGTTATCAATCATATGTGTGCACATGCATGGGTACACACACACACACACACACACACACGAAGGAATTGGGATTTAGAACAGTGGTTCTCAACGTGTGTTTTCCAGACAAATTATTACCTTTCAGGAAGTTGTCAGATTCAGATTCTTAGACCCCACCTCAAACGAAATTCTAGGGGTAGAGCTTGGATTTGTTATTTTCCGGTGATTCTAATGCGCACTGAAAGAACCACTGCTTTGGAGGGCAGAGATGCAGTGCTTGTATGCTCCACTAGAGGGAGCTACAGAATGTAAAGCAAAATAATAGATGATCTGTATGTTTTATTGAGACAACATGCATATTATCAGTCCTGTTACACAGATTAAAAACTAATGTGTAGAGGTTTCAAATTATTTTCTCAGTGCATACAAGTATGGGAACCAGGATATGAATTTTACCTGCTCTTAGAGCACAAGCCCTTGACAGTACTCTGTTGTTCAGCCATAATAGCTTGTTGTTCTGGGCATCAAAATACATTACTGGTATCTTGTTCCCTGCTTTGGCTAATGTTGACTAGAGTGTTAAGAATAGAGCAGGAAAGCAAACTAAATAAATGGAAATATTTTGATGATTTCATACCTTCCCTCATCTCCATTCTATAATAAGGTATCACATAAAAGCTCGTGCTTCCCTTCTTGCTTTAATATTTCCCAAATGCTCTCTCTACCCTGCAGCTATTTTTTTTTAGTTTATGTCTGAAGTTCTTCTTTGTGTGTGGGGTGGGATTCAGGGTGGCGAGGAAGCATAGTTATTGAAAGCCTGTTATGGGCCACACTCTATATGTCTCTACATCCATTAATCCCAACAATGGGCCTGTAAATTAGGTGACAATTACCATCATTTTATAGGTGATGAAAGTGAGTTCTAGAGACTGTAATTATTTTTCTTTGGTCATATAACTTGTAGTGGAGCCTGGATAATTCCTGGTATATCTGGCAGTACTACCCTGCTAAACTTTCTACTGCTTGGTTTTGAATCTGGTTTAGTTACTTACTATGTATTTATGTGACTTTCAGTAAGTTTTTTAAACTTTCCCAAGCCTTAGTCTCACTATAAAGTGGAAATAATTATTCCCGCTTTATAATCTTAGAGCTGCAGTGTTCAAATACGGCAACCACTAGACATGTAATTACTTAACAATTTGAGTTAATTAAAATTAAAAATTCAGTTCCTCAGTTGCACTAACCACATTTCAAGGGCTCAGTAGCTACTTGTGGCTAGTATTAGTACTGTCAGGGGCCAAGGCGGGCCGCCCCAAGATATCCTACAATGGCATATTGATTATTTAGAATTAAAATCACTTGAGAAGCATCAGAAGTGGGAGGAGCTCTCTGACTCTCCTCTGTTTCTCTAAAAGCAGGAAATAAATCTCCATGTGATAGGTGCCCTCCCTTCTCTGGAGGACTAAGAGACAACCTTATTACAAGAGTTATAAAAGCCCGAGTCAAAAAGCCTATATAAACAAACCTTGTAAAGCTTTTAGTAATTTACTACCTAAGCCCAAACCTTGCTTAGATTCCTCTCTAACGAGCACTAACTTTTTGTCCTGTCAATTGTTCACAAATTTATTGTTTCTTTGTCGAACAAAGTAAAATGATGCCTAGTTTGATCATTTTTTTGAGCCTCATTTTATGATCTGAGCATCATAGTGTGATTCTCCTATGTGCATGTATTAAATTGTTTCTCCTGTTAATCTAGTCTTGTGTCAGTTTTATTATTTTATTATTGGTCCAGCTATAAGAACTAAAGAAGGGTAGAAGTGGGGAATTCTTCCCGTTCCCGACAGTACTGTATTAGATACCAATAGATACAGAATATTCCTACCATTACAGAAAGTTCTATGGGGCAGTGCTGATTTAGAATATGTAAGGTATGTAAAAGGGCCAAGCATAGTGCATATTCGTGGCACAAAAATGTAATTTCCTGCTCTTTCCTTTCTGCATCAGAGCTAAGCATGTTCTCTTGTTTTATTGATGAAATCAGGAGATGGGAGTAACTTACCCAACATACTGTAACAGGGGATGTGTCTGGCATTGGGACTCACATCTCTGGACTCTTGCTCCCATATTCTGTCTAGTAGACTCATTGTTATGCTCTACTGAGCAAGATGTCAGGGCCAAGGGTGTTAATAATGTGAATTAACTTTGGACTCAGGGTAGTAGCAGAAAAAGACATAAAGACTGAATGCCTTCTATGTGCCAGGCAGCACTGTGCTCAGCTCTTTACGTCTGTTTTCTTAGCGAATCCTCTGAAACCCACAGAAGTTAACTACTACAAGTTGCCAGCTGGTAAATGTCAGAACAAAGATTCTGACTTCTGTCTGACTACGAAGCCCATGTTTTCCCCCCGATTTTGTCATGCTACCCTAATAAATGTGAGTACTCTCTTGTCTCTTCCACTTATTAGTGGGATAAAGTTTCAGCAGATTCCTGAGTCTTAGTGGGCCCTCAGAAAATGGGAGTTACTCTTCTTCCGTTGGAATTTACAGCCAAACTACTGTCTTTACAATGTTTCAGCTGGAAGGAAAAGATAGCTTAGGTCAATGTTTGTTTGGCTTCAAGGCCCAAAGCCAGACAAAGACAATTATGGCTCCAGCCTTCACAGAACATCCAATAGCTCCAAGATCTCTAGTTAATTTTCAAGGCCACTATTTGCTCATATAATACCTTTGTGCTGATTAGAAACACATGCCTCCTGGGGGCAGACAATTTGCAAAGAAGTGTCCACTCCAGTGGAACAATGAGAAAAATACTTTTCTTTCTCGAGGATGTTGGAGCTTCATCAGGAGAGTTGAAGAATGAATTTCAGCCTCCATTTGTTCTCACTCAGTTGGGTAACCTTGTACAGGGTGCAGCATGCCCCACCCAACAGTATCTGCTTACTGTTTATCCTGTGCTTACGAGAGCCTTCCTAGGTCTGGAAAGTAGTGGTCAGTCTGTTCTGGAGGGTGGAGAGGGATTCTGGGTAGTAGATAAAATTGCTCCATTCTAATGTCAATTTGATAGTTTTTCATTTGGTTCTGACTAATGTATTGGATGATTTTTAAAAGAATGTTTAGTTAGTTTAAAAATTAAAAAATCTGCCCAGCTGGGCATGGCTCAGTGGTTGAGCATCAACCTAAGATCCAGGAGATCGGGGTTTGATTCCCGGTCAGGGCACAGGCCCGGGTTGTGGGCTAGGCAGCCGAGCAATGACTCTCATCATTGATGTTTCTATCTCTCTCTCTCCCCCTCCTTTCCTCTCTCCGAAATCAATAAAGATATGTTCTTTAAAAAAATTTAAAAACCCTAATATTTCAAGGCTAAGAAAAATGATATTTCTTTAATAACAGCGTTTTTCTATCTATTTATACCTCATTCCATAGGGATTTCCTAAAACCAGTTCAGCAGATTAATCTGGATCAGTCTAGTTAGCTAGCCCATGACAGACAGGGCAAATGATGGAAATAGTCATGGGAAAGTTTTATATCTTTTTAGGGGTATCTATTCTGTTCTAGCTCCTCTCTCCTCCTATAATCAACCCCCTCCCTCCCTGCTCCAACTGACCCATCCATTTGTCAGAAATAGGTTACTTCAAATCACTGAGAACCTTAATTTATTGAATGTAGTCCTTGGGTGTCCTTGGGATGCCAGACTTGCACATAATCCCTTGGTTTCCCCTTCCTGAGTCAATAGTTTAGTACTGTATGCAATGTACTGAAATTTGTGGTTTTGCGAACCACAGACTTCACTTGTAATGGTCATGTCAAATCATCTGTGTTACACACCAACCAACAGAGGTGAGGACTGATTTCTACCAGTCTACGCTGACTCCTGCAATCCAAGCATTGCCTAAGAGGATGCCTTAAGCCAGTTCTCCAGAGGTAACTGTTCATACTTATTCCCTGCACCCAAAGTCCCCATTTTACTGGGAATGATAAAAGCTATGTCTTTTGAAGAGTTCAGCTGTCATGTTATTAAAGAGGACAAGCCAGGAATACTTAAAATACTGCATTTTGGGTCTAAATTGTTGAAGCTTGATGATGGCTACATGGAGAGTTCATTACACTGTTCTTCCTACTTTTGCATATTTTTGAAGGTTTCCACAATAAAATATTTTAAAAAGACAAAAAAATTTAAAAGTGCTTAGTCAGTCCTGGGGAGGAGAATGCACATGGGTTTCTCTTTAGAAGAGTACTGATTAACCAAGGGGTTGGATGGAATGCACACTTCTTTAGTAGGAATGTACCAAGTAAAAATATGAGGGTGGAGGTGTTTTAGATTGAAAAAACCCCTGGGCCAGAAATTCTGATAAGGTCTCTTAGAAGGGCAGCTGTCTCCAGCCTATAGTCCCCCTCCACCAGACCCCTGAAAAAGCCTTGCTGCAATGAGCCACTGATAGTGAAAGAGGTATATCATATTCCTTGGGCTTTTGGGAGTCAGGGGAGGTTGAAAATCACAGAAAGAGACCAAAGTGAATTGGTGAAAACTCTGTTAGCTAGCAGGCAGAGAAACACAGGCAAAGGGAACCTGGGGACAAGAGGCAGTTAGTAGTGTATCAGGGCTTCATTCTCACCCCATGTGAATGAGTGCTGGAGGGGGCAACGCTGCTAAGGAAGGAGTAAACTGGGGAACAGAATGTGGCAAAGAGGCCCTCACTTGGGATCTCAAAGGATATTCTTTGAAGGCCCCCGGGCCCATCTAATTTGAAGGTTTTATTTTATTTTATTTTATTTTTTATATGTTTTTATTGAGGCACAGAGGAAGGGAGAGGGAGAGAGAGAGAGACGTTGATGTGAGAGAAACATCGATTGGCTGCCCCTGCACGCCCCCCCCCCCCCAGGGATAGAGCCTGCAACTGGGGCATGTGCCCTGAATGGGAATCCAGCTGGCGACCTTTTGGTGCATAGGATGACACTGAACTAACTGAGCCACACCAGCCAGGGCTGATTTCCAGATTTTAAAACAGTGGAAAAGCTGTCCAAAGGCAAAGATTACACACACGCACGTGTGCACAGTCCAAGGACCTGAAACCTGTCTGCTCAGCCTGGAAAGGCAGGCTCCATAAGGTACACATTGAAAACTGTGGTTTGGTCTTTTTATGTGGTGTTTTTACTGTGTGACTGAGAGTGAGGAAGATATGGTTCCAGACGTGGGGCATTGTTTAGGGTGTGGGGACCCAGGAGGACATATTTATGCAAGGCTCTGAGGTCGAGGTAACATGAATAGAAATTGAAGACAGAGAAGAGAGCCAGGGCAGTTCCTAAAAGGTACAAAGCTGAGATTCACCCAGCTGCTCCCAGGCCAGAGTTGTGGGTGGGATGTCAGTGAGACCCAGGCGGTGTAGCCAGCTTTCAATAGAGCTGGTCTGTGAAACTTGGCTGAGAGGACAGAGGAAGATTGATGTTTGCTCCAGAGTGGGGCTGTCAGCTGTGCTCACCACCTCACCATGGTCCCAGCTGTAAACAAAAGTCCTGGCCCTTCATGGCACTGTCCGGGCTGGTGTAAGTCTCTGAGGACAGCTAGATCATTTTCTCATCCTGGCTGACAACCAGAAGACAGAAGAAACAATAGAAGGTGGTGATGGTGGGAGGGGGCAGAACTGTAAGGGGGTGAGAAGCAGTGACCAGTGAGAAGGGGGTATTGACTTCAAATCTTAGGACTTTGGATGCAAGTGGTAGAATCTTTTAGGGAAAGCAGACCCCTTTTCCTTGTCAGCTTCACAGATAAGCGTGAATTACTAAAGGAGGCCTGTAGGGACTTTAGTGCCTCATTCACTCATTTATTCAATGACTACCTTACTGATCAACGCCTCTCACTGTGCCAGGTACCCTGGTGATGCCAAAGTAATTGAAGACAGTTCATAAATTCAAGGAACTTACAAGGGGTTTGGGGATATGTGTTAAGTAACAACACTAAATAGTGTATCTTTAAATGCTAAGTGACAAAATGGAATAGGAGTCTTGAAACAAGAGAAACCACATCTGGGTGTTGTCAGAAAAGGTGGGATTTGAGAGGGCCTTAGAAAGGTAGGCATGATTTGGTTAAGAGTAAAAGGCACATGGCATTCTAGGTTGGCACTAAAACATTAACATTAACTGAGGACTGCTTTGGCAAAAGTAGAAGGTTTCTGTGCCAGAGACTCTCTTCAACTCCTTACCCCCTCAGACTCACCATGGCTGACCCAGCCATCAAGTCTCACTTGAAATGTCCCTACTTTGGGGAAAGTACCTTGTTTTCTACTCTATTCCCCTAGTGCTTACTAATTTCTTTTAAGCCATCACCATTTTCACCTAAGGACCTACTCTTGTCTCTCTAAAGCTTTTCTCCACACTGCACTAAGAATGTTCTTTGCAAAATGCAAATCTGTTATATCACTTCCCTCTTTAAAACTCTCCTATCTCTAACCCCTTCATTCTTTTTCTGCTTCCCTTTATGTCCTTCATGCTTCCCTTCCTTTTACCTTTCCTTCAGGTCATATCTTAAATGTTTCTGTCTCAGGGAAGCCTTCCATGACATCTCCTCCCCCAACTTCTACCACAAAGTCAAGCCCCCTCATTTATTTCTACAGTAGTTCCACATTTTCTCCATTTTACTATTCCCCAGTAACTTAGTCCAAATTTGTCTTCCCCACCAGAATATAAACCCTCTCAGGCAGTGGCTGTGTTTCTTCTTCACTGTACTGCTCTTGTATTTAGTACAGTGCCTGGCATATTTTGGTAGGTGTACCACAAAAATCTGTGAATGAATGCAAGGGAGATGAGGCAATATTGGTTGGTGAAAGCCAGCCTAAAAAGGTTGTTTTTACATCTATGGGCAAAGGGAAACCTTTAAAAGTTTTTGGTTATGGGATGAAGAAATCATTGGACAACAGTGACTTTTGAAAAAACAAAAAAACAACTAAAACAAAACACAGAGAACTCCAACCTCAGCTTACCCCAAACCCTAGCCTCCCAATTATCATGGGAACTCATTTTCTCTCCTTATCTGTTCCCCCCACCACTCCTTCCTCCAAAAGCACAAGAAAACATGCTCATTGGTTTTTGCAATCAGACAGCTTTAATATAGGGCCAAATGCACTTACTTCTACATGTGCAGTTGCTCATTCAGTAGGCATTCATTGCCCATCCTCATTGTTTCAAGCACTGCCCTCTTATCCACACCTGAAGACCTTTTTTTTCCTACTTTAATGGAGTTTACAGTGGAGGGAACCCATCTTACTGATCACTCACCTGATGCTTCACATTTCTGGTGAAAGGCTTTGCCTTATCTGGACTCAGGGAGACTTTTCAGGGCACTAAGAGCCTAAAAAGGACATATGTGTGAGGGGTAGGTCCTCTGTAAAACTGGGGACTCAGTGAGATTCAGAGGATAGATGCTTATGCCAATCCACTAAATTTTTATGCTTCCACAAGGAGGCTAAATGGCAGGGTGGAGATTGTCTGGAAGGGCATTCAGGCAGTAGCCATTCCCTAACCTTATGAATCAGGGCCTAATAAGGTAAATGGGATTTCAAGATGCACCCCTTGAGTGAGGCAGAGTGGAGAAACTCAAGGAATGACAGGAAAAGGAGTTAGATTTCCCAGTAAAAATTGAGAAGCTGTCCTCCCCCCTTAAGGGGGCTGAAACAAAAATCTGGCCCTAAGAAACATTTCCAAGATAATCAGAAAGCACCCACCCTCACCCTTGGGTAGACATTAATGCCAGGAAATGATTTCTTTTGATTTTATATCCAGATCTCATATGGTTAGGAAGATTTTAATTGAGGATGCCAGAGAGGCAGTACAGTCCTGCTTCCTCCCCAAGGAAGGGTAAAGGGAAGAAATGGGTACTATTTTGTAGCTACAGTCTTAACTGGTTATCTCTTGGTTGAGGGATAACATCAAACATGGTATCAGTTTGAAGATATATTCATTAGTTTGACCCTCTCTCTTTCCTGAATCCTTTACCTTGAACATGAACCCACCACCAGGATATCAGGGAGAGAGATTACATAAGTAGCAAATAGACAAGAATGAGGTTAATTTTCATAATTCATTGCTCTACTCTGTTAGGCAGCTTTGGGTGTATATTCCATATACACCTGGAATATGAAATCCTGAGAGATGGGACAGGAAGGGTTAACTCCCAAATCAATGAAGAATATTTTGTAGAAGGATAACAATGTATTAATGAGAAACCACATTGAATCCTCTCTTAAAGGAACAACCTGAAACTTAAGCCAATCAAACTGTGGTAACAGGTTATGTTCCTATTTGGGAAAGGTTAGAAGTATAAGTCTAAGGGATTCACAAATAAATTCCCAAAGGAACTCTGAGGAAAGTATCCTGAGTTTGTAGAATTTGGAGCTTGGCATGACCATTTCACACCTGTAATATCCTAACTGTTGTCAAGATTTGTGCTATCCTCTTTCTGTGGGGACTGTGGACATCTAATATGGATATTAACAGATTAACATGGCAGAGATTGGGGACTTAATTGTCATCAGAGGAACAGTTTCCTCAGCTAAAGCCTTGAATCCGTCAAAATCTACTTGTCAGAGCAGTCTCAGAAGTGAGCCTCTGGAGCTAATAAATTATGAGATACTGGTTTTTCATTTTCTGTTTCATTCTTTCCCTTCACAGCTTCAACTAAGTTGCAAAAGTAAGGGAGTTACACTTGGGCCTGGGCTTTGCCCAATCATGTCCTCAGTATCCCCATATTATCTGATGGGCAGACCGGACTAAAAGATGTGGGAAGGCCCTTCCATCTCTGTTGAACCAGGTTTCAGAAGTCTAAGACATTGTGATCCATTGACTCAATTGCCTTATATGGGAATCCCATCAGAAATTAGTTTTCTAAAAGAGCCAATTGTTTCTTTGTGTGAGAATAGTGGTAAATGCAGTCAAGATAGCAAGTGTTCTGCTATGACCAAAGCTGCCAAGCAGTCTTGCCCTTGTGATGGTCAGGGATTTCTTTATAACAATGATTCTCACTGCCTGAAGTAGTTAAGGATTAGTGTTAAATTGAGGACTGATAAATCAGCAAGGCATTGTTAGTAAGTGTAAGGGCAGGGATGCTGATAGGATTCAGGACTTACGTAAGTTGAGAATTTGAAGAGGAACTTCACAACTTTGAGGTTCCTTTGTCATGATAGCCCTTCATTTTGGCCTTTTCTCAAAAAACAAGATCTTTCTATACTATTGCCCAAATAATACAGTTATAATACTCGTTGACCCAATAAATGGATTATCTCTGAAAGTTGTAGATGATGCAGTATTTTTCAAAAAAATTTAAAAACACCCCTATGTTCATTGCAGCATTATTCACGGTGGTCAAGACATGGAAACAACCAAAGTGTCCTGCAATAGAGGACTGGATAAAGAAGATGTGGTACATGTGCACAGTGGAATACTACTCAGCCATAAGAAAGGATGAAATACTGCCATTTGCAACAACATGGATGGACCTTGAGAATATTATGCTAAGTCAAATAAGTCAGTCAGAAAAAGCCAAGAATCATATGCTTTCACTCATATGTGGGATATAAAACTGAAACTTGTGGACACAAACAGCAGTGTGGTGGTTGCCAGAAGGAGGGGGTGTAGAGGGTTGTGGGGCGAAGGGAGTCTTCATATATGGTAAGGGGGGAAGATATGACTTTGGGTGGTGGGCACACAGAGCAATATACAGATCTTGTAACATAGAAACCCACACCTAAAGCCTATATATTCATATTAACCATTGTCACCCCAATAAATTTAATAAAGTGTTTTTAAAAAAGCAACAATGAACTCTCCCTTTGCACCTCCCAAACAAAATATTTTGAAGTAAATATATCAGCTTAAAGTAGAGTGACTCTGCCTGAAAAGTGTGTAGTGTGTGTGTGTGTGTGTATGTGGCGGGGGTGGCTGCCTGTTCTAGGACTCTTTGAAGCTGACTTTGAAAATCCCTTGCCAAGTAGATAAGGCATGGAACTGAGGAATAGGAAACCAGCATTTTGGTTTTGCTACTGTAACTAACTCATTGTGAGACTTGGGTATGTCACTTGGCTCCTCTGAACCTCAGTGCCTCTTCTACTGCATGGACACATGGTTATTTTACTTCTAAGGTTTGCTTTGAGGATGACATACCACTTACATGCTTTGGAAAGGAAAAGAATACCAAGATGCTTGTTACCTTCATATTATAGTGTCTCATGACACAACCCTTACAAAGTAAGTATAGTTGGTGAGAACTAACACTGAAATTCGATGGTTAAAATTTTTTTGAAGAACTACAACACTCATTACTTAAAAAATTATCTAGCATACACAATTCATTTCATGCTATGAGCTTGATATGGGGAATTCAAAGGCAAATACATGATAATCCTTGACCTCAAACTCATGCTTATGTGTGAAAGAGACAAAAGAACATTATATAATCTTACAAGGACAAATATAGAGCTATGTACAGAGCATTATTGGAGAACCCAAATCTATCTGGATGTTGAGGTGACAGGGGTTTGAGGAAGGTTCACAGAAAATGTGGTATTTGGTTAGAGTCTTAACAGATGAGTAGAGTGGAAGAGGCCAGAGGAGGGCATTTAAAAGCTAGGGAACAGCATGTACAAAGTCACAGAGCATTAAGCAGGATGAGTTATTTTGTTCAGGGATGTGTAGGTGGATCAGCATCACCAAATGCAGGGTGCATTTAGGGAAGCGGGAGGAGTGATAAGAGAAGAAGCTGGAGGCACTGAAAGAAGCCAGAGCAGAAAATCTCTTGGAGGTCAATTTAAGGAATGCGGACTTTTCCCTGAAGACAATAGGGAGCTATTGAAGGATTTAAAGCAAGGAAGTGTCGTAAATAGATTTATGTTTTAGTAAAACCAAATTGACAATAGTGTGGAGGGTAGGAAATGAAGCTGGACACAAAAGCTGAAGCAAGATGAGATCAGGGAGGATAGAGAAAGAGGGGCAGATTTCAGAAATATTTGAAATGTAGATTCAGTAGGACTTGGTGGTTGATTTGATTTGAGGGCTGTAGAAATCAATGCTGACTCACAGTTTTCTGGCTTAGGTGACTGGGTAGGTGGAAGTGCCACTCATGAAAATTGGCAAGATTAGACTGGCTGGTGTTGCTCAGTGGTTGAGTGTCAACCCATGAGTCAGGAGGTCATGGTTTGATTCCTGGTCAGGGCATATGCCCAGTTTTTGGGCTCGATCCCCAGTAGGGGGCATGCAGGAGGCAGTTGATCAATGACTCTCATCATTGATGTTTCTCTCTCTCTCTCCCTCCCTCTCCCTTCCTCTCTCTGATATCAATAAAAAACATATAAAAAAAAAGATTGGCAAGATTAGAGGAGAGGGTGGAGGAGAAGGAGGTTTGAAGGAGATGATTGTGAATTGTTTGGCTCTAGACATGTTGAGCTTGTACTTTTGGGATATCCAGGTGGAATTGTTCAACAGAGAATTGGAAAATAGGACTAAAGCTGTGGAGAATACAAATTGAAAGTAGAAATTTGAGAATCATCATATCACACCATAGAAACAGTTGAGAACAGCCAAGCAGTAGGTGTACAATGAGGAGAGGTGAAAGCCAAAGATGAAATCCTGGAGAATAAGAACATCAAGAAGCAATAGACAAATGGGCGAGAGAAGAAACTGGAAAATGAAAACCAAAGGAGAAGAGAATTTCAAAAAAGGTGTGACAGATCCAACAAATGTTATAGGAAATCATGAAAGATTGGGACAGAAAAGTATTGACTTGGTATAGCAATTAAGAAGGCAGTGTGAGGAATGTGGAAAAAGCATTTTCAGGAGGGAGTTAGGGAGAGGAAGGCAGAAGATAGATTACAATCTGTTGAGGAGTTAAATGGTAGTCATGAGGATACAGAAATGTGTAATAAGGATATTTCTTTTAAGAAACTTGGTGATGTCCTGGCCTGTGTGGTTTGGTTGGTTGAGTCATCCCATGTACCAAAAGGTCGCCAGTTTGATTCCCAGTCAGGGCACAGGACCAGGTTTTGGGTTTGATTCCCTGATTGGGGCATGTACGGGAGGCAGCCGATCTATGTTTCCCTCTCACATCAACATTTCTCTCTCTTTCTCTCTCCCTCTCCCTTTTTCTCTCTCTAAAATCAATAATATATACATATACATATACATATACATATACATATACATATACATATACATATACATATACATATACATATACATATACATAAAAAAAACTTGGTGATGATTGGAAGGACAATTAACCAAATCAATAGCTAGAGAGAAATTTACAGTCAAAGGAGGGTGTTTTTTATTTTTAATTTTGAATGGGAGAGACTTTCCCTGTTCTCTTCCTCCTCCTCCTCCTTCTCTTTCTTCTCCGTCTCCTTCTCCCTCCCTCCCTCCCACTCCTCCTCCTCCTTCTCTCTCTCACTCTCTCTTTCTGAAAAAGCTGAGGCTCAGAGAGATTAAGCTATATGTCATGGTTACATAGTCTGTAAGCATGTTATACACCAGCAGGAAGAACCCAGCCACTGGCAGTGGAGACACTGAAAATATAAAAGTAATTTTAACTTTTGTGCTTTTGTGATTGTGAACTCAGCAAGATAAGACATACAAAGTGGAAATCTGAAGTTCCAACCAGGCTTATGTGCTAGAAATTTGATAGATGTAGAAAAGAGACTACAATGATGTGGTCTGGTCATGTAATAGCTAATCTTTATTGAGCACTTACTTTGTGCCAAGCACTGAGTTAAGCACTTAACCTACACAGTCTCATTTAATTCCCACAACAACCTTATGAGGTAGGTACTGTTATCATTTTCATTTAACATATGGGAAAAATGAATCGCAGAAAAGTTCAATGACTTGCTCAAGACCATATAGCTACTGTGTGCTAGATCTTTCAGAGCCTTCAAATGACGTTTTATTTTTTAAATTTTTTATATATCTTTATTGATTTCAGAGAGAGGAAAGGAGAGGGAGAGAGAGAGACAGAAACATCAATGATGAGAGAGTCATTGATCGAGCCCACGACCTGGGCATGTGCCCTGACCGGGAATCGAAACCCGATAGCTTGGATCCTAGGTCGACACTCAACCGCTGAGCCATGCCTGGCCAGGCCAAATGACCTTTTAGAGGAGGAAACAGGCTGAGGGAGGTGAAGTCATTTGCCCAAGAACCCATATCTAGTGAGTGTTGAACTCGTAATGCAAACCCAGGCTCTGTCTGGTACTGAAGACACACTTAATCACTACATTGCCATGAATGGAAGCTCTTAAAATAGAGAATATGTGCATATTTTCTAGATCCAGCTCTATAAGACAAAGCATTCCCTGGACCTAAGGGATAGTAAAGATTGCCCTTGTTCCAGGATGTTGATAGTGAGAGCATGTCCTTCCTTGGTAATGCACCACCCAGTATAATGCAGCCAGAACATTTGTAGAAAGCCACATGGTGAAAGCAGAGACAGAAAAACAGCTACTCAGGCTGGGTGGCAATAGCTGAGTTCTCATGTGACTTTTTCAGATGACTTCATGACAGCAGCCATACTTCATTCTTCTATGGAGAAAATGTTCTGTGAGTGAGAAAGCCCCTGGCTCAGCTGTCCTTCCTCCCCCTGGCCTAAGATTTCTAAACTACTGTTCTGATGTCACCAGTCCAAGTTTGTAGACTTGTAAACATTATCCTAGATGTGAAGTATAATGGAGTAAGGAGTATGAGGCTGGGAAGAACAGCCTGATTGCCATCCCTTCAGGGATGACTGGCTCTCCAGTGGGAACAGCATGTGGAGCACAGAGAGGTAGGTGGGTTGTACTGACAAAAACCCCTCGACTGTACTCGCTTATCACTGCCAGAGTTTTCATTTGGTGATTAATTATTGAAATATAACTTGATACTAGTGTTCATATTTGGCATATGATTAATGTTTAATCAGATCATTATCATTCTTTATTCAACAATGTAACTTACTGACTTTTGATGTCTTTTTTGTTTTGTTTTGTTAATCCTTACCTGAGGATATTTTTTCCATTGAATTTTTTTAGAGAGAGTGGAAGGGAAGGGGAGAGACACAGAGAGAGAAAAATGCATGTGAGAGAGACACATTGATTGGTTACCTCCTGCACATGCCCCAACCAAGGCCAGGGATCATGCCTGCAACCAAGATATGTGCTCTTGACCAGAATTGAACCCAAGACCCTTCAGTTCTTGGGCCAATGCTCTAACCACTGAGCAAAACCAGCTAGGGCTTGATGTCTTTTCAACTTTGGTTCTGTTATTCCCAGGACCAGCTTGTATGTGTGTGTGTGCACATGTGTGTGCATGCTATCTGATTTTATAAGTTCCCTCCCAGGTCCATTTTTTTCTGGGATGAATAGGTAAGTGGAAAGAGAATGAATAGAAATATGGTATATAATAAACTATGTGAGAAGTCATACTTTTATTCTAAATATACATATGCTATCTATCAGGAACTGTGTGAACTAAAAAGTTGTGTAAGATGTAATCTCCGCTTTCAACGGGCTGATTCTACATTTCTTCCATTCAGGAAGTGATGATACTACATGGGTTTCTAATTCCTTGCTGGTTCCCATGCTTGCTGATTTGTCTTTCATCAGCAGAGGAGCCTGGGAAGATCTTTAATCCCAACACAGTGAATTTGAATTTAAAATTTTGACAATCAGAAATGATAAGATAATAATAATTATTATACCACTGATAACAGTAAATTGAAAATGGAGAAAGCTAAGTGGAGACACATATAAAGATTCCCAGGAGATGATATGTTCTGGATAAAGTTGGGATATTTGCATGGCTTAGTGAAAAGGGAAAAGAACTTCAAGAGTCACCTTAACATTTCAACTAGAAAAGTGTCAGTTCTTTGGTGATGGGTGGGGAAAAGGGCTTATGGGAGAAAAATAAAATGAATAAATTGTATTTCCTACCTTTCTTCCACATAGAAAGCTCTGTTTGATTTTATATGAATTCTGGGAGAGCAAGAGGCTGCTAGTGGATTGAGGGGCAAGAGGAAGACAAATCACTGGTTTTTCAAAGAGCAGAGCAAATTGAATAAAAGATGGAGACACTGATAGCCTCAACAACCAAATAAATAAAGCCTTTTCTCTGGAAAAATATATGTATAAAATATTTAACTGGCATTAAATATTAACAATGAAAACACCCAAAACACCTTATTTATGTAGGAAGTTTTTTCTTTTAGAAAATATGCTGTTTTAAAACTCAAAATCACTTCATATGTAATCCAGGCAGGAAGTAGTGTGGGTCTCTGGAGGGGTGAGTTTATAAGAATGAGGGTTAATGGAAGTGACTGCCAAGTAAGTCTCTTATATCACCTCCTGCCACCGCACTGTGGTGAGAGGGGTCCAAGTTCAAGAATATCATGATTAAATGGATTTATAGGTGTCAGACATTTCCAGTGGAACCCAGTATTCCTCTCCTCCCCAATAAATGTGTAGGAAAGGTGAGGAAAATGAAAGCCATTTGTACCTGATTCTGACACCATGTGTCTTTGGCGGTTCTGATGGGGAGGAGAGTACCTTCTACCTGGCATTGCCTCTGAGTAGCTTTATGAACTCTTTGGACTATTATGTTGGTTGGTACTTTGGTTTCTTTGGCTCCCAGCACCAGCTGATGCCCTGAGCTGAGTCCCAGTTGGGCAGGCTCTTTTGCTCAGTGCTGTAGCTGTCTCCAGGGCATTGTTCTTGAGACTTCCAACAGGGCAGATTTGTGCAGTTGGCCCATCTGGACAAGATCTATAACAAGTAGAGCTCTGTGCAATAAGCTCATCTCCATAGTCCACCCCCCCGCTACCCCCGCTTTCGGGCTGCAGCAGCCTGACACCCCAGTCCTGCCATAGAGAGTATCAAAGAGATACTCTCTGCTTCTTTCAAAAGGGTATTGCTGTGGCCTCTCATTGATTGGCACTACCTGGGCAGAAATGGGAAAACAGGGACTCTCTGCCTCTTAATTCAATCTCCTCCCTTAATCTAGTTTTTTAGTTTTTTTTTAAAAAAATACGTTTTTATTGATTTCAGAGAGAAGAAGGGTTGCCTCCTGCATGCCTCCTACTCGGGATTGAACCTGCAACCTGGGCTTATGCACTGACCAGGAATAGAACCACAATCTCCAGGTTCATGGGTCGATGTTCAACCACTGAGCCACACTGGCCTGGCCAGTCCTTTACTTTTGAATCTCCTTGGCGCAAGAGTCATAATTAATATCATCAATAAGTTTAACTTCTGGTCCAGCTACCCCGGCCAGCCCAGAATACTCTCTTCGAAGTTAAGAAATGGACAAGAGGAATATCTTAATGAATAGGAAAGAACAGACATCAATAGGAAAAAAAGTGGGGGAGAACTGAATTCTTGGTTTGAATATAAGATTTACTTTGGTCACTAGATTTATTGATTTTTAATTTGGAACACCATTTTGAGGAAGAGAGGGAGGGAAGAAAGAAAGAGAGAGGAGAGAGAGGGGAAGGGAGGGAGAAGGAAGGGGGAGGGGGGGAGAGAGAGAGAGAGAGAGAGAGAGAGAGATTGGATTTACATAGTTCTTTGTTCTAGGTCCAGGGAAAAAGTGAAGACGTTTAAGAGATCATTTGATCACCTCTGCCTTCCAGCTGTTTGCCCTGCACTTTAATCTTGCCTTTTTCATTCCTCAGTGTTGGGTCATTTCAAAGGACTCAGTGTGCTAGGCCCATGCTTCTCCATGTCCATGTGTTGTGTCAGGCTCAAAATGTACTCTTCCACACCCTCTCTATTCTGACATTTCTGATATCTTTGAATGACTGCTATCCCTCTTAACTGTAGAAGGAGAAATAAAGCAAGAGAATGGTTAAGAAATAATTCAACTTATGGTTCTTTAACTTCTATAACTATTGTACTGCCCTGAGTGTTCTAGCCACCATGGCCAGAAGAATATACCTAACAAACTAACAGTAAAGGTAGAATGAGATCCCTATTGTACAAGACAAGGCCCAACAAGCTAGCTCAATAATTACCGCTCCCCCTGAGTTCCTATAGAAAGAACATTACCAGTTATGCTCTAGCCAAGCATAACCCTATTACTCATTGCAAGACATTGTGTTTAAATCATCCCTTTTGTGTTGCTAAAGGTCCCCCCTTGTTTCTTGCAACAAAAGCTGATAACCCAACAAATTATTGGAAACCCCCTTACCACAGTGCCTTTGTGTTTACTGAGTATAAAATGAGGGAAGAACTAAGGGTCGGGGCTGCAGTTCGGCTCTTATATGGGTGAGACGTTGCAACTGTAGCTGCTGGCCAGCTAATAAAGGCTCCAGAAATTCAAACACAAGCTCTGGTGGTCATCTGTCACGGGTCACCCCAGAACATGAGGTTGGCCAAGTCAATGTTTGTCCAGGATAGGGATCCCTCTATATGCCTAGTTCCTCCTCCCAGGCATCTTGAAGCAAAATGATTGGTTCTGGGAAATAAAGAGACTGTAGAAAAGAAACAAATGAAACCCCAGCCAACAAAAGATTCTGAGGATAGTTTCTCCTGGGTCCTGCTGCCTTGGATTTCACTTTTCTTGAAAGTTTTCTTGCATCAGTGAGTAAGTTCCTTAAAGAGTAAGCCCTTTTTTACACTTTCCAGCAGCTAAACATACCTTGTTAATTAGGGAATAAAACATATTTCTGAAACCAGGGAGCTCAGGTAGGTCTGGAAGGGTGGTCTTTCTGAAAGTCCAAAATTCCTGACTTCATTCTGACAGTGTTGAACATCTTAGGAGACCTGGAGACCTCTCTGTTGGGTTGTATAGCAATGCCCTAAGCCAGAGCAGCCCATGACTATTCCAACCTTGCTGAGAGGTGGGGAACCTGTTACCTTGCCTTCTTCCCACAGTCAAGAAAACCTGACTGGATCACACAGGGCAGCATCTGTGGATGGGAAAGACTCCTTATTTGAGCCTGTGGTAGGAGGGACAGAGCATACAGTAAAGGCCAGGCTCTGGGTGGGATGTGGCAGGACAAAGAGCGGTGCAGATTAAGATGACAAATGCCAGGATCTAGTAGCAGTGGTCTGAATAGTCTCCACTAGAGAAATGGAAAACAGAGAGGCTTCAGCAAGGGAAGAAGGTCATCCAGTTCCACGAATATGGCCAAAATTTACTCTCATGAGAAATGGGATAGCATGGAGAAAATCTGGGTTATGGTAGACAAACCATCTTGTGTAAACACCGTTGGCATTATGTAGTGTAGACCCACATAATTTTGGGATTGGCTGATGAAGTTCTGAGTGGGAGATCAGGAAGGAACTGTTTAACCGCCTGGTAGAATCTAATGGAGGGGAAAAGCCCATCCAGGAGGAAGCAAGAGGCCAACAGCTGGGCTCTCTAGCCCCCACCTTATTCACAGTGCCTGTTGGATATCTTCTGATCGTAGCACTTTATAGACAACCCAGTAGAAGATGTTGAAGATGAGGAAAGTGAAAGGGAAGGCAGCCCGAGAGATGGTGTCAATCTTCTTGGCTCGGTCCACGTAGTATTTCCCCATGGTTTCTCTCTCCCTTAGAAGAGGGGCTGGAGGCTGGGGGTTATAAATGCTGGAACCTTCCATCAGACCTCCATCCCTTGTCTGCAGGAAGTGGCCCAGGCCATAGCCATGGAAATGGAAGCGACTTTCTTGGACGATGTCTTCCTCCTGGAATTACATGGAAGAAAAGGCAGAATGTGAGGTCACAGCTCTAAGGCAAAAAGATAGAGATCAGTCCACACAAATATCTCACAGGTGAAGCTATGTAGATGAAGTGTTTGGGGACACAGGCCCTTTGCATGCTTTTTTTTTTATGGCTACAAAACTACTTGTGAGATACATGTATGCTAAGTATCGTATGGTATGTTACTATTCAACTTCCACTTGCAGATAAGCCCCAAGATGCTTTTAAAAAATGCATAACATCATTTAGAGCCATCTAAAACCCAGTGAAATGCCAACCCACTGTGGGAGGAACATTTCAATGTCAAGTTATCTCTGACTGTTAATAAACAGAATAAACAGAACAGTGAAAGCTTTAGAAAGCACAGCTGATATTTTTAGACTGGTGAACATGAATTCAATGACTTTTAAGAGCTTAAGAATTAATTCTCCATGTACATAGTATCTTTAAAAAATTATCTCAACTCAAAGCTGAAAATTCCAAAAATTTTAAATAACATAATGGGTTATCCAAATTACGTAAAGCTGATTACTCTTTTGCAGATACATGTGTTTCTTTGCAAATCAGCCAATTTTGACATAAGGATCAGTACAGCTAGGGTAACATTTGTTACCCAATACACATTCCTTTCATCTGCATTATGATGAACATACTAACATTGAGGAGGTAAATTTTATATAAGCACTAAGTAATGTAGCAGACTATGCAAAGTTCATTTATCTAATCATCAGCTGACAACTTTAAGTAGCTATAACACAGTTGAGAACCAGGAAGTAAGGACAGAAATATAGAGATAGAGGTAGAGATAGAGAGAAAGATTAGATAGATAGATGATAGATGATAGATAGATGATAGATAGATAGATAGATATATAGATAGATAGATAAAGAGAGAGAACCAAAGCCCCTGAGTGATCAATAGAGAGAGCTTTACTCATATAAGAGCCCTTCAGGCCTCCCACACAGATCTTATTTACTCTTCATTTATATACAAGTCAAACACACCTAATTTTGCCTACTTCTAAAGGACATACTGCCATCAGAAATGATAGTCCACAGCTTGAAAATTAGACAGAAGACAGGTAAATATATACCAGAACTTAGAAATACTTCATTCAAAGGTGGTTAAAATTTTTAAGAGTACTGATGTTTACAAGAGTAAAAGTTTCAGCTAAGAAGTCACCTGAAGTGAAATATCCCCTTGTGGGATGATGCCAACTACCTTCTTAGTTTGCTCAGGACTGAGGGCTTCCTGAGGCTGGGGACTTTCAGTGCTAAAACTGAATAAGATATATGCATATTGAATGGATGTGACATAAATATACATAAAATGTGAAAAAAAGTAGATTTTTACACATGCTGTGCAGTTAGAAGGACATTGTAAGGTCATCATAATGGGACCTCTGCAGCTGTGGTAATACATTGTAAAATAGCTTTATAAATGAGATGTTGGTCTGGTGGGTCCCAGTGACCCTTTATTATTACATCACTAGAAGGCCTAGCCTATCACCAGGAATCAGGCGAAGGCAAGCTCAGGGCAGAGATTCGGCCACATATCCTGCCTCTTTCCCTGCTTCTTATGGGCTCATGGTACGAACTTGGGAAAGAGCATCATTCTTGTTCACTGCTGTGTCCCCAGGGCTTAGCACAGTATTTGTCATCTAGTAGGCACCCAGTGGATATCAGTTGAATAAATGAATGATCTGATGAGCCACATGCTTCAGAATATAGGACAGGGAATGGCTTCGTTCACATGAAGCCAGCATCTTCTCAAGGTCTTAAACTGAAGAATCTTACTCAGTTACAAAGTCCTTGGCAGAAAAAATAATTACTCCTTGCCTCACCTCTGCACAATGTCCTGATGCTCTTCAGGCTAGAAAGAGTGGTACCTTTGGCAGAGGGAAGAATCTTTCCTAAGTCTGCCCACTGGAGAGCTTTGTTACCCAATCCTTGATTTTGCCAGGTTTTGTGGAGATAGTTGTATGTGTGTAGGCCAGAGGCAATTCAGAACTATGGTTGTGCTTTGACCCTGAGTTGTTGTAGTGGGGCAGCCTTAGCTCTCTGCTCAAAGTTATTTACATAACTGCAGTCACCAAAGTCCCTGGCTCACCTCACCTGTATTCTCAAATTAATTTCCACATTATTCCTACATGAGAGGTTGTGCTGGACCCATTTTAGAGGTGAAGAACCAGAGGCAAAAAAAAAAAAAAAAAAAGTCCCAAGTAATTAAAAAATAAGGGGGTAAATAAAAATTACTTTATTTTGCTTTCCAGTTAGGGTCACTCAGATTCCCTATTCCCCACTGCTCATCTTGATTCCCTCCTCAGCCCCCCAGCTAGAAGATACAAGCACAAAATATATTTGTGAAAAGCTCTGAAAGAGAGTTGAATCCAAGGGTTGTTCTGTTTCTATAGATCTAATTAAATGACTCTTATCATTGATGTTTCTTTCTCTCTCTCCCTTTCCCTTCCTCTCTCTGAAATAAAAAATATATATATAAAAATTTACAGATCTAATTATTTTCCCTTTTCTCCAATCACATTAAATCTAAAGGGAAATATTTCCAAATATTTCCCAGGCTGAAAAATGCTATTTTACACAAGAGAAAAAAATGTGGCTAATAGAGTAAACTGTTCTTGGATTAAACTTTTTTTTTTTTTTTTTTTTTAACATACTGTACCATTTGTAGTTGGGAGAGCAAAGATAAGTGGCCTGAAATCCAAGGGTAGGGGTCCTGGATTTGGGTGTTATCTATTTAGGTCCAATTCAGAGGGGTGTGTGTTTGTGTGTGTGTGTGTGTCTGCGTGTTGGGACAATGGAGACTTAAACACTACATTATGACTTCCATGACTATTGAAATAGAACATTTTTGTGGTAGCTATATATAGGGGAGGAGGGTGGGGGAACTAGAGAGGGAAGATATTCCAAAACCAAGCTGGGGGGGGAATGCACAGTGTGGGAGGTTAGGTGTGGATATGGGGAAGAGTGATAGGTATTGACTGATAGGTATTGAAGTGAAGAGAAGAGATTGGAGAATGGGGGAAGGTGCTGGGGAAGGGAGAGAGAGAAGCAGCATTCTGGTGCCAAGCAGATTTGGCAGTAGTTTGAAATTTCTTCCATTTCTCAAGGTATTCTGTTGATAATGTCAAGGCTTCATTTCCAGCTTGAAAGAGCCCTTGCCAGTCAGCCTGCAAAGGTTGGTGAACTGGGTTATATGGTGCTGTGCCCAGAGCCTGGTGCTAGGGCTCATTGAGGTTATAAAAACAAGAGACAGCCTGGCCGAGTGTGGCTCAGCGGTAGAGCATCGACCTGGGATCCAGGAGATCACGGTTCAATTCCAAGTCAGGGCATATGCCCAGGTTGCAGGCTCGATCCCCAGTTGGGGGCGTGCAGGAGGCAGCCGATCAATGACGACTCTCTCATCATTGATGCTTCTCTTTCTCTCCCTCTCCCTTCCTCTCTCTGAAATCAATAAATATATATTAAAAATAAAATAAAGTAAAAACAAGAGACAGACCCTTCCCTGTGATGCTTAGACTAGCTGGAAAGACACATCAGAAATGTATGGGGAAAAGGTAAACTATCTTAGACAGTGACATGGAAGAAGATCACTATGCAGTGGAGATGGGTGGTTGAGGAGAGATTAGAGAAGAACAGTAATAAGCCTGGAGCTGGCTGGCTCCTACCACTCCTAACTTGCTCTTGGCTAAGGGTTCCCTGAAAAGCATATGGATTATCTTCTCTCCCTTAAAGGGCTCCTCTCAGAATAAAGATTGCTGCTTCTCCAGCAGGGCCAAGAGAGAGATTCTAGAAATGGATTAACTCTGCATCAATATTTCCAGCCTGCTCAGTGACTTCTAGGATCCCTGCTACCATTCCTCTGGGATAGCAATGGCCGTAGGGAACTCAATACGGGACATGGACTAATGGCACAGGTTTGGATTTTCAGGTTTTATTTACATTAATATTAAGCCCAACCCACTTTTGGGCAGGATCTAGGAGCCTAATCAGGGCCCAGGCTGCTGTTATGTCATAATTGAGCATTGGTTATGACAGACTCCATTATGATATCAGGATCAACCTATATATAACCAGGAGGGGAGAGGTCGTGAACAGTTGGGGAAAGGAGAGATGCAGGGGAGGTGGTGAGACTAGTGTCAACCTGGAGCAGCTCTACATTAACTGCAGCAGTCTTCCGTTGCTGGGACACCCACACAGGCAATTTATCTGGTGAAAGGACTCTGGAACTGTTTGGCAGCCTGCTCTTCTTTTCCAAGGTAGGCATTGAGAAGGCATCAAGATAAAAACTCCTATAAAGATAAGATTTTGGTAGCTGCAGACAGTTTTGACATAGCTAATGAGGGGGTAGGGGTAGTTAGATTAGAGAAGTGTGCACCCCCTTGCCCTTCTGCCAAGCCTGTATATTTTTTCTACCCCTCAGCATTGGATAGGTAGGGCTTATAGGTATGTTGAAGAATGGGTCCTACTCAAGGAGATGCAGTTGTGGAATATTCCACTAGAGGGCGAAATTCCCAGGGTCCCACTAAAGGATTAAAGCCCGGCAAGAACTGATAAATTCCTAAAAACTGCTAGATGAGACAGAAGCCCTGCCTTCAGCAGAAAGGGACCTCAGCAAGGGACAGTAGTTTGTGAGATAATTTTAGTGCAGACATATGGTAGGGGTACCTCAGGAGCAGTTGAGGTGCGAGGTGGGGTGTTAGGATGAGAGAAGAACTTTAGTGCTAGATTGGCCCCAACAGGGGGCGCAGATCATAATTTTTCTCTCCTCCTCTGGTTCTCCCTCTCCAGAGATCATATACGTGCTTGCCCCTTTGGTTTTAGAGCCTCCAGATTAGGCAGAAATCAAGGAGTCAGAGCTCAAGACAGACCAGAACTCTGTGTGTGATGATTAAGCAACAATTATGTAGATCAGGAAAGGCTTTCAGCTTTGCTCATAACTGGGTACTTGTTTCTGTGAGAGTGGCCCAGGCACCTCTGTTGCCATGACAACGTACCTAACACACTATCTGGGCAATGCGGGTAAACTGCCTCCGTTGTCATGACAACAAAATCCCTACCAATTTCCCCAGGTGATCATCTATTGTAGAAGATATGGGGTTAACAAACAAGAGTGCGGGAGAACAACTCACACCCAACAACTCTAATGTGCCCAATGAAGATCAAGGCGAAGAAATCCAACAGCCCGGAGAGAGGCAAGTGACGGTTTTTCAATTCCAGCTTAGCTATGGGGACCTTTTCATAATGCTCCCCTAGAAAGACACCAATGCCTGACTCTTGAACTCTTAATCAGTATATGACAACCTGGGGTACCTTTCTTCTGGGTGGAGGAAGAGCCAGGAGCAACAATTACTAATTCTCAAAGCAATCCCATATTGACTAACTTCATAAGGTTCTAATACTGGCTAACATTTTTTAGTGCTTATGTGCCAGGCTCTGTACCCATGCTCTTAATCACTGTTGTAGACTGCCCTATAGTCATTAATGTTCCAATAGGCAGATAAAGAAATGGAATCAAAGGGGTTAAACTACTTATCTGTGACCTCCCTGGGACTAGAATCCAGGGTTCCTGATTGCCTGTCTAGTCCTTGCAGCCCTAGGTTTGGTCTGGTTTGTGGGAGAAGTAGTAGGGAGAAAGGAGTCCTGGGGAGAAAGGAAGTGGACCCTTTTCTAGTTATACACACCATGTACTGGCGCCTCTGCCTTCTTCGAAGTCTTATGAATTCCTTATGCTGACGGGAAACAAAATTCACAGCAGCATACTCCAGCAGGGCAGCAAACACAAAGAGCAGGCACACAGCCATCCAGATGTCAATTGCCTTCACGTAGGACACCTGTAACAGCCACCAACAGAGTAGTCAACCTTTCTGGAGTCCTTCCATGGCCTATCCAGTGGGTTGGCAGCCCATATCAACTGCCTGCTGTTCTTCAGTTTTATGCTGAATTTCTTTTTTAGTATATCTTTATTGACTTCAGAGAGAGGAAGGGAGAGGTAGAGAGAGAGATAGAAACATCAGTGATGAGAGAGTCATTGATCAGCTTCCTCCTGCACGTCCCCTACTAGGGATGGAGCCTGCAACCTGGGCATGTGGCCTGACCAGGAATTGAACTTCGATCTCCTGGATCATAGGTCAATGCTCAACCACTGAACCACACCGGCCAGGCTCTTATGGTTTTTAAAGGAGCTTTCCACCCTGGCTGGGCGTGGCTCAGCGGTTGAGCGTTGGCCTAGGATCCAGGAGATCACTGTTCGATTCCCAGTCAGGGCACAAGCCAGGTTGAGGGCTCGATCCCCAGTTGGGGGCATGCAAGAGGCAGCCAATCAATGATTCATCATTGATGTTTCTCTCTCTCTCTCTCTCTCTCTCTCTCTCTCTCCCTCTTTCTTCCTCTCTCTGAAATCAATAAAGGTATATTTAAAAAAATAAAGAAGCGTTCCACAATACATCCCATTGTCTGAAGTCCTCTGTCAAAGAGATCATCCTTCACCTCTCTGCACTGCCCACCCTCCATTTCCATCTGCCTTTCCTCCCTACACTTTTTTCTTTCTTTTCTTTCTTTCTTTCTTTCTTTCTTTCTTTCTTTCTTTCTTTCTTTCTTTCTTTCTTTCTTTCTTTCTTTCTTTCTTTCTCTCTCTCTCTCTCTCTCTCTCTCTCTCTCTCTTTCTTTCTTTCTTTCTTTTCTTTCTCTCTCTCTCTCTCTCTCTCTCTCTCTCTCTCTCTCTCTCTCTCTCTCTCTCTCTTTCTTCTTTCTCTTTTTGTTCTTCTGCTTCTGCTGCTTATTATTCTTTTTATTCTTATATTTTTTTGATTATTTTCTTTCAATAAATAGCAACCAACATGCATTTGTTGCCCCTCTTATCTACTAGGGTTCTCACAGCCATGGTGGTAATTGGGCAGGGTTCGTTATTCCCCTATGAGACATGTGAGGACAATTGAGGCCTAGAAAGAAAAAGTATTAGCCAAGACTACCCAGTGAGGAGGTGTAATCTTGGAGTTAGGGGTTCTGAGCCTTTGATTCAGTGGCACTAACCTTTTACCTAGGCTACAGTCTCAATATCAGACTAGGAGTTCCTTTCTTTCCCTCCTCCACCCTTATTCTTCCCTTGATCCTGTGTTTTTTCCTGCTGCTCTTTGGAAGAGGCTCTGCTAAGGAATTGAGCTCAGTGGTGAGCTGGGGCCTCATATTCCACACTGGAGAGCAGAACAGGGAAGGGATCCCAAGAGAGTGCTACCCGCCCCTGGCTATGGAAACTTCTCTAATTTCAAGGCACCCTTGGCATTACCTATCCAGTCCCTAGCGCTATCCTCTCTCTACCTGCTTTGGCAGCCCTTAAGTACTTTTCTCTTTTGTTTCCCTTGTGAATATCGAACACTCACTTCTCCTGGAACAGGGTTGTGGCTGGGTGGGACCAAGAGAGGGTTAAGAACTGGGGTGTATGAAGTCAGGCTTATGAAGGTTTACCTCCTCGACTAGACTGACTCCCTACATAGTTTTGAGCAGCTGAGCTCACCCTATAGGGCTCCCCAGCAGGAGCAGAATTGATGACAACTTCTTTCACCAGCTTCTGCTATATTGGACAGTGCAGGTACTGAAAATTCCAGGTAAGGAGCAGGTCTCACTGGATAAACCTTCTCCCTCTATGGTTCTTAATTTGGCGTAACCCATCCCCCAAGGGCATTTGGCAATATTTGGAGACATTTTTGGTTGCATAGTTTTGAGGGTGGTGGTGGCTACTGGCATCTAGTAGTTAGAAGCCAAGGACACTGCTAAACATACTACAATGCACAAGTCCCTCCACTCCACACCCCCTTCACATACACAACGAGGAATTACCTGGGCCAAATGGCAATGGTGCTAAGGTTGAGAAACCCTGCTCTATCTCTTTTAGGGGCATTCCATTGAGGTGGGTGGTGGTGGTGGGTTGCTAGGCAACCCTGATTAAGTATCCTTTGGTGTTTCCATTTTGCCACCTACTACTAAAAGGGGATCTTATTTCATTTACCATCTCTCAGTCTCACTGTGCCCCCAGGGTTGTCTAGTAACTGCTGCAAAGATTAACAATGAGGCAATGACAAAGGAGGTCCGTAAAGGGCTTTAGGCCATCAAAAGAAAAAGATACCTTAAGCAGCAAGAAGAGTCTTGTTAAGGATGAGTGTATCAATAATACATCTTAAATGTCTTTGGAATCTATCCACTCACTATCCTAGTTCATCCAAAGGACTGCAACAATTTCCTAAATGGTCTCCCTGCATCTATACTTGCCATCTCCAATCTGTTCTCAAAACAGTACCTAGAGTTTTGTTTTAAAAATGTAAATGTGATTATATCACTCTCCTGCTACCAACCCTTCATTGGTTCTCCAGGACCTTTATAATACAGTCTATACTTCCCTTAGCATGGCATCTTAGTTACCCCTGCCTACTTCTTTAGCTTCACCTTGCCCTTTGCAATCCATGACCCTGCCTTGGTGAACTATTTCAGTAGTCTCCCAAGGGGACAATCTCTTTCCATCTCTCTCTTTTACTTCAATAACTTTTACTTTATTGTTCACTTTGGATACCACATTCTTTGGGAAGCCTTTCCTAATCATTCCAGTCTGGGTTGGTTGCCTCTGTTATATGTGCCCAGGTTACCTACAATTTCTTAGCATCCATCACATATAACTGACCATTTTCTTCACTAGACTGAGCTCTTGGACAGCAGGGACTCTTCTGTCATGTCCACTGTTCAATTCCCAGTGCCTAGCTAAGTGCCTAGCACATACTAAATATTTTTTGAAGGAATGGATGGATGGATGGATGGATGAATGGATGGATAGATAGATGAATGAATGAATGGATGGGTGGATGGTTTAGCAATATATTTTTCTGTACTGGCTTCTGTTTCCTCTTTTTGCCCTCCTCACTACTACCTACCCCAAGAACTATGGGTCATTTAGATTGCAGGATCTCGAGAGAATTGGGTCACTTCTCCAACTGATGCTACTTTAGGTCTAACCTGTCATTCTCTGGTAGAAACTTCCATTTAGCCTTTCCATTCTGCACTGAGCCACCTGCAGTTGTGTAGATCAAAAATGGCAAAGAAACAGAGGTCAGTGCCTTTGGGAGCCCCATAATGGCAAAGAAGAAGTGGTTTCCTGAGAACATGGGGAATGGCTATCGCAGCTGCATCCCTTCACAAAGTGAGCCTTTGCTTCGCTCATCCTTCACACTAGAGTTGTACTGGGGGTGGGATTGTTGTAGTTTATAGAAGCCGTTGACCTGGCCCCACCTCTTTCCTTGGGGCTCCCATCAAATCTAATGTTGCACAAACTCAAGAGTGAACAGAAGCTCTCTGACTTATTCAGTCCCTTATTCTGTGGGGCTGGTCAGTGAAACTGTTTTGTCCAGGGTACATGCTTTCATATTTTGCTTATTACAAAATAGGGCCACAAAAAGGTCGTCAAAATCTGATGAGGCCCTAGTCAGTTTGGTTCAGTGGTTAGAGTGTCAGCCCTCGGACTGAAAGGTCTTGGGTTTGATTCCGGTCAAGGGCATGTACCTCTGTTGCAGGCGATCCCCAGCCTGGTCAGGGCATGTGCAGGAGGCAGCCAATCAATGTGTCTCTCTCACATAGATGTTTCTCTCCCTTTCTCTCCCTTCCACTCTCCCTGACAAACGATGGAAAAAGTATCCTCAAGTGAGCATTAAAAAAAAAATCTGATGAGAGGGCACCAAAATACTGCAAAAACAAAATAAAACAAAACTCTCCAACAAAGTCCAGTTTTTCCAAATGAGGAAATTAAGTGATTCCTGGGAGCAGATGGATTGTGCTTGATTTCAGCAGAGAACTGGAGAAAGAAGTGCTCTTGGCAAGAATAAGGCATAAATTGCAGCAACTTCCTGAGCTGGAGAAGAATCTCCTTGCATGGCAGTGTCAGTAAACTAGGGCAGGGTTCTTAGGTCTGAACCACTTTTCTGCCTTTGGTCTTCATACAAGGCCACTACCACAACATGGCCATCAGAGCCCCTCCTCAATACCCTTGACCATTTAGAAAACACAGTCATAGGAAAAGATCTGTGACAATTTCCCCTGGGACACTTTAATCTTAACTTTGCCACCAATTATCCCTAAAGATGCTGGACCACCTCAAAGGTTTCCTGGCATCTCAAAAATAACTGGGATCACCACCAGCTGCTTTAGCCCTAGGTCTACCACTCAGTTATTTCCACCTTGACACCTAATAATTACAATAATAGGTAGCATTTACTGAGTGATTATTATTCGCCAAACACTCTTCTGTGTTAATACATTGTCTTATTTATTTCTTGCAATAACACTCTGGAAGAGGTAATATTCTTATTCCCACATTACAGGAGAGGAGATTGAATGGTTTAGAAATTTCCCTAAGGTCACAATTAGTAAATGATAAGGCTGGGACTTAAGCCCCAATATGCTTGACTCTGATCTCCTCTTAACCACTACTCAGCCTTATATAGCAAATTGGTAAATTTACTATGGATGACTAGATTACCCCATTTAAGTCCCCAGTAAACTTCTTAGGAATGAGCACTAGGAGATGAGAGATCTCAGGGCCTGGTTCCCATCAAATCAGAGCAAGAGGGAATATGTACACTGTAAGATCCACAAGGAACTATGTTGCTTTTGCTTCCCATGATTTCTCTGTGGCCTAGTACAGTGCCTGGTCCATAGTATATGCTCAATAAATATTTACAGAATAGGCGGGCTTGCTCCCTGACTTTTTTCAGAGACTTGCTAACTATAAGGACTTTGAGGTGACCTCTAAATTCCATAGATGAAGACCTGAGGCAGGGAGAACCTAGCTGAGTCCCATTAGCACACATCTCTCAGCATAATCAAAACATCACCAGGCCCCAGATGAGCAGAATCCACTCACTTTAATCGCTATTTGCTACTTCAACTTTTTCTCACCCCAAAAGAACAAACATTGTCTCTAGAGCTCTTTGTAATAGTGTCTGGTTTCTGACATAGTAAGAGACAGGTGTTGGTTTAAAATACTTGTATTTCTTTGTTTCTTGTGGGCCATGACCTTGAGAAGGTCATTCTGTCTTGGGCTGTATACTCCTCATCTTACTACGGGGGAGTGAAACTTTCTACTTGCTAAGGGTCTTTTGATCTTGGACACACTGGTGAAAGTCAAAGTAAATTAGGCACTGTCTATACCTGTTCCTTAGCCAGACAGCATCTGCAAACCCAGCTTCCACACTGTTAGCTGTATATTGTGGAGAAAGAGAATGCAGGCCACTTGCTCTTGCTCAATGGCTCTTCTCTACCTTAAATCCAAGGAAAATAATGAGCAGGAGAGACTTGGGATAAATGGGAAATGGGGAGCTCTATGGCAAGCAAGTTCCACTGCATGTCTCTTCACCTTTGGCAAAGAGGCCCGGGAGCCAGAGCTCTGAGTGGTCATAGTGAGCACGGTGGTGATGCCTAGGCCCACACGTGCAGGGGCAGCATCCATGTTGATCCAGAAGGAAACCCAGGACAGGATGACGATGAGTAGGCTGGGGATGTACATCTGAATCAGATAGTAGCCCATTTGCCGTTCCAGATGAAACTTTACCTCGATGCAGGTGAATTTCCCTGCAAGGAAAGAGGTGAGGTATGAGGCCCCAGGTCCCCAGCCTGCAGCTAAGCCTGAGAGGCAGAACTAGGGCAGTCTTATCTCTGAGGTCCAGCCTATGGGCACCTCTGCTGGGCCAATAAATGAACCTTCAAAATGGTCCCAGGGAGTGCCAAATGTGTTTTGAGTAAGAGCTCAGAGCAGCCATCAAGGACTTGATCTGCTGCTCCCAGCACTTTAGTTTCCAGCAGAAGGCCTTCCACATGACAGCACAGCAAGAGGATTAAGAGCAGGAGGGCTCCAGAGCCAGACTGCTTGGGTTTGAATTCTGAACCTCCCACTTACTAGCTATGTGACTTCAGGCAAAACACCTAACCTTTTTGAGTTTCAGTTTCCTTGCCTGTAAAACAGAGTAATAATAATATCAACTCCATCACTGGGCTATTGTGGGAATTAAATGAGATAATGTATTTGAGGTGTTGAGCACATAGGTAGCTGGTACTACGATCATTATTAAGAAAGCAATGAGCTTAGACTCTGCTCAAATCTAGTCAGCCTTGCTTGGGCTTGCTGGTACCCTAGAAGCTCTCTAGCAACAATGATTCACTGAAATAAACAATGCATGTGTCTTAAGCAAGTGAGAGCAGCAGGAAATCAAACATCTGGAAACAGTGCCCAAGAGAAACCAGCTGTGGACACAGCATGCAGAGGGTTGATTCCCACAGAGCATCAGGCAGCAGCATTCTAGTCCACTAACAAAAGTGCATTGGCTGCAGGCACATGCACCAATGCTCTTCCACCTCTGCCAGCCATCTTTACTTTGCCCTGCTTCCCACACCCAGAGGCTAAGAAAACACTAGTTCAGAGCTTCTCTTAGAGGCTCAGGATAACTAAAGCAAAAAGCAGAGAATGTGTAAACTGTCATTTTATTCTGACTTAGGCTTGCTGTTATCAGGCCTGTCTGATTCCTCAAGGCTAGTGATTTCATGAATGACTGATTATGGCTTTGACATGCTGCTGTGTGATGCTGTGATCTCCTACTGTTCCCTTAGTCCACCCCACCTCACCTCACTCTGGACTTCTTGCCATGACATGCCTTTGCTAGGTATCCATACTGTATCCATATTTTCTTTTCTTTCCTTTTTTTTTTTTTTTTTGTAATAGCAGTTTTGTTTGTAATGACAAAATTCACACTTGTTTAGTACAGAGAAAAGTGAGAAGTAGAGAAGGAATAATATTCATAAACTGACATTTACCAAGCCCCTACTAAGTGCCCTGACTTTATAAAGTTTGTCTCATTTAAATTCCATAGGAACTCTTTAGGGCAGGAAAAACCTATTATTTTCCATTTTACAGATAGAGATACTAAGGCTTGAAGAGATCGAGTTATGTTTCTAAAGGGCACCTAGTTGGTAAATGGTGGAGTCGGAATTCAAGCTCTGCTCTGACTCCAAAGTTCTAGCTCTTACCTAAATGTATCACACTACTTTAAAAATATTTTGTGCTATTTACTTCCAAGATTTTTAACCACGTGCTTTTGATTTGTTTATTTTACCACAATATAATTATTCTGTGTATACAACTTTGAATCTAAGCCTTTTCTAATTGTACTTTCCCATGTTGATATAAGCAACTTGCAAGCATCCTATTAAACATCTGGATAATATCCCACCAAACAGAGGCACTAGGTAATTTACCTAACTTCTGTCCTATTGGTGGATATTTATGACAATTTCAAGTTTCTGCTAGTATAAACAGTGACCCAGGAGCCTTCTTGGGGTTTAAAGTCAACATGATATTTTAGAATATTTCCTTATAATAAATTCCTGGATCAACAGGGAGGAAAAAATTTTTAGCTTCTAGATTAAAGTTTTTCAAAACGTGTCCCCTGGACCAGCTGCACCAGAATGCTCAGGATGATTGTTCAAATGCAGATCAGAATCTCTGAGGGGTAGAGGCCAAGAATCAACATTTGAATAAGCTCCCCATGGGACTACATACAAATTGCAAGGTTTTCCTCCCCCAATAAAAACTATACCAATTTCCATTCCCACTGTTTTTAAAATTTTCAATGGACTAAGCAGAGAAAATAGCATGTAGGAAATATTGGGAATACACTTTTTTTCATTGAGGCTCTCAAAAATCATTTTATAGCAACATTCATTTAGAAAATGAATATGTTTCATATAGCTGGGATATGGACAATTAAGAGACTAATGGAAAATCAAGTTTGATAACTTGTGGTTAGATTGCAATGGCTTTTTTATATCATACTCAGTAGTGCGGACTTTATGTTTTGGGCAATGTGGAAAATATAAAGGTGTTTTAGATTTTATGTGTGTGTAATTTTTGTTTTTAAATATTTTTAGGAATTGAGTTTTAATTGCTGTATTTTTAAAATTTTGTATTCAATTTTGTGTTACACAAAAACAACTTTAGGAACTGCAATGTGTTGTATGGAGAAATGTTTATGGTTAGTTAAGGGATAATAGCTGTAATCTACATTACTGTGGTCTGAATCAAAGGGGTAATGAAAGAAAAGAAAAATAAAATATATATCTATTGTATTCAGAATGTATTATGTAAATAAACAAGGGTATATAAAAAAAAACCTCAATGGCCCATTCTTCTCTTCACTTCCCAACACTCTACATACACAAACACACATATTCATAGGGTGGCACACCATAGGAGGTACCTAAAGGATCTTTCCTCTTCATCCTGTGGCCTCTATCTCAGGGTTATAACTCTTAGCAGCCAAATTGCCAGGGGAATTGAGGAAGCAGCAGTGGGCAGATGCTCTGGCAGCCCCTTTCTACTTCCTGGCCCATATTTCACACCTAGGAAGACAAGCCAGTTCAAGAGAGCTGGGCAGTGGTGGCAGTAGTAGGAGATGTGGACAAGAAGCTGGTGAGTGTCCTGAGGCCTATTCCCTCCTGGTTCGGCTCAGTCATTGACTACTCCCAGATGTATCTTCCCCACCATCCCCATGAAGTTGGCCCCAAGACAGGTGGAACACTCCTTCCACTCAGTGGGACAGGCCCATTTGCTCTGCAGCATGTGACAGGGACAAGAATGTGGGATTTGGAATGAGACCAATTTGAATTTGAATTCTAAATCAGTAATTTACCAGCTGTGTGACTTGGACAGTTGATTTAACTTCTTAGAACCGCAGTTTGCCCTTTCTGAAAAATGGGGTTGATAACCTTTACCATGATGAGTTGAGGAATATAAAGCACTTAACACCATATCTGGCACAGACTAAACCTTCCATAGAGGCTGGTTGCCTTGCCCCCCTTCCCTCCCATCTGGAGGCTCTTATCTGACTCATAGCCAGGAAAGACCCTGGGTTTTTACCTGTGTTGTAGTACTTGGTACAATAGCTTAGATCCTTTTCATCTCGCAAGATAAACTGGGGCAGAGTCAGCCCCTCAGCCACTTGGACAGCAGGAGCATCTTCTAGCCATTCAAACACGACGTCATTCATGGTATAGCCAACTGAAAGTGACAGAGATGGCAGAGGGTCGCAGATTGTGGGTGTTGGGTAGGGGTAGGGTGAGGATTAGAACTGGCCAGAAAGAACAGATGAGGAGTAAAGAGTAAGATGAGGATTTTAGGAACTCCATGCTCATCTTGGAAAGGGAAACCTTTCTGAAGGTGGTACTTGGTCAGTTGTCTCATAGGTCCATTCTAAGTGGGCAAATCAGAAAGACTTCCAGACTCCTATCTTACATAGTTCTCAGGCATTAGAAAGGCCCAAAGAGAAATTATTCTAGCAGACCTAGAAAGCAGGTCAAAAGGTTGGAAAGATGTCAAGGAACCCAGCTGGGAACCTCCTGCCATATCTCAAACCCAGGGGAGTAAGCATGGGTACTGACCACATGTCTTGAGCAGAACCAGTCTCAGAGCCAGGGCTTCTGCTACCTCACCCCAGTGAGGAGAGAGCTGTTTATACCTTGCCAGTCATGTGTGGGACAATGTGCACACCACAGACTCATAGCCAGGTCCCTGAACTGAGGAAAATGGAGAGCTAACATCTAAACACGCCAAGTTGCTCACAGAGAGTTAGAAGTTTGTGAAGGCTCCTGCCACATCTATGACCATATTTACACATGTCAGGTAGAAATGGGAGTAGAAACACTAAGTCTCACAAATGTAGAGTAGAGCCTTTACCCAGAGTAGCTGTGTGACATTGGGCAAGTTACTTCCCCTTCTGTAAAATGTTCCACCTACTTTTTAGAGTTCTGAGAGGGTAATGGGAGCCTCATGAAATTGGTTTATGAACTCTAAAGAGTTGACCACATATGGCACATTCTAGTTGACTAGTTATTACATGCTGGAAATAGCTTAATGAGTCTTCTTCTCTGAGGACTGAGTGGATGTCTGCTGATCTAACAGTCTCACTTTGCCCAGGAGATGGCAAAGGAGTGGACACAGGTGATGGTTCAACTTTGTTGTCTTTTAGCAGGCTGGCACCTCTGTCATAGAGTAGCCCTTGGCTGACTTTGGGGCCTTGGGCACTGTCCTATATCTAGAATTGTCCTCTTCCACCTCTCTACAAAAGTTATCTGTGTTCATGAGGAATCAAGGTTCAAAGACTGCCCCATCCCTGCCAACTCCGGCAGTTTTACAGGCATCTTGAATATCTTAACCCAGGGGGAGTTGAAGTAGAATTACTTTAGGCACTGTGAGAGGGAACACATTTTTGGACAGAAGAAGTGCTCCTCAAATGACCCCTCACAACCAGCACAAGCAAATTTATATGTAAGGCAGGGCCTTCCCATTCCCTAGCCCCATGGAACAGCCAGGCCAGCAAATTGTGTGGGGATGGGAAAACACACTGGGTTAGGCATTAGCAAGCCCTGGCTTCCAGTTTCATCTGTGCCAAGAATTGTGTGTGCTTGGCGATGTCCCTCCCCACTCTAGGATGCTCTTTTCCTGTCTGGAATATCACAAGATGGAGTTAACGAGCTGGGATCCCAGGCCTTGCTCCATGACTCTCTAGGGACACTTACAGCTTTCCAGCTGCATTGTGCAGGTCTGGGTGTCCATGGGGAAGTTCTTGAGGTCCATTGGGCAGGACAAAATGAGGGTCAGCCTGTCAGGGACAGTAAAAAAGAAGTGATGTTGGTTTACTGGGGCCAAGCACAACACAGGGGACCCTCCTTCCACCCCTCAGATTCTGTCTAGCTTTTTCCCTTTGACCCAAACTCTCCCACCAGGCACACCTGATGCTGTAAAGCACATTCCCATTCTTGAAGATGCGCAGTAACTTGTTGTCTGTGGTCACCTCATGGAAGTTGGCCCCTTTCTCATTGGCAAAGAACAGGTCTGGTTTCCAGATAGAGTCCAGCATGGAAGGGTCAAGGTCCAGTGAGTCATCAGGATATTCTCTGTACGCCAGCCGTGGGTCATTCCACTGCTGCCGTAAGAAGACATTCACCCGATAGTCCTGCGAGGGTGCAGAGATGGGCCCATCAGAGGCAGTGTTATTCCAGGAGCCCAGCAAACCATACATGGACAAGAGAGGGGCATGAGATGGAAATGCTGTGATCACATCTCAGGGGCAATGGGCTTTTTCCATTGGAGAAGAAGTCTGCCTTGGGCTGATATGGCAAAGATGGAAGGGAAAAGACATTTATGAGCACTTACTATGTGCAGGCTGTCTGCTAAGTGCTTTCTTTATGTGCTTCACCTCATTTAAATCTCATACCCACCTTGTGAGGAGAATGCTACAATGACTTCCATTTTACAGATGAGGAAACTGAGACAAAGAGACTTAAATAACCTGCCTAAAGTCACACAGCTATTTGAGGTAGTCAGGATTTGAGCATAGGTTTTCTGATTCCAAAGCCTGTGCTCTGCAGCAAGCTACCTCCAGGCTGGACCATCTGTTGGTTAGACCAGTCTGCCTTTATCACTGAAACCACAGGCTGGGGAAAGTGTTCCTCCCAGTGACCAACTTCATACATACCATGGCTTTAGCCATGACTATGAAACCAGAAGAGGACTGCAGAGGGGGAAAAGGTTTGTTATCTAGAGGGCTTCACTCATTCACACTAGAGTGGAAGTGGGGAACAGAGAGGCCTTACCATGGTAGTCTCAGTGACAGAGCCGAAACTGTTGATGAAGATGTTGCAGGTCACGTTCACGGGTGGGCCTAAGGGTAGCAAAGCACAGTACATTGGAAGGGCATTCCAGGTGGCCAGGAACAGGTTTCAGGACTCCCTCCCTGAGCTTGAGGTCAGAGCACTGCTGAAAGAAGGCAGTGCCAGCTACACAGGCCCATGGGCAACGGGAAGGAGAAGCTCCTTCTGAGCTGTAAGAGCTAGCCTTGTACCTCCAACTTCCTGTCTTTAGAGCATGCAAGAGGGACTGGCTTGACAGTGTGTCTCCAAAAAGGTGAGAAGGGGGGGGGTGTTATAGGATGAATTATTCTTACCTTTAAAATTGGGCCGAATCCTGGCATCATATCCAGATGTCCGCCCCATAAGTTTGTCAAGGAAATCAGAAGGGGACATGGGCTGGGATCCCTTGGTCCCAGGTTTGATTTCCTCTTTTGCCAAGGCCACCCTGGATGGGAGAGATAAAATGTCTGAGGCCAGTTGTATTCTGCCTTTATCACAGACCCTCTCTTTCCCTGTTCCTAACCACCTCTGGCTGGTCTCCCTACCAGAAAGGAGGATGGGAGAGGAGGGTCTCTGGGTGCCCATTTGCAAAATGAGAACAAAACAGCCACAAAACAATATGGCAGCTCACCAGTTAGTCCTAGAAAATGGCTTTCACATATATTAGATATTTTTACCCTCATTATTCTCAGTGTGATGGGGGTGAGGACTATTATTTCCATTTTATAGACGAGAAAACTAAGGCTTCCAAAGTAGGAGGGACTTGTGGGGTTGTAAATTGGTGCAGACACTACTGAAAATAGTATGGAGCTTCCTCAAAAAATTAAAAATAGAACTACCACATGATCCTTCAATTCCACTTCTGAGTATCTATCAAAAGAAAACAAACACTAATTTGAAAATATATATTCACCCTTATGTTTATTGCAGCATTATTTACAATAGTTAAGATATGGAAGCAACCTAGGTGAACATCGATAGATGAATGGATAAAGATGTGGTACATACACTGGAATATCACACAGCAATAAAAAAGAAATCTTGCCATTTGAGACAATATGGATGGACCTAGAGGGTATTATGCTGAGTGAAATGTCAGAGAAAGCAAATACTATATAATCTCACTTATATGTAGAATATAAAGCAAACAAACAAACTGAAAGAGGACTGACTTGCCCCAAATCTCAGAGCTGGTGAGTGACAGGATCAGGACTCAAACCTAAGGCTCATCCAGTGCTTTTTTCTGAAGGCGCCTTGAGTGCATTCAAAGAAGAGTGACCACTCACTGGAAATAATGTGGCCATGACAACATTTTGCCTCTCTGGCCTAGCCAAGGATTGGAAGGGCTTAAGAATAGCTGCTTCCCTGAGAGTTGGTTTCAGTTGTTTGGCTTTCATGCTGAGCCACACAGGTGCTAAGACCTAGCTTCTGGAGAGGGAGACTTGGCTTCTGTCATTTGCTCTAGCAGGAAGCTCTTTTGAGCTGGACCTCAGTTCAGGGTTGTGGCAACTGCAGGCAGGTAAACATGCTTTGGCAACAAAATAGGTGGAGAAGCAGGGCTCTAGGAACATGGGAAAGCCTCCCAGTAGGGTGGTTATGCTGAGAAGGTGAACTCCCATCTTTTCCTCCTAACAGCTTGATTTTGAGGAAGGAGCCAGTGTGCTTTGGCCTACGTTAGAGGTCCTTTTTTCCCTTGACAAGTTTCCCTCTAAGAGCACAAAGCTCCTTCCTTGTCTGCTTACCAGCCAACAGCTAGAGGAGGGACCAGGAACTCAGCAAAGCCTTGAGGGCAGGGGTGGGGCTCAAGGCCTGAGCTCAGGCTATACTCCTGGCTGGGCCCTTTGCCTCCTGCTCCTCCTGCCATCACCACTGCTCCAGGTCTAGAGCTGGCTCACCTACTGCTGAACTGTGGGGCTTGGAGTCAGGGTGACTGCTGTTCTTCTGGGTCCGAGTCTCCTTTGAGCCAGAGGGCTCTTCTTTCCCAGTAAATCTATACACCCGCCAGTGATGGACACAGTAATAAAAATAGCTAAGGCACCATGCTAAATGCTTTATTCACCTTATCTAGTTTAGTTCTCACATCAATCCTCTCAATAAGTACTATTACTATCCCCATTATATAGATGATGAGAGTGAGGATCAGCCAGGTAAAGCCACTTGTTCACTATCAGAGAGCTAGTAAATGTTAAAGTAAAAATTCAAACCCAGAGCTATTGACTTCAAAACTAAGTCTATCTACCACAATACTATGATGCAAGCAGGCCAGAATGGGCTGCCAAGGAACCAGAGTGGGGGAAGATCAGTGGCAGCTATACCCTGACCTCTGTCCTGCATCCTTGAATCCCCTGAGTGGGAGAAAGCCCTTACTCTGGCACAGAAGTCACCTTAGTCCCAAGTAGGGGCTTCTAGAGCAGGTGGCCTAAGGAGACTGAAAATCTGAGAAGGCTGGTGGTGATGCCGGAGCAAGCAGAAGTCCATGGCTTAGCTAAAGGGTGTCCACACCAGCCAGGTGCTTCTTTTGGCCACCGGCCACCTGCCTGCTGGCAAGCTACAGGGCCCTGCACACGGAGCAGCCAGACCCTTGCCCCACTTTCACCCCTCCTGCTAGCCCCAGCCCCAGGACCCTGGCACAAGCTGTGGCCTTAGCTGTCTTGGGCTCCAATCCCTCTTTTAGCCCCTTTATTCTGGGGTTACCTTCCCTGTGGACCTGAGAGCAGAGTCACTGTGTGTAGCCACTCCTTCCTCCCTTTCATTCCTGGAAAGTCCCAAATGCTGACAGACGGGGAAGGTTGCAGAGCTGAAAATCTTGCTCATGCAAGGCCCTGCAGTGGAATAGGAAGAGAGCTCTGATCTGCTCCTGGGTATCTGAGTAACCTTGGACGGGTCACATCCCCTCTCTAGGCCTTAGTTTCCATATGTATAATAAAGGACTTGGACTCAAGACTTCCTCAGGGCCTGCCTTGCTTTAATTGCTCAAGTGGGAATGCTGCCACTGAAGGTTGGGCCTTAAGGTAGCCTCCCCTCCAGGAGGTCCAGCAAGGCCCAGCTGGGTGCCCACTGCTGCTTGCATCCTCCTATCAACTCCAACTGAGATGCCATTCCACTTTGGGCTGCTTTTCACTCTTCAGAAGTTTACCACCCCCCACATATTGCATCCCTGTCTGCCAGCCAGCCAATGTATCTGCAAGCAGTAAGGCAGGAGGCTCCTGAGGGGCAAGCAGTTTTGGTGTGCTCCTTGAATTAAGAGAAGGCAGATGGTACTGAGGTGGCTCTTACCCCCCTCCACTTTGGGAGGCATTGTTCTTATGGCCAGTTAGTTCGGCCCACGCCACAGCCATCTTTCTTTCTCAGCACACCCTGTCCACCTAGACGGTCTCCTGGTCTAATGAGAAAGTGGGAATGGGTTGGGAAACATGTATAGGGATCCCAAAACATGTCTTGCCCCCAAGGCCAGGAAATGACTGCCACTTAGTGCCCACCCAGAGACAGTGAGCAGCCATGTGCAGACAGGCAGGGTGACTGCAGAAAGCCAAGCTTTGGTCAGATTCATTCTGATAGGGGTTTAGGGCAAACTCCTGCTACTCAAAGCCTCTTGGGTAGGCAGATGTTGGTGTCACTTTTAGGGATCTGAGCAGTGTGTGGCCAAATTGGTAGGGGGATAGAATTGGATGGCAGGACAAATGGCCTCTGTTCTGGGCCTTAGTTACCTAGCCCCTCCCCAGGCCCAGAAAGCTCCCACCCATGCAGAAGGCTTCTTACCAGCTCCAGGGCTTTGACCCACTTCATAAAAGGCTCCTGGGTCTTGATTGGGGGAGGGTGTGTCTTCCCTTGGAGCCCTCCGGAATGTGGGTTTTTTGCAAAATTAGAAGAAACTGTGCCAGATGCCCCAGCTGCCCCCAGCCAGAGTTTGCATGCACCTCCTTCTCACCCCGACTCAGCTCGACTCAGCTCACCTGAGGAGGACCTGCCCCGGCAGGGTCCAGAGGAAAAGGAAGGAGAGGGTTGCAGGAACTCGAGTTGTCATTCCGCAGGGACCCTGGAGCCCTTTCTCAGCCTGGTTGCCAAGGTGAGAGGGGATATCCTGTGGGGACTGCCAAAAGTACAGAGTCTTTCTCCAACTTGGCCAGCTCACAAGGAGCCTATAGGGCCAGGCTAGGAGTTGTTCTTTCTCTCTCTCTCCCTCTCCTCTGCTCTCTTTTCCTCTGCCCTGCTGTTACCAGTCAGGGGCCAGAACTCTTCCCTTGAAAATGATCCTGACACAGATAACCCTACTGGCTCCTGCTCTGGTTTGCCTGGACTCCGGGAGGGAAGCCGGTGTCGGGAGCTGGGAGAGATTCTCTTTGGGCAGCAACCAGTCTCCAAACCCTGGAGAGTCTTGGAGGGGAGGGAGGAGGGAAACCGGGAGAAAGACGTTTCCCTCCCTCCCACCTCCCCCCAGATGCACCTCCGAAAGCAGCAATTTAAAGGCACAGTCGTTGGCAGCTGGAGTGGGTTTCAGAGCTCATCAGTGTGCCGGGGAGGGGCTCGGGCTGCTGATGCTGCTTGGAGAGGGCCGGAGGTGTTCTGTCCAGCTTCTAACTCTCCAACTGGGGGAGTGTATGAAGGCTGCCCTGCTTTCTGCTCCTCAGCAGCTTCCTTTTTACCCTGGAGCTACGCCGGGGCCGACAGTAGTCTTAATGATCTTTATAAAGGGGAAACAGACCTGAGAGGGTTTAGGTGGAGGAGTCAGTGAGTATTCTCAAGCTGGCAGCTTCAGGTCTGAAAGGAGGCAAGGAGGAGGCAGGGGAGGTTTTTCCTCAGTCCTCTGGGTGGAGGCACAAGGGATGGAGGATATAGAACCTAAGAGTCCTCCTCATATGTGGCCTGCTTGCCTGTCAGTCTGTCCATTTGTCTGTCTGGCTGCCTCATCTCCTTCATCCTTGCAGATGCGCATCCTTTTCCCGCTTTCCATCTTCTGGTCATCTCTGGTGAGCTTGGTGGGCCCTTGGTAGCTCTCAGAATCCCCCTTCCCCCGATACCCTTTCTCTAGCCTGGCTCTACTGTGGGAAGGGATAGGTAGGTGTCCCTGGCAGGGCCGGTGCAGGACTGACACACAGCAGGCTTTGCAGACTTCAGAGGAGTCAAGGGGGCCAAGAGTAATGACCTAGTAGCTGGCAGCCCTGGACAGAGGAGAGAGGCAAGGAGGGTGGGTCTTCTCCTCCCTTGACTCTCTCCATTTGCTTATAGCACCCAGGTGCTTCAGCAGCTCCATGTCTCTGCTGGACCCTTTTCCAAATTCCCTCATGCATCATTTAAACTGCTCTGGGACTTACCCAAGTACCTTGCCCTCCCTCTCTTTTTTTCTTGATTCTCTTCCTTCTTCTCTCTCTGAAGCTTTCCTTTGTCCTCTCCCCATCTCCATTTCCCTCCCCTTTTCTTCTCTGTCTCACTTGTGTCTATCTCCCCCTCCTATTTTCCTCTCACTTTCTCTCCACCCCTATTTTCTCTCTCAATCTCCCCATCATCTCCATTCTCTCATGTTCTCCTCCTAAATTACAACAGTGAAAAGCCAAGGATTTTCATTTCTTCTTCATTGGAAACTCACATCCCCCCCTCTGCTGTGTGTGCTGGAGGGAAATCTTGGTGACACTTCACAGGGGTCAATCTCAGAGCTAACTGTAGCGCCCACCCCTAGCCTCGCCAGAAAGGGGTTTGTAGGGATTCTAAACTCTTCTACGGATCCATTGGGTACTTAAAAAGATTAATGACAACAAGACAATGATGGGTGGGAGTTGTGGCTGTGTTATTATTAAAGAGGAGGAATTTTAAAATCATATATGAAAAGGAAAGAAGACAATTGTAAAAAATACACAGTGAAATGTTGATGGGGCAGTTGGGCTTTTGGAATTGGTAATGGGAGGATTTGGTACTGGTACCTCAAATAACACTTATATGGCGAATAAGTACAAAGTACCAAGTACAGTACTAATTTTCCTAAAAACATTTTCAGTAGCCTTTTCACCTGCTCTCCCTCCCTCCTTGCTTTCTGTTAGCATCATAATCCTCACTCCAAAGGCAAGAACCAAACTTTACAGAACCTCCCAGAACCTACAGGACTCCAGGCTAGGGAGCTAAGGGCAGGCGGTGGCAGGTGGGGGAAGTAGGCTGGTTGGGAGGGAGGTTGGGAGGCATTTGTCCCTGTTTAACTCCCTCCCTTCAACAAACCTAATCATGTCCCTTCTGCTGCCTCAACTATTCCCAATCGCTCTCAGGCTGAAGTTCAAGGTGCTGCATGATTTGGCCACTTTGCTTGTCCCACTTATACATCTAGACTTGCCTGTCTCTCCAGCTTTCACGTACTTTCACATGTTGTTCCCCTTTACCAAAGTACTCTTTCTTCCACTCTTATTCATTATTCTAGACTAAATTTTACTGTCACTTTCTCTAGGAAGACTTCTTGAACTGAACCCCTCTCCAGGTCTGGGCTAGGAGACCTTCCAAGGTGTTCCCACAGGATCCTTGCCTTCTCCCTTCCTAGCATCCCTCACACTTCATTACAGTCGTCAGCTTACTTGCACCTCTCCCTCGCTTTACCATAAGGCTATACCATGAACTTCCTGAGGGCAGAGATGCATTATCCACCAAATGCCCTGGGGCCCAGTTCAGAGCACGGCACATTATTGGCAAATAGTGAACATTTATTAAAAGATGCATCCTGGGCACCCAGAGATGCTTCCCCAAGCACAGTGCCTCTGCATCTTTCTCTGTCAAACAAGAATGAGAAGTTTCACACGTAGGGAGAGGTTCAGCATGAAGTAATAGTAATAAGGAGAAAGGAGGAAGCTGTTTTCCTTCCTTTGTCCCTTAGGCCCATGACATCACACTCATCATCTGGAATTCTTGGCTAATGAAATACAGGTCCATTGTCTTGATGTCACCTCCTGTGTGCCTGTGGGATCCCTGAGTGCTGAGAGCAGAACATGGTAGGCTTGCTGGAAGGAAAGATCCCTTCTTATGAGAGGCTGTAGCAATGACAAAATGTCCGTCTGGCTTGAAGAAGGGATACAGCTTTCCTAGGATGCTGGAAGCAGACTCTTTGGGAGAAAAGGGGAGAAAAAGGAGGCAAGGAACTGTGTAGGCTACTCCTAGGAGTTGACAAGCATCAGGGAAAATGCCCATTCAAGAGTTCCCTGTACCAACAGAAAGCGATAACCTCTCAAGATCGCCTCAGCATTGTGGTCTAAGAAAAGCACAAAGTTGTGTCCAGCCTTTCCCCATACCCTTTTATCTTTTTATTATCAAAGGATGGTATATATGAATCTCCATGTTCCAAAATGTATTGTACCCCTTTCCTGTTTTGCAATTGGCTGTCACATTGGCCCAAAGGCTGGCTGTATTGCAGTGCTGAGGTTGTGTAGAAGCTACAAGCAAAGTGTTTTCCAGTGTGAAAGGTACTATTTCATCATGAAAACATTATTGAGCTGCTAAAAATGGATTAAACATATTTTCATAAATGTTTAATTTTAGGAAAGAGTCTGTCACATTTCAGCTCTATGTAAGGCAAATTGCAATTGTACCTTCCTGACAGGCAAGCTTCCTGAAACCTCAGTCTGAGGAGCAGTATGTCTGTGTTGGGGTGGGTATTATTTGGTGAATTCAGTGACTTCTAGGGTTTAATTTTGGGGGCAAAGTTGGACAATCATTTGGCTTACCTTCCTGAACTCAACTCCCCCATATTGCCTATCCCACTTATTGAAGTAAGAGGTGGTCTGAGGGGGTACCTCGAGGAGGTAGCTTGTGTCTCCAATTTGAGGAAATTCCCAGAGCATTAGCTACTTTTAGAAGCATTTGGGTAAGAAGGGGTGTGTGTGTGTGTGTGTGTGTGTGTGTGTGTGTGTGTTAAAAAAAAGGCAGATGCCTCTTTAGAAATCTGCTGATGAGGACCCAGGAGTTTCAGTTGGATCTCCAAGGAGCAAGGCTGAATCTTTTTGCTGTGTGTATTTTTCTTTTCAGGGTCATTTTCAACCTCCAAGGATGTGACAGTTTACTTGAATGTGAGGGCTCAACTTCTGGTGCTGAGTGAACACTGCTGACAGAGGCAGGATGCCCTTTTGCCTTTCAGACTGAAAGAGACATGTATAGTGTGTGTGGGCAGTGGGAATTTCAGTCCTTGTCTCAGCTGGAGGAAGAAAGAATAAAATGGCAGATGAGTCAGGCATGTTCAGTGCTCTCCTAAGATTTTTGGAGAGTGATTTGTTTTTATTAAGTCTAATGACTCAAAGATTAGCCTTCTTTCTTTTTATGGAATATCTCAGACATGGGTTTTGCAGACAAAGCCTGGGGTATCTAAACTTGGGTGGGGGGAGCCTGTGGAGAGGTTAATTGAACTTCCAGTTCTCAAAGACAAACCAGGTGTCAGCACCAGGATAACACCAGTGAGCACTGGTCCTGCCTCTATTGCTAGGCTCTCTGTTTAGTGTCCAGGGCACAAGAGAGAAGTGGGGCTCCAGCCAGGGAAGGTGTATTGACTGGCATCCAGGTATGCACCATTTCTCCCCTGCTGGATCCTCAGAATCATTATTTATCCCATCAACCACTTGGGAGTAATTCACTAGATGTGCAGAAGAGTTTAAGGTTTTCACAGAGTTTGCATTAACTCTCCTTGTCTCTTGTATCTCGTAACTCTGAAACATTGTTTTTTTGGAGATGATAGGACCATATCATGCCTCTCCTCAAAAGTAAATTGGTTTTTGCTTGTGATCATGCTCATGAATATCTTAGTTCACTCATCTGGGGACTGAGATCATTCATGCTATGTAGAGGTGTAAAGCCTTTACATAACATAAAAGCAACAGAACTTGGAAAGATGAATAAATATTTACTGTATAGAATGGATCACTTTCCAGTAATTCGTGCATGCACTCAACAAATATTTATTGAGTGCAAATCATATAACAGATGTTCTAGGTGCTGGAGGTACAACAGTGAACAAAGCAGATGAAGTCCATGTCCTCATGTAGCTTATACTCTAGTGTGGCAGTAATGTACAGTTGACCCTTGAACAACGTGGGGAGGGAGGGGTGCCAACCTTCCAGTGCAGTAAAAAATTTGGCATATAATTTTTAAAAATTATTTATAACCATCCTAAAAAATATAAATGCTTGTATATTTGTTTAGCTAAAAGTTAAAAAAATTATCTCTTGAAAATGAAAATACATACACTTTAGATTGATACAGATATATCTGAGTTTATAAATATATCAGCATAGATTTGGTGTTTGGGTTGACTCTGTTCCCACAATAACCATCATGCTTTTCCCCAAACATCCTGTAAGATACTGTGACTGGTGAATGCCTTATAAAGCTATTGTGTAATTTAAATTGTGGTATGATGTTACACATTGGATTAATTTAAAACTCTGGCACTCTGGGAGCCAGACAGACCTGGACTCATCTTGGTTAGCTTCTTACTGACTGGACAACTTAGGGAAAGTTTTTAAATTTTTGATCTATTTTTTTCATTATCTGAAGGGCTGTAATTAAGAAACATATAAATAATGTATTTGGAATTACTAAAATAAACTGGACAATTAATAGATGTTAGTGCCCTTCTTCCCATTATCATTTTAATTCCCCCAATATAATGGAATAATCATGATATGGATACATAAGAGATTTTTTTCCTTAAGTTCAAACCCATTAAATCAAATCAGGTACAAAGATGTCTGAGAAATCATATAAATGTTACTGTGAAGGGCTGAATGTAACTATGAGAATGAGAAGAGGTGAAGAAGTGCCAAAATCAACTCTAGAAAATGTTCCCTGAAACCAAAACACTTCTGCATACTAGACAACCTGAGCTTGCAGTGTCCAAAATTGTGTTAAAAAGATAACCTGTTTGTAGGACAGAGAATCAATAATAATAATAATAAAAGCCAATGTTTAGAATACAGGAAAAATCAGGAAAACAAGAAAATAGAACATAGGAGCAAAATGATTTTTAAAAAAAAAGATAGAGTGGCTATTTTCTTAAACTCTGAGAGGATATATAGGAAGACTCCACATTAAAATGAAGCTGCAGCCTGGCCGGGCGTGGCTCAGCGGTTGAGAGTCGACCTAGGATCCAGGAGATTGAGGTTCGATTCCCGGTCGGGGCACATGCCCGGGTTGCGGGCTCGATCAATGGCTCTCTTGTCATTGATGTTTCTATCTCTCTCTCCCTCTCCTTTCCTCTCTCTGAAATCAATAAAGCTATATTTAAAAAAAAATAAAAAAATAAAAAAATAAAATGAAGCTGCATACTCCCTATGTGTACTTCATATCAGCATTGGAAGATGAACTAGCCTATGTCCTCTTCAACTGGAATTACTCTGAGAAGTTACTCTGGGATGTCAGGATGACTGAGCTGGAGAATATGTACGTATTTAGAGTTATTTATTTTTTACTTTTTATAGAATTTATTGGGGTGACATTGGTTAATAAAATTATAAAAGTTTCAGGTGTAAAATCCTATATTATATCATCTGTATATTATATTGTGTGTTTATCACCCCAAGTCAAGTCTCCTTCCATCATCATTTATCCCCCTTTACCCTCTCCTGCCTCCCTCGACTCCCCTTTCCCTCTGGTAATCACCATAATGTTGTCTGTATTATGAGTTTTTTCTGAATCCCTTCACCTTTATCACCCATCCCCTCAACCCACCCTCCCCTCTGACAGCTGTCAGTCTGTTGTCTATCTATGAGTCTGTTTCTATTTTGTTAGTTTATTTTGTTTATTAGATTCCACATATAAGTAAAATTATATAGTACTTGTCTTTCTCTGACTGGCTTATTTCACTTAGCATAATACTCTCCATGTCCATCCATGCTGTCACAAAGGGCAAGATGTTTTTCCTTTTTATGGCTGCATAGTATTCATTGTGTAAATGTCCTACAGCTTTTTTACCCACTCATCATGGACACTTGGGCTGCTTCCAAATCTTGGCTATTGTAAATAACACTGCAATGAAAATAGGGGTGCATATATTCTTTTGAATTAGTGTTTTGGGTTTCTTCAGATGTATTTACTGAAGTGGAATCACGTCATAAGGCAGTTCCATTTTTAAGTTTTGAGGTAACTCCATTCTGCTTTCCACAGTGGCTGCACCAATCTGCATTCCCACCAACAGTGCACGAGGGTTTCCTTTTCTCCACATCCTCACCAGCACTTGTTGTTTGTTGATTGATTGATTTATGTATTTATTTAATATTATTTTTAAAAATATGTATCTTTATTGATTTCAGAGAGAGGAAAGGAGAGGGATAGAAAGATAGAAACATCAATGATGAGAGAGTCATTGATCGGCTGCAGCCCGCAACCAGGGCATGTGCCCTGACAAGGAATCGAACCCCAATTGCCTGGATCCTAGGTTGACGCTCAACCTCTGAGCCACACCCGGCCTGGTGAGCATTTCTTCATATGTCTATCAGTAATCTGTATGTCCTCTTTGGAGAAGTGTCTATTCAGGTCCTCTGCCCATTTTTAAATAGGATTATTATTATTTTTTTGGTGCTGAGTTTTATAAGTTCTTTATAAATTTTGGATATTAACCCCTTATCAGATGTGTCATTGGCCAATATGTTCTCCCACTCAGTGGGTTGTCTTTTCATTTTGTTGATGCTTCCTTTTGCTGTCCTATAACTTTTAAATTTGATGTAGTTCCATTTGTTTATTTTTTTATTTATTTCCCTTGCCTGAGGTGACAGATCAAAAAAAATATTGCTACGAGAAATGTCTGAAGTTTTACTGCCTATGTTTTTTTCTAGGATTTTTGTGGCTTCGAGTCTAACATTTAAGTCTTTAATCCATTTTAAGTTTATTCTTGTGTACAGTGTAAGAAGGTGGTCTAGTTTCATTTTTTGAATGTATCTGTCCGATTTTCCCAACATCATTTATTGAACAGATTATCTTTACCCCATTGTATGTTTTTGCCTCCTTTGTCAAGTATTAACTGACCATAAGTAGTGGGTTTATATCTGCGCTTTCTATTCTGTTCCATTGATTTATATGTCTGTTTTTATGCCACTACCATGCTGTTTTGATTTCTATGGCTTTGTAGTGTAGTTTGATACCAGGTATTGTGACACCTCCAACTTTGTTCTTCTTTCTCAAGATTTCTGAGGCTATTCAGGATCTTTTGTGGTTCTATACAAATTTTTGGAATATTTGTTCTAGTTCTATGAAATATGCCATTGGTATCTTGATAGGAATTGCACTGAATCTATAGATTGCTTTGGGTAGTATGGACATTTTAATGATGTTAATTCTTCCCATCCATGAACACAGTATGTGCTTCTACTTATTTGTGTCTTCTTCAACTTCTTCAGTGTCTTATAATTTTCCTAGTACAAGTCTTTTACATCCTTGGTTAAATTTATTCCTAGGTATTTTTTTTGGAAACAATTGTTAGTGGGATTGTTTTCTTAGTTTCCATTTCTGATATTCATTATTGGTAAGTGCAACTGATTTCTGGACATTTATTTTGTATCCCTCTACTTTACTGAATTCATTGACCAGTTCTACTAGTTTTTGGTGGAATCTTTAGGGTTCTCTATATACAACATCATGTCATTTGCAAATAATGACAGTTTTACTTCTTCCTTTCCAATTTGGATGCCTTTTATTTCTTTTTGTTGTCTGATTGCTGTGGCTAAGACTTCTAGTACTATGTTGAATAAGAGTGATGAAAGTGGACATCTCTCTCTTGTTCCTGTTCTTAAGGGAAATGCTTGTAGTTTTTGCCCTTTGAGTATGATGTTGGCTGTAGGTTTGTCATATATGGTCTTTATTACATTGAGGTATGTTTCCTCTATTCCTACTTTGCTGAAAGTTTTTATCATAAATGGGTGCTAGATTTTTATCAAATGATTTTCTTGCATCTATTGATATAATCATGTGGTTCTTATTCTTCATTTTGGTTATGTGGTGTACCAAACTTATTTATTTGTGGATATTGTACCAGCCTTGCATCCCTGGAATAAACCCCACTTGATCATGGTGTATGGTCTTTTCAATGTATTGCTGAATTTCGTTTGCTAATATTTTGTTGAGGATTTTTGCATCTATGTTCATCAAGGATATTGGCCTATAATTTTCTTTCTTTGTAGTTTCTTTATCTGGTTTTGAAATTAGGATAATGCTGGACTTGTAAAATGAGCTTGGGAGTCTTCTTTCCTCTTGACTTTTTTGGGATAGTTTGAGAAGGCTAGGTGTCAGTTCTTCTTTGAATGTTTGGTAAAATTCACCTGTGAAGCCATCTGTTCCAAGACTTTTGTTTGTCTGGAGTTTTTTGATTACTACTTCAATCTCATTAGTTGTTATTGACATATAATTTTTGATTCCCTCCAAATGTAACTGTTAAAAGTCTACTGTTGACTGGAAACCTCACTGATAATATGAAGAGTAGCTTAACACATATTTTGTATATTCTGTGTTGTATACTATATTTTTACAATAAGGTAAGCTAGAGAAAATAAATGTTAAGAAAATAATAAGGAAAAGAAAATACATTTATAGTACTGTATGTATTTATTGAAAAAAAATCATGTATAATTGGACCCATAGAGTTCAAACCATGTTGTTCAAGGATCAACCGTAATTCCTTACCAAAGAAGGTTCTACATGGGTCACTAGCAGTGCTGCAGAGCCTTAGTACCTCTTACAGCATTTGAGTTGAGCATTTATTACATGGCTTAGAAAAAGACTACTTTGCAGCAGGCAGGAATGAGTTTTTTATTTCCATTCATCCCAGAACCTGTCTGTTAGTCACATCATAAAGGTCGTACTTGCTAGATACTCTCTCAAGAAACTTATTTTCCAATAATCCAATCCCAAACTGAATACACATGTTCAAGTTCCATGGGTACCTCTGGTGGTGCATACATGTTTGTCTGTGACTGCTAATAAGAACCTTTCTCACTAGGAGAGTTAGGGAGATTAATGGCACTATTAGCTGTCTTGCTATGGTGCTTCTCTAAGTGATCTCCAGTTATTTAAAATTCTCTCTCTCTCCCCCTCCTTTTCTCTCTCCCTCTCTCCTCTTCTGTCTTTCTTTTTTTGGTTTTGCCATGAATAAATTCAATGTCTGCTGCAATAGGACACTGGACACTGAAATAAGGAAAAATCTAGTTGGTGACTAAATATAATTACACAGAAAGCTGAATTTACATTAATGATAGCAACCATATAGTTATAGTTAAATCAGCAAATTTTATATGGCAAGAATTAGAAATTTAACATTAGATGCACTAGTTAAATATTGCACTTCTGTAGTGTTCACAGTCTGAGTATACACACATGTGTGCATGCAGACAAACCCACAAACACAGAGCTCTTCCTAATAATCTGAAGATGATGCCCCTGCTGCCAGTAATTATTATCCAAGAGTGTGACCGTGGGATATGATGAAGTTGGGATGTGATGTTAGACCTTTTCATCCTGAGTCCAGGTGGATCTTTTTCTTTGATTTGCGGCTGTGGTTTCTACATGTATTGGACTAATGAAGCCCTTTTAGCCACAGTAACTTACATAGAAAAATTAGAATCCCTAGGTAAGGTGCCAAATTGAATCACTTCTCTTTGCACAGAGTGGGTTAATTCATTTTGTGAAAGTTATGCTGCATATGGCCCAAAGCGACAGATTCTAATAAATGACAGGTGTTCCCAAAGAGTCACAAGAGATGCTAATCAGGCAACAGGCTATTCCAAATCTTAGCAGATCTCACATACACCAGCTTTTGTTGCCACCCACTCCTGCACTGTCAGCAACATCATCTTTCAACACCAAGAGAGTGTTGATTTGAGAACTCTGAATTCTCTTTCCTGCCCATTCATTGTCAGTTTCTTTCTGTAACCTTCACATTGTCTTTCTACCATGTATCACATCCCACATGTTCTATAATCCCCTCACTTTCCACAGCAGTGTGCCCAGTGCTGAGTCAAAGGCAGGTGCTGTTCCACAACTGCAAACCCAGTATAACCAACCACAATTATGGGCCAGTTTCAGGAGAGACAAATAGGATGCTGAGGTCTTGACATTTTCAGGCAATCAATGGCACAGAGCCAGGGAAGTCTGCTCAGTTGCATCACCTTCAGCAAAAGTACTTGGGAGACTAAATTATTTTCCATATGCAGAACCAGGTCTATGAATTGGTACAATGCAGAAGAAGAGGACCATTCAGAAAGTTCATTGAGTAAGAATGAAAATTTTCACACCTCAGAGAAGCACCCAGGAGGAAACTGGAAGCATGAGCAGGGGAGATCAACTCATCCTGAGCTGCTGGAGGGAGAGCATTTGAAGTGGATCTTTTTTGATGGCTCAGATTCTGGCAGAAAGTTTGTTGAGATTCCATTCAAGATCAAGTAGCAACTAGCAGCAGTTGGAAGGTTCCCAGAGAAAATTAAACTAAAGAGATGTGTCTCAGACCAGAGACTAAATCCTTGAGAAGCTGTTAGTTAGTGCTAAGAAGGCTGGTGCTTGGGGAGTCTTACCTCATGTTAGTTGCAGCGATTGAATCCTTGGGTAGAACTGAATCTACCATAGACTCTAATGACACCAAAGGGCTCTCCTTTTCCTCTTACTATGAGAGGATTCTCTTGTCCCCATGGAGCCTGGAAAGGAGTTCTCGTTACTGTGGAAAAGAAGTTTCTGGCATTCAAATGTTTCCAACTATCAGAGTAAAAGAAGTTTGTTTTTTTTGTTCCAAGTTGGTGAGATTTATAACTATTATTAGATACATTTCACTGTCTTTGTTTTAACTCCTAGTTTTAATCTGATCTGCTACTTTTGGTCCTTCCTAGATCCATTCTGCAGATGGGAAAACGAAGCCCTACAAATCTGTTCATCTCTGTCTTCTCTGCCTCACATCCTGTACCTTCACCCTCACTCTGTTTACAAGTTGGTGAAAATCAAGCCAACCAACAAGAGAGACTGAAGCAGAGATGACACTAGGCTTCTTTACGTAGCTAGTGTCCAGGAAGTGTTTAGATGTCTGTCTCATGTCCAATTCCATATTCAGATTCTGGCCTCTCCACTGCTCTGCACCTACTCAGACCTCTTCTCACTTGCACATTCAGAGTGTCATCTTCCCTAGGTGAACTGAAATCTATTGATGCCCAAGGAGGATCAGAGTATGTCTCTTCATCTGAAGAATGGGGCAATAAGTACAGTGGAACCTCGTTCTCGAACTTAATTTGTTCCAGAAGGCTGTTTGAGAAGCAATTTGTTTGAAAACCAAATCATTCCCCACCCCCACCCCATTACAAATATTGTAAATTGAATTAATCCATTCCAGACCCCAAATGATGCCCTGTTTTAATCTTTTTTATATACTATATAATCTATAAGTAAACATTTCTTTTCTTAAATTTATTGAACCACACCCTACTAGCCTTAAACTAATTTTTCATATATCACTGCCTCCCAAATGATATCACTGCCTAACTGCTTTTCATTTATCCAGTCAACATTTTTTCTACCTCTTCAATTGCCCATGAGTGTTGTTTTGTGAGCACTTTCACACCCTTAGCAATATTAGCACTCTTGATGGCCTCTTTATGTTTTAAAATTGTACTAATTGTCGATTTCTGCCAGCAACAAAAGCATTCTCTACTTTGTTTATTACCTGAGAGATACTTTTTGTCATGCTGAAAGGGTTGTCAGGTTGAAAATTGAAGTTTTGGTTGACAACTGAGACATTTTTTTCTGTGAACAACTTGGTAGAGAAACGAATTGAGATGGGAGATGTTCGAAAAACAAGGTTTAACTGTATAGAATGATTGATTTATCATAGGACTTGATTCTGCCATGCAGCTCCTTGGTCTCAGAAGGTGAATGGAGAATGGAGAACAGGCAAATGTCCTGATTTCCCAGGAATCAAAGGCCGCTCTGGAGACTTTGTAGAAAGAGATTACACATTCTCCAGTCTGCATTGCACAGAACTTGGTCATGGAATAGGCCTTTACCCCTAAAGGTCTAATAAGTTGACCATGAGGCCAGGAGACAAAGCCAGGCAGGCCTATCCTTCAACTGGCTGCTCTAGCTAAGTGAGAACAAACAGGATCCTTAAAACATTAAGAGTTGTTAAACAGTCAGTCCACATGCAATACTTCTTTCCAAATCAAACTTTGCTGTGGTTAGTGGTGAAGTTGTCTCAATCTTAGTGAGGGAATCCTTCCAACCACCAGGCAAATTATGGAAGAAACAGATTTTTAAAAAAAAAAATCTTTATTGATTTCAGAGAGAGAGGAAAGGAGAGGGAGAGAGAGAGATAGAAACATCAATGATGAGAGAGTCATTGATCGGCTGCCTCCTGCACGCCCCCGACTGGGGATCGAGCCTGCAACCCAGGCATTTGCTCTGACCGGGAATCGAACCCCAATCACCTGGATCCTAGGCTGAAGCTCAACTGCTGAGCCACACCCTGCCGGGCAAGAAACAGATTTTTTTTGAAGGGCATGATTCTTCTCTGCTCTGCTCCACTGCTTTCTGCCCCATCACCAACCCTCTTCAACCCTGCTCTGTACCTGAGATGAGTAGGAGGAAAATGCTGTTGACTTTCAAGTTCCCTCTAAGGTCCATTCAGGAGCTTGGCTCAGCCTACCATGAGCAGAGATAGCAGCAGCCTTGACTGCCCTCATAGGTGGTTTAGAAGGGCCTTATGGCTTCCATTTGGTGCCTGAAATATATTGATTTGGTAATGAATGGGGAAAGACTAATATTCAATAGGAGAGAAAAATGAAGGACAAATGAAGAAGGGCTAGAATCCCCCTCAAAATTTCATGCACAACTACCAAGTCATAAAATGTTAGAAATTACTATGATATTACAGTTCAAACCCACTCCCCTCCTTTTGAAAGCCAAAGAAAGGACCAAAAGGGTGAAATGACAGGCTGAAGTTGATTTAGCTATTTGGTACAGATCTTGGAGTAGATCTCTGACAATTTGCTTCCCAGTGAGCTGCTCCCATCACATTAACGCTTTCCACCAAAAGTCCAAACCAGTCATCTACTATCCCCATTATTATCTGCTTTGGGCTCTGTGACATTTCCCGTAGGCCCCCTTCCACCAGGCACACATGTGCACATCTACATTCTGCACTGCACCTGGTAGCCATGAGCTCTTCCTGGCAGAGCACAGGTCCAGGAAATAAAATTCAGCAGTAGGGCCAAGGGAGTCCCTTTATATTAAACCATAAGTCAGCTAAATTATGCACATGCAAGCTGCTTCCTCCACTGTTTACTCAGTAACTCATTCTCCTAAAAAAATACCAAAGAAACAGAGGAGGGAAATGAGAAATGAGGAGAAGAGATGAGAGAGCAATACAAGGGGAAATAAATGAGTGGATTTCCTTAGAATTTCTTGGCACCTCCCTCTCCTTACCCAAACTATTTCTGTAATCTCTGTTCTGTGGGGCCAACTTCCTTTGCAACCCTGAGCATACATTGTCCCACTATAAAAATGATAATGATAAAAAACAATGTTGTGTCAGCAGTGTCTTTCTTTATCCAGAGACCTTATCAGCATAGAAGATTGGTGTCAGAACCAAACGTTGTCTCCTACAAAAGGCTAGGTTTCTTTTGACCGTAAGAAGTAAGCCATCTGGAAAGAGGAAGCTGTGTTCTCCAAGAGGCAAGTAGGTACATGCCATAGGCAGCCTTGAGGTCTCTTGCTTTGAGAAAGCCCACTCCTAAGAGAGCTGGTGGAAGGTCCAGCACCCCATACCTATCTGGTTTCTGGGAGAATTCAGCATTATCCACCTTTGTTTCAGGTGGAACTTTCCCATGTAGAAATAATTCTGCCACTACAATGTTGACTCTCTGTGTCAGGCACCATGTTAGGTTCTTCTAGAGCCATGGTTTCTATCAGCTCAGAGATGGCAAGTGGAGAGCCAGGCCTCATAAGCGGGGTTCCCAGCACCCAACAGTCTTTCCACAACACCGAAAACTGTGGATAGGCTGAGTGGAGCCTAGCTCATTGGATATATTTGTTAAATGTGTGTTGAATGAATGAAAGAATGAGTGAATATGGGAACTGAGAATCTGAAGAGAGAAGAGGCTCACAACGAGGGCTCCTCAACTCCTGTGCACCTCTTTTTGCTCCACTGCTCCCATGGACCTAGGCAGAAAGACAATGTGTTTGTTGTTCAAGACCTTTTTATTTATTGACCAGACCTCCTCCAAATAATGCTGATTAAAGGACTTGCCTGGACCCCATTCCCATTAAGTGAGTCAGGATAATATCTTCCTCCTCAAACCTCTTCTGAAAGTAGTGTGAAAGAGGCAGGCTTTGGTGCTAGACTACCTGGGTTTAAATCCTTGCTCTACCACTTACTAGCTGTGTGACATTTTTCAAGTGACTTAACCTGTCTAAGTCTCTGTTTCCCCATCTGTTAAATGAGATAATAAATAATACCTATGCTGTTGGGGTGATTATAAAGATTAAATGTGATGATAGACATAAAGCTTTAATGTAGGGCTAGTCACATAGTCAGCACTTGACAAACTATCATTATTCTCAGCCCTGGAGCACCTTTCCTTTCATCTGCTCTATGGGCAAAAGTGGTTTTACTATAGCGTGCCTCCAGCTGGGGGTACTAGAACAGAGGATGTGGACTTTGAGGAAATACCACATAGAGCTCGCCCAGAGCAAAGACCAACATTCACTAGACTGATAGAACTGAAGCTGATGAAACATCCTGGATGAGGGTTTAGCTCTGGGAGAAGGGAGATGGTTGAAATATTGCTCAGGGGGAGGGGGACAGAAAATTTAGAGGATAGGCAGAATAAACAGGAGATAGACAGAAAGGAAAGAAAGGATATAAAGACAGGAAGAAAAGATTTGGGTGAGACGGAGGGGCTGGAGAGCTGAGGAGAAGCTAAATTGCTACTGGAACATTAAGCGCAAATGAGGGGAAATAGAATCAACATCTTTATTGAAAAGAAAAACAAGGAAGTAAGAAATATCCCTGTCTGGGGAAATCTTATGGAGAAAGGAGCAGGTGCTGGGAGCCTTTGAAGGCTGGTTGCCATGGTGATGGTATATGTCTTTTTTTTCTATTACCCTGTGAATCTGGCAGCTGATAGTTTTCTTTCTGCTCTGGTTTCTAACTCCAAGGCTTAGCCCTTGGTGAAGCTTTGGTGTTTCAATGTCCAGCATTTTGGTTATGCTGCAGAACCTTCTGGCTTGTTGTCAGGGCTCCTTTTTGATATGATACATGTCCAGAAAGAAAAAGGAGAGAAGGTGCATGCTGGGTTGCTGGAGGGAGAAGCACTTTGTGCAGCTCTTTTCAGGTAGATGAGAAGGCAAATTTAGAAAGTAGAAAACACTTTGGCCAGAGGGATTTGGACGTGGAAGGGGGGAACTTTTAGTGCATCCTCCGTTTTCAGGGTGAATCTAGGTGGGCACTTTAAGAAACTAAGGTGATCAATTGTCCTGAGGGGTTTCCTGGGACATGGAACATTTAATTATACAATGAAGAGAATCCAAGACAAACAGGATGGTTGGTAACCCTAAGAAAAAACCCGCTCAGAAAGTCCAAGAAGAGGGGAGCCCTCACGTTTTAGAGACTGACATTAAAATATTGCAGTCAAGAGCTAAGAATACTTTTGAGAGAGTGTCATTGTTTAACGCAGGATCATGGGCCATAATTTCATAGCTTGGTTTTTGCTAATCATCTTCTTCATGCCATAGAATATAAAGAGGTTCTTCAAGTTCCTGTAATATCAGAACCATTTGGGGACCTTGTCAAAAATGCAAATTCTTGGGCCCCACCCCAACCTACTTAATCCAAGTCACCAGGGGATGGGATGTACCAGGCATCTATATTTTATCTAGCTTTCTAGCCAATTCTGATGGTTGTGGTCTGAGGGCTGGACATTGAAAAACCTGGGTGGCAGCAGTCAGAGAGTTTATTTGACAAGTAAAAGCCAACAGACATTCAGAGCTCAGGGAACCTGACTCTGCCAAAGTAAAAGGGCTTGGAAATGCCCTTGCCTCAAGGTGGGGACACACCTCTGCCTCTTGCACCCAACTCTCTGGCTGGTGCCTATTCTTCCCCAGGGTCGGGCTTCAACATCTCCTCAGAGTTCTTTCCTGGCATTCTACTTGATCTTAGAGGGATTCACAACATCTTGCTTTTATTTTCTTCTGTTTATTGCAATTCGGGATTTCACATTCATGTGTGTGGTTCTTCATAAGTACCCCTCCCCCACCCTCCCACTAGAATGTAAGCTGCTGAGGTCAAGGCTCTTGCCTGTTTTCTGCTTCCTGAGCACCCTAAGCACCTAATGCAGGGCCAGGCACAGGAAAAGTGGTAGCTAAATATTTTGGAATTCATGCATGAATGAATAAATAAAAGAATGGATAGGAAAGCACTGGTGGTAGCCCCAGATTTGCCTACAATACTGAGTGATAATCCTCCATGGGGCCAGTCCTAGTTGCTCTGTTAGCAAGTTTGCTTGCAACACCATCAGCGGGCTTGAAAGGAGACAAAGCAGGGCCCGTTTCTCATAGGTTCTTATGTAAAGCCAACAGAGAAGCCAAGGCAGCCAGGTCTGGGGTAAGAGACCAATGGATGTGCTACATCCCCCGTTGGTTGGCTGGACACCAGGAGGTTGTGGGTGGGGAGCCATGGGACTTGTTGCCCTCTTGCCCTGGCCCTGTTTCTGGTTCTCTGGGGGTGGGCATAGAAAGGGATCAGAATTTGCCACCCCAAAATATGCCTCACAAGCAGAAGGATTATTTCAGGCTATTTTTTTAAAAACAGCAGACATAAGGAAAGCTCTGAAAACTGAGTAAAAGTTACCCTTTTGTTAGAGACCTTTACATTAATAAAGGAGGTTTCCATTTGTAAGGATGTCTCCTTCTGTACCAAGAAGAGGATAACTAAATCTCTAGAAATTTATCAATGGAAAAGACAGACTTAAATCTATATAACAGCCTTACCCTGTTCACTGTGCTTTGCCTGGTAACTTCCCATAACTGTTCCCCCCTCCCCCCAGCATCTTCTTTTGTCTTTAACTGGAGATGATATTTAAGGTGGTGGCTTGGGTCATTTTGAGGAGTTACTCAGTTTTCCTGGGTCTCTTCTCAGTATACAGGAGGTATAGATGTTATTAAACTCCTGTTTGTCTTTCTCCTGTTAATCTGTCTCTTATTACAGGGGATTCAGCCAACAACCTAGGAGGATAGAAAATTATTTTTCCTCCCCCACAGCCCTTACTGTGATGTATGCAGAGTTGTGGGCAGGTGGCCTCAGGAGCCCAGGAGTATTGGTCTCTAGGGCAGTGTTCCCAAGGGTGCTTGAAAATGAAGAGGGCCACATGTGCATGTGCATGAAATCACAGGCAACGTGAATTTATCTGTATTCTGAAGGGCTCCCTCAGGCAACCTGCAAAATACATCTTCTCATCCTCAGAATGTCATGCTCCCTCTGGAATGAAAAGCCAGGTCCCGGTAACTTGAACACTGGGACAAATGACAGACCTGAAAGGTCACTGTTCAACAGCTCAAGCTGTGGAGAATGAGGATCTCTGATGAGATGTAAATAGCTAACGTTTATGGAGTGTTTCCTAAGGTTGCATGCTGACTGTTGTACATGTGTTTGCAGTAGTCTTTTGAGATGGGCACTGTCGCTGTCCCTAGTTTACAGAGGAGGAGAGTGAGGCTCTGTCAGGCTAAATGATTTTCAGTCACCTACTTGGAAGAGGCAGAGAGAGCTGGGATGTGAACCCAGGCAGCCTGGCTCCAGAGCCTATGCCCTGAATCTCTGCTTCCCTTGTACAATGAAGACTCAGACACAGAGAAGCCAAGCAGGGTACCCACGGTCACACAGCCAGCTAATGCTAGAGCTGCAACCAGAAATTCAGTCTCCTCTCCCCTACTGTGGCTCTCTTTCCTCCATGGCCCCATCCCTGTAGGTACAATGGGGATAACTTGTCCTACTTTAACCAGCCAAGTAAAGGCCCAATGGTCTAGAAAGAGGCTGAGGTTTTTTCAATCCCATGACTGGATTTTCTTTGCTCAGTACTGGCTAGGAAGCATGGCGGGATCAGGCCTTGTTTGTCCAAAGCTTTTGAGAAGGTTGACACAGCTGACCAGCACTGTGGTCACCCTGCAGTGAAGAGCCTCCACTTGCCCCATCACTCTCTTGCCCCTTGAGTCTCAAGGGTTCCCTCTCAGTGGCCCTTCAGGGAAACCATCCACCCCTGTTGCTATACCTTTTCCTCCCCTTGGCTTTCTCTCTGGCTAGCTGTGGGTGCTGGGGCTGGGCAGGTCACTCCCACCCAGGGTTTTTAATGAGAAATCTTGTCATGCCCATGCAGAGAAGATGAATAATTCAGTGAAGGCAGCCTAGGAAATGTTTCTTTCAGAGAAGAGTCCCTTGACAGTGAGAGAGGCAGAGAAAGACAGAATCTTATTATAGCACAAATGGGGGGTGAAGTGACATGGGTATAAGAAAGGAGAAGGAGGAAGGCTACATAGGAGTCACAAACATAATTCTGAAGGATTTTTATCCAAGCCACTTTGCCACTTAGGACTTAAGTCTACTCAGGCTGGTGCTAATCCCCATTAAACTGTTGACTTTTGCCCCATCAAGCAGTGATGTCTTTATGACGGATGCTGACTTCCAGAGAGCAGTGGTGTCATCTCTAAGTGTAATGGCCTGCTTTCTTTATTCATTGGAATTTAAAAATTATTCCCAGTGCTCAGAGAGGAAAGAGGGCAGAGGGAGGAAAGGCGTGACATGCATTCCTGGTCCTCATTTAGGTGCCAGGGGAAAAGAAACAAACCCACAAAAGCCCTTGCCAGCTTGCACTGCATCTGAACACATATCCCTACCTAGTTTGGGGGTTTTGATGGGGGAGGGAATCTAATTCTTAGATAGCACCTTTAAGGAGAAAACATCAAACAGTTTTCCCACAAGGTGATATGCTTCTACTTCCAACAGAACATGAGAGATGCCAAGTTTCTTCACAGTTGGCAATTTGGGACATAGCACCAGGGCCCTAGATCATTATTGTCTGAATAGAAGGCAGAAGTTCATTAGTGGGTATTGGCACATGACACAAAGCAAGGTTTCTGATGCTTTCTGTGCCAAGGAAACACAGTGGCTTACACTCTGGGGTTTGAGAGTCAGAAAAGAGTGGATTTTAGCCCCAGATCTACTACGTTTTGAATGTGTGACCTTAGCAATTTGTATCACTTTTTTGTGCCTCAGTGTCCTTTTCTCTAAAGTGAGTAATGGTAACAGACTCTTTCTTATGATTTCTGTGAGGACTATAGGAGAGACAAAAGTGTTTTTGTAAACTGTAAACCTTTGTACCTGTGTGATGAAGACTGATAAGTAGAAAAGCACACTTAGCAACCCACACTCTCTCACCTGGGTCCCTGCAGACAAACTGATTTAACAGTTTGAATAAAGTATGTGGCCAAGAAATTATGAAAAGCTATCATTTTGGGGAGCTGAATAGGGACCTTAATCTCATGGTACTTACTTAACATCAGAGGTATAGGGAGGCAGGCTTTCCAAGGGACCTGGGTTTGGTACCAGGGTCCACCATTTGTTAACCATGTGTGTTTAGAAAAGTTAATTAATGTGCTTGAGCCTCTTTATTCCCATCTATGGAACAACATTAAATAATAGTTTCTACTCCTCAGTGTTGTCATAAGGTTTAAATTAGAGTGTATATTGAAGTACTTAACATGGGCCCTGGCACATAGTACTTGTTCAATAAAGGGAAGCTTTAAATGCTGCTGTTTTCTATGTGATCAAGGGACTCTGAGATTATACACATAGTAGGCTTCACTCAAAGAACTCTTCACTGAATACCTAGTGCATGCCCAGCAGGACCTGAACATACAATGGTGAGCAAAATCAGACATGGCACCTGCCCTCATGGACTTTAGTCTAGTAACTTTCAATAAATGTTGGGTGAGTGAGTGAGTGAGTGAGTGAGTGAGTGAGTGAGCAAAAGCAAGACTCCACTTTGGCTCAGAAATCAATAACTCTGAAAGGAGGCTTAATATATGGTGATGGGAGAAGATATGACTTTGGGTGGTGGGCACACAGAGCAATATATAGATCTCACGACATAGAAACCCACACCTGAAACCTGTATGTTCATATTAACCATTGTTACCCCAATACATTTAATAAAAAAAAGAAATCAATAACTTTAAGCTATTAAGGTGTTGGAAGTTGAGGCTGAAGGGGAGATGATTATTTTTCCAGACTCTGGGACTCAGTTGCTCACTAAAGGAATGAGAAGGGTGTTCAGATGGTATCAGGCACAGGAGAACATACAAAGGATGGAAGGTAGTGTTTTTAAGGAGAAAGAAGTATTTAGTTCATTTTGCAATTGGGGAAACCAAATTCACTAAGAACAAATTGAGCAAGTAACCCTTCACTAGTCGTGGACAAGAGTCTCCCCTGAGTCCTTTCTCCCCAATGTACTGCTTCCTGTTTTCTTGTCAAAACATGCATTAGGAAAGGGCTTAAGAATTAATCCACACTACTGTGGTGCAGAGCCAGTGTGAGCTGCCTGGGGACCAACATTGGGTCTGATTTATTCTTTGTTTTTTAATCCTCACCTGAGGATATTTTTTCCATTGCTTTTTCAGAAAGAGTGGATGGCGGGGGGGGGGGGGGGGATTGAGCCTGCAACCAAGGTATGTACCCTTGACCAGGAATTGAACACAGGACCCTTCAGTCCACAGGCCAACACTCTAATCACTGAGCCAAACGGGCTAGGGCAGGGTCTGACTTCTGAGTCAAGGCCCAGATCATGTGTGTCAGTGAATTTGTTCCAGTCCCATACCCAGCTCCAGCCTCAGTTTCTTAAGTAAGGTAGTGGCCAAAGCAGTTGTCAGTGTGAGTTATAGAGCCTTTGATATGACTTGAAGGAATGCCTACCTTGCCAGTTGGCTGTCCATGCATGAGGGTCAGTACCCTTTACTAGACAGATGTAAAGAAAAGAGGGTTGTGGCAATGGTGCCTTTGGGAGGCCTGGCAAGGCAGAGTTGGAGGTCAGAGGAACTGAGTTGTCAGGAAAATTTCCTGAGGAGTGTGCCTCCTGTTTCTTCAGATAGTTGCACTCTCACCAATGACCAGGTGGGCCCTTGGTGAGGTGAACGTGGATACCTTACTGACTTTTACTTTCTGTCTCTTCTTTCTGCCTTTGGCCAATGAAAGGGCAAATCACTTTGGGCTGCAAAGAACTGACTGGTTCCCCTACACACTGAAGGATCCCTTAGACTGCAGAGGTTTACCTGAGGGGAATGGGGAAGAGAGTGGGAGGGCTGGCCTTCACCAGGACCTTTGAGGGTTAATACAAGTTGGCGTTTGATGTTCTCCCCACCTTCCCAAGAGAGTTCCTGAGAGATGCTGCCTAATGGAAACCTGCCATTCCTCACCTCAGCTTTCCCTTTCCTCTCTGACACTTCCCCCTCCTTCAACGTCCACATCTCCCCAGGACCAGTTTAATTTGCCCAGTATTGAAATCATCTCAGGCAAAGCAGCCAAACTCCCCTCTTCACTAACAACTGGATTGAGGACTGAGGAAGTCTGGAGGCTTACTGGTTGCCATGGAGAGGAGTAGGCCCTGAGAGGATTAAGGAGCTGAGAGTTCGAGGTTTTTTTTTTGCTGGTTTCGATGAGTTTTGTTTGCTTTTCTTTCCCTACCCAGGTTCTCATCAATTCTCTTCCCACCTGCCCACAGTCTCTAACCACTTAAGCAGAAGGAGATTACTAGGAGCAAAATCAGCTCCTGATGTGGGCTATACTAAATACAGGTTGCCCTGCTGAGGATAATTAGCATGTACTTTGTAATGCAGACTCCTGGGAGGGCCAAGCTTGGAACATAAGATCTTACACCTTTGTGGTGTGGCACAGCATCTTGAGGCAGAGGGAGACTGATGGTAGAGGAGGGTTCACTGAAGTTCTCTGAAGACTCCATAGTTTTTCCTTTTTGGCAGTCAGGGAACTCCTGTCCTGTGTCTCCCACACCCCAAGGTCCTTTTTGACTGGAGTCCAGGCACCCAGTCCACAAACCTCCCTCCATCAGCTGCCTCTTATCCCACTGGTGACCAAGGTAGAGCATATTTGTGGAGAAAATGTGGGTTCTGGAAGGGCAGTGAAAGTATTATGTTATTATTATTATTTTATAAATAGTTTCCTTCAATTAAATCCATTGCTCTGAAAAGGGAGACAGCTGATTCAGGGATATTTTGTGGACTGGGTGCTTGGACTCCTGTCAAAAATGACTTTACTTCTTTCTTAATTGGCACCCTGGGGCTGAAGAGCCATAGGAAGGGAGAAGGGCATGGAAAGAAAACCTTGAGTGCACTGGCAAGGCCAGATCATGGCAAATGGTGATGTTTCAGCGGCTCCTATCTCCTCTTTCATTCTGTGGTAACTGCATAAAGCTAGTTTGATTGGATGAGCATCTCGGAGTGAAGGTGTCAAATGGTGTCCTTGTACCCCTTGTCCAATCTTTTTGTCCATTCTAGCCTGGGAATATAGATCCTGCTCCCTTTTTAACACTCCAAAATTCTCAGCTTCCAAGGTCTTTATTTATCCTCACTTAGGTGTTGCTTTGCGTATACTCTCAAGTCCTTGTATCCATGTTTTATTTTCCCACCTAGATGGCATGTTTTCTGAAGGCAGGTTCTATGTCACAAACCACTAAACTTCCTCTTCAGGGCTTTGGATCATAATAGTAGCTTGGTAAATAGATCTTGAATTACTGCTCAAGAACTGAGGGTCACAAGAAAGGTCCATGTGATGTAAAACAAGCATAATGTAGTGATAGTGAAAAAATTGGCTCTTTTATAGAAAAAATAAGATTAAATGATTATCTCATGCCATATACAAAATAAACTCTAGAAGTATTAAAGACAGACATAAAAGGCAAAACTATACAACTCAGTAAAAAATGTAGAAGACTATCTTTGCAGCACTGAGGTAGCAAGGTTTTCTTAAGGTGCAAAGAGCACAAATGATAAGGGCAAAAGTGGCTGGATTTTACTGAAGTCCATTAAAAGTAAGGATTTCTTTTCTACAGAGGACACAATGGGCAAATCAAAAGGAGAGGTAACAGGCTTGGAGAAAATATTTGTGCTATATATGAGCAAAAAAGATTAATATCCAGATGTCTGGCAAGAAAGAGACTGGAAATATGATGGAGAAAACAGCAAATGTACTGATAAGCAACTTACAGAAGGGGAAACTCAAATAAGCAAATCATAACCATCTGAAGAAATGTTCACCCATCAGACTAGTAAAACATTAAAATAAGAGTAATAACAAGTGTTGGTAACAATGCAGGGAGACAGGGATTCTCACACATCACTAGAAATTATGTAAATGGATACAGCCATTTTGGGGAGGAATTTGGAAGTATTTAGAAAATTTAAGTTAGTATACATCTATGACAGAACAAGTCCATTTCTGGGTATATATCCCCCAAGAACTGCTCTCACAGGTACACAAAATGGCTTGTATGGAAATGCTCATTTCAATATTGCACAAGAGAGGAATTGGAAACAATCTAAATGTCTATCTACAAGGGAATGAATAAAATGAAAATTATGCAAATCATGGAATACTATGCAGTAGTCAAAATGAACACACTAGATCCATAGACATCAACATAATTAGCTCTCTATAATTGTGATGCTGTATGAAACAATGAAACAGAAGAGTATGTACAGAATAATGTTATTTATGTACATCAATCACACAAGAGTGGGTATCCACCAGGAAAGGAGATGGGATTGGGAACTGTGTAAAAGAGGGAAAGAAATAAAAAAGATGAATAAAAAATAGAAATAAAATAAAAGAAAGGGTGTCATGCATAAACTAATGATAGTGTGACTCTAACAGAATTCCAATCAATGCTATTCTTTGCATCTGAGCCACAACCTCCTCATCCTCCTCAAAAAAGCAAAAACATAGAAAGGAAGAAATGGGAGAAGATAGTGCCCAAGATAGTTCCTGGAAACCAATACTTACTCAGCAAACATGAATTTCGTTTTTCCTGTTTCATCTTTTTTCTTCTTTGAGAAGATAGTGGTGGGAATGCAAAAATCCCAGAAGGCAAACACGTGGGCATTTGGATGTGTCCATGGTTGCCAATCAGCCCACCTGGAGGATATGCCCCTGCTGGAAGACACCAAAAGTAAAACTGGGACATGTGGTTAGAGACATGCAAGAGGCTTCAACATCCTGAATGCGTCTCATTGGGATGTGTGAGCTCCCTTTGCTTCTCATGTCCCCAGTCCCACATCTTTGTATTGAGAATTTGACCCAAGGACCCCAATCAGAAGAGCTGCCAGCCTCGTAGTCTTAGATCCAATGAGACTAGCTTCCTTGTTCGCTCAAGGGTATGGAGAAACTTTACCTTTTCTCCTGAATAAGCCAACACTACATCTGCCTAGAGACCCCCTGGATGCTCTGAGAAATGGGAGCCATAGCTCAGGAACCCAAGAACCAAGACACCAGACAGCTGGTTTAAGGAAACTGCCCTTCCTGTATAGGGACACAGAGAATGAACCCCAAGGCAGTGATACTATTGAAAAGACAGCCCACACACTGAGCTGAAGGCTCCTTAGCAGGAGGTGCCCAGAAAGCTTGCTTTTCACTTGCCTCAGCCTTGATTTCTGCTGGAGGCCAATCAGGTTAGCCTTGTAGTCTGATTCAACCTGAACAGGGCCAATTCTGGAGATAGTAGCCTTCATGGACCTGCTGCCAAAGAAGAGAAGTGAGAGAAGAGATGGGAAAAGACTTGCTCCCAAGGGCATGGTTTAGGAAGAGCAATCTGTGAGACCTGAGTCATGGCAATGAAGGCAGCCAAACAGGAATGCCTAAAGTCTCGTCTGGCTCTGACCTATTTTGTAGCTGAGGGATGACATTCCCTCACAGAAGTCCCAAGACAGAATCAGGCCAATGTTCTAAAAACCAGGTGAATGGTGTAGAATGGAAAGGAACAGACAAGTAGACATAGAGCATAAGGGAGAAGAGCAATTGTATATTATTTACTGGAAAGAACAATTATATATTATTTACTCTCCTCTTCTGAACGAAGCTCCTGCTTGCTGGGATTCTCCCTGGGCCAGTTTCAGAACTTGACATTGACCTTGGTTTTTGTGGTTGTAAAGGAGATGGAGGTCTGGTCCTACCAGGCCACAAAGCTGCTTGGCTGTCTGTCTGGGGGAAAAGGGATTCAGGCACGAGGTGAGCATTTGTGTTTATGCACATTTATCACCTTCCTTTTATTTTATCTTCAGCTCTACCATCTTCCCCACCCCCAAGCTGTGGGGCTCTCAGTCCTCCTGGCTCATTCCTCTACATCTGTTTTCTATCTGTCTGTCTCTTTGCTTCCAAGGTCAGGCAATTGGGATTTGCTGACTTATCAGTTTTTTTAAACTTTGCATTTAAAGGTTTTGCAGGCTGCCTGCCCAGGAACACAAATGGCATGGGGAGTGCCAGTCAGTTTTGAGTACTCTTTTGTCCAATGTCCTTGGGGGATGAGGGAGGGAGGAGAGACTGGGGCCAGGTGATAGGGGAACACTGATGGTCATAAGTTCCAAACCTCATTTTCTTAGCTTTTGTTATCATCTGCCCCTCCCTCTGCCTCCCTCTGAAGAGAGAGGCACTGAGGTTGGGGGGAGGGTTTAGAGGGAAAGGAAGATTTACTAAGAATATGGAATACTTACTATGTGCCTTTGAGGTTAGTACTATTATCATTCCCCAGTTTATAGTTAAGAAAACTGAAGCCCAAAGAAGATAGATAACTTCTTTAAGGTCTCATGGACAGTAATCTGTGAATCTGAGAGTCAAAACCATGTTTACCTGACTCCAGTTGTGGTGCCCTTAACCACTCAGTTGCCTTGTCAGGAGCACTAGGTTATGCTCCTGGCTGTGCCACCAATATATGTAGCTATTAAAACAAAAACCTCTTTGTGCTTTAGTTTCCCTTGGTACAAAATGGGAATAACTGTCCTTGTCCTGCTCAACTCCTGGGATTGCCATGAAGATCGCATGGGTTAGGTGAAATGAAAGAATAAAGAACCATTCTCCCATGGTGGGAAGATGAATAATAGAATGAACACTAGTCTGTGAGTCAGCCTGCCTGGGTTCCAAACATGGTTGTGACCTTTCCTGGTTCTGTGACCTTGGGTAAATGACTTCAGGTTTCTGGGCCTTGACTATAGAACAAATGAGGTGGCCTTGAAGGTCCCATCCACGTCTATGAGTCTGTGATCATTTCCCCTTTCTCAAGTCTTTGGCCACCTGCCTGCTATTAGAGTGAAATGGTCCTATTCAATCTTTTCCCTTCACTGTGTTCGCGTTGACTGGGTCTGAAATGGTTTAGAATGAATTCAGAGCCAGAATCCAGTCTCCATGCCTCCCACTGCCCCCTTTTCACCATCTACCACCACAGAATTGACCCCAGATATCACCTTCCCTGTCCCACCTCCTTATCATTAAAGGGAAGGGAGGCTGTGCCTTGACCCAATCTCCTTACAGCCTAGCATGGCCCTACTCACACTGTACCCCTCTGAAGAAAAATGAGTGACACTGGCTTCACTTGGTATCACTTGATGCTGCTATTGGGGATACAGGAAGGTCCTGGTTCCAGGCTTAAGCTGTGAAGCAGCTTACAGTAACAGAAATTTGACTGCCATTTGCAGTCCTAAAATGCTATTCCCCCAGTCATATCTTGACTTCATGAAGCATAATTTTATTGAGTATTTTTTATACACAAAATACCCAGAAACTAGGAAGGGAGCAATCAGGCTGGTGGGTGAAAAAAACGTATCTCCTAGCACATGCAGCACTTTGTGTATTCTACAAGAGCATTCAGAACTTTATCCCATCAGATTCTCAAAACTTCTAGGAGATACACAGGACAGTATCATCTTTATATTACAGATGAATAAAATGAGTCATGTAAGTATATATGAGACCATGTGCCTGTAGAAGTAGGAGAAGAGTAGGTGGCAACTGCAGAGATGTGTGATGATGTGAAGTAGACAAGTCCTAATGACAGGATGGTGAGCCATTAGGAGAGAAGCACTGTGAGAAGGCTTTGCTTGATGTTTAGCAAGCTTATTCTCAGGGAACTGAGTGTTCAGTCACCAGGGCTATACTTTTATAAAGATGTGTCAAAGCCTAGGGAACTGACAGAGCCTGAGTACTGTCCTCAGGTAGTCATCTGGTTGAGAAGATGGATGGGATCCTGCAGGGTAGAGTCAAAAGGAAATGAAGCTGCCTCTGGATATCTCTGTTGACTCTGCCTTAGGAAAGTTCTAGAATGAAGCCTTAGGATTTGATTGGGAGTCCAGGAGGCTAGCCACAAAGCTTTGTTCACAGTCTTGAACAAGCCAGTCCTGCAGAACAACCAGTGTCTTCTCAGCATCTGCCCTCATTAGGGTGCTCACTGAGCCCCAGGAGCTCTGCAAGTAGCCCAGCCCCCAGTACTCTGGCCTCTTTCAAAAGCAGAGCTGGAGGGCAAGTTTCCAATCTCCCTCACTAACAAGCAATCCCTTCTCTGGCAGCCTTGCTCTGCCCTACTGCTGGAATAATTGAGCACAGAAATATGTGGGTGTGAGTGTGTGCATCTCTGTGTGTGGGAGAGCAGTTGTATTGCCTGGGGAGGGGAAGTGATTCTCTCCCACCTTCCAGTTACATTACTAGCTGCCTCCTCCTCCATACATCTGATTTAGTTACCCTCTGTCCTTTCTTTTCCCGGTGCTCCCAGGGCTCCTAGGAAGGGCTCCCTGCTCTGTTACCTAAGGCCACACTGGCCCAGGGCCTTACTATGGCAAAACACTAGGATTTCCTCTGAAGTAGATGAAGGCCCCAGGCATAAGGAAACAGGCCCTGAGTGGAGAGGGCTAAGCCAAGAAGTAGAGGGCAGGGGAAGTGGCTCATCTACACATAGGCACATACCCAGGTTATGTGCATAGTAGCTAGGAGCATGGCATTTGGAGGCAGACTGTCTTGATTCAAACCTTGTTTTTTATCTTACTAGCTGTATAACCTTTCTGTGCCTCAATGGTCTTGCCTCTAAAATGAGATTAACAACAGTATCTTCCTTATAGGTGTATGTTATGAATTCAATACACTCTTGTCTATACATTAGTTAAAACAGTGCTGGACATACACTAAGCACCCAATAACCATGAGCTGTATTTATTATTTTTCCTTCCCCATCTTCCACCCACAGTCAAGGCAACATGAGGATCATAAACCATCCCTTGGCCAGCCATGCTCTTTCAAGGCTGGAGCTTGTCTGCCCTTTGGGAATGTGTTGTTTGCTCCACCAACATCCAATTGTTACTGATGTCATTTTAGTCTGTCTTCTAGGGGACAGGCAGGAAGATTTGTTCCCAACTCTCAAGCTGCCCTATTAGATGCCTGCCCTGATGAGTGGCCATGACAATTTTTCTCCAGTGATACTTGGCTCAGTCTCAGCCCAGGGTAATCAGCCCTGAAGCCTTGAAAGCCTCTAGAAGTGCTGCCTGGGTTAGCTCCAACATTGTCATTGCTTGAGGGCTCAAGGCCTAGTTGTCTACTTCACATATAGGAGAAAATTGTCTAGATTCTGGTGGTAGGTGCTCCTGAGCATCCTAGTCAAGAACAGCAGGAAATGCCAGAGGGAGCTGGGGAGGAGGTCCTGGCCTGAAGGGGCTGAGGGAAGGTCTTCCATGTTTCCAACAAGAGCATTACCCCCACTGACACCCATTAGTGCAACCCTCCATAGGGGTTTCCTTAAGAGGTTGATCAGCCAAAGGGAATAAGAAAGTCTCTAATCAATGAAAACTCCAGCACGGAAAGAAGGGGAAAAAACAGTTGAGAGATCCAGGCCAATTTTGAAGAAGCAGAGAATTAAAAATAGCTGAACTTTTTTCTTCTTTTTTTCTTTTGGTTGTGGGAGGGGATTGAAGAGGGCGCTGGAGCTAGACAGGATGCAAGAAACATTTGTTCTGCCAGTGAGTCACTGCCAGGAGTCTCTCACCACAGATCAAGGATCCCCTTGCCACCAGAATTGTCTTTGCAATGGGCACACCTCCCACCCCCCATCAGCCCTCTGCCCATAGCTGTTGCAACTTCCGGTCTTCCCAAGGCCTGGGCATGGGATTCAGTAGCATCATGTTGGCTAACACTTGAAGAATACACATTTGGTCCCTACACACTGATGTTAGCATTAGATGGGACACTAGAAGTGGAGGGCAGCAGCATAGCACTGGCCCATTCCAGCCATGAAGTCAGCTCAGAGGACTCCAGAGGAGGTTAGAGCTGAGGGCTTGAGTCTAGAAGAGGGACATTTTTCACTCCACCATGCCCTTTCAAGAGGCTTCAGTAGAGAACCATTTCATTTGTCAAGATGTCCTCAGTAGAGGATCATTTCACTTGGGGCTTTAGCATTTGTGTGGATTAGGATGAGGATGGAGCTCCTGAGGGTTACATAAAGGAAGGTGCTGTCAAGAAGACACTGGCTGGGAGGGAACTGGGAGGATAAAAATCCAGACAAGGTATTTGTCAAGTCCAGCCAGCCCTTAGGCTCTGGGAATGTGGGACAGAATTAAAGAAAGGAAACTACTATTTATTAGGTTTGTATGATTATGTGCCAGGCAGGGTACCAGGGCTTTCCTGTAATGATAATAGCTACTTTTTAATGAGTACCTACTATGTTCAGGCACTTTCTGTATGTTATCTCACTTAATATTCACAACTATTCTCTGAGTTTGGCATTATTATCTCCACTTTTAAGTTTGGCAACAGAAACTAAAACAGTTCAGTGACTTGCCCAAAGTTGCACAGCTGGTGCAGAACTGAGATTTGAATCTAGTTCTGACAGACTTTGAAGTTGGTACTCATACTACTTAGCCATTGCTCGTTGTAAACTCCTCAGAATCTTTGTCCCAGGAAATGTTCTAAGAAAAAAAAATTTCTTGATTATATTAATCAGGATAGGATAGGATAAATATTGTACCAAATAGCTTCCACCACTCAGTGAGTTACAATTATTATTATTATTTTATCCATGTCACAGTCCAGTGCTACTTAGAAAGAGTCAGGTGGGCTGGGCTGGTGAGCTCTGATCTACACAGTCTTCCAGGGACCCAAGCTTATTTCATAGGGTGGCTTAGCCACCTTTTTGTCCTTGAAGTCATTTATTGGATCCTCTGCATTCTGCTAATAGGTGAGGGAAAGAGAAGAGAATATAGAGGGTGCACACCCATTTTTAACTGCCTCAGCCTGGAGAGAACGCACATTACTTCTATTCACATTCTGAAGGTAAGAACTGATCATCTAATTGCAAGGGAGTCTGGGAAATGTAATTTGATGGTGGGCCCTGTAAGAAGAGTGAATGCATTCAGTGAGCATCTGTACAGTCTCCGCCACTCTGATCCCATACTCTGTAGTGCAATCCCCCAAAGTATCAGTTCTTCTGAGTACTAGCTTGTGACCTTGGATGGGTAACTTAACCTCTCTATGCCTCCATTTCTTCATGTATAGATTGAAAAGAACAGTAGCATTTACTTTATGTAATGAGGATTACATGAGGATTAATACATGTGAAGCATTTAGCATATAGCTTAGGACAGTGGTAAGTGCTTGATAAATGGCATCTAGCCACAAACTCTATTCCCTTCATCTTTTAGAGACGAGAATACACATTAGCATATTAGAAGTTTTGAGAAGTCTCAAAGTAGAAACACTTTTTATTTTTAACTTTGGTTAACCCAGCCTTTCCCAAACATATTTGCCCACAGAGCCCCTCCCTTTTTAAAAAAAAATATTTTTATTGTTGAGAGTATTACAGATGTCCTACATTTCTTCCCCTTTGCCTCCCTCCACAAGGCTCCATCCCATCCCAGGCCTTCACCTCACTATTGCCTGTGACCATGGGCTATCCATATAGTTATTTGGTTAATCTCTTCCTGCCCTACCCCACTTCCCTCTGAAATTTGTCAGTCTGTTCCATGCCTTCATGTCTATGGCCCTATTTTGTTTATGAGTTTATTTTGTTCTTTAGATTCCACATATAAACGAGATTATGTGACACTTGTCTTTCTCTGACTGGCTTATTTCACTTAGCATAATACTCTCCAGGTCCCTCCATGTTGTCTCAAAGGGTAAGAGATCCTTCTTTTTTATAGCTACATAGTATTCCATTATATAAATGTACCATAGCTTTTTTATCCATTCATCTATTGATGGGCACCTGGGCTTTTTTCAGATCTTAGTTACTGTAAATAATGCTGCTATGAACATAGAGGTACATATATTTTTTCTGATTGGTGTTTCAGGATTCTTAGGATATACTCCCAGAAGTGGGATTGCTGGGTCAAATGGCAATTGCATTTTTAATTTTTTGAGGAAACTCCATGCTGTTTTCCATAGAGTCTTCTCTTTTACATGACATCTTTCAATATCCAGTGGAACTGGAACCTTCTAAAATATGCTTTGGGGAACTCTCCTCTCCTTCCAATGAGAGACTCCAATAAAATGTATCAGTAACTGGAGATGTTTTCATTTGATGTTATGAATACTTTCTTTCCTATTCATTATTTCCTATTTGGAGGAGGGATGGAGGGTTGCTGTTTTTTTAAATGCCAGCCTGTGTCAGCTGACTGCTGGGGACAGGGAAAGAGTCATTGTGTTTTTGTTGGTGTTGGGGCTTTCTAAGAGGAGGAGTAGAAACTGGGCTGGTGCCTCTGGTGGCTGAGATAAACAAAAGGATGGAAGTCAAGGTGGACCAAGTCAGCTCTCCTCTCTAACTTTCCAGATCAAAGCTGGAAGTATCAAATCTCAAGAATACCATGGATTATTCCAATGATTCTATTTCCCTCTTAAACCTATGAGTAGAGATGGGAAAATGTTCTCTGATTATTTAATAAAGGCCAGCCATGAACAAGACACTACTAGGGTTTTGTGGGGAGAGGATATCTGGCCCTTAAAGCCTTTACATGTGGGCTATATACAGCGCACCCTCTGCCCCTGCCAGCCCCAGTGCTCTTGTGGGAAAGTCCTGTATATGGTCTTGGGAAGTTCATAGACAAGCATCTGAAATAGTTTGCCTCCTACCAGCCTTTTATCAAGACTCTAGACCCTCCTCCTTGGTACCATCTCTCTTGCTTCCTCTGTTGCCTGCTTGGCCCAGGGAAGGAGCCCCTCTCATCACACTTGAAAGCAAAGGTGGCTGCAAGCAGCTTTAGCTCTACCCGTACTGCTGTAAACTGCCACCTGCTCACCAAGCCACCTTAAATGCAAGCATAATCTAAATAAAGTACCCTTAAGCAGATGCAGCCTCTGGGCAAACTCCCCTTTTCCTTTAACACACATTTCAGATCACTGTTCCTAAACCCTTGCTGCATAAAAATATCTAGAACTTTGTTCCTTGTCTCCCTGCCTTTTGTCCCTCCTCCCCATCCCTTGAGACTTTCTTGACAGGTAATTATCTGAGAACAGACATACTTAGGTCAATGAATGTTCCCACTTCTTCATCAGAGGGCTCTCAGGGTTGTGTCTCTTGCCCACATCAGCCAGCACATTCACCCCCTCCCTCTAAGGGTGCTTCCTTTAGCATCTTAACACAAGGCACTACATGGGAAGGAGAGAAAAGGAGGCAGAGGAAGCAGGAGACAGTCTCATTAGAGGAGGCTAAGGTAAGTTCCTCAAGGCAAAAGCCATATATATACATTTTTAAAATCCTCACCTGAAGATATTTTTTCCATTTATTTTTTTTAGAGAGTGAGAAGGGAGAGAGAGAAAGAGAGAGAGAGAGAGAAACATCAATGTGAAAGAGAGAGACATCAATTGGTTGCATCCCACACGAGCCCCAACTGGGGCCAGGGATCAAACCTGCAACCAAGGTACATGCACTTGACTGGGAATCAAACTGCAACCTTTCAGTTTGTGGGCTGACACTCTAACCACTGAGTCAAACTGGTCGGAGCAGAAGCCATATTTTATACTCCTTCTGAACCCCCTCCTCTGCCCTGTGTGCCCAGCACAAGGTGGGCAGGAGGCTAACATCAGTAAGAATTGACTTCAAGGGGATTCTGGTCAAGATGGCTGCATAGGTAAATGCAGTATTTGCATTCTTCCATAACCACATCAAAGTTACAACTAAAACACAGAACAACCATCATTCAGAACCACCTGAAATCTGGCTGGACGGAAGTCCTACAAATAGAGAATTAAAGAAGAAGCCACACTGAGCCTGGTAGGAAGGGCAGAGGTGTGGAGCAGGCTGGTCTGATACCCACATGTGGTGTTTTTTTTTAAATCTAGAAGAATATCTCAGCTGTGGTGGTCTCCTATGAGGAGCAAGGGGGTCCCAGCCCCACACCAGACCCCTCAGCTCAGGGTTCCAGTGCTGGGAAGGGAAGTTCCTATAACTTCGGGATGAAAACCAGCTGGGATTGTGGCTGAGTGACACGGAGGGTTGCTGGAGTTCCAGGCACTTCTACTTAAAAGGCTGGTGCATAGACTTACTCGGACTCACTTTCTCTGAGCTCCAGCATTGGGGTAGCCACTTGAAAAGATCCAGGGACATATGGGGAGGAACTAAATTGTCTGGCATCAGGACAAGAACTGGGGTGCAGCTTTTTCCCCCAGACAAAAGTGCTGGCAGAAGTCTATGTTCCTTTGCTGAGACCTCCCTGCCACAGTGCCCACAAGCAGTCGCTATATCTGAGTCTCCATCAACCTGGCTCATACTGTTTGTCCTGCCCTGGTGATTCCTTAAGACCCCACCTCACCCAACTTGCAGCCCCACCCAAGCTGCTTGCTGTGACTTTTTCATATGAATGGCCTGTGGTAGCTCAGGTTTCAGACTCTCCTGAAATCTTTCCAACAAGCAGCAGCTGGCCTCAGTGTGCCCCATACCTTTCAATAAGGGGCCCCGGGCCTGGCACTAACATTGGTTCATAGCTTGCCTTGGTTCACAGCTTGGCCTCTCCTGGGCACCTCCAAGCCCAACACAAGTAGCCGCCATCTGCAGATTGCTCTGTAGCTCTTGCCAGGTGGCCCCAGGCCGGGCATAAGCATTATCTGACTTTGCACCTCCTGGGAGGACCCAGAGCCAGTGCACCTGGTGGCCAGCTTCAGACCACATGAGATTACAACCCTACCACATCCATGAGTGATATACTGAAGGGATGAACTCAGTGAGCACTAAAGTTCTACTGAAGCAAGTTCTGCTCCATAGGGTTTTCTCCCACACAGTTGCTCTTCTGCTGTAGTCACAGCTGGTCTTAACATCCAATTGGCCTGGGGGTCAGTCCCTCCTGTGATGCCAACAGCAATCAAGGCTTAACTGCAACAAGACATTGCACGCAGCCCAGAGAGGGGCACACCTAGAGTGCCCAGCTCAGGTGACTGAGGAGGCTGAGCCACTGGACCCTACAGGACACTTACAACACAAAGCCACTCTACCAATTCCAGGAGACATAGCCGTTCTACCTAATACATAGAAAAAAAACACAGGGAAACAGCCAAAATGTAGAGACAAAGAAACATTTCACAAATGAAAGAACAGAAGAAATCTCCAAAAAAAAAGAACTAAATGAAATGGAAGCAAGCAAACGACTAGATACAGAGTTCAAAACAATGGTTATAAGGATGCTCAAGGAATTTAATAAGAATTCCAAGGAAATTAGTGAGAACATCAACAACATAAAAAAGGACCAGTCAGAAATGAAGCATACTCTAACTGAATTGAAAAACAATTTACAGGGAATCAACAGCAGAGTAGATGAAGCAGAAGATCAAATCAGCAATTTGGAATATGAGGAAGCAAAAAACACCCAATCAGAAGAGCAAAAAGAAAAATGAATCTAAACTTATAAAGATAGTGTAAGGAGCCTCTGGCACAACTTCAAGAGGCCCAACATTCATATTATTGGGGTGCCAGGAGGGAAAGAAAGAGAGCAAGAAATTGAAAACCTATTTGAAAAAATAATTATAGAAAAGTTCCCCTACCTGAGGAAAGAAATAAACTTACAAGTCCAGGAAGCACAGAGAGTCCCAAACAAGAGGAACTCAAAGAGGCTCACACCAAGACACATCATAATAAAAATGTCAAAGGTTAAAGACAGAGAATCTTAAAAGCAGCAAGAGAAAAGCAGTTAGTTACCTACAAGGGAGCACCCATACGACTGTCAGCTGATTTCTCAACATAAAATTTGCAGGCCAGAAGGGAGTGGCAAGAAATATTCAAAGTGATGAGAACCTACAACCAAGATTACTCTATCCAGCAAAGCTATCACTTAGAACTGAAGGTCAGATAAAGAGGTTAATAGACAAGAAAAAGCTAAATGAGTTCATCACCACCAGACCAGTAGTATATTAAATGTTGAAGAGTCTTCTTTAAGAAGAAGAAGAAGGGGGAAAAAAAGGAGATAAAAAAAAATATGAACAATAAAATGGCAATAAATACATATCTATCAACAATTGAATCTAAAAATAAAAATAAATGAACAAAGAATCTAATGAACAAAATAAACTGATGACTAAAGTAGCACAAGAGACATGGAAACATGAAACAGACTGATGAATCTCAGGGAAGGGGGAAATGGGGGTGGGAAGAGCTTAACCAAAGAACTTATACACATATATGCATTAACTGTGGACACAATAGGGTGGTGAAGGCCTGGATTGGGGTGGGATCCAGGTGGAGGGGGACAATGGGGGGAAAAGAAGGGAAACATCTGTAATACTCTCAATAATAAAGATTAAAAAAAAGAATTCACTTCATTCTTGCTGGCTAACTGATGGCTCATTCTCTGCTGTCAGCACTAAATAGTTAGAAACTGCAGTTGGCAGCTCTGGCTCCTCCCTTCATGCTCCTTAAGAATCCCTGCATTGAGCTAGCAGCCTCACCAGGCCTCCTCAGCTCCTCATCCTGGACGGGGCCTACAGATATGGTCTGATGATTCTAGTAACTACATGCAGACTCCAAGACAAATCACAAGACACATCAACATACAGTAGTTTCCCTTAATTTGTGGGGAATATGCTCCAAGACACCCAGTGGATGACTGAAATTGTGGGTAGTAGTGAGATATACTGTTTTTTCCTATACGTACATACTTTTTTACTTAAAGAAAGCACTTTATGACTCCTCTTTGTCATATCTGAATTGTCAGCATTGCTACTCCTGTGCTTTGGGGACATTATTAAGTAAAACTAAGGGTTACTTGAACACAAGCAGTGCATGTGATACCTTGACAGTTGATCTGACAACCCAGACAGCTCATAAGTGACTAAGGGGCTGAGAGCATCTACAGCATGGAGATGCTGAACAAAGGATGATTCACATCCTGGGTGAGACAGAGTGGGTTGGTGTGAGATTTCATCATGTACTCAGAACAGTGTGCAAAAAAACTTATGAATTGTTTATTTCTGGAATTTTCCATTAAACATTTTGGACCTCGAGTAACTGAAACTATGGAAAGAGAAACTGCAGATAAAAGGGAATTACTGTATATTGCAACCAAACCACCTCCAAACTCACATACAAAAACACACACAGGCCCGGCCGGGCGTGGCTCAGCGGTTTAGAGTCGACCTAGGATCCAGGCAATCCGGGTTTGATTCCCGGTCAGGGCACATGCCTGGGTTGCGGGCTCGATCAATGACTCTCTCATCATCGATGTTTCTGTCTCTCTCTCTCCCTCTCCTTTCCTCTCTCTGAAATCAATAAAGATATGTTTAAAAAGAAACCCCACAACCACGCACACAATTTAATGAGCAATTGCAGTGTGCAAGGTTAATGAGCGAATAATCAAGGTAGGGATGGTACACCAGCATATCAACTAAGAGTAAGATGCAACGTATTGGAAAATAGAATTTCCTATAGAGAAATTGCCAGGAATCTAATAGAAACTTCCTGTAGGCACTCTTTTAAAAGCAGCATTACATACCCCAAAGAATAAGTCCTGGGTTCTTGTTAGACTTCTCTGCTTACTAGTTGGGTAGTCTCAGTTTCATTATTTGCAAAATGGTGATGATTATAATTTCTTCCTTGTGGGATAAAAGTGAAGTAATGTACACTATGAGGGATCAAGCACTTCAGGATTTTGACTTAAGTGATTTTGGAGAGGGTTTAAGGAAGTGGGGCTTTGTGCTGGATTGGCTATTGTCAGAAACCAGGAGTAATCCTATAATTGGGTATCTCAAATATCTAAAAACAGGAAAGATTAGAGCAAAGATAAAGATGTAATTAAAGGAACAGTAGTCACTCATATTAGGCAGAATAGAGGAAGTTTGGCCATTTCTATGGTTTAGATAATGTTCATGTTTTGTCTGTGTTCAAATCTTATTACAGTGATTTTTTCAGTCTGACACTCTCCCAGCTGAGCTATTTCAGCCCCCACAATGGTCCTTTTTGGTCTTGGTCCATTATGGCCAAAGAGTGGCCTTGTTTAATGTTATATTCTGTGAAACTGTTTAGTACCAGGCCAAGTTTTAGCTGTCAAGAATTGCTTGTTTCTTTCTTAGTGCCTCCTTTATGGCCAAGGGTAGACAAAGTCAGGCTGCAAGGCATTAATCAATGATGTCCAGATTTTCACCATTGCCAAGATTCTGCTAATTAGGAGGTTGTTTGGAGGATGTAGGCTATAGCAGGACTAGGGTTAGTCTATTTTGCTCATTATATTGCAGGATGTGTTGTTGAGTCCTCTGATGTAACAATGGTTGGGCAGTAACATTTGAAACACAAAACAGGATACTATAACACTAACAATTATCAGAAACAAAATGATGATTAGTCCAGGAAACAAGTGACTCCCCCCGCCCCCCAACTCTTTTACTTATCTTTTAGTATACAGGCATAGTAAGAAGTATTTGCTACAGCACAAATTCCCCTTGACTACTTGACAGGAAATAGGGAGTAATGTGATTGTAACAGCCCTGGTTATTGAATTTAGACTAGTTTGTCAGGCTTTCAGAATAGGAGTTATGTTATTTATGACTTTTTCTAGGGTCAGAAACAAGTTTTAGACCACCTTTGCCAGCTGTATTATTCCTAATTGTGGGAATCACAGCTAGGATAATATATGTATATGAACAGGCAATCAGTTATTCCCTCTGGGAGTTCTCCAAAGTGTCTTGTGTATGCCTCATTTTGGAGGTAATTGAGTAATTTTGGGTTAATTTAAAAATTATATCTAGAGAAACATGATCTTCTAGCAAAGTGGTAATTTTAAACATCTAAAAGTCCCCAAAATTATCCTGAGTATACAAGATAAGTTAGTGTGTGACACTGATGTGTGATGTCTACATATGAAGTAGTACACTAGTGAGGCACAGACTGTATTGGGAGCAAAATTGTCATTTGTGACAATAGTAGTGAGGCCATTTTGTGTTCTAAGTTAACAGTTTTTTGAGTCAAATTGAACAGTTCTTAAGAGCAGGCTAAAGTGTCTCTGAAGTTTCCATAAGCTATGAAAAATTCCCCAACAGAAGTAAAAAGAGGAAATGGGTTCAATCAGCATCTGTATAGTCTCTGCCACTCTGATCCCATACTCTGTAGTGCAATCCCCCAAAGTGTCAAGTTTGCTGAATACTAGCTTGTGACTTTGGAAAGGTTACTTAACCTCTCTGTGCCTCCATTTTTTCATGTATAGTTTGAAGAGAACAGTAGTATTTACCTTATGTAATGAGGATTACACGAGGATTAATACATGTGAAGCATGTAGCACATAGCCTAGGATAGTGGTAACATTTAATTCATAAAGCAAGTGTAGGCAATTTAGGAAGTTTTTTAACTATGAGAAATTTAAATCTGGTCTTGAACAAACCAAAATAGTGTGTTAAGACAATGAATCACACACAAATTCTTCTTTTATCTTGAAACCAAAGCCTCTTTTTTTTTTTACAGCTATAGTAATAAGGCTAGTATGTAAATATACTTTCAGTGCATATATAAATTAAAGCAGTTTAATAACTTAAAAAATTTTAGACAAATTTGACATTATCTTGAATAGATATTCCTAGAGTGTATACAAAATAACTAAACTATTTTTTGATAAGTTAATAGTTAAAATTTTATAAAAGAGAAAATGGAACAGGAAAAAATGAAATAAAGCCAGTTACAATCAAATATGTAATCATCACTGTAAAAGACTATTTATATTTCCTCTGCAAGGAGAAGGAAGGAAGTTAACATGCAGAAATACAAATTTTAAGCTATATACACACAAAAGAGAGTGGCATATAGCTGGTTTTGACATAACATGGACTCTTAACAACTTTATCAAGCTGTGTAATTAAAAAGCCAGCATTTATTAATCCCCCAAATATGGAGACCAAGAAAGTGATATTTCCTACATTTAACAAACTGATCTCTCTTTTGGACAATCTCATGAGGGTCTCTTTTGTTTTCTGTTCTTAAGTACTTCTCTTGTTCATGTGCAAAGCTCCCCAAAGGTGTCACTGCAATTTTATTTTATTTTTTATTTTTTGCTCTGATATGTTTTTTATTGATTTTTTTTTTAGTGAGAGAGAAGAATGGAGAGGGAGAGATAGAGAAAAACATCAATCGATTGCCTCCCGAACACACCCCAAACAGGGATCAAACCCGCAACTTGGGTTTGTACCTTGACTGGGAGTCGAACCTGTGACCATTTGGTGCACAGGATGATGCTCCAACCAAATGAGCCACATAAGCCTGTGCTGTACATGTTTTAATGTAAATGTGAACACATGGTATATCAAAATGGAAGTATCAATATTTTAAAATATTAACATCTAATTTTATTTTTATTTCATTTTAAAAATATTTTTATTGATTTCGGAGAGAGGGAGAGAGAGAGAGAGAGAAACATCAATGATGAGAAACTCATTGATCAGCTGCCTCCTGCATGCCCCCTGCTGGGGATGGGACCCAAAACCTGGGCATGTGCCCTGACGTGGAATCAAACCTCAATCTCCTGGATCATAGGTTGATGCTCAACAGCTGAGCCATACTGGCCAGGCAACATCTTCTGATTTTAAAAAGGAAGCACACATATTATAGAAAACTTGGAAAATGCTGAAATGTATAAAGGAAATTAAATCACCTAGAATTCTATTAGCCAAAATAATCATAGTTAATATTTTTATATATTCATAGTCTTTTTCTATTAATTTTCTTCTTTATATAGTTAAGCTCATAATGTACAAAGTTTTTAAGCATGGTTAACAAAGGTCTATGTGGATGATGACAAAAATGCCACTGCAGTTTTAAATTGTTCCTGCTGAACTGTTCTAGTTAGAGGGATAATCATAAAAGTTAGCATTATGGGTAGAAGACATAAAAGAAGCAGGTGTTTAACCTGAAATAGGTGCATTTTTAGACTGAGAAATCTCCATGAGAACTCAAAGGTCTGTAAAGATGATGATGGTGAACTTTCTGTTTACAAAGTTTGACTAAAGGCCAATTGCCACCAATTAAGGGCCAAGCAAAATCCCCTGATTCTGGGTAGATTAAATGAAAGAAAGCAAGTCTCAGAGGCAAAAGCAAGATTGAGAAGTCTTTATAAGGTTTTGAAATGATAACCTGAGATAAAGTTTGTCTGAAGGACACTGGTCTGAGGAGATTGTCTGAACTCAGTCCCCAGGGCCAGGTCAAGAACAAGTTTATTGAATCTATGCCATCCTCTCCCTATAGACTTTTCCTCCTATAAACAAATAACATTAAGGACACTAGGCAAGCAGACAGACTATAGGAACATGCTTCTTTGGAGTATTATTCACCAAAGAATAATACAAATCTGAACACATAACTAAAATTAGCGCAAGGGATCTCATTCCTAGAAAAGCAAAATAAATCTTAAGTGTAAGGGCTTCAGTGAAATATCAGAGCTCACTTCATCATGAACTTATCTCCCAGATATGGAAAAAATATCCTCAAGTTAAAAAAAGAGAGAAGGGGATCAGTCTTTTTAAAGAAAAATACTCTGATAAGCCAATTTTGGGAAGGAGAAGCTCTGGTTGAAAGAATTGGAAGATGTCACATATGTAGCTGAACTGTTCTTCATAAAAAATAAACATGAATCTGGGAAGGAAGAGAGAAGAAAAAGAGGAGATAGGAGAAGGGAGAGTGAAACAAGAGTGGATCCATGGCAGGAGGATGGAGTTTGCAGAGAAATTCCAGGTACTAATGTAGTCAAGAACTTTTAAATACAGAATGTCTAGCAATATAGTTTTTAATTGTTTGTGTTGCTATAGCATATGCCCTCTCCATCTACCCAAATCTTGATAAATTCTGTTACTTGCACAATTTCTTCATGTGAGTGGTTCTTATAGAAATCCAAGAAGAAAAGCAGCATTCCCAATCTGGTGTGGCAAAAAGTACAAAGAAGGTAGTGGCCATGGAAGATGAACTAGGTGGTGAATCAAAAGTTTATTAAGAGCCCCAATTCAGAACCAGAATTAGTCATGGAATTCTGAGCTCTCTTGGAATTTCCAGAAATCTTGAGGAAGACAATGGACTTCCCTGACAAGGGATGGCATTGGGGCTTGACCCAGTTTATCTGACTTTTTTTTGTTTTGTTTGTTTTTGGTAATCCTCATCCGAGGATATTTTTTACATTAATTTTTAGAGAGAGTGGAAGGGAGAAAGAGAGAAACATCAATGTCAGAGAGACACATTGATTGGTTGCCTCTTGCATGCACCTCAACTAGGGCTGGGGATCGAACCTGCAACAAGCCCTTGACTGGGAATCAAACCCATGACCTTTTAGTGAGTGGGCTGATGCTCTAACCATTGAGCAACACCGGCCAGTGCAGTTTATCTGACTTTGAAAGGACAGGCTGGTCCTCTGCTGACATTTGGCTTACATGTGCACATAGGGTGGGCCAAGCACAGGTAGGTGCTTAATGCTAGTTGTGTCTGAGTCTCCATTTGGTTAATGTCTCTAACATATCTTCCAGAAGAGGCTATAATGTCCTTCAGGAAGGGCTGTGTCCAGAAATCCTCTAATTTCTCAGTATTCCCCTCAAAGCCTGGCAAAGTGCTGGATGCAGGATAAGAAGAGAAGAGAGATGATAAACAGGGGGAAGGTCAGCCTCTTAAATATTAACAACAATCACCACTTATTGTGCTATGTGTAGACTGTGGTGTGGTATGAATCCAATCTGGCTTGCTACAAAGCCCAAACCCCTAAACTGTATTATGCAGCCTGCCTCAGGGTCCATGGCATCTTGCCTTGCCCCCAACTGATCCCTAGAGGTAGGTGTGGCTACCCAACTCCTCCCCTCCCAAGGCTCACAAGATGAGGGAATCGGTGGCCAAAATGCAGAGTAGAAGGTGTGTCCAGAGGGAACCATGATTTCTTGTTTGAGGTTGCCCTAGCAATTCTCCTGGCTCCCTCCCCAGAAACCAGTTTGGCTTGCCATGCAAGACTGCCCTTGTTTTTATGGTTGCTAGAATTAGCAAATAAAAATACAGGGCTTCCAGTTAAATTTGACTTTCTGATAAACAGTAAACATTTTTTTAGTATAAGTATATTTCAAGCAGTATTTGGGATATTCTTATCCTAAACAATTATTCATTGTTTATCTGAAATTCAAATTTAATTGAGCATGTGTATTTTATCTGGCAAGCCTATTTCAGAGTGAGGAATGGAGGGCTTTTAGAATTTCCCTGCTGTTTTCAGTAGCCCCTGAGGGAACTGCTTTAAGTGCAGTGCTTATGGCAGTGCTAGAGTGCTGATGTAGGCTGACAAACTTGTCCTGGTTTTCCTGGGACTTACCTAGCTTTAACACTGAAATTCCCACATTGTGGGAAACCTTGGCAAATTGGGGCGGTTGGTTACTTTAGTGAGGGGCATACCTAGAGGAGCTGGAGATGTTGGAAGACAACTACGTGCCTAAACTGCTAGGTAAGTCTCAGAGAGTCTCAATACTTATAAAAACATTTCCTTGGGGCCATTTTAAACATGGATAGGTTCTGCAGAAGTCTGGAAATCCTGGATCTGAAAAGTGTTGCTTCTATAGATCACTAAAGTTCAGTCTCTATTTGTTAAATGTAACATTTCTAAGTATACTCTATCACCTCACCTGGTTATTATTATTATCATTGTACCTTAGCATAGGCATTTTGCTGAACATGTTATGTTCATTATCTTGTGTAATCTTCTCAGTACCCCATGTGATCACTACTATATTATAACTTTTTTAGGAATGAAAAAATGGAGACTCAGAGAGGTTGAATTGCCTAAAGTCACATAGTTGGTATTTGGTAGCCCAGATATCTGACTTCAGAATTTATGTTCTTAATCACTATACTCCACTGCTCATAGAAAGCCCTGGTCATCTGGAAGGCCCACTTGGTATCCAGCTAAAATCCTTCATGCTGCAATTCTAATGACTTCCCTCTTCCTTAGTTATCAGCTGGCAGAGGATGACTACTCCCAGGAAACCCAGGACTAGCTACTCTTTCCAAACCCAGCTTTAACTGGGATAGCAAACTGTACCTCAGCATTCACCAGCCACTTCCATATCCCCCTTTTTGAGGAAATTTGAAAATAGCTGGGTAGCTCTTGCTTCAGAATGGAGAGCCCTACCTTGCTCTTTAGGCTTATAGCTTAGACTCACGGCAAAGTGGGGATTTCCTTCTTTTTCTGAAAGTTTCTGCTATGAGGAGGGAGCAAAGGCTAAGGGGAGCTGCTGCCACTCTACCCTTTGAAACCTTTTCAAAAACTGCTGGATTCAGCCTGTGGAAACAATTGCAGTGCTTCAGAAATGTTGAAGGATTTTCAAGGATAACCCAAGGAGCATGTTAAACCCTCTTTGGAGGGTCCTCGGGGGAATAGTTTCTTAGACTATGGTTTGGGACTAATTGTGCTTAAAAAAAGAACTCATTTTCCTCTGAGGGCCAGGGTGTCTACAGCCTAGGAAAGGGCAGGCCAGGATGGAGAAGTGCAATCTCTCTTCTGTGCTTTGGGGGCTGGGGGAGACAGCAGCTTGAGTGAGCCTGCCAACAGCCTCAGCTCCAGGGCCCAGCACGCCTCATGCCCTCCTGGCTATCACAGAGAAAATCCTATAGCAATGCAGCACCTAGGGGAAAAATAGTTGGAGGGTGGGGGCTCCGCATCCTACTGCCTTGTTTTACTCAGTGACAGGAGGAGTCCACGCTGGCAAGGAGAGCAACTGTCCAGGTCTCCTCCTGGGCTTGGCAAGGGTGGGGGAGAGATGACCTCAGCCAAGAGTCAGGTCTTAAGGCATTTGCTCTAAGCTCTGGCACCATGATCTGTGCTTACCTGGAGTTCACAGCTCTCAGCAAGGAGAATTTCTTCTCTAACTTGGCTGCTGGTACAGTTTCCCAAGGTAGGTACCCTCACCTCGAGTATTACAAAATTTGCTCCATAGGAGCCTAGCTTTGGGTTGAAGGGTCACCCACAGCCCACAGTGACTCCTTTTACCCAGTCAAGTAGCCAGAGCTGAAGGGCTTGGCATGGCTTCTCTGAAAGGGACAACAAACTTTGATGATGATGGTGATTTAGAAGGGGTAAAATTACATCTCTGAAAAGGCAGTCCTGGGCAATGGATTTGAAAGGAGGAGGCCTGGGCAGCTGCCTGAGCAAGTCCTTTTAGTGGCAGGCATAGCCCTTACTGCTTATGGGGTCAACAGAGAAGCAAGGAAGGAAGGCAGAGGGAGTGACCTCTTGGGATGGGGACATTTCTTGCTTTCAAGGGCTCATGAGTTCTCTTACCATGGGGAGCAGGGTAAGAGCAATTCCTCTTTCCCATCCATCCGTGCCTTGGGCGGGGGTCCTGGAAGTCCTCTCCTGTGGCTGTAGACAGCCCATGTTTTGAAATAGATCAGTGTTTCATAGACACAGGCAAAAGGAGGGGTGTGGGTAGTTTGAGTGATGTGTGGGGAGGAGTAGGGGCTGGCCAACCTGCCATGGTGAGGACTTCCCTCTCATGATTCACCTGCCGCAGTGAAGCAAACCTGAGGTGTCTGTGGACTGCTGTCTCTCAATATGCCTGATTTCAAATGTCTTTTTTTCCCCACAGAAAAAGTAAGAAATAGATATAATTACAAATTCCCACCATACTAAAGTGTATAGAATGAAAAGTCTCCCTCCCACTCCAAGATCCCAGTCCCCTTCCCCAGAAGCAATCACTCTTACCAGGCTGTATGCATCTTCCCAGAAAGATCAGAGATTTATTTTAGAAATGTTCTCTTTTTTTCCTTTTGGGTTAGTTTGAATCTTAACTCTAATGACTCCTTTTTTATGACCTCGAGTTTAACTATACACAAAGTAAAGAATATAGTATAATAAAATTCCATGTTCCCATCACCCATCCTAAAATTTTTCAATACTTGGCCAATGTTATTTCAACTAACCTTGTTACTATAATTTTCTGGTGAGGAAAAATCTCAGAAATCATGACATTTCATTTATAAATATTTCTCTATGCATCTATAACTGATAAAGAGTTTTTTAGAAATCATACTCACTATGCTATTACCATGCCTAACAATGATAACAAAGTCCTTAGTATCATCTGGTCTCCACTGACTGATTTTGAATCTCACTGATCCTACAAACAGCACGCAACTTGCCCTGCCTGGATTTCTAACATGCTTAGCCTGAGAAGCGCAGAGAGTTGGAAACTCAGGCCACAGTAGCCTGAAGCTTGTCCATCCTCCCCCTGGCTCTTCTGTCTCAGGGCAGAGGCTCTCTGTTCAAATATTCTTTTGGAGCAGTACAACTTTCCAAGCAACTTCCAAGCAATGCGAATCTGGAGAGAGGTATTCTCTAGAGGTGGCTCTGTTCCTTGACTGCTGGGTGGCACTGGGAAAGCTGCCTCTGTACCCAGTCAGGAAAATGGAATATATAACTTTGGTCCTAAGGAGTTAAGTGAGTATTTGACAGCCAAGAATTGTAGTCATATTTCTGCTCTGCTCAGAGATCGTATCAAACATGCATGGGCCACTGTGCCACAGCTAGCAGAATTTTCATGTTGGTGAAGGTGGGTTATGTGTACATCTGATTTCTTCACGTTGCTAATAGCTGTTTGGTGCTCTCCAGGTGTTTCTTTCATGAGCTTGTTAATCTGATTATTTTGCCTTACACTCTACCCTTCACTCTATCAGAAGCCATGGGCATCTCCCCATCCCAAATATACATTCAACTCATCACTTGCCCCTATCCATCCTTGCACTGCTCCCTGAATCTTCAGGAGAGGAAGAAGAGCAGCCTCCACTTCCACCGCCCATGACCTTAGCATTCAGTTTTCTGGGCCAGAAAGACTTGGTCAAGCCAATTGGCATGAAGTTGGGTGTGGAAAGTTCTATTGACAAGTATATAGGGGATAATATATTGCTTGCTTGCCAGCTAGTCAGCCCTCAGTGCCCAGGTTAGAAAAGCAGTTAGATGAAACCACTTGCCTTCCTAAATTTGTTCTGAGAGGACATTATGTTGTGGAGGAGAAGCAAAGCCTCAGCTCCAGAAGTCCAAATGCTAGCAGGTGACCCCTGGCTTTCACTGGTACCATGTCTTCTCCGATCCCCTTTATTATTTTCTATGTGGACATAGAGAAGTGGACCACCAAACTGGGCACTTGAGCCCTTATTTAGTTTTCTAGGAGAAATTCATTGGAATTCCCTGAGTTTCAGAATTCAGTCTATATAATGGAGCAAAGAGCATACTTGCCCAGTGGCCTTTAAGAATCAGGTACTATGTTCTTTAGATTCCACGTATAAGCGAGATCATGTGATATTTGTCTTTCGCTGCCTGGCTTATTTCACTTAGCATAATATTCTCCAGGTCCATCCATACTGTCCCAAAGGGTAAGAGATTCTTCTTCTTTACAGCTGTGTAGTATTCCATGGTATAAATGTCCCACAGCTTTTTTATCCACTCATCTACTGATGGGCACTTGGGCTGTTTCCAGATTTTAGCTATTGTAAACTGTGCTGCTAATATAAAGAACTTAATAAACTGATGAACAGAATAGATTCAATGACATGGAAGCATAGCTGAGACTGATGAATGTCAGAGGGATGGAGGAGGGCGGGTGGGTGGAGGGGGAGAGAGTAACCAAAGAATTTATGTGCATATATACACAACCCAAGGACATGGACAATGGTGGGGAAAGGGATTGGGGAGGGGGAAGGAACGAGGTGGAATGGGTCATTGAGGAGAAAAAGGGATATCTGTAATATTTTAAACAATAATAAAATTAAAAAAAAAAAAAGAATCAGGTACTATGGGATCACAGAACAGAGAGTGGAGGTAATATCCAAGTGTTTGGGAGTTATTTGCAAGAAGCTGCACAACCAAAGCAAGTTATGATCAAGGGGGGCCAGATCCTCTGAGTTACCTTCAGCATTGCATGAAGCAAGCTCTTTACTGGTTTCATACAATCCTGCATTGTTTCCACAGGCACAAAGTGCAGGCAGCAGGCTGCCACCAAGAAAGCTGGCAGTGCCCTCTTGAGGAATCCCTGGGCACTGCCAGGGTTCCAGCAAGGGCACTCAGCAGAACCACTGGAAGCAGAATCACAGAAATAGGTGGGGTGGGTGGATTAAAAAACCCCAAAACCTTGGAGGCCTGGAAAGAAACCTTATGAGGGCTGTGGGAAAGGATTAGGAGAGAGGTGGTTAGTGGATGCTGAGACAGAGTGTTAGGACTACAGAGTGACTGCAATACACTGGATTCTGGGGAGCTGGGAATCTTAAGGCATTGGGGACAGTGAGCAATAGAGATGGAGGAAAGGAGAAGAGAAATGTGTGTTAGGTAAACATGGTTGAAAATTTGGTATCTTTGGGTTTATTGGGAACACATCTTTTCTTCTGAGTAGTCCCCAGAGCTGCTACTGAGAATCCAGGGACAGATTTATGAGAAGGCTGAGCCTGAGCAATCTCCCTTGCACACAGGGCTCTCATCTATCTGAGCTGTGAAAAACCATCTCCGTCATCCCTCAGTTCCTTCTGTCATCTGAAGAGCTGAGGGAACAAATTTTTGTTCTTGGTTCTCCCTCTCCTTCAGGGCCATTCTGACAAGAACCTTCCAGAAATTAATTTTTGGCACAATCCTACAATTCAGCTTCCTCAGCAGGTAGAGTGTATGGCTGGAAAGCAGGGCTGGTGAGGTCAGGTGTCCTGAGACCCTTTACCCTCAGTCATATGGCTTTTGTCTTATCTGCTCTGGAAAGCTACTTCTATACTATTCTGCAATAGGGGCAGCATTAACAGGGATCCTTTCTCCTTGGGGCTGATATAAAAGCAAAAAGGATCTAGGGTTCTAGGATTCTGAACAAGCCTCAGACACTGCAGGATACAGGACCCCGGTGGACACACAAGGTCATCTGTAGAAGACTTATCCTTTTTCTAACAGCAGAGCCCAAACCAGAAACAAGTTCAAGGTCACAGCTCAAAGAGAAAACTATAAGACACCGTCTTGCTTCTCTCCCTCCACAGAAAGAGTCTAGGCTCTGCTCAGTACCTCCTTTCTCTCCTCTACGATGCCTAGGCAAATCCATAGGAAAAATTCTGGGGGCCCATACCTTCTTTCCCTGAATCCTTCCAACGGGTACCCCTCCAGTTATATGTCAACCAGTTTCCTTACAGGCCACCCATGGGAGGATGTGGGCCTCAAGTTCAAGAGATCTATGCCTTTCTGAGGCTCCTGAAAGGATAAAGAACAATAACAAAGAGCCTAGTTAGACACTGGTTAAGATTCACCTCTTTTAGAAAACCTTCTCAGGCTAATCTCTCTTGGCACTCAAATATCTTCATAGTCTTTAGGAACAACTATTATTGGTAAGGCAGGTTTCATATATTAGTCCAAAATTTTTGCTGCTTAATCACTTTTTCTTAGTATTTCATTCTCTGAGGCAAGCACGAGATTTCCTTTGCCCTTCTCTCCACCCTCACTGGCACTCACTGATTCAACCCAACCCACACCCTCCCTGCCTTTCATCACCCTAGCCTCAGTTCTCTGATGATACTACATTCTCAGGATGGGATACTGACTACCTGATTCTCAGATCATGTTCCTGACTTTTCTCAAAGTCATTTATCCTCCTTAGAAATCACCCATATTCCTAACTCTGACCTTTTCTTTAGTCTATTTGGTGAACCTGCATAGGTCTTGCCCTCTCTCTGGGCCTCTTATCTTCTCAATAAAATTTTACAATGCTAGCCTCACCCTGCTTGGTCACAATCTGTTTGTGGAATCAACAGCTTGTATTTTGTCCTCATTTAGCTGGAGGATTTGGACGATGTTATTTTAAAAGACAAATTTTTCTTCTCTGTTGTGTTTCTGAAGCTGAGTAGGGGGGAGGGTACTTACTTGCCAAGGAGTGGGGAGAAGAGAAACGTAGACAGGGCCAAGGGCAGCTATGAGTGAGGGTTGCAGTTGGGGCCAGAGTCGGAAGGACTCTAGAAGATCTCATCTAGGTTTTTACCTTTAACCCCTCGCCAAAGCTACCACTTCCGTGGCTTCTGACACTTGTGCTGCCACATCCTACAGCAAATAGATACAAGTATCAGTTAGAGGATTCCATGACCTCTTTTTTTCTTTTTAAAAAAATTTTCAGCCCCAAACCACATTTCCAAATGTCTCTGCAGCAAAGTGAAATTCCACATAGGGAAGTCTTAGGAAAAAAAAGAAAAAAAAAAAAAAGAAAAAAATTGGCAGTGAAAGGCAGAAAAGAGAAGATGGAGCCCTTAGTAAAGGGAGTATTCTTGAGGAGGTGGAGACAAGGGGAGGAGAAGGGGAGGAGGAGATGGGGAGGAAAGTGGGCCTGTCCCTTTAAGGGGGTTGGCTGTCAATCAGAAAGCCCTTTTCATTGCTGGAGAAGAGGACAAAGATACTCAGAGAGAAAAAGTAAAGGAACGAAGAAGGAGACTGGAGAGACCAGGATCCTTCTAGCTGAACATAGCCGCAAAGCAGACTAGCCAGCCAGCTACAGTTGGAGTCAGAGTCCCAAAGACATGGGTGAGTTTCAAAAACTTTAGCATGGAAGATTTAAGCAGGTACAGGAATGTACAATAGTATTTCTGACTTTGGGGTTTGGGAGTTTTCAATAGTTTAAATGAGTTGTGTTTTGGCACTTGTTTTTTTGTTTTTTTGTTGTTGTTGTTTTAAATTCCTTAGCACTCAATTAGATTAACTCTGTCTCTGCTGTATTGAGATTGATGCTTTATTCTCAAAAAATTTCAGCAGCATGTGGAGAGTCCCACAAGTCCTTGGAGAGAGTGCCCAGTGGGCTGGATATGGTCATGTGTCCTCCTCTCCCCTCACTTCCTTCTACCTTTTCTTTTCCCCTGGTTCCCAGGCTCTGGTTATGGCCAGATCAGCTGACATCCCTGGTTCTGCTGGAGGCAACTGATAGTTGGGTACCTGTCAGATGTACAAAATAACCCCTTGCTTGATACAAAATTTGAGCCCTGTTTAGCTATAATTGGAAATTGGAGAATGAAGCAAGATGTATTCAGGCTTGACCATGGCCAAGGAGGCCAATCTTAAGTTCAGAAAATGAAAATAAAGTCTACAATGACTTTACCATGGGGAATGGATATGAGTAGGTGTGTGTGTGTGTGTGTGTGTGTGTGTGTGTGTACGTGTGCATGCATGCACACATGTGTGGATGGCCATTCCTAGCAAATATCACAGACTTAGACTTCCTGAGGACATAGTCCAAACTCTAAATCCCTGCTATGACAAGGAGGCTGCTGGGACTTTGGGAGTCTGGTTGACTTGGTTGAGTACTGAGGGCTTCTCCATGTTCTATGAACAAAGAGAAAAACTATGAGGTCTGGTCTGTGGTAGTGTCTACTCAGAGCAAGGTGTGCAGAGCACAAGGATCTTTGTCCACACAGGATGTCACAGAGACATGTAGACATTGTTTATGAGTGGCAAAACAAGAGTAGCAGCTTGAATGCATCCTAAATAAAATGAGAATCGATTGCCTTATGTATTCATCATCAAACATAGTATCAAGAAGACTCCAGCCACATCTAGGAAGATAGGTTTTCAACTCTATTAAGCTGGTGTCAGCTTTTAGGTTGTTTTATCCTGAAACATCAAAACAGATCTTTTCAGCACGTATTCAGGTAGGATAATTAAGAAGGCAGAACACTGAATTAGAAGTCAATACAACCAAGTTTAAACCCCAGATCTGCCACATATAAACTTCATGACCTTGGGTAGGTCATTGTGAATTATCACTTTTCTTTCTGGAAAATGGGCATCACAATAACTGTTTTGTCTGCTTTCAAGGTTGTGAAAATCAAGTAATAATGATGTGAAAGTCCTTTGAAAGTGGCCAAGCTGTATACTCATTGTAAATCATGATAATAACAATTATTGTAAAATAGTTCATGTACAGGCTGACTCTCATTTTTTCCCCAAAGTGGTTGGGTTTTCTTTGTCTGCACTTTGTGCACTTGGTTAAGAATCATTTGATCAATTGAGTGTGGCCAGGTGAGAGGTGAATGTTGGAGAAACTCAATTCCTGCCCAAGGTAACATCAAAAAACCTACCTGATGTCAGGGCAGCTGTTTGGGTAGGTTGTGATTTAAAAATAGAGAGGGAGTAAAGAAGGGTGCTGAATATTACTTCCTCAGGGTATGAAAGTGTACGGGCATTTAACAATTGTAGTAGACAAATTATATCATGAAATCTGTGGTTGGAAGGAACTTTAGAAGCTGTCTGAGCCAAATCTTAATGCAGTAGTCCCTTTTACAACAGCCAATTAAACATTCCTACAGCCTCTTCTTATTCACCTCCAGGAACATGGAGCTAACTACCTCAACCATATAGAATCCTGTAGGATTGGACACAAAGAGGAACACTGAATTCAGTAGCATCTACACAAAAGGTTTATGGGGGAAATAATAATTCTTTAAACCTTGTCCTGACTTGGGAGGAGAGTGTTCCAAATGAGTCTTTGGGATAACAATGGAACCAGAAAAGAGCCAAAGAGCAGTAGCTGATTATTCTCTGCTCAGTAACACAATGCCATTACTGAACAGCAAAACATTGGCTCCTGTAAGCCAGTGGTTGTTATCCTGGTAACCAGACTGTGATGCTTCCTTCCAAAGGTGGCTGTTTGCTGAGCAGTATAGTTTTGGCTGGCTCAGAGTAAGTGGGTGTAGCCCAAGCAAAAAGTGTGGAGGCAGAGCAGGGGTCCAGTTATACAAAATGCCTGAAGACTAACTGAATCTCACCCTGACACCAAGAATGTTGCAAGAATGCCAGAAGCTAAAAAGAAACCAGAGGAGCTCTTAGAGCCAAGCAGAAATCTGTTCTGCTTTGAGGGGCTTTCATCCTGGCTCTGCACTAGGAAAGCCAGTTTACACAACAGCCTGACAACTAGAACTATTCTCTCAAAGCTATCTAAGTAGTAACAAGGCCCAAGAAACCCCTGGGAGATGGGTGGGTGGGGGGAAATATAATCTTCAAACCCATCAAGGCAGAACCCCAGTGGCATATTTTTTCTCTTGTTGCTTTTTTGTGTATTATCCTGAAGCCCAGAAAACCATCATCAGGGTATAGTTTAGTCTTGAAAGAAAGCAAGAGTAGAAAGGCCCTCCTTGCCCACAGAAATTTAGATCCAGGGAAGATCTAGTCAGGGCAGTGAAATGATCAGGAAGGGTCACCGCAGCCATGGCAGGCAAACAGAGCAGCTTTTCCTTCCTTTACCACTGTCAGGGCCTACCCAGTGCCAAACTTACATCAAAAGTTCAGCAAGTACTGATGGATTAATTCCTCTTTGGCTATTTTTAAATGGTCCTAAGGGTGCTCTCTCGGCTCTGTGCTGGCCTCTAAGCTCTCTGCCAGGCTGGACTCTGAAAAAGAGTCAGAGAGATTCCAAGAAAGACAACAAAGTTCCCCAGATCAGCTTTACCATGCAATGAAGAAGAGAGGAGAAATTGGTAGGAGACTGACCTAAGGAATAAGGTATGGAAACTGTTGTCTCTTAGCTTAGTGTCAGTTGCTTCTTTTACCTTCCCATATGTGGTCAAGGTGAAGACAGTGTGTGATGGATAAAGTTTAACAATAAAGCTTCAATGTTTGGGCATAAATTGGTTGTGTGTGTGTGTGTGTGTTGAGAAGGATCAGGGAGTATAGGAAAGAAGGTGGTCCAGATGCTGTTGCCATGGTAATAATAATACCCATTCAAAGAGGAGGCTGAGATCCCTTTTGATTTAACTCCGTCCACATGACTTGTCTATCCAGCAGGCTTGGATTTTCATGCTCCAGTGACTGTAGGGCCCCTTTCCAGCCTTTGAATGTGGTATAAATACTGATTTCATCTAAGAAAGACAAGATTATAGGCAGGGCTTTGTCCGACCATGATAAGGCCAGAAGCAAAAGTCTTTGTCGCTGGTACCTCCTGATGATTGTTGTTTTACTCCTAGAACCCACCCACTGATCCCCATCCATCCCCCGTACCAGTCACGGCTGCTCTAGTATCTTGGCCCTGTCAACTGCTTATAGGCCCTGATCAAGGAGGCCTCTGTTCACAGGGTGAGGTTAAGGGGTGGGTTCTGGGAGGAGGGTAAGTGCAGATTAGAGACCTAGGGAGATAGGGCCAGTTTTTTACTCAATGAGTCTGCCTGTTGTTTAGCTCAGTTGTATAGGGTTCTATCTCTCCCTTTGTCAGCTGGATTCAAGGGACAGGCTGGGAATTGTGCAAGGCACAATTGGTCTCTTTCTACCATCCCTTTCTGAGGCCCTTCCTCTCCTCCCTTTGATGAGCTCCCAGATTCACACTGAATTACCATCATGGAGCTGGTCCTTGAGGCATGCCCAGGGTCATGGGAAAGGAGGGAGGGCTTGGGAGCTCTTGGTTCCTGCTTAAAAAGACAGCATCAGGGTCAACAGTCTCTTGGATGGACATGGACCTGAATAAGAGTCACAACAGTCCTGTCAATCTTTGTTAGACTCTTGTGAAAAGCATTGGTGAGAAGGGCTTGAAGTTCTATCACAGATTGATTAGACTAGTTTTGGGAGTTTGCAGATAAATCTAGCCAACACTGAATATTTCCCCTTTGCTTATATTTTGTCCACAGGACTTGGTTCTATACATTTTAATACAAGATGATAAGGTAGCTTTAGTCTTTGATTCAGACATAAGTTTGTTTTCTCCAAGACTGAAAGGTCTTTGAAGAAAGGGACTGGGCCTTATATTTCCCTTTTGTTTCTCATAGGATGTAGGTTACTGCTAATGTGCTTAATAACTGTACCGAATCTACATAAACATAAATGAAAGAAAAACACTGGGAGTGTCATTATTTTTCTCTATGACCTCTGGTCAAAGTTAGTTGGTTTAATCCAACTGAGTTGCATTGGGTAATATTATTACTATATAATTTTTTAATGCCAACTCTACTATATTGCAGACTGTACTTAGCCTGGAAAATGTGAGACTGTCTCTTGAGAGAGACAAGGAACTTCTCCAGAATCCCTCACAGCCTTCCTGAATCACACCAATACACTTGCAACCATGAAGGGTTCTGAAATGGAGAGCCTGTGGCTTAAGGCTCTTGTCCTCACATTCCCATGGACACTTCTTGGGCTGTGAAAAATGAAAGTGTACCTAATGGACCCTACTCAGAATATTTTGATGGTTAGCTACTTTGATGAAGACACAATATCTTGTATGTTCTGAGTTTTTCCCAGTTGGAACCCAAAATTTGATTTTTTTTACTTGGACAGACTGACAGATTCTTCACTTCTGATGAACTTAAATGCCCCCAGAACAAACATTTCACTTCAATTGTGAAGAGATGGGCATCTGATGCTTATGCCAATATTGTTGAATTGTTTATAGCTAAACAGTGATAGATTTATCTCAGGCCATTTATTTCCGACTCCACACTAAAGACTCATTAAAACCTATGTCCTTCTTGTCCTTTGCTTTGAGTGGCAGTAGAGCAGAAAAGAACTTGTTATTTGAGCTCTAAGAAAATAGATGAAAAATGGATGTGAAGAGTATCAGTTGGTGACTCAGAGTTGCTCCCAAGGTTTAGCCCTCTATCACCCAGTAAGAACAATACAAAAGACACTCTCTGGCTATGTGGATGATGATCAAGGGATCAGATACACTAAAGATGATTTTCCCTCATCTTTACAACCCTGGAGTGGGTATCAGCTAAAACTTAGAGTGGAATTCTCTGGTTAGTAAGAGTTCAAGTTCCTCCATCCCTGATCACACCTGCACCACCATTTAGCCCTTCCCAGGGTGAAAAAGCTGGGATGAGTGAGTGGGCACAGGATAGTCACTAGCTAGGGTGGATGGCTCTCCTTACTCTAAACAAACAGCTCTGCTATTGTTCTCTGGGCATGACCCCCTCCCCACCCCCAGGCCTGTGGGCCCCTGCAGAATGCCAATGAGGATCCTGAGATCTCTGGGAAAAACAAGGCTTCTTTGTCTGGGGGAGCTATGGAGGGCTCTGTCCAAGCCCTGACCCTGTGCTAGGGAGAGAGGGAACAGTGGGGTCACTGACCTTCCCCTCCCCCCACCTCCAGGCTTCAGAGACCTTCTTTACTAGAAGAGTCTAAGAGTTTGGGGGTGGGGAAGAGTTGGATAGACAGGGAAAGAAAATGGCAGCACTGTTTATTTCCAAGCTCCTTTTCTTGACTTACAAGATATATCTAGTATCTTAACCTGTTGTGAAATTTCTGGAATGTTTCCTAAGAATAATGATCAATTTCAAATGCTGTGTTTTTCTCTCTGGTATACACATACATGTGTGTGCACATTGCATGTATGCATGTGTGTGCACATGTGCACACACACATACATACACACACCATGGGCTCGCTTTGATGAGACACTCTTACCGAGCACAATTGCAAAGTTTATGCTAAGTAAATTCTGCCTTGACTTATGGCATCACAGTTACAGATTGCTTCCAATAGAGGCTAAGTTTTCTGACAACAGTACTTCAGTTCTTGAAGAAGAAATTCAGTACTGCTGCAAATGCTAACTACTTACTTTGCTTGATTTGGGCTTCCAAGTCTAATCTCTGGTGTGATATGCAAGAATTTTTGAGGAAGAGGCTCTTTGAGGACCAAGGAAGGGCTGCCATTTTAGGGGATGGTGGGTATAGGACTCACTCATTCTGTGGCTCTGAGAAGAGAGACAAATGTGTCTACCTCAACTTTCCCATGATAGAGGTAATTTGGTCCTTCAGAACCTGTTCACATTGATGCAATTCTACCATGCAAATCAACAGATGGTCAAGCACTCAAGACTAAAAAGAAACTGTACCAGTATTAAGAGGGTCAGACAAAGGACTCCTCTAGTCCCTGGTACCCTGGTATAGACAAGTGAATTTTGTATAAAAATCCAAATCTAAAAATTAATACAGTTTATTTTCTTTTTATGAGAAGTCCCAACATGCTTTTCCAAAATAGCAGTTTTCCAGCACACTTGCTGATTATTTGTGTATGTATATATGTACAAATCATATATACATATAATATACAAAATTACAAAATAATTCAAATATATCTATATATTATATGATATATGAATAGATATATAAATTCTGTGTGTGTATTTGTATATCTATATATGCATACATATAAAGGATTCTTTTCTGAAGAGATTAACATTTTTATTTCTCCTACCTTTTGGGGATCAGGCCAAGGGGCCAAAGAGAGCCATCCTTTTCCCTTCTAGTCAATCATCTACTTGAAATTTGTTGAGTTTGACTCATGTGACACCTTAGAGCATGGGCCTAGTACTTGGGGCACAGCTGCTCTTGGAGCCTGTGGCTTCCTGTGTGCCTTTTCTGTTTCTCAGTAGGTCTGGGGATCCCAGGGACTGTTAGCACTTTAAGATACCTGTGTTTCTAAGCCCCAGTGTGTTTTTGTCATGCCAGAAACATAGTTCATGCTTTGCTGTCTTTGTATAAAGTCTCTTTGTAGCTATTTTGACAGAAGTGCAGTGTAAGACTGAGGATGGGGACATTGACTAAGCTGCAGTATAAGGTGACAAATCAGCCACGCAAAATGTTCAAAAATCATTTAGCATTTTTATTACTGGGAATAACAATAGTAATTCTTTCATTACCATCTCCTGTCCTCTGCTAGTTCCCTCCATCCCTTTGGACTGCTCTCCACATATCTAGACTAAGAAGAATCAAGCATTCCACGCAGCACATTCACACAATGCTCAGGAATATCCAGAAGCATGCAATTTCCAAAGTTCCCCCCACCTGGAATGCTCTTCAAAGCCCAAATCTTACCTGACAAGACTGATATATCTGGACTGCACTCATCCCTTCCTGGAACTCTAAGTACATTAACCCTTTGTAACCCTTGACTGCCTGGAATTATTAGTTGAAAATATTAGGTCTACCTAACTCCTTCTTCCTCAGTAAACAAGATTCCCATACAGCTGAAACTATTGTTTATGTCTTCACATCTCACATAATACCTAGCACAATGCTAGGCACATAGTGGGTACTCCATAAGAGTCGATGAATGACTAAAACAAACAAATCAGAATGATAAGACAGGAGAGAATGATTGCATAATCTCGCTGGCTTGCTACTTGAATGATTGATTATTAACATCCCTCCTCCACAAAATTCTGGGAATTAAAGGTAAGGATTTATTTTCAAGAATAGAATAAAATATGGTTCTGGGGTCAATCTCACATTCCAGAAGCCTAAGGCTCTAGACTCTCCTGTTTTGAGGCCCTGGAGTGACACTCCATCCATGTATGTGAGTGCAGGGTCTGACTGGTATGGCAGAGAGGTATGAGTGGCATGACCTTCCTATTGTATACATTCCTGATTGTTTCCTGTCCTTCTTCACCAGGTTTGTTAGAGTGCTGTGCAAGATGTCTTGTAGGGGCGCCCTTTGCCTCCCTGGTGGCCACTGGATTGTGTTTCTTTGGGGTGGCACTGTTCTGTGGCTGTGGACATGAAGCCCTCACTGGTACAGAAAAACTAATTGAGACCTATTTCTCCAAAAACTACCAGGACTATGAGTATCTCATCAATGTGTAAGTACCTGTCATCCCACACAAACTCCTATCTTTCTCTCTCTCTTCATCTTGGAGAAACAGAACTCATACTTAGTGACAAGTAGTGGATTCATGTGGCACTGGAAAGAATTCCTGAGTCTTTCTTCTGTGTGCAGATTCCACTTATGCCATATCTGAACCCCTAAATAAGGGGAAAGTGCCAAGTTCAGAAAGGAGGGGTCTGCCTGCCTGCTAGCCCACTCCTTAGCCATTGTTTTTTTCCATGCATTCTAACTTTTGCTCAGTAGGGTTAACATTGAGTTGGAGCCTCCGAAGTGGTAGGTATAGAGAACTCGGGGAGGCATAATGACTGGACAGAGTAGGGCCACTGTTCTGGGTTTGACACACCACTTCAGGATGCTCAGGCCCAGTACTAGCTTCCCATATTCCTAGAGCAAGTTAGACTCCTGTTTCCTCATCATTTTTCTTGTCCAGCTCCTCTCTCCTCTGAGGGAACATCTCTGAAAGGTCAGGTAAAGGAGAGTAGGGCTCTGGTTGTTCAGGTCACAGGGTAAACAAGGTGTGGATCGAGGAGCATGTGCTTCTGGCCATACACTCCCTATCTTCCTTTTTTCCTTTTTTAAAAATATATCTTTATTGATTTCAGAGAGAGGAAAGGAGAGGGAGAGAGAGAGATAGAAACATCAATGATGAGAGAGTCATTGATTGGTTGCCTCCCGCACGCCCCGGACTGGGGATTGAGCCCGCAACCTGGACATGTACCCTGACCGGGAATTGAACCCCAATCGCCTGGATCCTAGGTTGATGCTCAAACGCTGAGCCACGCCCGGCTGGGCTCCCTATCTTCCTTTTACTTCAATTCAGATAAAGTGGAAGTATGGAAATGGAGCTTAGTCATCCCTCTAAAGACTCCCTAACCTTGTTTAAGTGCCCCCTCAAGAGTCCACCTCATTTATGCAGGAAGGGAACTGGTACCTCAATTAATAAGATTCTCTGGTCTCATTTGTCTGTCTGTTAATGCAGGATCCATGCCTTCCAGTATGTCATCTATGGAACTGCCTCTTTCTTCTTCCTTTATGGGGCCCTCCTGCTGGCTGAGGGCTTCTACACCACGGGTGCAGTCAGGCAGATCTTTGGCGACTACAAGACCACCATCTGCGGCAAGGGCCTGAGCGCAACGGTAACAGGGGGCCAGAAGGGGAGGGGTTCCAGAGGCCAACATCAAGCTCATTCTTTGGAGCGGGTGTGTCATTGTTTGGGAAAATGGCTAGGACATCCCGACAAGGTGATCATCCTCAGGATTTTGTGGCAATAACAGGGGGTGGGGGACAATTGGGCGTGAGTCTGTGGCCTCACCCTCATCCAAGGCTGGGTCCTCTCCAGGTGCCTGGCCTTTTAGTGAGGAAGTGATGGCTACAGCCGAACGAGGTCAGGAAGAACGTGGTGCCCAGCTGGCTTAGCTTCACCTTTGAAAAGTTCCCTAGAAAAATTAATCTCAAAATGAAAAGCATGACTTTTGTAAGATGCTTTGTACGATCAGACCATTCCTAAGCCATCTGTTGGTATCCCTTTACTCCTCTCATAGGAGGGACCACAGCAAGAGTAGATCTGACTGCCCAAGAGTCTAAAATGCTACCCATGAGACTAAAACATAGGTAGCTAATCTGAGAGGGAGGGTGGATCATGGAAATTAAATAATTGACTCCAAGGTGGAATTCACAATATTCTGGGATCTTACACTGTTGGAGATCCCTTAGGGAACTAGGATAAATCTACATATTTAACAATTCATCTTTGGCTGTGGGCTATCCCATGCTTCTATTGAAACACACATTGGTTTTCAGCCTCTAGAGTTAAAGATTCCTTTGGGGGCTAAACATCTGTGGGTTGTGGTGATATCTTTTGTGGTCAGCAGTTGGCTTAGAAAAGTTTGCGTGTTTTTTTAAATCTGAAATTTAAATCTCCTATTGGCTTTGTTCAATGACTAGGGATCAAAAGTTCTGTGATAAGAACATTTTCTAAGCTCAGCCTAAGGCAAGAAATGGCACGACATTCTTTCAAGATCTATTTTGATTTCTTTACACCTTATCTGCCCAACAAATCTCCTGAAGCCTCTCTAACCCAGGGATCCTTCTCACTCCAACCCCCACCCATTCCTGTTACCCTCTGTCACACTCAGGGCTAGTTCTCTAGTAGATACTGCCAATGACATTGGCAGAGATGCCCTGCTTACTAATTTCATTTGGTGGAGATCCTTGGAATCCGATTCCATTTCTGGAACATATCACTCCAGGATCTCCCAGTTTGTGTTTCAATGTCTACAGGCTAATGCTCATTTCTAACCACACCATGTCAATTGTTTTAGTTTGTGGGCATTACCTATGCCCTGACCGTTGTGTGGCTCCTGGTGTTTGCCTGTTCTGCTGTGCCTGTGTACATTTACTTCAACACCTGGACCACCTGCCAGTCTATTGCCTCCCCCAGCAAGACCTCTGCCAGTATAGGCAGCCTCTGTGCTGATGCCAGAATGTATGGTGAGTTAGTGCATGGGTGCCTTGGTTTCTCAACCCCCTTATGGAAGCACTATTAATTTGGTTCTTTACTTAGGCCCTAAGTCTTAGGGTAAGAAGGGTGATAATTATGGGGAAAAATAAGAGGGATGCCTGGACCTTAGTTTATTATTCCCTCTCCAGTGAAACTGGAGAGATTTCTTCCTTTGGAAAGAAACTTCTCAGAAGTGGGGGGAGATTTCTTGGCTGTACACACTACTCTACCCTGTTTGACTGCTGTTCCCAACCCAGAAGCAGTACATTTCAATAACAAACACAAGATTTCACAATTGTTCAATACCACCTTCTATTTTTTGGTAAATCTTTAAAAAAGACAATCCTGATTGTTAGTAGGATCCAATTTTCAGTCAGGATGATTAAAGGTAGAAGGACTCTGAAGGAAATTCTTCATGTAGCCCCACAACTCCATGAAGCTCACGTTGGTTGATTTGTGTATCTTACTTAGGTGTTCTCCCATGGAATGCTTTCCCTGGCAAGGTGTGTGGCTCTAACCTTCTGTCCATCTGCAAAACAGCTGAGGTGAGTGAGCCATTTGGGTTACTTTACAGTGGAATGGCTAGTATCATACAAATTCCTACCCATGGCCTCTACTTTTAAAGACCACAGTTTTTCTTTGCTGGATTTTGAGTTGGCAGATTGTTTTCTACAAAATATTGGTTTAGTGTGCCTGAGCCAATGACCATAGATAGTAAAATATGTATGTTCCCTAGAGCTGCATAGATAGCCTTCCATTCCAAGACTTCCTCCCTTACAAGAGTAATTTGTAGCTTTAGGTATAGATAAGAACTTAATGGTAAAGTCCCCCAAATGGAAATTTTCATTCTTTTAGTTAAAAACCTTATGAAGAAAATGGATTGTGCATAGAGATATTCATGGGTTTTGCAAACTTTCAGTTTGGAACTTCTTAATCTCTAATGAGAAGTAAAAAGCAGTACATTTGAAAAAGGAAAACACTGTATAGAGACCAGATATTATATACAAATGAAGAAGAGGAATAAAAGTTATCCTGAGGAAGAAGGCAGTGAATAATTTATTTGAAAACAAAATGTTGATTTTAAATTTTGGGGTCCTGGGCACAATTGTAAGGAACCAGTTGAATAAAATATTTTATGAGTATTTCATAAGTATTCTGTGTTCTGGGTATTATGGCGTACACTTAGGAATGGTAGGCTTACACTCATGGAGGTGACAACTTAGAGATGCAGAATTAACACACAGAAAGATATCAACACATATTCAGAAAGCTCTGTTCATGATCTATAGCAGGGCATATTTTTACTGTTGCAAGAAACACTTCTTCCTTTTGTATTTTCTTGCAGTTCCAAATGACCTTCCACCTGTTTATTGCTGCGTTTGTGGGGGCTGCAGCCACACTGGTTTCGCTGGTGAGTTGTCTTTGGATGATCTTGGCAAATAAGTGGTCCTGTAATAGCTGGGGTCCAGCTATGCTGAAAGGCAAAAAGATAGACTCCTTCTAACTGAAATGCTGGAGAGAAGCTACTGGGAAGATACAGCAAAGTATAGAGACTGTGTACAGTTCTACTTTGGGTTGGCAAGGCATAAAAACTTCAGAAATTAGACAGGAACAAGAAAAATGGTATGAGGAAAGAAGAGGTAAGAGATTCATAGTCAAGAATGATAATACTTAGAATTTACAGAGCATGTAATATTGCCAAATGCTTTGCAGTCATACATTACAGTTAATTCTCAACATATCCTGGTCAGATCAGTGTCAGGAACAGTGAAACATTACTAAACATAATATTCTAAAGTCTGGAATTCTATATACTGTAAATATGACTCCATCTTGTCCATTCTCCAAGGGATTTAGTTATTCTCCTAAAAATACCAGAAGGACCCCCTAACAGTATGAAAACTGTTATTGCTGTAATGTGATTTTATGTCCCAAGTCCCAGTGGTGTTGTAACAGCAGTGTCAATGTAGTGCATTCATTGTTCACATTAAAAACCTAGGGCAATGAAGAGTGAGGGAATTTATCTGAAGTCACTGAATAAGTGGTGAAATGTTCAAGGATAAGCTCACAGAACTCTTGGCCCCAACTACTGAGGCTTTTATAAAGTCTAGTTGTTTCTCATTTTGTAAAATAAATTGATGCACTAAGCACTGGAGGGCTGTGTTGCATGGTGTGGCTGTGTGTCTGCAGCAAGCACCCTATGATTCCAGGTCACTCAGACATGTGGGTACGATGATGGCAGATCTATGTATTATTTACTTTTCCTTTAGGAAAAGTCAGTGCTAGGCCCAGTATAGGTGTGGAATAAATCCTTGTCGAGTTGGTTCTCTGGGCCTGTGCCATTGGAAGGAAATGATTCAGAGAGGACTTTTAGTCAAGTATATAGGAAGGACAAAAGCCTGGGACATGCTGCTTTTTATAGAACAGGGATTTTTCCTTTATTTAGCTATTATTTTATTTCATCCCTTCCTCATTCCTGAAAGGACTGGAGGAGGGAGAAAGCTTCCTTTTCTACTCTCACTCATATTCTCTCTTCTGTTCCTTACAGCTTACCTTCATGATTGCTGCCACTTACAACTTTGCTGTCCTTAAACTCATGGGCCGAGGCACCAAGTTCTGATCGCCTGTAGAAACCTCCCTTTCTCTAATAGCAAGGCTCTAACCACACAGCCTACAGTGCTGCGTCTCCCATGTTAACTCTTTGCCTTTGCCACTGACTGGCCTTCTTACTTGATGAGTGTAACAAGAAAGGAGAGTCTTGTGGTGATTGATGTCTCTCTGTGGACTCTCCACTCTTATGTACCTCTTTTAGTCATTTTGCTTCACAGCTGGTTCCTGCTAGAAATGGGAAATGCTTAAGATGGTGACTCCCCAACTACAAGTCACAAAGAAATGGAGGCTCTAATTCAACTTTCAAGCATCTCCTGAGGACCAGGGAGTGTTTTCTTCTCAAAGGGCACTTCCACTGATGGAAACAAAGTGGAAATAAAGATGCTCAGGTAGAGAGAAGGAATGTACCTGGCCCCATTACCATCTATAGGGACCAAATATATTCTCCTTGATGTGCAAAACAGAGAACTCATTCCTGTCTCCCTATTACCACTGAAGATAGAAGAAAAAATAGAGAATGGCAGTAAAACAATAAGCGCATTTGCCCAAATCTACCTATTGCAGCTGGGAGAAGGGGGTCAAAGCAAGGATCTTTCACTCATAGAAAGAGAGCACTGACCCCAATGGTGAAGGACTATTTAAGCCCTAACTCAGCCAACCTTACTTATAGCATAAGGGAGCGTAGTGTCTGTGTAGACAGAGGGGGTACCTGGCCTTACACTTCATTAGAGAAAAGAAACAGGGTTTTGTCAACATTTTCTCACCCCTTTCTCCTTGAGAACAGCTACTATGACAACCCTGTGGTTTCCAAGGAGCTGAGAATAGAGAAAAACTAACTCAGATGAAAAAAGACCAGCTTAAGGAATAGCAGTTGCTAGTGGTTAATGGTGTAAACTGAGCCAGCCCTCTGGTAGACACAGGATAGATAACTCTTTGGATAGCATGTCTTTTTTCTGTTCATTAGTTGTGTACTCTGGCCTCTGTCATATCTTCACAATGGTGCTCTTCTCATAGGGTATTTTCCATTCAGTCATTGTAGGTAATTTGAAGATCTTGATTTGTTTCAGACCGATTCACATTTCACATTTTTCAGTTTGTTTATCACTTGGTTGGGGTTATATCAGAAAGGTCTGGAGAATGATTTTTTGAATATGATTCTTTAACAAATGAAAATTGGACATTAAACATAACAAATGATAGGTAAAATTGGCTAGTTCCATACACCTACTGGAATTTTCTATAAATTATTCTGCCTTTTGCAGAAACAGATTTGGTGAATTTGAATCTCAATTTGAATAACCTATTATTTTAATCATCAGCTGATTGTTCTTTCTAGCTAGTTGGGGATGATTTGATTTAGCAATGTTACCTTGGCCTGTTAAAGAGTCAGATTTAACATACATGTTATTCTCTCCTGGTATAGATCACATAATTGAATACTCCAGCTGTCAGCTATTCAGTTGGCAAGCTTCCACAGAAAAGGAAAGGTGGAAAGATTTTGAAACCCGAATAGATCCCAGGTTTCGGTCTTCTCTTTCTTGTTTATGAACTTTGGGTTAAAGGATAAAAGGCTGATTGGTTATTATTGAAGGAAAGATTTTATGGGTATGACCGTAGGGGGCTCTTTTGTTGTAAAGAGTTGTATATTTCCCCCCCCCCCCCAAAGTGGTTTCAGCAATGTTTAAGGAGATGTAAGATCTTTACAGAGACGCTTGATATTTGTTTTTAGACCGGTATACCAGATAAGCTTCCAGGCTGCATAAAGGGAGGAGGTAGAAAAGGTTCTGTAAGAAACCAATCCAGATCAATGAAAGTGAAGTAATCCATACCTTGTGTTTTGTTTTGATTTAATAACATAACAAATAACCAACCCTTCCCTGAAAACCTCCCAGGCATACATACACACATATACACACATGAAGAGAGTTAATCAACTGCAAGAGTTTCCTTCATTTCTGATATAGAATTTCAATTTTAACACACATAAAGATAAACTTTTAGAAACTTATCTTACAAAATGTATTTTATAAAATTAAAGAAAATAAAATTAAGAATGTTCTCAATCAAACATTGTGTCCTCTGAGTGAATTGTTCCATTTAACCCCACAACTGAACTTGAATAATTGTAACTTTATTGTGATTTGTCCAAGGAGTTCATTCATTTTCAGGTCATCCAAGTCATTCTCACAATTCTCTAAAACAGAGTAGATAAATCACTTCTGTTTTTATAGCTGGTGACACTAAGAAATAGAGGCAAAATTAATTACCCAAAGAAACCCAAAAAGTACACTTCTGAGCTTGGACTAGAACTCAGATCTTGATACCGATTCATTGCCTGTTTTAGGGTTTCTTTTCTCCTAAGATGGATTTCAGAGTGGTATGCTAATTCAGAGTCAAACATGGTTACTTCTTTAATACAATAACGGTGTTCCACTCCAGTGTCTTTAGGATTATGTTATTGTTAGCTCTTTGAATTGTTTGAATTTCCCAATAATGAGCCCTTAATGCCTCATACATGAGGATTGTGCATGTATCTGGAAAGTACTGGATGAAAGGTTTAATGTCAAGGCAGAGCAAATATGGTAAGAGCAATACAAATTTAAACAGTTTATAGCAAGACAGTATTAAAATAATTAGTAACATCTACTACTCTGATTGGTCAACCCACTAGCCCTTGGGACACAGCATTAAATGCCTGTCACAATCCTCAGCTAGAATTTAGTACTCTTGGACAGCACTCTAATGACCAGCCTAAAGAAAGCTGGCTTAAAATTAGCTGTAGATTCATTGTCTCATAGTTGCAGCTGGCAAGGAACATGACTGGAAAGAAAGGAGGCTTTAGCTGGGGGCAACAAGTCAGTCATCAGTTAAGGAGCTCTGTTCAAAAATAGTTTCAATTTAATCTCCTGATTTCTGCTTCACCACAGTTAATATTCTGCAAGCAAGTCTGGTTGGATGACTTTAAGACAAAAAGAATAAAGATAGGACACAAGGACTTATTTTTAGACACTGGCAAACAATGACATAGCACTGTATTTTGGAGAATTGATTCAGAGTGCTATAGAGTGAATGTATTTTTGCCTCAGAGGAGCAGAAAGCCAGTTCCCAAGAAAGTTGTGTTTGTCTCCCCTTATTTGGCTTTGCCCTCTGGGATTGATCTATAGATGAAGTTTCCAGGCTCTCAGAAACTGAGAGAGTCTCCAGTGTATCAATTGAGCCCATTGTTCTTAGCTCTCCCACACATCATAAACCTCCTTTCTCTGAACTGAAAGAGCTCTCTTTGTGCTTAGATCAGCCAAAGATCAAGATGCAGCAGTATAAACAAGAAACATTTTCTTACAGCATCAGTTATGTTGCTTTTCCTATCTTCAGGGTCAGTACTGCATGCAGTTATGCAGGGTGTGGAAGCTGCAGGGTTGGCCAGAGCAACATTCATTCATTCATTAATTCAGTCTACAAACATTTATGGAGCATGTACTAAGCTTTGTGCTAAACCTTGGGAGTCTCAAGTTTGGGGGTGGTATGGGTAGAAAGGCGATAAAAATATCTTACATTCAAGGATCTCACTCAGCTTCAACCAGAACAGAGAGATCTCCTACAGTGGAGTGAAGTGGAGGCAAGAAGCATGCTAGAAGAAATCTGACCAGCTGACTGCAATGGGCATCTGAATTCTCCTCTTAGTATGTGGGAGAGGTGGTGGTTAAGGGCCATGACTTCACGTGGCTCTGGTTCTCTTGGGCCCTGATAAAAACAAAACTTCAATTTAGAGTCCTGACAACTTGTGACTTGCCCTCTCTATGTAACCCTGCTTCTGGCCTTACATGTGACAGTGTTTATGCACACACTGTCACAATGCATGTGCGTGCTTCCACCCACTCAGTCATCTGAGGAGTCAGAGGGCACATGGGTCAAGATTTACACAAACACAGGCTATTTATCATGGCTTTTTCTTTTCATCAAGGCTAAATCTGAGAAGCCATGGAAGGGTATGTGATAAGATACCAGGTACTTCTCTCTGAATTTCTTTACTGTGAGCAGATACTATGTCTATTTTGACATTAACAGTTAGCTTGATGAATATTAAGTAACAAATGAAAGAAAAATTGATTCTTATATAAACAAAATCAAATCAAAACTTGACCTTTTCCTATATCAATAGCAGGTAAAGAATTAAAGTCAGTATCTATAAATTTGGAAAGGTTTTCCTTGTTCACTCACTTGCATTGAAACAAGCAACCATGCTCTTCACAATTTTTGTTGTCCTGCAGTTTGGTGTCTGTGTTCCTGCTCTGGTATGCCTTGAACAGGTCTACTTTATTCCAAAGGAAAGAAAAATTAGATAAAGTAATAAGTATTTTCCAGATGAAATAACCAAAGGAAATCCAACCTCAACATTTTATTCAAACCTCCCAAAATATGTATTTAATAAATTCTCTATACCAAGTATTATGCTTGGTGCTAATAATACAGCCGTGAATAAAACAAACACAATCTCTGCTCTCATATAACTCAACTAGACACAAAAAGAGTTAGGGAGGGAGATAGGAAGTGTGGTGAAGAATGAAACTAACATCCTTTGACCGGAAAGGTAGAAAAAATAGAATTAGGGAGAAACTTGTACAGTCCCATGAAAAACAAAGGGTCAAGTAAAAGAAGATGTAGGCATGCAATTCTGTATCTAGAGAAAGGGGCCTGGCATGCTATGGTATTTAGGGTCATAAAACGTTAAATAAGGCCTCTTGCTGTTTTGCTCGCCAGTGTGGACAGTAAGCCAACTCTGGACGTCCATGTACTATGTGAAACTCTACCTTTTGAACATGAAAAGGGAAAACCATGAAGCTGGATCTGAGGGCTACAATTTAATTTGTGTTTTTCTTTTTGTAAATTGAATTTATTGGAGTGACTTTGGTTTGCAAAACCAAACAGGTTTCAAGTGTGGAATGCAATAAAACATCATCTGCACACTGCATGGTGCCCAAAGCAGTCTTTCTGTCTCCATTTTTCCCCCTTGGCCCTCTTCCACTTAGCTCCCACCCACTTTCCATTTGGCTATCACCACACTGTTGTCTGTATCTACATGTTATGTATATATATATGTTTTTGTTTAACCCCTTCACATTCTTTCTTTTTAAAAATTTAATTAATTTTTTATTTATCTTTATTGTTGAAAGTATTACAGATATCCCACTTTCCCCCCATTGATCCCTCCCACTCCGCATTCGCCCCCACAGGCCTTCACCACATTATTTTCTGTGTCCATGGGTTAAGCATATATGCATATAAGTTCTTTGATTAATCTCTCCCCACCCACTCACCCACCCCTGCCTTCCCACTGAGATTCATAAGTCTGTTCCATGCTTCTGTGCCTCTGGATCTATCTTGTTCCTGTCTGTTTTGTTTATTAGATTCCACATATGAGTGAGATCATGTAAAACTGAATCAGGAAGAATCAGAAAACCTGAATAGGCTAATAACAACGGATGAAATTGAAGCAGTAATAAAAAACTCCCAGCAAACAAAAGCCCTGGTCTGGATAGCTTCACAGAGGAGTTTCTAATTCTATTAGTTGTAGGGTTAGATAGTTTATTAAAAATTTTTCTTACTTTTTGAGGTAGGCCTGTAGTGCTCTGAAATTCCCTCTCAGGACTGCTTTTGCTCTGTCCCATTGATTTTGGGTTGTGTGTTCATTTTCATTTGTTTCTAGGAAGCTTTTATTTATTTATTTATTTATATTTTTTTATTTAAATATATCTTTATTGATTTCAGAGAGAGGAAAGGAGAGGGAGAGAGAAAGATAGAAACATCAATGATGAGAGAGTCATTGATTGGCTGCAGCCCGCAACCAGGGCATGTGCCCTGACAGGGAATCGAACCCTGATAGCTTGGATCCTAGGTCGATGCTCAGCCGCTGAGCCACGCCCGGCTGGGCTATTTCCAGGAAGTTTTTGATTTCTTTCTTGATCTTATTGGTAACCCATTTATTGTTTAAAAACATGCTTTGGCCTCTATGTGTTTGAATGTTTTTGAGTGTTTTTACTGTAGTTGATTTCTAATTTCATGCCATTGTGATCTGAGATGCTTGATATGATTGCAATCTTCTTGAACTTGTAGAGACTGGTTTTGTGTCTTAACATGTGGTCTATCTTTGAGAACAACCCATGTGCACTTGAGAGGAATGTATATTCTGCAGCTTTGGGGTGAAATGTTCTGTAAATGTCAATTAAATCCATTTCATCTAGTGTCACTGTCCATTTAGAGTCACTGTTTCTGTGTTGACTTTTTGTCTGGAAGATCTATCCAGTGAAGTCAGTGGGATGTTAAAGTCCCCGACTATGACTGTATTGCTGTTGATCACTCCCTTAAAGTCCTTAAGGTTATTATTGATAGGTCTGTATTTACTGCCATTTCAATTCTTTATGCCTATGTTTCTCTCTCTATTTTTTCTTCTTAGTACGGTAGTCCCTTTAACATTTCTTACAATGCTGGTTTAAAGTGGTGATAAACTCCTTTAGCCTTTTTTTGTCTGGGAAGCTCTTTATTTCACCAATTTTGAATGATAGCCTTGCTGGATAGAGTAGTTTTGGTTTCAAATCCTTGTTTTGCATTACCTTGAATACTTCTTGCCATTCCCTTCTGGCCTGTAGAGTTTCCGAGGAGAAATCAGCTGACGGCCTTATGCGAGCTCCTTTGTATGGATTCCTTTTTTCCTGCTGCCTTTAAGATTCTTTCTTTATCTTGAATTTTTGGCATTTTAATTATGATGTGTCTGGGCGTGGGTCTCTTTGGGTTCTTCTTGCTTGGGACTCTCTGTGCCTCCTGAACTTGTGTGACTCTTTCCTTCACCAGGTTAGGGTAGTTTTCTGCCATTATTTCTTCAAACAAATTCTCTATCCTTTGCTTATTCTCTTCCCCTTCTGGTATCCCTATAATGCAAATATTGTTATATTTCATGTTATCCCACAGCTCCCTTAAACTGTCCTCCTGTTTTCTATCTGTTTTTTTTTTCTTTTTGGAACTCTGATTTAGTATTTTTTCTATGCTGTCTTCTAATTCAATGATCCGATCCTCAGCTTCCTCTAATCTGCTGTTTATTCCTTCCAATGTATTCTTTTTTTTTTTTTTTTAATTTATCTTTATTGTTGAAAGTATTACAGGTGTCCCATTTTTTCCTCCCAATTTACCGCCTCCACTTCCCTCCCACCCTCTCCCCAGGCCCTCACCCCATTATTGACTGTGTCCATGGGTTATGCATATATGCATGTAACTTCTTTGGTTAATCTTTCCCACCCTCCACTCCCCTTCCCTTCTTCCTCTGAAATGTGATCTTCTGTTGCATGTGTCAATGTCACTGGACATTGCCAGATTCTTTTGTTCGTCAGATTCTTTTGTTCATTAGCTTCTTCTTAAAGAAGACCCTTCAACATTTCTTGTAGTACTGGTCTGGTGGTGATGAACTCCTTTAGCTTTTTCTTATCTGTGAAGCTCTTTATCTGACCTTCAGTTCTAAATGATAGCTTTGTTGGGTAGAGCAATCTTAATTGTAGGTCCTGGTTTTTCATCACTTTGAATATTTCTTGCCACTCCCTTCTGGCCTGCAAAGTTTCTGTTGAGAAATCAGCTGACAATTCTATGGGTGCTCCCTTGTAGGTAACTAACTGCTTTACTCTTGTTGCTTTTAAGATTCTCTCTTTGTCTTTAACCTTTGGCATTTTAATTATGATGTGTCTTGCTGTGGGCCCCTATGGGTTCCTCTTGTTTGGGGACTCTCTGTGCTTCCTGGACTTGTAAGTCTATTTCTTTCCCCAGGTAAGGGAAGTTTTCTGTAATTATTTTTTCAAATAGGTTTTAAATTTCTTGCTCTCTTTCTTCTCCTTCTGGCACCCCAATAATGCAAATGTTGGGCCTCTTGAAGTTGTCCCAGAGGCTCCTTAAACTATCTTCATATTTCTGGATTCTTTTTTCTTTTTGTTCTTTTGGTTGGGTGTTTTTTGTTTCCGCATGTTCCAAATTGCTGATTTGATTCTCAGTGTCCTCTACTCTCCTGTTGATTCCCTGTAAATTATTCTTCATTTCAGTTCATGTAGCCTTCATTTCAAATTGGTACTTTATTATGTCATCGATGGTCTGACTTGTTTTTATAATACTCCTACTAATATGCTTGAGCTTCCTTATAACCATAATTCTGAACTCTGTATCTAGTAGCTTGCTTGGTTCTATTTCATTTAGTTCCTCTTCTGGAGATTTCTTCTGTTCTTTCCTTTGTGACATGTTTCTTTGCCTCCACATTTTGGCTGCTTCCAGGTGTTTGTTTCTATGTATTAGGTAGAGCTGCTATGTCTCCTGGAATTTGTAGAGTGGCTTTGTGTAGTAGGTGTCCTGTAGGGTCCAGTGGCTCAGCCTCCCCAGTCACCTGAGCTGGGCCTTCTAGGTGATCCCCTAAGTGGGCTATGTGCTCTGACCTGTTGTAGTTGAGCCTTGGTTGCTGTTGGCATCACTGAGAAGAATTGGCCCCAGGGAAAACAGCTGTGAGGACCAGCTGCATCTACAGCCAAAGAACTGCTGTGCTGGAGACATCCCTATGGATCAGGATTTACTTCAGTGGAGCTTTGGTGTTCACCAAGTGTGCCCCTTGAGTGTGTCACTCGTGGATGTGGTAGGGTTGTAATCCAGCGTGGTCAAATCTGACCAATCAGGTGCACTGTCTCTGGGGTCTCCTGGGAGGTACAAAGTCAGCCTCTGCCTGTGCCTTGCCCAGGGCCACCCAGCATGAGCTACACAGCAGACTGTAGTTGGCTGCTACTTGTGCTGGGCTTGGCGTTGTCCAGGAGAGGTCAAGCTATGAACCAATGCAGGCTGTCGCTAGTACCAGGCCTGAGGCCACTTATCAAGCCACATGGGGCTCGCTGCTGCTTGTTTGAGAGATTTTAGGAAAGTCTTAAGCACAAGGCTCGAGAGACCACTTGCATAGAAAAGCCACTGGAAATGGCTTGGATAAGCCTGCAAGTAGGGAGGCGCGGGACCTCCGGGAGTCACCAGGGTGGGCCAAAGGTGTGAGTCAGGTGCTGGAAATTCAAATATGGTGCCTTCCTGCCTGCTGTGTGCAGGGAGGAATTGCCAAAGAAGCAATGGCCTCTACCAGTCCTTCTGCCTGGGAGAAAGCTGTCCCTCCATCTCTCGTCCCAATTTCAGGCAGGTTAGTTCCTCCCCAAGTGTCCCAGGTTCCTTTGAAGCTGCTACCCAGCGCTGGAGCTCAGAGGGAGCGAGTCTGAGTGAGTCCATGCACGGGCCCTTTAAGGGGAGCTGCCTGGGATTCCTGCAGCCTCTGCGACCCTCAGAGACAGTCCCCGCTGGTTTTCACAGCTCAAAGCTGTGGGGACTTTTCTTCCCAGTCCTGGAGCGCTGGGCTCAGGGTCTAATGTGGGGCTGGGACCCCTCACTTCTGTGGGAAACCTCCATCAGCAAGATGTTCCTCCCGGGTTTAAACTGCAGCACCAGGTGTGGGCGGGCGACTGAGTCTCTGGGATTCAGCCCCAATCCGCCTGTGTCTCAGCCCCTCCTACTGGTCTTGATGCTCCTTCAGTTCCGTCCTTGTAAGGCTTCTGTCCAGCTAGATTTCAGGAGGTTCTGAGTGAGGGTTGTTCTGTATTTTAGTTGTAATTTTGATGTGGTTGTGGGAAGCGGCTGGTACAGCTGTTACCTATGCCGCCATCTTGTTTCTTTCTCTCCAATGTATTCTTTATTCCTGCTATGTCATTCTTCATTTCTGACTGGTCATTTTCATCATTTCTATACTTTTTCTCATCTTTCTGAGCATCCTTACAATCGGTATCCTGAACTCTCTTTCTGAGAGATTGCTTATCTCCATTTCATTTAGCTCTTTTTCTGGAAACTTCTCTTGTTCTTTCATTTGGGGCTTGTTTTTTTTTTTTGTCTCCCCATTTTGGCTGCCTATTTGGGTTGTCTATGTATTAGGTGGATCTGCTAGGACTCTCAGTATTTTTGGAGGGACTCTTGTGCAGGCCAGTGTCAGACGCCCTTTGTGACTGGCCTTGAGTACCCTGTTTGAAGCTATGAACAATCCACAGCATGTGGTTCTTTCTGTTGTGCTGGCTTGTTTTTTCCTCTGCTGGGGCTAGGTGTATTTGGACAGGACCAAGAAGCACACCGAAGTCTGCTTTTCCAGTAGCAGATCATGCAAAGATTCAAAGCTCCCAGAGGTCCACCTCTGCCTGCAAGCTGATTGATCTTAGTCTCTTAATGAGCCGCAGGCTATAGACCACAGCAAGGTGTAAACTCCACAAGGTGGGGTGAGAGGTTTTCCAGTGGGTGGGGCAATTACTTCCCTCCACCAGTCAAAAGCTGCCTGGCTGGCAAAGGTCTGCCTGAGAAAGATGTCCTCTGCAGTATGGGAGAATGACTCAGCACAGGAATCCAGACAGCCGCCCTCTGAGCTCTGTCTCCAGAGTCCGAATCCCCAGGTTCTTCTCATACTGTTCTAGTCCACTCTGCCCTCTCTCTGCTGGAGCTCAAGGTGAGTGGCTGCACATGAAACTTTGTGTATTGGCCCTTTAAGAGGGTGTTCACATTTCCAGTTATCTCTCTCTGGCAAATAGAAACCCTGCTGCTTTTCACAGCCAGATGTTATGTGGGCACCTTTCCCAGTTCTGGTGATCTGGGTTGGAAAGCTCAGCCTGGGGTTTAAACCCCAAAGTTCTCAGTGGGAATACCCCCACAGATGAGATATCCCTCTGGACCTTCAGCTGCTGTCTGTGGGAGCCCAGCCAGCCCTCTAGTGCTTCCACACTTCCTACCAGTCTCTATGCAGTCTCCTCTTTAGGTCCTTGGTTATGAGGGTGCTCTCCAGCTCGTCTTCAGTTGCAGTTGATTATTCAGCATGTTTTTTCTCTATTACAATTGTAATTCCAGTTTGGTCGTTGGAGAGTGTCAGTGTAGCTACCACTCAATCTGCTGCCATTTGGAATCTCTCTCCCTTCACCTTCTTTCATCCAGTCCCCTCTGACAGCTACCAGTCTGTCCCATGTATCCATGCCTCTGTTTCTATTTTGTTCATCAGCTTATTTTGCTCATTAGATTCCATATATAAGTGAGGTTATATGGTATTTTTCTCTGCCTTACTTTACTTAGCATAATACTCTCCAGGCCAATGCATGCTGTCACAAATGGTAAGATTTCCTTCTTTTTTCCAGCGCATAGTATTCCATTGTGTACATGTACCACAGCTTTTTTATCTACTTATCTAATGATGGGCACTTGGTCTGTTTCCTTCTTATATCCTGTTTCCTGAAATATATCCTGTTTCTTAGGATATATTCTGAGAAGTGGGATTCCTGGGTCAAAAATAAGTTCCATTTTAAATTTTTTGAGAAAACTTCATACTGCTTTCCACAGTGGCTGCACAGTCTGCATTCTCATCAATAGTGCATGAGGATTCTCTTTTCTTCACATCCTCACCAGCACTTGTTTGTTGATTTATTGATGATAGACATTCTGGCAGGTGTGAGGTGATATCTCATTGTGATTTTAATTTGCATTTCTGATGATAAGCGATGTTGAACATTTCTTCATATGTCTCTTGACCATCTGTATATCTTCTTTGGAGAAATGACTATTCATGTCCTTTGCCTATTTTTTAATTGGGTTGTTTGTCTTCCTGGTGATGAGCTGTATAAGTTCTTTATATATTTTGGAAATTAATCCCTTATTAGATGTATCATTGGCAAATATGTTCTCCCATTCAGTGGGTTTCCTTTTCATTTTGTTGATGGTTTCTTTTGTTGTGCAAAAGCTTTTTAGTTTGATGTAGTCCCATTTGTTTATTTTTTCCTTTGTTTCCCTTGCCCTAGGTGATATGCAGGCAAAAATATTGCTACAAGAGATGTCTGAGATTTTATTGCCTATGTTTCTTCTAGGATTTTTATGGGTTTGTGACTTAATTTAAGTCTTTTATTCATTTTGAGTTTATTCTTGTCTATGGTGTAAGTTGGTGGTCAAGTTTCATTTTTTTGCATATACCTGTGCAATTTTCCCAACACCATTTATGGAAAAGACTATCTTTACTGCATTGTATGCTCTTGCCTCCTTCGTTAAATATTGACAGTAGAGGCATGGGTTTATCTCTGGACTCTCTTCTGTTCCATTGATCTATGTGCCTGTTTTTATGTCAGTACCAGACTGTTTTGATTACAATGGCCTTGTAGTCTAGTTTGATATCAGATATTGTGACACCTCCAACTTTGTTCTTTTTCAAGATTGCTGTGGCTATTTGGGGTTCTTTTTGGTTCCATATAAATTTTTGGAATTTTTGTTCTATATCTGAGATATGCTATTGGTGTTTTAATAAGAATTGCATTAACTCTATAGATTGCTTTGTGTAGTAGGGACATTTTAATGATGTTAATTCTTCCAATCCATGATCATGATATATGTTTCCACTTATTTGTATCTTCCTCAATTTCTTTCTTCAATATCCTATAATTTTCTGAGTATAGGTCTTTTACGTCCTTGGTTAAATTTATTCCTAGGTGCCTTTCTGTTGTTGCTGTTGCAACAATAAATTAGATTTTTTTCTTAATTCCTTTTTCTGATAGTTCATTATTGGTGTATAAAAATGCCATCAATTTCTGAATATTAATTTTGTATTTTGCTACTTTGCCAAATTCATTTATTAAATCAAGTAGTTTTTTGATGGAGTCTTTAGGGTTTCTATGTACAATATCATGTTATCTATGAATAATGACAGTTTTACTTCCTCCTTTACAATTTGAGTGCCTTTCATTTATTCTTATCTGATTGCTGTGGGTAGGGCTTCCAGCACTATGTTGAATAAGAGTAGTGGAAGTGGACATCCCTGTCTTGTTCCTGATCTTGTTCCTGATCTTAAGGGAAACACTTTTAGTTTTTGCTTATTGAGTATGATGTTGGCTGTGGGTTTGTCATATATGGCCTTTATTATGCTGAGCTATGGCCCCTCGATTCCCACTTTGCTGAGAGTTTTTATCATAAATGGGTGCTGAGCTTTTATAGCATGTTGACATGATGATGTGATTTTTATCTTTTTTTTGTTTATGTGATGTATCATATTTATTGATTTATGAATATTTTACCAAACTTGCAACCTTGGAATAAATCCCACTTGATCATGAGGTATAATTTTTAAAAATATATATTTTTATTGATTTCAGAGAGAGGAAGGGAGAGGCAAAGAAAGATAGAAACATCAATGATGAGAGAGTCATTGATCAGTTGCCTCCTGTATGCCCCCACTGGGAACCGAGCCTGAAACCCAGGCATGTTCTCTGACTGGAAATCGAACTGTGACCTCCTGGTTCATAGGTTGATGCTCACCCACTGAGCCATGCCGGCTGAGCAAAGGATATGATCTTTTTAATGTATTGCTGGATACAGTTTGCTAATATTTTGTTCAAGATTTTAGCATCTATGTTCATCATGGATATTGGCCTATAATTTTCTTTCTTTGTAGTGTCTTTATCTGGTTGTGGAATTAGGATAATGCTGGCCTTGTAAAATGAGCTTGGGTTCTTCTTTCCTCTTGAATTTTCTTGGATACTTTGAGACGGGTAGGTGTTATTTCTTTGAATGTTTGTTAAAATTTACCTGTGAAGCCATCTGGTCCAGGACTTTTGTTTGCTGGCTGTGTGTGTTTTGTTTTTGTTTTTTAAATCCTCACTCAAGGATATGTTTATTGATTTTAGAGAGACAAGAAAGGAGAGAGTGAGAGAAACATTGATGTGAGAGAGAAACATGGATTGGTTGCCTCTCATATGCACCCAGACGGAGGATTGAACCTGAAACATAAGTGTGTGCCATGACCAAGAATTGAACCCTCAACCTTTTTGGTGTATGGATGGTGCTCCAACCATCTGAGCTGTCTGGCCAGGGCTTCTGGGAGTTTTTCTTTCTTATTTTTACTGCTTCAATTTCATTAGTTGTTATCCATCTATTCAGGTTTTCTGATTCTTCCTGATTCAGTTTTGGAAGATCGTATGTTTCTAGGAATTTTTGCACTTATTAAGGGCTACAATTTAAAACTGAACAAGCCAGCTGATATTTGAAAATGTATAGATGGTTCTAATTCTATGTGATGACTTGAGCTCACATGTAGAGCCACTTATAAACAGAAGGGAAACGTGGCCCTTGCAATCAAAGCTCTCTTCCATGTGCCTGAGTGTGCCAGATATCAATTGTGTGGACTTTCATTTGATTTAAAATCTGAAATCAGTCCACATTAACAAAAAATGTGAACAGAAACATAATCATTGTCCTATATTCAAATTATATTATCACAGGGTAAGAGTGGTCTAGTAAACCAATGTCTCAGCTAATTATTGCTAGGAAAAAAGCCTACATATCAAATTTTCTAAAAAAAAATTTGTAATTTTTAGTAGCTGTTCCCAACTTCTTATTGGTGAATAGCAGAAATTATTCCATAGGGTACATACCACAGGATATATACTGCAGTTAATGTATCTGGGAGAACACAAATAAGTTCCATTTCTCGAAACCAGGTTTTTATGGGGGCTTACTGAATTCGTGTGTGTATGCGTTTTTATTATTATTGTCTGTCTTCTGTTTGTTTTTAGTAGCTGAGATGGTTATAGACACTTTCAAATATTTCCAGGTTAAAAAATGTTTAATGGCATATTTTTTAACATGGGGCTTTGATCACCTGCTTGTTTCAATGTTAAAGAAGGCCTAAAATAACTGTCTGAAAAGAATCATGGCCCAGCCCACAGGCAGCCATACCTCCAACAATAGTAGCTATACTTTACTGAGCCCTCTACAAAGTACTTGAGATATCTTTTCTTATTCAACCCTCACCTCAGTCTTATGAGGCAGAAGCAACTATTATCCCTCAGTTCCAGGCTGGAGCACATGCCATTGTTGGTCATATCAGTTTGAATTTGAGAATGTCAGTCTTATCCCAGTTCAGCTGACTGCTAAAGTGGCAGAGAGGAGCTACATCCAGATGTTTGTCAGGGAGGCAGAACTTCAGTCATTGTAGCTCAAGTCCCTACCAGAAGCTCCACTGAGAGAAGCAGTGGCTATGGAGGATAACCTGAAGGGAGTGTTGTTCTTTCATTCCCTAATCTTCACCAAACATTTGTGATGTGCAACCTTATCAGTTAAATACAATGTTGGAGCCCCTGTCTCCCTGCCCCATGACCCTGCTGTTCAAAGTGTGGTCTAAGAACAAGCAGCATCAGGATGCCCCAGGAGAGCTAGTTAGAAATGCAGAATCCCAGGCCTACCCCTAGAACTACTGAATCAGACACTGCACTTTAACAAGATCCCAGGTTGATGTGCACACACACTAAAATTTGAGTAGATTTGTCATATGTAATTATGTAAAAATGTATTAAAATATATAATACATTTGTGTTTAAAATATTAATGTCATATTCATGTACTGCTGTACTAAGATATTATATACATTATAAAGCATGCAAAACAGAACATTTAAAAGTATGAGATAACTATGAAATAATATTTTAAAATAACTTTTGTTTGATTTATATAAAATTTTATTTCTTATTTGATATACATTATTATTAATATCCTAGTGAGAACAATGTGATTAAATATGCCTCATTAATTTTAAAATTATGGTTTAACATTTTGGAATACTACTGAGTTCAGTTTCAACTCACACTTAGCTTCAATGGATGTCATAGCTGAAAACAATACCTCACCAAGATTATAGATCTAAATGGCTGCGGTACAACATTAGCTGTGCTGAGTAAATCATGTTACTAACTTTTCAGTCTCACTCTGCAGTTATGCAAAGGTTTTTGTTAAAATTCGTTTATTCAGTTTCCACTTTCCCTGACGTCAGTCAGTGGCTCTTGCAAACTAAAATATCTTTACAAATGAGTTCAAGCTATTGGAGTAGAATGATTTTAGGCAAGTTTAAAATGTCCCATTACATTTTTTTTACAACTAGGCAAGTAGGTAACACACATAGTTCTTAGCAACAAAATCATAAGGTGATGATAACATTTTCAAATATCTGTTTTCAAAATGCTCTCTCTATGGCATTTCTTTTAAAAAGCACTTACTTTCTCACCCATTGTTAAAAGGCATTTTTTCTTGACAAATAGACTGAGTGATAACACCAGTCCATCTTTATATTAGATATTAATAAAAACATTTCTCTCTTATTTTACAATTAAAAATTGATATAATTACTAATTCTAACAAATCATATTGCAGTCTCATAGAGTAAACACCTCTCACAATTAGAGATCATAAAACTGTGTAGCAGTTTTTCCAAACCATTGAGTATGAAAATCTCTAAGATAAAAACTGTTCTCAGACCTCCACCATGACAGTTATTGTACTTTTTTTATCCATTGGTTGAGAAAACATTTAAAATCTATTAATTAAGTAACCTTCTTTTAAAACTTTTTCTTACAGAAAATTTCAAATACATACAAAAGTCGAGAATGGTGTAATCAACTCCATGTACTCATCACTCAACTTCAACAATGATTAATATTCAATGACACTTTAAAATGTCTTTGTATTTTATTGCTGTCCACACACATGAAGACACATCATTCATTCATTCTATTGACAATCCTTGATGTTCAGGTGGATATGGTGACTCCTTGCAGAAATGCCTTCATTTTCTACCCCACCCCCAAGCGGAGAGTGGAGCAAAACTTTGAGACTTGATCCACTTTAGAATCTAAAATTGCTTTGTGATTTAAGGCAGACCAACAGGTGGCAACATGCTTGAATTGCTTCATATTGGACCCCATGAAATTATTTCTAGTGAATTTCTCTGCTTTGTGATATCAGTGACCTAGATTAAGGGGCATGTTTAAAAAGCAGTCCTACACAACAGTGACTGTGTTTACCATGGGCATGTTTTTGTGGGTGTAATTCATTATACAATATTTATCCAGAAGATTGCAGTGGAGACATTTTTCTGTAGTCTCAGTATCAAAAATAGTTATGCTTTATCTGGGTAGTGGAGTAAGGCAGATTGTCATTATGATTGCTGATGTTGTGTTTGGGATATTTTTCTGAAACACATTCTTTACTTTAGTAATTTAATCCATTTCTGAGTTGTTGAAACATTCCAAAACAACCTTTTGCTTTGTTGGGTTTTTTCTTTCCTTCTTTTCCCTCTCATCTCTGTGGAAATGCTGGGGGAGGGCAGGATTGAAAAACGAAGAGCGAAAACAGTTTTAGGTCTGTTTTTCCCTGGCCCTCACTTCAAATTTCAGAATTCATAAACATTTAAAACATTTAGATGTGTGTTTTTTTCAGTGAGTTAATATTTGATCCAAATATGGTGAATTGGCATCTTCTATCAACCAGACCTGGGCATACTTGCTACTGCAAACCTAGTAAGAACTCCAGGCTCTTTGTCATTTCAATACATCAGTCCAGAAGATACCTTGTGTGGCAGACAATTCTAGAAGTAAATATAAATTTGAATTAAAATGGCTCCATGCCCAAAACTTTTACTTTCACAGGTTAGGGAGGCTTTTATAGTGTTCATTATCTCCTTCCTATAATAAAAGCCATAGGGGAGCTAATTCCCAGACTGGTTCTATAGCCTGGGATTCTCCACATGTTTCAAGGAGTATCAGGAAAATGATATAAATATGATTTTGATTGAATTCCAATTGTAAAGGCATATGCCATACATTTTTAGGAAAAGAGAATGAGATAAACTAAAATAAAAGAAGCAATAGTGTTCAATTCTAAAATATCTGGGGATTGTTGCTTAAAACAGGGTAATTAAAAGAGAGGATCCATTGTAGGCTCTGCCTCATTCTCTCTGCCCCTGCCTTTCTGGGCTTACAGTTAGGTATAATTATGTCCCCAGGATTGGGCTTCACTGATACTGTGCTGATAATAATGGCCCCTCCTCTCTAGTACTCCTGCACCTCATTCTTCCAGCCTGAGTACTCACCTTGCACACCATTTATAGCAGTTTTGTCCCCATTTAAGATCACCACAGCAGTCCCTTATTACACTAGTTCCCTTCTAGTAGTATGGCTCAGACTTACCCTATCACTTGCTACCACCACTTTCTAGGTACCCTGTTTCTGTTAAATGGTGACTGGCCTTCTAATGGCCACTGCTAACCAGCTCAAACCTCTCTAAAAGGTTTGTTTACTTTTGGGCCCACCCTCTACACTCTGCTCATCCTACTGGCATATAAATAAGTTACATGTTTCACCAGAGAATACTGAAACATGACTAACAACCTAGAAATATAATAACAGTAAGTACATATAACTTCTACTATGCGCCAGCATTTTTCTTAGTGCTTTGCATATATTAACTCATGCAAACCTCATAACAATTCAGAGGTCATTACTATTATTATCATTATTCTGATTTTAAAGACAAAGAAACTGAGGTAAAATAGGTTAAAAACATTGCCCAAAGTTACAATCTGAAAGGTGGTAAAACTAAGAATCTTAAAACCACTTTATTGAGATATGATTGACATACAAAAAGCAGTACATATTCAATATATTATAACTTGATGTGTTTGGAAATAAGTATACACTGTGAAGCCATCATCACTAACAATGTCATAAACTTAACCATCACCTCCAAAAGTTTTTTTTCTGCATCCTTTGCTTTGTTTTTCCTTTTGTGGTAAGAAAACAACATAAGATGCACCTTCTTAGCAAAATTTCAAGTATACAATGCAATACTGTTAATCATAGGCCTTTTGTTGTAAAGCCAAACTCCAGAACATATTTTGCACAACTGAAACTCTATACCTTTGAGCAACACTCCCCATTTCCTCCACAGCCTCTGGCAAGATTTAAAACTAGGTAGTCATATTCCAGAATCTCTGCACTTAACCACTGCTCTATATTCCTCCCAGCATAGCAGGACTTTAAATTAAGGAAAACATTTTATATAACAAAACTGTCCTGTTTGTCCTGGGAGGGAGGTATGTTGAGGACAAAATGAGAATGCTGAGGATCAGAACAGGCTAATCAGAACTTGGAACACTCAGTCCCCAATATGAGGAAGAATCCTACAGCATAAATGTTATCATGTAATTATAACGGTGCAAGTTATGTAGCCACAAAGTGTAGAACAAATTTTATCAAAATAATCAACAGCTTTGATTTGCATTTTCTTAATAGCTAGTGAAGTTGAGCATCTTTTCACATATCTGTTGGCCATTTGTATGTCTTCTTGGGAGAAGTGTCTGTCCATTTTTTAATTGGGTTGTTAGTTTGATGTTGAGTTATATGAGTTCTTTCTATATTTTGGATATTAACCTCTTGTCAGAGCTGTTATTTGCAAATATCTTCTCCCATTCAGTTGGTATCACCCCAATACATTTAGTTTAAAAATAAATTGTGAAAAATTGGTTAAAATACAGAATACATAAAATACCAGTACATAATTTACAAGGATACCAGCATGTTTAAAAGACTATATTAAATACACTAGAGTGGGTGCCTTGGGTGGGAGTGGAACAAAGGAGGAGGGACTATGGAAGAAGGAAAAACAGACAGGGTGAGAGAGACAGAGGAGAGAGAGAGAGAGAGAGAGAGAGAGAGAGAGAGAGAGAGAGAGAGAGATGGCTGGAATAATGATAAAAATTTACTGACAACTGAGGAGTGTGACCAACTTAATTCTCAGCCACCTGAGGCCCAAAGTAAACAAATAAGCAGTTGCCCTGAAATGGAAGCCTTTGCTGTTGAAGATGCTCATAATTTTTCTGGTTGGATGTATAGAGTTTCTGATACATCTCAAGGGTAAGCAAGAGTAAAATCTAGGAGGTGGCTGCATGGAAAGGAATCTTGATGTAGCCTTTGCTTTACTGGGAAACGAAGAAGCTATTCCTTGCCTTTCATTTTCTTTGAAGTTAGATGTGAAAATAAACCCAGGCTATCAGTGCGTGATAGATTATTTTTATGGAGATATAATTCACACACAAACAACTGACCCATTTAAAGTGTACAATTCATTGGCTTTCAGTATGTTCACAGAGTTCTGCAACCATCACCACAATCCATTTTAAAACATTTTTATCACCCCCACAAGAAACCCCATACCCATTAGCAGTCACTCCCCATTCTCTCATTCTCACCCTCCCGGGCCCAGGCAACCACTAATCTACTTTCTGTCTCTAAGAATTTGTCTGTTCTGAACAGTTCATATAAATAGCTGGCAATATGTGCTCTTTTGTGACTGGTTTCTTTCCCTTAGTGAAACATTTTTAAGGTTGATCCATGTTGTAGCATATATAAGTACTTTGTTTCTTTTTATTGACAAAAAAATCTTCCAATTGCTAAATAATATATCCAATTACCAAATAATATATACAGGATAGGGCAAAATAGGTTTACAGCTGTGAGTTCATGAAACACAGAATTTATTCTTATATTATTATTTATTTATTGTTGTAATATTTCCCATACAAACAACTGTAAATGTAATTTTGCCCCACTCTGTATTCTTTTGTATGGATATGCCAGTTAATACACATTTGTTTCCCCCCCCCAACACTTTTTGGCTATTATGAATATTGCTGCAATAAACATTTCTGTACCAGTTTTTGTGAGAACATATGTCTGCAATTCTCTTGGGTATATACCTAGCAGTAGAACTGCTGAGTCATTTGGTAATTCTATGTTTAACTTTTTGAGGAACTGCCAGACTGTTTTCCACACTGGCTGCAATACTCTGCATTCCCACCAGCAATGTATGAAGGTTCTGATATCTTCACATCCTCCTCAGCACTTACTATCTAACTTTTTTATTATAGCACCATAGTGGTTGTGAAGTGATATTTCATTATGAGTTTGATTTGCACTTTCTTGATGACTAGCAATGTTGAGCATCTTCTCTTGTACTTATTGGCCATTTGTATATCTTTAGAGAAATATCTATTCTGATCCTTTGGCCATTTTAGTGGGGTTATTTGTCTTTTTATTATTGTGTTTAAGATTATTTTATATATTTTTGCTGTAAGTCCCTTATCAGATACATAATTTTCAAATATTTTCTCCCATTCTGTGGATTGCCTTTTCACTATCTTGATGGTAGATTTTAAGCAAAAATGTACATTTTTCAATTTTGAAGAAGTCTAATTCGTCTAATTTATCTATTATTCTTTCATTGCTCTTGCTTTTATTATCACATCTAAGAAGCCAATCCATAAAGCAAGGTCAAAGATTTTCCCCTATGTTTTCTCCTAAGAGTTTTATAGTTTTAACTCTTACATTTAGGTCTATGATCCATTTTGAGTTAATTTTTGTATATTGTGTGAGGCAGAGGTGCAACTTTATTCTTTTCCATGTGGATATCCAGTTGTACCAGCACCATTTGTTGAAAAGACCATTCTTTCCCTCCAAGGCTGACTGCCACTAGTGCCTGGCCTGGTGTCACTTAGCAAGAGGTACAGGGTATGCAAAGAGATGCCGTTTGTTTGAGAGATTCTAAGAAAGTCAGTAGCATGAACCAAGCTAGGCCATCTGTAGGGAAAAGCCGCTGGAAAGGGCTTGAGTGTGCCTACAAGTTGGGAGGGGGGCAGTGTATCATGGAGTCACCAGGGTGGGGCTAACAGTGTTAGCCAAGTTAATGGAGACTTAGATATGGTGCCCACCTGCTGGCTCTGTGAGGGGAGGGCTAAGAAAAGGAACAATGGCCTCTGCCAGCATTTCTGTCTGGGAGAAAGCTGCTCCTCCAACTCTCGCCCTGATGCCAGACAATTCAGTTCCTACCATGTGTCCCTGGTGCCTTTTGAGCTGTTGTCCCAGTGCTGGAGCTCAGAGCAAGTGAGTCTGAATAAGTCCATGTGTGGGCCCTTTAAGATGAATACCTGCAATTCCAGCAGCCCTTTGTCCCATTCAGGCACAATTCCTGCTGGTTTTTACAGTTAAAAGTTGTAGGGAGTTCACTTCTTGGCACTGGAACCCTAGGCTGGGGGTGCCTGGTCTTGGGTTGGGACCCTTTGCTCCACAGGGAGGACCCCTGCAACCAAGATATCTCTCCTGATTTTTATCCACCATGTGTCTGTGTGGGACCAGCCCCTTCCACGTTTCCACCCCTCTAGTAGTCTTGATGTGACTTCTTTTTTATATCCTTATTTGTTGGACTTCTGTTAGCCTAGATTTTTAGGTGGTTCTGAACAATGGTTGTTCCGTACTTTAGTTTTAATTTTAATGTGGTTGTGGGAGGATCTGAGTACTGCGTTTACTTATGCTTCTATCTTTAAAAAAAAATTTTTTTAATGGTATTTGTAAAACTTTGAGGTCCATCATATTTTAGAGGAAATTTTATTTACTATTCCATGGTCATTTTGAAAAAATATATTTTTTTCTATTTTAAAGAAACATAACCCTATTTATCAGTGAAGAGGGTATTTTATTTCATTATTAAATTGGAAGGATGGCTTCGTGACTATTCATATCTGGGAAATATCCCATTTGTTTCTTGTTCTTGCCTAATTGCCTTGGTTACAACTTCCATTACAGTAATGAATAAAAGTGGAGAGAGGGAACATTCTGTCTTGTTCCTGATTATAGGGGGAAAGCATTTAGTTTTTTCCAATTATGTATGATGTTAACTGTAGATGACCTTTATCAGGTTGAAAAAGGTCTCTTATATTCCTAGTTTGTTGAATGTTGTGTGTGTTTTTTTAATCATGAAACAGTGATTTGTTTTGTTTTTGTCATCTATTAAGATGATCACGTGTTTTTCTTTTATTTTATTAATATAGTGTATTACACTGTTGATTTTCATATGTTGAACCAGTCTTAAATTCCCACTTGGTCAAGGTGTATGTTTTATATGTTGCCTCATTCAGTTTGCTAGTATTTTGTTGCAAATGTTTGCATCTATACTTATAAGGATTATTAGTCTGTATTTTTCTTTTCTCATGATATCTTTATCTGATTTGGTATCAGGATAATAGTACTAGTATAGCATCAGGGGTGGATGATTTCCCCGAAGGGCCACTGAAAGGGAACCCCTGAGACTAGGTGGCAGGAGAGTGATAGGGCAAGTGGAAGCTCTTCACTGCAGGATGACCACAGTGCTGGTCAGCTGTGTCAACCTTCTCAAAAGCTTTGGACAAATAAAGCCTGATCCCACCATGCTTCCTAGCAAGTGCTGAGCAAAGAAAAACCAGTCATGGGATTGAAAAAAACCTCCGCCTCTGTCTAGACCATTGGGCCTTTACTTGGCTGGTTAAAGTAGGACAAGTTATCCCCATTGTACCTACAGCAATGGGGCCATGGAGGAAAGAGAGCCACAGTAGGGGAGAAGAGACTGAATTTCTGGTTGCAGCTCTAGCATTAGCTGGCCGTGTGACTGTGGGTACCCTGCTTGGCTTCTCTGTGTCTGAGTCTTCATTGTACAAGGGAAGCAGAGATTCAGGGCATAGGCTCTGGAGCCAGGCTGCCTGGGTTCACATCCCAGCTCTCTCTGCCTCTTCCAAGTAGGTGACTGAAAATCATTTAGCCTGACAGAGCCTCACTCTCCTCCTCTGTAAACTAGGGACAGCGACAGTGCCCATCTCAAAAGACTACTGCAAACACATGTACAACAGTCAGCATGCAACCTTAGGAAACACTCCATAAACGTTAGCTATTTGCATCTCATCAGAGATCCTCATTCTCCACAGCTTGAGCTGTTGAACAGTGTACCTTTCAGGTCTGTCATTTGTCCCAGTGTTCAAGTCCCTGGGACCTGGCTTTTCATTCCAGAGGGAGCATGACATTCTGAGGATGAGAAGATATATTTTGCAGGTTGCTTGAGGGAGCCCTTCAGAATACAGATAAATTCACGTTGCCTGTGATTTCATGCACATGCACATGTGGCCCTCTTCATTTTCAAGCACCCTTGGGAACACTGCCCTAGAGACCAATACTCCTGGGCTCCTGAGGCCACCTGCCCACAACTCTGCATACATCACAGTAAGGGCTGTGGGGGAGGAAAAATAATTTTCTATCCTCCTAGGTTGTTGGCTGAATCCCCTGTAATAAGAGACAGATTAACAGGAGAAAGACAAACAGAAGTTTAATAACATCTATACCTCCTGTATACTGAGAAGAGACCCAGGAAAACTGAGTAACTCCTCAAAATGACCCAAGCCACCACCTTAAATATCATCTCCAGTTAAAGACAAAAGAAGATGCTGGGGGGAGGGGGGAACAGTTATGGGAAGTTACCAGGCAAAGCACAGTGAACAGGGTAAGGCTGTTATATAGATTTAAGTCTGTCTTTTCCATTGATAAATTTCTAGAGATTTAGTTATCCTCTTCTTGGTACAGAAGGAGACATCCTTACAAATGGAAACCTCCTTTATTAATGTAAAGGTCTCTAACAAAAGGGTAACTTTTACTCAGTTTTCAGAGCTTTCCTTATGTCTGCTGTTTTTAAAAAAATAGCCTGAAATAATCCTTCTGCTTGTGAGGCATATTTTGGGGTGGCAAATTCTGATCCCTTTCTATGCCCACCCCCAGAGAACCAGAAACAGGGCCAGGGCAAGAGGGCAACAAGTCCCATGGCTCCCCACCCACAACCTCCTGGTGTCCAGCCAACCAACGGGGGATGTAGCACATCCATTGGTCTCTTACCCCAGACCTGGCTGCCTTGGCTTCTCTGTTGGCTTTACATAAGAACCTATGAGAAACGGGCCCTGCTTTGTCTCCTTTCAAGCCCGCTGATGGTGTTGCAAGCAAACTTGCTAACAGAGCAACTAGGACTGGCCCCATGGAGGATTATCATTCAGTATTGTAGGCAAATCTGGGGCTACCACCAGTGCTTTCCTATCCATTCTTTTATTTATTCATTCATGCATGAATTCCAAAATATTTAGCTACCACTTTTCCTGTGCCTGGCCCTGCATTAGGTGCTTAGGGTGCTCAGGAAGCAGAAAACAGGCAAGAGCCTTGACCTCAGCAGCTTACATTCTAGTGGGGAGGTGGGGGAGGGGTACTTATGAAGAACCACACACATGAATGTGAAATCCCGAATTGCAATAAACAGAAGAAAATAAAAGCAAGATGTTGTGAATCCCTCTAAGATCAAGTAGAATGCCAGGAAAGAACTCTGAGGAGATGTTGAAGCCCGACCCTGGGGAAGAATAGGCACCAGCCAGAGAGTTGGGTGCAAGAGGCAGAGGTGTGTCCCCACCTTGAGGCAAGGGCATTTCCAAGCCCTTTTACTTTGGCAGAGTCAGGTTCCCTGAGCTCTGAATGTCTGTTGGCTTTTACTTGTCAAATAAACTCTCTGACTGCTGCCACCCAGGTTTTTCAATGTCCAGCCCTCAGACCACAAGCATCAGAATTGGCTAGAAAGCTAGATAAAATATAGATGCCTGGTACATCCCATCCCCTGGTGACTTGGATTAAGCAGATTGGGGTGCAGCTCAACTTTTCATTTATTTATTTTTTTTACTTTTTAAAATTTAATTTTAAATTAAATTTATTAGGGTAACATTGGTTAATAAGATTATACAGGTTTTAAGTGTACATTTCTATGGTGCATGATCTGTATATTGCTTTGTGTGCCCACTACCCAAAGTCGAATCATCTTCTATCACCATTTATATATATTTTGCCCCCTTTACTGATTATTACCCCCTCACACTCCTTCTCTCTAGTAACCACCATACTGTTGTTTGTGTCTATGAGTTTCAGTTTTATATCTCATATATGAATGAAAGCATATGATTCTTAGCTTTTTCTCACTGATTGATTTTACTTAGCATAATATTCTCAAGGTCTATCCATGTCGCAAATGGCAGTATTTCATCTTTTCTTATGGATAAATTGTATTTCATAGTATACATGTACCATATCTTCTTTATCCAAGCATCTATGAAGGACACCTTTGGTTGTTTCCATGTCTTGGCCACTGTGAATAGTGCTACAATGAATATAGGGGTGCATGTATCTTTGCAAATAAATATTTTCAAAATTTTTCTGTAGATACCCAGAAGAGGGGTTGCTGGGTCATATGGTAACTTTATTCTTATTTTTTTGAGGAACTGCCATACTGTTTTCCATAGTGTCTGTACCAGTTTACGTTCCCACCAGCAGCAAATGAGGGTTCCTTTTTCTCCACAACTCTCCAACACTTGTTATTACTTGTCTTGTTGATATTAGCAAGAATTTTCATTTATTTTTATTTTTATTTAATTTTTTTTATTATTATTTTTTTAATATATCTTTATTGATTTCAGAGAGAGGAAAGGAGAGGAGAGAGAGAGATAGAAACATCAATGATCAGAGAGTCATTGATTGGCTGCAGCCCGCAACCCGGGCATGTGCCCTGACCGGGAATCGAACCCTGATAGCCTGGATCCTAGGTCGACGCTCGACGCTCAACCGCTGAGCCATGCCCGGCTGGGCAAGAATTTTCATTTTTTTAAAAAAATATATCTTTATTGATTTCAGACAGAGGAAAGGAGAGGGAGAGAGAGAGAGACAGAAACATCAATGATGAGAGAGTCATTGATCGAGCCCACAACCCGGGCATGTGCCCTGACCGGGAATCGAACCGCGATCGCCTGGATCCTAGGTCGACGCTCAACCGCTGAGCCACGGCCGGCCGGGCAAGAATTTTCATTTTTAACAAGGTCCCCAGTTGGTTCTACTACAGTTGATCTGCTGTTTATGGAACTTTCTTGGAAAGCATTGGCAGGATAAAGTCTAAATATGTTGGCATAACTGCTGTTTCTATTGTTATAGCCACTGGTCACCTGCCTCTACACTGTTCATGCCCCTCTCATCACAATCCCATCCTCCACATAACTGGAGTGAGTAATCATTCCATAACAAAAACCTGAGCTTCCACCCTTTTGCTGAAAACTCCTTCTTTTATTGCCTATTACTTTCAAAACACATTCAGATTCCTTAGTTGGGATTAAAGTTCTTTGTCCTTTTGATTCTGCCTCAACTTCAGTTCCTGTTATTTCCCACTTACCTTCTTCATCTCCACACCTCAGTTAGTGCCTGGTGCAGTGTAGATATTGGTCAGATATTTATTTATTATTGTGAAAATGAGGGGCTTAAACATGTCATATTTCACTGGACCATGGGATATTTCAAGTCATGAATATATTATCTGTGAGAGACAGAGCTATCTGCAAATATTGGAAGGTCTGTGTAATGTGAAACATGTTTTCTGAATGGCCCCAGGACCCATCAATGGAAGTTGCAAGAAGTCAGAATTTGACTCCATATAAGGAAGCATGTGCCATCTTTGCAAAGATGCAATCATCTATATTGTAAAATGGTAAGTTCCCTGTCACATGCAGCATTGATTCCATGACCACTTAGCAAGCATTTGGTAAAAGTACTCAAGCATGGAGTAGAATTTGGAAGAAGTAACTACCTACTATTGTTGAAATAGGATTCTTTGGAGAAATAAAAGTGAATGAGAGAAGGTAAGAAAATGAATTCTGTATTCCAGGGAAGTAGAGTATTGTGGTTTATATTACCATACACACCATACTCATATACATCATACATGGAATACCTGGTTTTCCATACCACGGAATAGACCAAAAAATAATATCCCTTGTTTTTCTTTGATGATCCAGTAAGTAATTTAGCTTCTTACAATATCTATGGGTTATCATTACAAATATGAATTCTCATGACAATATTGAACTGTGGGAATGCCAGTTAAGAAAAATCTACCAGAATATTAGATACATCAGCTTTTATTAGTGTAAAGAAGTATTCTAGAAAAGAATAAAAAAGTGTATAATTACCTGGTGGCTCTGTTGGTTAGAGTGGCATCCTGATATTCCAAGGTTGTGGGTTTGATCCCTGGTCAGGGCACATACAACAGTCAACCAATGAATGCATAAATAAGTGGAACAACAAATCTCTCTCTCTCTCTTTTCCTCTCTCTGGAAAATCAATTTTAAAAGTGTATCATATCCTGGCCAGTGTTGCTCAGTGGTTAGAGCATTGGCCCATGCACTGAAGGTCTCGGGTTTGATGCCCAGACAAGGGCTCATACCTGGGTTGCAGGTTTAATCCCCAACCCCAGTCCAGGCCTGTGCAGGAGGCAGCCAATTGACATGTCTCTCTCACGTCAATGTTTCTCTCTCTCTCTTTCTTTCTCTCTTTTCCTCCTCCCACTCTGTCTAAAAATCAATGGGAAAAATATCCTCAGGTGAGGATTAACAAAAAAAGTGTATCATGCAGAGATATAATAATTCTCCAGCTCAATTTAGTATGTTACAGACATTTTTTCATTAGAACAAAAGCTCATTTGGCTGAAATATAGCTAATAACAAAAGCTAACAACTGCTACATAATTAAACAGCAATATTCACAATTGCCAATAACTATTTTTCTTATTGTATCTCTACATAAAAGAATGGAAGAGAATGTGGGACTGGTGAACAGGATTTTTTTGAAACTCTTTGTCAGGTATCTATTTCCTTGTTCTGTTTATTAAGACACTTATATTTTAGTCATTTGAGTAATTTTTAATCATATTTAAAGACTTAGGATGCTAATAAAAACCAACAGCTCTGATTTCAACAACAATTTTCAGTAGCTTTTGTATATTCAATAAGGCATAGGCTATCCTGGAGACACACCTTCTTAGCAGTTCCTAACGTTACTTCCTTGGGAGGAATAATAAGGGCATCACTTATTTTAAAGAAATTTCTCTCAGGCAGGAGCTGCTTGCTTCTTTTCCTTCCACAGTCTGAAGCCTAAACCCTGCTCTGCTTAGAACCTTACTTTTCCTGTCTTTGCCCCTCTGGTTTAATTTCCTCCTCATCCTTATGTATTACACACTTCCCTAACTACATAACATAAGTAGATTTCAGGGATCTATTAAATAGCATGTTGACTAGGGTTAACAATATTGTGTTGTATATGTAAAAGTCGCTAAGAGGGTATAGTTTTAATGTCCTCACCATAACAACAACAACATAGTAATTATGTGAGGTGAAAGGTGTGTTAACTAACCTTATTGTAGTAATTATTTTGCAATATATATGTGTATCAGATCATCACAACTTAAACTTACACAATGTTAAATGTCAATTATATCTCAAGGAAGCTGGGAAAAATTTGAAGAAAAAAAAAAAATCCTGGCCCAGATAGTGAGATGTGTTGAAAACAACATTAGACTGAGAAGCAGGAAATGAGAGTTCTAAGGCCTGATCTATCACTGGCCAGTTGTGTGGCCTTCAGGAATTTGCTTAACTTCTCTGTTCCCCAGTTTTATTATCTATAAAAAGAGGGGATAGGGTCATATTCTTATAGTTGGTTTCAAAATTTGACCTAAAGTATCACACACATCAGCATGCTTTCTGCACCTCACCTCTAAACTGGAATCATCTTCTATTTTTCAAAATTCCTCTAAGAAACGTGTTTGTTTTAAAGAGGGTCTTTGCATCTATTAAATACTGCAGTTCATTTCCAACTATGTCTCAAGAACCTGTGTTGTGAAGTTCTTTTTAATAATTATTACCCTCTGAGCACATTTGAAATTCAATATAGGTAATGCAGTAATAGTCATAAGAAGAGAAAAAATTTACTCTGGAATCTATTTTTATCTTACTGTGAAATAAATAAGCTAATACTAGGTGGGGAACAGCTGATTAATATCATGAAGGAAAGAGTTTATTTCTCATCTACTCTACTCTAAGCACATTGCTAGGCTCTTGTGCATATTATTTTTGGTAATCCTCACAACAATCTGTTAAATACATAATTTTCTCCCTACACAAAGTAAAGAAACTGAAGCTCAGGAATTTTACATAACTAGCCTAAAGAAACACACCTATTTAGTGGCAGGACTGGGATTTGAATCCAGGAGATTAAAATGTGTTTATAACATTGTGAATATACTAAATGCCACTGAATTATACACTTTAAAATGTATAATTTTACGTGAATTTTGTTTCCAAAGGCAAAACAAAATTTAAAAATCAGAAAAAAGAATGTGTTTATTATTTGTGTCAATTTAACTAAATCACAGTACTGTACATTGGAAAGTACCTAGGACTCAGCTCTCTGACTGGCCAGCTCTGTGACCTTGAACAAGTCATCTCACCGCTCCAGATTTCCATTTTCCTAAATATACAATAAGGGAGAGATAGACTAAATGGATGATGTCTAGGTGCCCCTTCAGCTCTACAGGTCTGTGGTCTCCATGTTTACTCTATGGCAGAACACCCACTGGTCTCTATTGCCCTCTTGTGGGAAAGCTGAACTGTTAGTCTCATTGTATTTGTACAAGATTTCAGAATAATTGGCTTATTAAAAAAAAAACCAAACCAATAAACCCGAATCAAGCCAGCCATTTGACATGCAGAAAAAGAACCTGGATAAATGAATATTTTGCTTTCTACCAATTTTTTTTATTATGCTGACACAAGCATAGACTCATAATTTTTCTAAATAAAAATACAGTCTCAAATGTGATAAGAAACAAAGGACAGATCAAGCAGGCATTTCTCTCTCCCCCTGACCCTAGTTATTTATTTTATTAGAACAAGACTGTTTCAATAATTTGTCAGTATTTTAAAAAACAGCATAAACATATTTGAAAGGAAAGAGATATGGGAGAAAATTGCAGAAAACCAGCAATATGAATAAGATCAAAGGTTAATAGCCATAATATAAAAAGAGTTTCTAAAAGTTAATAAGAAATAAAAGTTTCTCATCACAAATGGGCTAAGGAATAGAATGGGCTATTCGCTCAAGGAAAATAAAAGGTCAATAAATATATGAACAGCTAGCTATTCACTCTCGAAGAGTAAAAGAAATGCATGTCAAAACATGAGCTCATTTTTCATCCATCAAATTGGGCAAATGTGGTTAAAAAGTAAGCTAATATTTCATGAATGATTGATAGGCCTCCTCTTATTCTATTGGTGTTGATGTACTTTGAGACAACTTTCTAGAGGGCAATTTGCCCATTATATATTAAAAGCCATAAAAATATTCATATTCTTTGACTCATAAATCTTACTTATTTGAAATAAACAGAGATGTGAATTAAGATTAGTATTAGGGATGTTCACTACTGTTTTATTTTATAAAAAGAAGAGAGTTGGAAAACAAACGTCTAGTAATAACTGTTTCATTACATATATTATGGTAAGTCCTTCAACAGAATATTATGCAAACATTAAATATAATCCCTAGAAGAGTACATGATGACAGATAAAAGTCCTGTATTATCGAGTGAAACAATTAGAATCAGTGTGTGCAGTATGATATAAATTTTGTTATATAAACATATTAAAATACACATTAAAAACTAATATGTGTATTATATTTGGCTGCCTCAAGGTAATAGAATTACAGATGACTTTTATTTCCTTTATCTTGCTTTTCTGTTTCTTTTGTTCCTGTTTTTTTTTTTTTTTTTTTTTTACCATGCGTGTGTATAACTTTTGTGATCAGAAAAAAAGTTTTAAAGTATTTACAGGTGACAGTTTTCTTGGAAACAAAGGGAAAAAGAGACAATTCAAATGTTATATGAACTCTTGTTCATCTATCAGCAGATTCTATATTGAGCAATATATTAAAGGACACATCCTTGGATGTGTTGTTTCTAAGGCATCCAAGAAAAATCAAAGAGAAAAGAGAAGAAATAAGCTTGTCTATTTTTTCCTCATGAATTCGCCACAGGAAGGCATGATTTGTGTTTTTACTCTAATCAATACAGCTAATGTTGAATTAAGAGCTATTTCTTTCATGAAGGCAGCATTTTTCAATTCCTTTTTATCAATCATTTTAAGTAGAAGCACAGCTTGACATGTCTGGTTAAAATTCTGGAGTGCCATAATTCATAGAGCATAAAAGGAACTGACAGATGACTCGAAAATATACATACTTGCACTAACAAAACCCACTGTTTAAAAAGGCTCTTAAATATAGCTGAACCCAAATTCTCTGTGTTGCCTTGGAGAAGACAAAGCAATTTACAAACAAATCACTGCAGTAGTTCTTATATGACTAAATGTGACAATTCCTTTGCATATTGAGCTGTGGAGACACTTATTCTCACTGGGAAAGCACTAAGTAACTCCTCAATCCCTCAAAACCAAACCAAACCAAACCAAAACTTCACACATACATCACCAAACAGCAAAATAAAAGGCAGATACTTGCTTAACAGTTTTTACAAATATATCAATAAGGGGACATTTAATAACTTTTCTTTAAATATGCCTAGCTTCTATTATTATCCCTTTCTTCTCTTAAAGAGAAAGGAATAAACAGTGAGAGCTTTATTTGTGATGGTAACTTGAGGAAATTAAAAAGACAGCAAAAAAAAAGAAAAGGGGTAACTCTTGTGAGGTGACGGATATGTTAATTAGCTTACTTGTGGTGATTATTTCACAGTGTTTACATATATCAAATCATCAGATTGAACACCTTAAACACATACAGTTTTATTTGGTTTTATTTGTCAATTATACCTCAATAAAGCCAGGAGGAAGAAAGAGACTAGTCTGGAAAAACTCATGCACTTATGTTAACATTTTATCAAAAGATATATCACAGCTTACCTGCCCTAAAATCAAGATTAAGAGAAGCACTCCACTGTAATAAATCCTACATCTCCATAGCAAGAAGAGAAAAAAGTGAAATTATTATCTGGATCACTGGAGTTAAAAAAAAAAAAAATGTTGCAGTTAGAACTACTTCAGGTAATTCAAATGAAAGTAGAGATGCCCACCCCAACTCTTATATTGAAATTACTTAAGTCGATGCCTCAATTTTCCAGTGTTTTAAAATTTCAATTACAGAATTGAAGAGAAATAATCTATTCAACATCCAGTACTTTCTGGGAGGACCATAGCCAAACTATTTCCAAAAAATGAGGATCTATTCTATTTCTTAATAGAGAAAGAGATTTCCCTCTGGGCTATCAATTAGGCAGAAAAATAGCAAAGACAGAAAGCTAGTTTTCTGCTTTTAAAATATCAGTATTGGATGAGCAAATCTTTTTTTCTTTTTTTAAATATATCTTTATTGATTCAGAGAGAGGAAAGGAGAGGGAGAGAGAGAGAGAGAAACATCAACGATATATATATATATAAATATATATATATTTAAAGTGGCATAAAATAAAAGGAACTTCCTCACCTTAATTTTTTGAGTTTATTTCGCAATCAGTAGAAGAGTATCTGTCTGATCACTAGATAGTAGCTGCTTGGAGTACCATGTGAAAAAACGATCCAGAGGCCACATACAATGCAACCTGAGTGACTTGATTGATAAGTACTGTCATTCCCACCAGTTGCTCAAAAAGAGAAAGGGAGGGAAAAAGCACAAACATTGTATACCGGTTATTCAAAAAGCACTTTTTATTTACTTTAACACAGATGACTTTTTTACAGTTGAAACAAAACATCTGATACACAATTTTGAGTTTTTAGCAGCACCTGCAACAAGAGGATTGTGGAATACCTCAGGGTAAAGTAGAGATGGCTGAGGCAGGCACAAATTAACCTGAAATTTATCAATCCACTGAAGACATATGGAATCTGAGGCCCCCTGATATTAGCCCAATGCATGAAAATAAACAAATTAAATATTCTGTATGATGTTCTAATGAGCCATTGAAAAACAGTATAGTTTCAATTAGAAATACCTTATTCAAAAAATTAGTGTTCATAAAAAACAAACAAAACCCTACTGAAAATACTGCACTGCACATTCTAGGGTACACAATTTCTAAGCCTATACGCACAGTTCCTGGTACTCACAGACCTCAGCCTTTGGTGTTTTTTAATCTTACTCAAATGATACATCAACACCCCACTGAATATTGCTTACCAAAATGCCACTGTTTTTTGTCAATTAATGTTAAGTGCTTTCATTAAGACATTGTGTAGTGATTTGCCAGAAAAAAAATTGGCATGGCTCAGAGGAAAGGGGCTTCAGTTGACCTGCCAATAAAATTAACAATTGTTTTGGATGGACAGGAGACCTATGAATGGTATACCCACGTAATTTTTCTTAAATGACCACATGCCATTCTGATAGAGACAAGTACTTTTGTAAGTGGATGGAGGTCTTTAGGAAGACTGGAGATCTACAAATAGAAACTATTTTAAGCAGAATGCAAGTAGAAAGAGAAGGCTTCAGGTCTCATGCACTTTAAAACAGTTAGCATTTAATAGTTTTGACATACAGATTTTCACCCTAACAAGACTGTAGCAAAATGATCATAGAATTTGGAAACCAGTCTGGCTGGCTATAGGCATAGGCATGTGAGGGACTAATACTTATGAATTGCAGGGTCCCAGTTCTGTCTTTGACTTCTGGCATAAAAGTTAGTTGGGCAATGAGGTCAGGACTATATTTAAATTGGAAATATTGAGTATGACTGGGTTGAAATACTGTATTCAACTTGTCTATGTGGCCAAAAAGTCCCAGAACTCTTAAAGCACATAAAGTCCCATGTGTAAGGCTGATTCCATATGTGGCTACAATGGAGAGTTCTAGGCTGTATTCCTGTGAAAGCTCCCACCCCCTCCCTGGCCCAGGTCTCTTTGGGGGGTCATTTATAATTGTTCCTCACTAACTTGGGTCACTATTTTTATCATAAATGTTTTAAAAGTACAAATTAAAAGCTATGGAGGACAAACAGATCAACCAACAAGAATCAGACTGCATATAGATAGCTGGTGGTCATAGTAATCAAATTTTGACAAACCACTTTTTTATTTGAATATGGTATCTTTAGGATGTTTATATCAGGGCACACAATGATTACTCAGATCTCAAGAATTTTTCCTGCCATAGTACAAAAGCAAAAGACAGAGCTATGTAGTTGCTGTTAAATGCTGATCTCAGAATAGTTTGAGTATTTTAAAAGTCCCTCTCCATAGTCTTAGCTGTTGTCTTAAGATACATCTAACTATAACATGGCACTGAAATGTAGTTTGTAGTTTATAGATTCATAGAACTTAGAACTGGAAAGGACCTTAAACCAAACATTAAGCCAGTACAGAAATCCTTTCTATGGTATTTTAACAGATGGTCATCCAGCATCTACTTGAATATTTTTACTGGGAGTCCACTATTAAGGCAGTCCATTCCATTGTTGGACAAATCTAATGATAAGAAATGAATTCTAATGCTGGGTTAAAGTCTGCCCCCTTGTCACTTTCAATGTCCTAATTCGGCCAGTACAACATACAAAAAAATAAAAAATAAAAATCAGTTTCTTCTTCTACAATAAATATTGGAGTTAAGGAACCTTGTGAGAAAAGCCCATTATCCCCCACTCTTTTCCGAAGGCTTCTCAGAGCACAGCATGGTAGACCAAAGGACCATCAAACTTATAAGCACAGAGCACTGCATCCAAAGCCATATACTAAGCAGCACTGCTAAATTGATAAGAGGTTGACAGAGAAGCAACATCCCTATGCAGCAAAAGTAGACTTAGGAAGTAAAAGCAGACCAACCATTTATCTGCAAGGGTGGTTGGCATATTTAAGCATAATCCATTCCCTAGTACCCTGTTACTTCAAACACAAGGAGTATAATAAATTTCCAGTGTCATCAGTGTATCTCTTATTGAGATGGTGTTTTTTGAAAAGCTCAGATGGGAGCAAAGCATACATAAAGATTTAAACAAGGCAGTGTACATCATTATACTTTTGCATTCCTAATAATTACAATGTCTTAGAATTCAAGCTTAGGACATCCTTGTTTGTATTATTTTTATTGTAAAGAAGCTCAGAGAATTATTTTCCCCACTTTGGCAGACATGTCAGAAACTGCTTGGCAAGAGTCGGTGATGACATTTGTTAGTTGGTTAATGGAACACTTTAAGGAATAGCTGTAACTCTTTAATTCCTTCATGCAGCTGGGTTCTAAGTTTAAACTGTGATTTGAAAAAATATTTAAATCTCTCAGGACTAAAGCTCTCTGAAATGTCTTGATGCACACAAGAAGGAAATAGCAGAAATCACGCAAAAAACACTTGGCTTGATAAAGCGCTTTTTAAAAAATCGCTCTACAACTTCAGTTTAAAAGGCTCTAATTAACAATTACATTATCTCTTACCCTTTCTTTTGTGTGTGTGCATTCTTACAGGGGCACAGTTGTTTTTATACTACTGACTGACCAACTTGGGGTATACTTTTAAAAGGCTTCTTACTTTTAACAGCATGAAGATCCTGCTTTGGAGCCACTGTTCAAGTCAATAGTGTGACCTAACATGCAATGCTCCAACTGTTCCTCTACAGCCAATACCTGTCTGACAGCTTCTTCAAAGGCCACTGTCACGTTAGTATCATCTTTGGCACTTGTTTCTAGATAAGGGTAATCCCCATTCTCCATGCACCAGGCTTGTGCCTCCTCAGTAGTCACTTGCCTATCCTCTTTGTCTACCTTGTTACCCAGAACTACAAATGGGAAGTGCTCAGGGTCTTTCACATCTGCATAGTAGATGAATTCTTTTTGCCAGTTACCAAGGTTCTCGAAACTCTGTCGGTCATCCACGCTGAAGGTCAAGAGGCAGCAGTCTGCTCCCCTGTAGAAGGGTGTCCTAAGGCTCTTGAAACGTTCCTGCCCTGCAGTGTCCCAGATCTGGAGAGTTACAAAACGTCCATCTACCTCCAGATCTCGATTTAAGAACTCTACCCCTATGGTGTGAAAAGCCTGGGAGTCAAATTTATTCGTTACATAACGGTTCATAAGTGAGCTTTTCCCAACTCCACCATCACCCAAGAGAATGACCTTCAAGAGCAGTGATTTACCACTCATTGTTGCAGCACCAGATAGGGAAGAGTTTCTAACCAAGATAACCTGAAAATAAAATAAAAATAAGGAAAACAGTTAACCTTTAAATGGAAATCAACTTCATAATAAATTTCTCTGAATTATGAGGCCTTCTAATTTAGCTTCTCTTGATTCATGCTCATTAACTGATGTAGTACAGCAGAAGGAATAAAACTCTTTTTGCATGAGGGAGAAAATAGGTCTTGTTTTTCTCAGGTCTCTTGCCTGTGCCAGGAAAATGGATGAATGCCATGGGTAAGCAGACTAACAGATGGTGCTGCAATTTGGTTCAGTTCTGACCCTATTCTCTCTTAGATGAAAAAGCCTAGAACAGGGGTGTCACTCAAAAGTGTAACCATATTAGCTTCAGATTTGGACAGTTCTAAACAAGAGGCAAGTAGTAATTGATTCAGAGTTTGAAGTCCGTTCCTGATGTAGCCAAGCATTACTGAGGAGAGAAGGCTGCATAAGTTAGAATTCTGTCAGTAGAGGTTTGGGCAAGAATTAGACCAAACTTGGAAGAGAGAAAAAGGTCAAATTTCTTCTGGCATTTGCCCCATTATACTAGCATTGATATGGATACCCTCACAAGTAAAGGATCTTCCATAATCTTTTCTTCATGGAACAATAGCAGTTAAGTTGATGACAGCTGACTGGTACCAATATAATAGCTATCATTCAGGAAGAATATCTTGAATAGCCTATTAATTTTTAGTTTTAGGTTCTAATTCCATACCAGCACTAAAGAAACATACTGTAACCTCTAAAGAGCTAATAATTATACTGAACCCTTTTGTTACCTCCATAACATGTCTATACATGGAATAAATACCTAGAATGCATCTTAAGATTAAAAGATCAAATGTTTACTGAAAAACTACCTTGTCCTAGATTCTGTTAGGTACTTTCACACTAGCTCCACTGTGGAAACTCAACAGTGATGTTAATTGAGTGTTATTTTTGTAAGAGACCCAAAGAGGTAAAAAGCAATCATGAATCAAACAGCACATGCAAAAATGTTTCTGGAGGAAAATAAATTTGAAATGTAATTTAAAAAACCCCTCAGTAGTCCTTAAAATAATGTTGGTGTGCATATGTACTAACCATATATTTTTCTAAACATTCATTTTTAGAAGAGCCAATAAAAAATATAAAATATATATCTATCCAGTTGAGTATAAAATATAAACCTACCCAGCTGGGTCTTTGTCACAATCTTGTCTTTTTCTTGTGTGTTTTTATTTTTCTTTTCTTTTTTCGGATTCTAAAAAACAAATTGGGAAACATTTTTTTAAAAAAACCTATAATAAAATAAAGAATATATATGTATACACACACACACTCAATATATAGATTACACTCAAGTCAGGAAAACAACAGGCTGACCTCAACTTACCTACAGAGAATGCTTTTCATAAATATATTTAAGAGTTTAAAATGCTTAACATGGGAAAAATAATTTTATTGCAAGAACTTCAACTTGTCCTAACTTGAGTGTACTTTATATGATTTTTAAAGTTTTATATTGTCTGTCCATTGAACTCTCCATTCAAAGTAAATTAAAGTGGGTAATATTTACAGTAGAAGATATTCAGGAAAGGGAAAGCACAGGGGAGCCTAAGACATGTTGAGATTCTATGTCAAAATGAAACTCCTTCCCTTTATACCTACCAATGTTCCCATCTCCATGAACTTCCTAGTGCACTCACCAATCTGCCTTGAGTTTGTCTCTGCATTTGATTCCACAAGATTAGAGAAGAAAACGTTATGTTTGGGGATTCCCTGTTTACAATATATTCTCTTGGGTAATTATATTACTCATTGATTTTGATCATCTGTTTTAAACACAAGTTTTAGTATTTAGCTGGCTTTATTAAATTCAAACAAAACTTCATTTAACATTTTAGCTAATTATGGCAAGAGTTTTATTCAACCAGAATCACAAATACAGGTCTAAACAGTATGATGATGCCAGAGAGGGAGGGGTGGGGGCTGGGTGGAGGTGGGCAAAGGTGAGGGAATGGGGGACATCTGTAATAAGGTCAACAATAAAAATAAAGTTAATAAAAAGAATACCGGTCTAAAAAGAAAAACAGTCCCTGGATTTGTTGAGAGTTCTTTCTTAGTGAGGAATTAAGAAGCTTTTAAAAAAAGCTCTCTTGAATGATTATTAACACATTAAAGGCTTCAGTAACAAAAGAAAAGAAAAGAAAAGAAAAGAAAACAAAACAAAACAAAACAAAACAAAAAAAAACTTTTTAGTTCTCCTGAGTTCTGTTTACTTTTTGTTGTCTTTGTTCTTCTTCTTCTTTTTGTAAATTTACCTTTATTGTTGAAAGTATTACAGATATACCCCTTCCCCCCCCATTGATCCCTTCCACCCAGCATCTCCCCCCTTCCCCCCAGACCTTCTTCACACTATTGTCTATGTCCATAGGTTATGCATATATGCATATAAGTTCTTTAATCATTCAACAAATATTTATTAAACACTGACCGTATGCCAAAACTGGTTATAAGGCCCGGCTGGTATGGCTCAGTGGTTGAGCATCAACCTAGGAACCAAGAAGCCAGTGCATATGCCCGAGTTGTGGGCTCAATCCCCAGTAAGGGGCATGCAGGAGGCAACTGATTGATATATCTCTCTCATCGATGTTTCTATCTGTATCCCTCTCCCTTCCCCTCTCTCTCAAATCAATTAAAAACATATTAAAAAATGAAAAAAATCCCTCTTGCATAATAATCTCATGTTATTTTTAAATTTATTTTTATTTTTGAAAGTATTACAGATGTCCCCCCATTCCTGCCCCTCTTTGCCTCTCTCCACCAGCTCCCGCCCCATCTCAGGCCTTCCCCACACTATTGTCTATGTCTATGGGTTATTCATATATGCATGTAAGTTCTTTGGTTAAGCTCTCCCCCCCCCCCCAATAATGTCTTTTAAATTGATAGGCTTTATCCTTCTTGGTCTATATTCTAAAGAATTCTCAAGTTTCCTACAATTCTTGACTTTTGTCCTCTTTTTTTCTGCTCTCAAACTGCTATTTTTGGCACCAGCTCAAGTAGCAAACATTTCTTTAAATGGTGATGAAAAAATTGTCAGCACACTTCTTTATTTTTAATATTGGTCTGTAGGATAACTTTCAGAGCAGAATTCTTGAACTCTCACTTAAAAAAGTAACAGAAGGAAGTGCAAACTTGGGCACAGTACTAATAGTATTAAGGGCCTGTGCCAAATGAGCTTCCTTAAGTATCTAGCAAACAGGTGTTCATATCATTCAATGACTCACTAACTCTACTTTTCCACTGTGGATACATCAGATGATGGGTCAAGGAATGAGTGCATCTGAAAACCAAATACTCAGCTCTAAGAACAATAACTATCTGAGATAATGCTGCAGTTGCTTGTGCATTCCCTATTTGGTCATGTCCACACATAATTTCTGGGAACACAGGGAGGAAAAGCAATGTGGTTCAGTGTCAAGTGCACTGGGCTGGCAGCAATCAGGAGATAAGAGTCTTCATCGCTGCTTTCCCATTCATTTATTTTATGAACTTGGACAGGTCACTTAATCTTGCCATGTTTCAATATCTTCCTGTATAAAAACAGAGCTGATAATACCTGCCCTACTTAACTCAAAGGATTTGGGGGAAATGAATAACTTATGAAGTCTGCAAAGAGTCGTGAGCATTAATTGAAATTTTTGGTTTAAGGTTTTTGTTCTTCTTGCTCCTTCACCTCCTTTCATTCACTAGTGGGGGCCTTATTACTTGGTATTAACCCTTCTCAGAAAGGGCCTGTCAGTAGGAAGATAATTCTTCCTTTTCTCTGTCTTCCATATTTTAGAATGCCTTGTTTCCCAATAATTTTGAGTATCTGCATATACCACAGAATTTCAGCGTTGGAGGGACCTGAAGGGTCTTCTGGTCCAATCATGCTACTGATGCTTGAGAAAACATTTGATTGCCTATTGTGTGCTGTCTCCTTACTAAGGTGACCCTCCACTCTCCTCTGCTGTCTCCAACTCCTGTTTGTTTGCTGGAAGTAGAGATGAATGCAGTTAAGGCTTGTCTCCTTGCCTTCGGTCACTAAATCCTGCTGAGTTTTCCTTGGAATATTCTTTTCTGGTCCTCTGCTACCATCCTCATTTTGGCCCACATCTCCTTGCATCTAATCTATTATGAAAGCTTCCTAGCTGTTCTCTCCCTTGCTTCTGGTTTATCCTTACCTAATGTACTTTGCAAAGCTTAATCACTTGAACACTCACTGTTTCAGGCAAGGTCTTACCCTCAATAAGTTTACAAATTAACATATAAGCTTCAGATCTCATGGTTTACAGTTGAAACAGTATCATTATACCACCTTATTTTGTTAACAAAACCTTTTTTCCAAGTATATCTTTCTGACACAACCAAATTTTAAATTTCTGGATAGTAAAGCCCTTGTTTGTATATGTCCTTGAAGCCTCTTCAACATGCAGCACCAGGGTACTCCATATAGCTAATCAGTAAATATTTGTTCATTAACTGTTTAAGTAAGTGCCTAAAATTAATGCCTCTTAATTTATGCCAAGGTACAATAGAGCCACAGTTCTGTGAGAAATACAAATACTCTTATTTACAAGGTGACTAAAGAGCAGAAGTTATGGACTTTTCTGGATAACTTTCTAGATGGGACTTAACAGGAATTCCACCTGTTGAAAGTTGGTGGAAATACTCCAGTTTCCCTCCCTCTCCCCTCACATTTTAAAAATAAGTATATAAATCTCTCCATTCTCATAAAAAAAACAAGAGGAGAATAATTATCTCCACTTCATGTTTTCAGTTTTTGCTGGCATCCCCACCACCATCATCACTGAAAATGAGTGTGATCTCCTTTAGTACATATTTAAGTTAAAAAGAACTAGCACAATATAAAAGCAAATCAATTTTCCTCTCCCGGAATATGCCAAATTTAAATCAAACCTTGAAAGAAGATAATATAAAGTAGACAAAAAAACTCTTTGATAATTCTAAGTACACTTAATAGGAAAGTCAATTCCTTTATACATCACTTATGGGTCCCATATTAGGTTAGGATTTGGACTAAAATGTTTATTCTGATTTTGGTCCTATTCAGAGAAAGATCTGGCTTTAACAGACCAACTATCCTAGAGATGCAATTCTCCTTTCCTACCCCACGGCCCCAAATAGATTAACAAGCATTCTCTAAGGATAGCTTATTCACTTTTTCCCCCAAATTAAGGTTTAAGTCTTAGACAGTAAGGTGAATTAGGAATTCACATAACGATACTTGCCAGCTTTCTTTGTTCTTCAACATACTTGAAACCTTCTGAATCTGCTGTGCTGACACCCACTGATTGTATTTAGTTGAGGGTGAGAATGGAGGAGAGGGAGGAGGCAGTACAATGACAAGAAAGAGGTTGAACTCTTGAAAACAGTACATTTTAGTGTGATGATGGAGAGAAGAGAGACAGAAATGCAGATTGGCAAATCAGTTCGGTTGCCATAGGTAGAATGATGCTCAAATCCATAGTGCAGATTGGGAGCAAGTCTTGAGAGGGATGTGTACTGCAGGGCTGGGGGTGGGGGGAGAGCAGCAGGGGAGAGCTAGGCAGTGGATGAGAGGGGCATTGGCTGCAATCTGCACAGGGGAGGAGCCATGGTTGGGGCTGTGGGGAAAGCCCATCTTGTGGTGACATGCTGGTAGCGGCTACTCAACTCACTGTTGATTCCTGGCACAATACTTGTTAATACTGCACTGAAGAACTGGGAGAGGCTTTCTTTAATCTATGTGAAAACCAGTACAAATAAGAAACGATCAAATCTTTGAGATCCTCCATCTCACACGGTGTAAGTTATTTCCAATACAACCTGATGCTTAGTGGTGGTGGTGGGGTTCCTAGCGGGTAAGCCCTCTGACATGTGCGCTGAATTCATTTGGTAGAGCTAACAAGTTATCAGTTACATCCATGCACTGAGTCCAAGTGTCACAGCTGTCATGCCACTGAAATGCTATTCCCACATTTATGTCCATATTTAGATCCTATATGCAACTAGAAGAAACCAATGTGGAATTTCACCTCTAACCTTTCATTCCTCAGGATGACAGCTCTGCAGCTATAAGCCTGAAGGCACACTAGATAGCAATTTGGCACTGTCCGCAGGCCACTTCTTCCCAAGTAGAGTGGCTAGAGATAAATAGGTAAGGTCTGGATAAGTAATCAAGGTACCAGGAGAAGAAGCTTCCTTAGGAGACCGGGAATGCTGTCATCTTTATGACAGGGGCACTGTTAGCATTGGGGATCTAAGAAGTGAGATGTCACGCATAGTTTCAACTACCTCAGACCCAGATCCTCTCATCTCACCTCCAGCTCCTAGAACCAGCGGCTGTGGCGCATGCGCACTGAGCCACACCCGCTCCCCACGGAGTCCTACCCTTCCCTTACCAGCTCTGACAACCGCTTGGATTACTCAGCAACGACCCTCCCCAGCCGTCACCTACCCCCGAACTCTGACCCCTGCAGTGCCGAGGTCCCTTTCCCAAGGTACGAGTGCCCCCAGAAATCACCTAGATCTCCCTTTCTCCGTCTTCCCCTAAACCCCCCACCTCCAGGCCTCTGGGGTCCCGGCCATTGGCGGCGCTCCCTGCCCATGCACAGGCACCTTACCCGACACAATGGGACAGAGACCGAAAAGAGATGCGGGCGCCAGGCAGTCAGCTCTGGGAGCCGGCTGCCTGGCTCCTCAGCGGCACCGTTAGAGCTCCTGCTGCCTCCTTGTCTTCAGTGGGGCAGCAAGTGCAGCTTGGACCTTGGTGGCCTGACAGCTGCCGCTCGCGCCCGCCGCTGCTGCCGCGCAGCGTCTCGCGCCCGCGCCAGAGAGGGGAGGGGGCGGGGCCCGCGCCGCCTCTATGGGCCTCTTTCTTGGCACTGGGGACCCGGCTGCCTCCCGCAGTCGCAGATCCAGCCCTGGCTCGCTCACTCTTCTTTCATGCTCAGTGTCCAACCCTGGTCTCTCTTGTCTTCCTCCTCTCCCCTCGGTAGGCACAGCGACAATGGATCATCAAATATTGCTCTCCCACTTACCTCCTTTGCAGCAGCCCCATTTTCTGCAGTTACCCTTGGACCTGCCTCAAACTGTGTGTGCCAGACTCTCTACTTTTGCCAAAGGGGTAGCACATACATTCTCCTGTTTCAAACAGCTCAGGGAAATACATTACACAATGCTTTACTAGGTCCTCTAGCTGACTACTGCTCATGAAATTCTCATGGCAATCCAAAAAGAAAGGCTCACATCGGTAGCTCAGGCATAGAAGGCACATCACCCTTTACCCTTACCAGTTAGCATTCTGGAGGGACACATAGAGAGCATTGCTAGAAGTTTCTGGAAATGTTGCTGGGGTAGAATGAAATACTCCAGTTGTGCCCAGCTTTTCAGCCAGTCCTTTATTGTTGTCGTCTCTTGTGGCCCTCTGGTACCTCCAACTTGTTTGTGATTTATTCTTCTCTGGAATCTAAGGAGGACGAAGTTCGCACCCCGTCTTTCTGCCAGGTAGTCCATCTGTGAAGCTTCCCAGATGTCTGAGAACCTGTGCCTGCATGGCACTGCCCCTCACTCACCATGCATCCCCTGAGGGCCCTCACAATGCCTTCTCCATCTAGGACAGTCTTGCTCTACCTTTTCGCAAGTCAATTTCACATGGCCCAGTTAAAATGTCACTTCCTCAGGGTAACCTTTCTCAATAACCCCAGAATGGAGAAAGTGCCTTGATTTATTCTCTTGCAGTCTCCTGAAGACTGCTATGCTTTTTCTTCATAATATTTATCTGTTAATGATTAGATATTTAAATGTATATTGTGATTGACAACTGACTTCCTCCGCTAAACTATATTGCACTATAAAGTCAAGGACTGAGACTGTCGAGATTCACCATCATATCCCCAGGGCTTAGGGCAATTGTTACATAGGACATGCTCAGAAAATATTTGTTGAAAATGAATACATGTCATATCATCAATAATTATTGTTCTTTAAAAATAAAGTAAAGGGATGTAGCTGAATCTCTTGTGCTCCTATTTAAACCGGTTACTCTTCCCTCTTCCAAAAACACTAAAACTCTCTTCTGATGGAGAGGAGATGGAAATAGTCCTCTACATCGATTTTCTACTCCCACATTCTTATCTGTAATGACAGAAAACTTTTGAGCAAGGGCCTCAATATATGTATATGTACTTAAGGATTACATACATGTACTACAGTGCATATATACTTTATATGTTATGTTATATATACATTGTAATACATATACATAAAAATACTCCAACATAGACATTTTAAAAGAATGAGAAAAAATACATTTTAATGTTTTCTTTTTGCACTCCAATGAATTGTGTTGTAAACTGCTCAAAATAATAGTCTTTTATATTAGAGTCTCTCATCTTTAGATGACTCTAGACTCTTTTGTCCTTTTCTAATAGATAGCATTTTTCAACAGTTTAATCATCTCTGAATATCCTCTTGCAAGTTTTTAAGGGCCTTTTAATTTCTAGGTTTGGATAACCTGTTCTGTAGTCAGAAGCCCATAATTACTTAAGGCATCACATATTTGCAGAATGTTGGAACCCTTAGAAGTAAGCAAAATCCTATGTTAGCCCAAATACTGCTAACTGCGTATCTTATATTAAAAGTCTCTAGATGCCACTTGAAAAGCAACTACTATCCAAGTAGAGTAGAAGCAACTTACTATCACTACTTATGAGGAAATAACACAAACAAGATAGCTCAAAGTTTCAAAGTAAAGTTGTAGGTGGTTTTGTAGCTCTTGCACTGTCAAATCATTCCCTCCATAAGCAATGCTTTCATGCATAATGAAATAATATAATCCTATCTTTGTAACACAGTTACACACACACACACACACACCACTTTTTTACTGAAAATAGAATCATAGTGTGGTCAGGATATAGGAGGCTAAACCAAGATTGCCTTTAGAAAACTGGAGAAAAGGTTACCTTTGGAGAGCGACACACACATGCAAAAATCAACATTTAATGTATAAAATTTATTATTTCCCAAAGTCCCCAATCCTGATTCAATTTTTAAATACACAGACTTGGGCTTCAAAAAGACATAATTGGAACATGATTAATATAAAAGAAAAGCCTGATTCAGTGTTCATAAGATGTTTATGAACAAAAGAGATCCATGAAGAGTTCAAATAAACTTATAAACACTGCATACTATTTCCCTTCCTGGTGAGTCGCAATGCGTATTAGAACATTAAAGCATCTTTTGTTTATGGAACACCTGTTAGCAGAACTACTACACTTTAGAACCCAATTTGGCAACTTCTGTCTTAATCAATTGTACAAAGTTGTAATGTGGTAACAGGACATTGATTTGCCTTGAACATGGATGGCAATAGATGTCCTCTTGCTTGGCAACTCAGACTGATATGTAGTGGCTTCCTGGAGAATTGTGCTCTGGAGGATTCCAAGGTGTATCCAGCTCAGTAGGGAAGAGTGATTAATTAGTGATGACTACCATGGATGAGGCAAAGTGTTTGCTCTCCTTGGCCTAGAGTATTTATATGGCAACTACACATTTCATATTTTTCAGGTAATTCTGATTTTGAATATTTTGATCTGGTGCCATGTATTTACAGTAATACTTATAGGACCATCTGATATTTTTTTCAGAAAATATAGAAGTTATATATATGTAAAAAGGAAATTGAGCAGTAAGAATGTGTCAGTCTTCACCCATCATTGTCCAAAAACAAGTCACTGGTTCCAGTGTCAAGATAATTTTTTTATCACTTGACATGTGGATAATCTTGTGGAATAGGGATACTTTGCAAGTTTTTCCATAGACTGAAGGAAAGATCTCTGAAGATCATTCAATTATTGAAAGCATCAGTATGAACTCAGTTTTATTATTTTAAAAATATGTATTTTCAAGCTCTATTCACTGAAAACACTTAGAAACAATGAAAATCCCAGTGCCAAACAGCAGCCTAGTGCCCAGATTGAAATTCTCTCTCTTTTTTTTAATATATATATTTTTATCTTTATTGTTGAGTGTATTACAGGTATCCCATTTCCCCCCCCAATTGGCCCCTTCCACCTCGCTCCCACCTCTTCCCCAGGCCTTCACCCCATTATTAACTGTGTCCATGGGTTATGCATATATGCATATAACTTCTTTGGTTAATCTCTTCCCACCCTCCACTCCCCTTCCCCCTTCCCTCTGAAATATGACTGTCTGTTGCGTGCATCAGTGTCTCTGGATCTATTTAGTTCGTCAGATTCTTTTGTTCATTAGCTTCTTCTTAAAGAAGACCCTTCAACATTTCATGTAGTACTGGTCTGGTGGTGATGAACTCCTTTAGCTTTTCCTTGTCTGAGAAGCTCTTTATCTGTCCTTTGACTCTAAATGATAGCTTTACTGGGTAGAGTAATCTTGGTTGTAGGTTCTTGTTTTTCATCACTTTGAATATTTCTTGCCACTCCCTTCTGGCCTGCAAGGTTTCTCTTGAGAAATCAGCTGACAGTTGTATGGGTGCTCCCTTGTAGGTAACTAACTGCTTTTCTCTTGCTGCTTTTAAGATTCTCTCTTTGTCTTTAACCTTTGGCATTTTAATTATGATGAGTATTAGTGTGGGCCTCTTTGGGTTCCTCTTGTTTGGGACTCTCTGTGCTTCCTGGACTTGTAAGTCTCTTTCTTTCCCCAGGTAGGGGAAGTTTTCTGTCATTGTTTCAAGTAGGTTTTCAATTTCTTTATCTCCTTTTTCTCCTTCTGGCACCCCAATAATACAAATGTTGGGCCTCTTGAAGTTGTCCCAGAAACTCCTTACACTATCTTCATATTTCTAGATTCTGTTTTCTTTTTGTTCTTCTGGTTGGGCATTTTTTGTTTCCTCATGGTCCAAATTGCTGATTTGATTCTCAGCATCCTCTACTCTATTGTTAATTCCCTATAAATTATTCATTTCAGTTCGTGTAGCCTTCATTTCTGATTGGTACTTTATTATGTCATTAACGGTCTCACTTGCTTTCTTAATAGTCTTACTAAGATCCTTGAGCATCCTTATAACCATTATTCTGAACTCTGTATTTAGTAGCTTACTTGGTTCTGCTTCATTTAGTTTCTTTTCTGGAGATTTCTTCTGTTCTTTCCTTTGTGACATGTTTCTTTGCCTCCACATTTTGGTTGCTTCCAGGTGTTTGTTTCTATGTACTAGGCAGAGCTGCTATGTCTCCTGGAATTGATAGAGTGGCTTTGTGTAGTGGGTGTCCTGTAGGGTCCAGTGGCTCAGCCTCCCCGGTCACCTGAGCTGGTCCTTCTAGGTGCTCCTCTGTGTGGGCTGTGTGCACTGTCCTGTTGTAGTTGAGCCTTGGTTGCTGTTGGCATCACTGGGAAGAATTGACCCCCAGGCCAATCAGCTGTGAGGACCAGTTGCAACTACAGCCAAAGAGCTGCTATTTTGGAGACACCCCAATGGAGCAGGATTTACTTCAGTGGAGCTTTGGTGTTCACCAAGTGCGCTCCTTGAGTGTGTCACTTGTGGATGTGGTAGGGTTGTAATCCAGTGTGGTCGAGTCTGACCACTGGGTGCACTGTCTCTGGGCCCTCCTGGGCAGTGCAAAGTCAGCCTCTGCCTGTGCCTTGCCCAGGGCCACCCAGCATGAGCTGCACAGCAAACTGTAGTTGGCTGCTACTTGTGCTGGGCTTGGAGGAGCCCAGGAGAGGCCAAGCTATGAGCCAATGCAGCTGCCGCTAGTGCCAGGCCTGGGGCCACTTATCAAGCCGTATGGGGCCCACTGCTGCTTGTTTAAGAGATTTTAGGAAGGTCCTAAGCGTGAGGCTCAAGAGGCCACTTGCATAGAAAAGCCCCTGGAAATGGCCTGGATGAGCTGCAGGTGGGGAGGGGCGGGGCGTCCGGGAATCATGGGACGCGGCCAAAGGTGTGAGTCAGGTGCTGGCGATTCAAATATGGCGCCTGCCTGCTGGCCGTGTGCAGGGAGGACACACCAAAGGAGCCATGGCCTCCGACAGCTCTTCTGCCTGGGAGGAAGCTGCCCCTCCACCTCTCGTCCGGATTTCAGGCAGGTTAGTTCCTCCCCGAGTGTCCCAGGTCCTTTCAAACTGCTGCCTGGTGCTGGGCTCAGAGGGAGAGCACCTGAGTGAGTCCGAGCACGGCCCTTTAAGAGGAGAGCCTGGGGCTCCCGCAGCCTACGCGACCCTCAGCGATATCCCCTCTGGTTTCACAGCCCGGAGTTGTGGGGACGTCTCTTCCCGGTCCTGGAGCCCTGGGCTGGGGGCCTGCTGTGGGGCTGGGACCCCTTGCTCCTCCGGGAAACCTCCGCCCCGAGATGTCCCTCCCAGGTTTAAACTGCGGCACCAGGTGTGGGCCCTCGGCTGCGTCTCCAGGATTCACCCCCAATCCGCCTGCATCTCTGCCCCTCCTACCGGTCTCGATGCTTTTTCAGTTCCCTCCTTGTAGGGCTTCTGTTCAGTCAGATTTCAGGTGGTTCAGAGTGATGGTGGTTCTGTATTTTAGTTGTAATTTTGATGTGGTTACGGGAGGCAGCCGGTACTGCAGTTACCTATGCCGCCATCTTGTTCCTGTCTTCTCCCAGATTGCAATTCTGAATATCGCTTCCCAGTGAAAGGAACCAAGGTTTCTTAAGTAAATTTCTGTGGCAAGAAATGTCCAAGATGAACCTGGAATATCTTGTCACACCAGATTGCAAAGCAGCTAAGAAACTGTGTGAAATAATAGAAAAATATGTATATATTGGCCTCTGCCCCTGGTTCCTGACCAGAACTTCTGAAACTCTTGTAAATTCCTAAGTGATAATAGCACTAGGGGCATCTTTATTCTAATATTTGGTCTTTGACCCCAGCTCCTGACACAGGGCTCCTAAGTCCCTTGGAATTTCCTGGGTGATAGTATTGCCTTTTGTTCTAATGAGGGGACTCTGGGTGGCTCCTGGATGACTCCTGGATGGGGGATGGTCACCAGAGAGACCATGTCATAATTAGAAGCTTGGAATTTTCAGCCCCCCCCCCACTTCTCTAGAGAGGGGAGAGGAGCAGAAAATGGAGTTAATAACTGATCATGCCTCCATGTGGAAGCCTCCATAAATATCCTAAAATGTGGGGTTCGGGTAGCTTCTAGATTGGTGAACATCTACATAATGGGAGGGTGATGCATCCCAACTCCACAGGAAAAGAAGCTCTCACTCTCAGGACCTTGACAGACCTCGCCCGATGCATCTCTTCATCTGGCTATTCATCTGAATCCTTTATCATGTCCTTTAATAAACTAGTAAAAGTAAGTGTTTCCCTGAGTTCTGTGAGCTGCTCTAGCAAATAATGGAATCCAAGGGAGAGGAGGTCATGGGAACCTCTGATATATAGCTGATCAGTCAGAAGCACAGGTAACAACATGGACTTGTGATCAGGTTATTCCCTGTACTGGAACACTACTAGGGTTGTGTCAAAAGGATTTGGGAGCCAAATTGAAGAGATTCTCACTGGCGAGACATGAAGCAATTTGAGCATCAGTAAAGACACTAACTACAATGGATTGAAATTGTGTATCAAATATCTTTAAATATATGAGTTAATGATACTTAAAAATATAATTGCTCAACTTGGAGAAAGCTAGGAAACTAGCTCATTATTTTGAAACTGATGAATACAATAACAAATCAAACATTTAACCTGTCTTTCTTGTACACATTCTTTTTCTGTGTAATCAAATAGTGAGAAAAATATTGTTTTTTGGAAGATTTCCATCTAATAAATTAAGAGAGAATTGTAGAATTTATACCTGTTAATTAATTAATGTATTTAGACAATGATTATCAATGTCTGCTAACATTACAAAAGGAATAATAACAAAATATTGTATGACTCTTAATATAAAAACAAAGCAGTGCCTATCAGGGATGTAGAGTAGAGCATAGGGAATATTATTTCAATAACTATGTATGGTGCCAGGTGGATACTGGAAACATCAGGGGAACACTTTGTAAAGTATATGATTGTCTAATTACTATGCTGCACACCTGAAACCAATACAAAATAATACTTAAACTGTAATTGAAAAATTAAAAAATAAATTTTTAAAAGCAATGCCTATGAGGTATTCTTGTCAAAAAATAGAATTTGAATCTGATCAAACTTCTAGATATAACTATGAATTTTTAGGAAAATACAAGAACAAATATGTTAAACATCACAAGGATCTTCTTGGACATTTACACCATGGGATACTATGCAGCTATAAAAAGGAAGGATCCCTTACCCTTTGAGACAGCATGGAGGGACCTGCAGAGTATTATGCTAAGTGAAATAAGCCAGTCATAGAAAGGCAAGTGCCACATGATCTTACTCATCTGTGGAATCTAATGAACAAAATAAACTGATGAAGAAAATAGATCCAGAGACATAGAAGCATGCAACAGACTGATGAATCTCAGAGGGAAGGCAGGGGTGGGTATGTGGGTGGGGATAGATTAACATAAGAATTTATGTGCATATATGATGTATAACCCATGGACACAGACAATAGTGGGGTGAAGGCCTGGGGGAGGGGTGCAGGGGAGAGGGGATCAATGGGGGAAAAGGGACATTTGTAATACTTTCAACAACAAAGAGAAATTTTTTTAAAAGCAAGGTATTTTTGCCAAAAAATAGAATTTGAATCTGATCAAACTTCTAGATAAAACTATGACTTTTTAGGAAGATACAAGAACAAAGATGTTAAGCAACATCACATGTATGTAAGCAAGAACATCCAGACTTGAATTTAGAGTGAGGATGTTGGAAAGGGACTTCTACAGAAAACACCATGGTTTCTTCAACAAATAAATTACAAGAGAAAACTTATCTGAAAATAAAAACAAGAAACAATTATATTTACATTAGCATAAAAAAGAATAAAAATATTTAGGAGTAAATTTTTAAAAAGTGCAAATCATATACCCTTAGAAACAACAAAAGGTTGAAAGAAACTAAAGATCTAAATAAATGGAAAGACATCTCATGTTCCAAGAGCAGAAGACTTAAAATTATTAAGATGGCCATATTCTCCAAAATGATATACAGATTCAATACAATGCTTACCAGAATCCCAGTTGGCTTCCTTGTAAAAATTTACAAGCTGATTTTAAAATCCATATAGAAACTGCATAACTTTACAATTTATCTATCGTAAGTATATAAATAGGCATATGGCCATCATGAATTTGACCAGCATGTATCTGTCTCTTTTGAGGTTTCTTTTTTTTAAACTTAACTTTATTGTTGAAAGTATTAAAGATGTCCCCCCTTTTCCCCCACTGACCCTCTCCACCCCACATACCCCCAGGGCTTCACCGAACTACTGCCTGTGTCCCTGGGTTATGCACACATGCATACAAATTCTTTGGTTAATCTCTCCCCGTCTTCCCCTCTCTCCTTCCCTCTGAGATTCATCAGTCTGTTCCATGCTTCCATGTCTCTATATCTATTTTGCTCATCAGTTTATTATTTTATTCATTAGATTCCACACATAAGTGAGATCATGTAATACTTATCTTTCTCTGACTGGCTTATTTCGCTTAGAATAATACTCAGATCCCTCTATGCTGTCTCAAAGGGTATAAGAGATCCTTCTTTTTTACAGCTGCATAGTATTCCATTGGGTAAATGTACCATAGCCTTTTTATCCACTCATCTACTGATGGGCATTTGGGCTGTTTCCAGATCTTAGCTGTTGTAAATAATGCTGCTATGAACATAGGGGTGCATATATTCTTTCTGGTTGGTGTTTTGGGATTCTTAGGATATATTCCTAGAAGTGGGATCACAGGGTCAAATGGCAGTTCCATATTTAATTTTTTGAGGAAACTCCACACTGTTTTTCATAGTGGCTGCACCAGTCTGCATTCCCACCAGCAGTGCACTAGGGTTCCTTTTTCTCCCCAGCCTCACCAGCACTTGTTGTCTGTTGATTTATTGATGGCAACCATTCTGGCAGGTGTGAGGTGATGCCTCATTGTCATTTTAATTTGCGTCTCTGTGATGATTAGTGACATCTCACAGAGCAGAATTTTCACTGATACATCACCTAGGGCGAGAGAAACAAAGGAAAATAAACAAATGGGACTATATCAAACTAAATGGCTTCTGCATAGCAAAAGAAACCAGCATCAAAATGAAAAAGGAACCCACTGTATGAGAGAACATATTTGCTAATGATACATCTGATAAGGGGTTAATTTCCAAAATATATAAAGTACTCATACAACTCAACAAAAGGAAGACAAAAATTCAATTGAAAAAATGGGCAGAGGACCTGAATAAACACTTCTCTAAAGAGGACATACAAATGGCCAAGAGATATATGAAAAAATGCTCAACATTACTAATCATCCTTTGAGGTTTCTTGTACCTGTAAAACCAAGGAGAATATCCTACGTCTTGCTGACTCATGGGTCTTTCCACCCTTTGAAGTCCCCCTTTAATTGAAAACCCACCTCCTCTTATGTCTTCAGAATTCAGTATATAGACTCTGGGTTTTGGCAGGGATCTTAGAGATTATCTAATCCATGAATTCCCAAACCTAGCTGCATATCAAAGTCACGTACAGGATTTATCAAAAGCATAGATTCTTTATTATCAAAAGTTTCTTCTTTGAAGATAGTGAGTAGCTTCTAAAAAGAATTTGCTTGTCAGCAAGAATGTAGGTTAAAAGAAAAAAATTCAAAGCAAATAAATGCTAAGCATCTCTCTGCAAGAAGTCATTATTCACTAAGGTATCAACAATTTTTCTTTTAAAAAATATGAATTTCTCTAAGTCTGAAAGTTTTAATATTTTACTTTCCAGAACGTTAGATCTGTTGTCTTACAGTTGTTGCAAATGCTGCAAAACATTGTTCAGATGAATGCGTTATTTATAATATGATGTGTTAGGACTTACAAGGCAATTTAATTCTTAATGGCCATTTTAAAATATATATATCTTTATTAATTTCAGAGAGAGGAAAGGAGAGGGAGACAGAGAGATAGAAACATCAATGATGAGAGAGTCATTGATCGAGCCTGCAACCCAGGCACGTGCCCTGACCGGGAATCGAACTCCAATTGCCTAGATCCAAGGTTGATGCTCAACCGCTCAGCCACGCCCTGCCGGGTTTAATGGCCATTTTGTAAGCTTCCCCACCACAGGAGAACAAAGACCAGGAAGACTTGTCAAGCAGAAAATGTTGGCCACCAGAAATCAAACCATGTAAAGAACTGAAACTTCCAAGAAGCACCGGATCCATCACCCATCCTCATTCCTGTTGACCCACCCCCACTGCCCAAGCCCACCAGCCAAGCCCCCAAAACCCGGTGATGACAAAAGCTTCCCCCAAGTGGCTGCATATAAGGAAGAGACTCCAACCTCTAGGGGCTGCTATCATCGACCCAATACCCTTTGGCTTGGTGCTGGACAGCCCTTCCCTTTGGATATTCCCACCCCCATCCCTTTTCTTTAAATAAATTCAATTTTTCTTTATTCACTGTCTGAGATTGTTATTTAGCCTAGCCAAGCACCACCGACTTTAACCTTTCATAATCGTTTGTATAAAAAAATGTTTTGAAAATTGAGTTGGCTAATGTAAAACATCCAAAGTAAACTTACTCAACTTTTCTTGAAGAAAGCATTGTATTCTAAACCCACTAAAGATCAGTTTATCTTGATTGTAAAGTTAAAGTTATGATAATATTCCTATTCCTTCAAAATAAAAATGATTTTCTTAAATTTTATATATAGCATAGAAATTGTTTGGCTAATTAATGTCTTTGACAGTTTTACCTCATTTGCTAATTTAGATCAATTGATATTTACCACTTATATAATAATGGGAAGATGCATTGTGATGTTTGCTGTGAAGACAAGAGTGGGATGTTGGCAACTTGCACATCGTGTGTTAGACAATGCAATCTTTCTTTAACATAACAGACCTCCAAATATCTGGGTTGCCCTCATACACCCTTTAATTCTTCTTTTCCCCAGCTTAAGTATCTGAGAGTACTGCAACCAGTCTCCATGTGGACCTGGTTTTGAGATCATTCATTTTTCTCTTCCCCACTAAACACCCACACATTTGTCACTGTTCTTCTAGAAATATGATGGCTAGACATAAAGTCAATACAAATATGTTTTCACTACACTTATAATATTAACAATTATTTCTGAAACTGGTTGCCTATTTTGCCCTATCAATGCTCATTTTGTTTCCTTTCTGGCCATTTCTCCCATTTGTCAGGGCCATGCAAAATTTTTACTCTGTATTTTAAGATGCTAGCCTCATTTCCTAATTTGGTTTCATTTACAAATTAATGAGCATGTTCTTGATCCCATAATTCAGGTTAATTCATCCATCTATTCTGCAAATATAAGTGCTTACTCTGTGCCTTGCCCTGCTCTAGAACTTAAGAATGTGGTGGTGAGTAAAAACAGATGTGATCTCTTGAGTTTACAATCTAGAAGATAAAAATCTAAATGCTACTTTCACATTGGAGGACAGTTTGCTGGTTTCTTACAAAACTAAACATATTCTTACCATGTGATTCAGCAATCACATTCCTTGGTATTTACTGAAAGGAGTTGAAAACTTGTGTCAACCTCAAAAAACTGCACATCGATATTTATAGCAGCTTGGATATTTATAACAATTTTGCTTGCCAAACTTTGGAAGCAACCAAGATCTCCTTTAGTAGGCAAGTGGATAAATACACTGTGGTACATCCAGACAGTGGAATATTATTCAGTGCTAAAAATAAATGAGCCACCAAACCATGAAAAGACATGGAGGAAACTTAAATACATATTACTAAGTGAAAGAAGTCAATCAAAAAAAGCTACATACTGTATGAATTCCAACTATATAACATTCTGGAAAAGGCACTTTGAGCTATTTGTTTTGTGTTGTTCCCTCATAAATAGTGGTAGTATGTTCCTTCTACTCTACTTGGATAGTAGTTGTTTTTCAAGTGGGCTCTAGAGACTCTTTTAATATAGGATATGTAGTTAGGAGTATTTGGGCTAGCATAGGATTTTGCTTACCCCTTTTTACTATGGAGATATTAAAAAGATCAGTGATTTCCAGGGTTTTGAGGAGGGCAGTGAAAATATTGTGTGATACCATAATGATAGATACATGTCATCATACATGTGTTCAGACCCATAAAATGTACACCAAGAGTGAAACTTAAGGTAAATTATGGACTTTGAGTGATAGTGATGTGTCAATGTAGGTTCATCAACTGTATCAAATGTCCCACTCTTGTGAGGGATGTTAGTAACAGGTGAGGTTATGCATGTATGGGGGAGAGGGTATATCTCTATACTTTGTTCTCAGTTTTTCTGTAAACCTAAAACTGTTTAAAAATAAAATCTTAATTTTAGAAAAGTAAAAAAATCTAAATGCCACGATGTGTATACACAACATCAACAACATCAACAACACCAATTATTACAGAAGGGAATCAGGGACAGCTGTGTCTTGGCCAACCATAGAGGTGCTTTAGAGGAGAAGAAGCTCCCTTTAGATGGAAAATTATTGGACTGGCCTATAATTCATTATAAAGTTTTCCATTTGTTGGAAAAAAACAAAGTTTTAATTCCACATTAAGGAAAATATCGCCTGTCTTCTGTCATTACAATAACCCAAACATGCAAATATTTGATTCTTACAGTAGAAATGCTATGTGTTCTATACTGTAGATGAACAGCAAAATCTACAGTACATTAAGACACAGGCTGAAAGGGATTCTGAGGAATTTATGGTTATATATAAAAGGAGCTAGAATAGTGTATGGGTGAAATGTGTTTCTATTATTATTTGCAGGAGACAGTTGACATCATGGAAAATGCATAAGACCAGTTGTCAGCATGACTGACTACCCAAATATCCATCCAAATAAATTGGATCAATTTCACAAACATAATGCTGAGTGAAAGGCCAGACAAAAGAGAATATGCACTGTATAATTCTATTTATATAAAATACAAAAACATGCAAACTTATGCCTAACTCTGCATTATTATGCCAACATTTTCCCCCAAGAGGCTCATTTTCTTTCTTCCCATGAACTTTATTTCAAACTTGTTCTCTCATCAAACCTCCCATATCTCCTTCTTCACATTCACTCCCATCTGTTGACCTTGATTCATATTTTATTGAGAAAATAGAAGCCATCACTGAAACTCCTACTTGTTCCCACCATCAAGTCTATAATTTTACCCTTGCTTTCACCCATATTTTCCTCTTACTTTCTCTTACCCTCTGAGTAAGTATCCATCCTCCTACCAAAGGCCAGTTTCTAAACATATGCTTTGAGTGTTATCTATCTTACCTCTCAAGTAACTTGCTCTTTGGATTGGTTATTCTCACTATCTTTTTCATCATTTTCTCTGCAATCATTTCCACTAGCATAAAGCATCTTCTACTAGCTCTTATTTTTTGAAAGAAAAACTGTTTTGAACGTAGGTCACCCTTCAGCCATTGTTCTGCTTTTCTGATTCCCTTTAAGATAAAACTTCCCAATAGTATATGTCTCCACAGTCTCACCTTTTCATTTCTCCTCAGCCCATGTTTTCCTGGCTTCTACCTTCATCACTGTTCTTGAGACATCATTTTTGTTAAGAATCAATAATTACCTCAGTATTGCTGAGTTCAATAGTTACTGCTTTGTTTTCATTTTACTTGATGCCTTAATACCACTCTTTTCTTGAAACATTCTCCTCTTGACTTTTGTATTAGGTTGGGCTGCCATGGCAAATACCATACACTGGGTGGTTGAAACAATAGAAATTTATTTCTCATAGTTCCAGAGGCTGGGAAGTCCAAGGTCATGGTCCTACAGGGTTTAGTTTCTGGTAAAAACCTCTTCCTGGTTTTCCCAAAAGCCACCTTCTGACTGTGTTCTCAGAGAGAGAGAGAGAGAGAGAGAGAGGGAACGCATTAGCTAGCACTCTGGTCTCTTCCTCGTCTTAAAGGACACCACCAATCCCATCTGATTTGGTGCCAACCATTAGAACCTCACTTAACTTTAATTACTTCCTAAAGACCTTGTCTCCAAAAACAGTCTCATTAGGGGTTAGGGATTCAACATATGAATTTGGAGGAGGGGGCACAATTAAGTCCACACCAGCTTCTGTGACACTAGTTTCTCCTGGTTTTTGTTCCTACCTCAGCTGGTTATTCCACTTCTGGCTCCTTTGTTGGCTTCACATCCTATAACTGACTCTAAATGTTGGCATTCTTCCATACACTTTATGGACCCTCTTCTCTTGCTACTTACTCTCACTAACAAAGCTCATCAGTTCTCATGGATTAAATTCCACCTGATGTTGATGATTTTCAAATTTGTTTTTCCAGATTTTCCTATCTAGCTGTCTACTTGAAATTACCACTCTGATATCTCACATTAATATCAAACAACATGTTGAAAATGAAACTTTTTTTCTACCAGCCTTACTTCCCCTCACAGTCTTTCCCATTTCAGTTAATGGCATCAACATCCATTCACAGTTTTCCTATTCAGAAAACTATGAATTCCTTGATTCCTTGCTCTGAAACCTCAATGCCTTGCTCTGACATCTTGATTCTTTGATATGCCTTCCTTCTCTCCAAAAGAGGTACATCAGGAAAGCATGCCGATTGTAGTGCCAAAATATATCTGCAACCCACCTCTGACTTCTACTGACCATCTTAGTCAAGCCACACCTGAGTCACTACAATACTCCCAACTGATATTCCTGCTTTCATTCTTGCCTCTTCCAATCCATTCTCCATACAGCAGAGTGATTTCCCCCCCAAATCTCTATTTTTGTATTGAAGTCACATGACATTGGTTGATGTACATGCAATTAGGTTGAATGGTCGCAATAACAAGAACAGCTGGCACAAACAAGTTTGGGAAAGAAAACCACTGACTCTTTATAAGGATATAACTCACCCTGAGGAGCATAAGTGCAAGGTTGGACTAGAGCAAGGTTGGCAAACCATTTCTTAAAGGGCTATATAGTAAATGCTTACTCACCTATATAATGGGAATAATCATACCTCTTTTAGTTGGAGAAGGTGGACTAATTAGTTAAATAATGCATTTTGTAGCACTCTTATCTGGTATAGCTATTTATTAAACATCTAAAATGTTCTAGTTAATTCTGGCTGTGTAAATTTGAGAAAACTTGCTTAACTTCTCAAACTTAGATTGTTTCTCTGTAATATAGAAATGACATCTACTGCTTATGGTGTAAGAAAGTATTAAATAAAATAAAATAACACATGCAAACTAGGTAAATTGGTAGGCACCTAAATTAATGTTAACTGATCCTACATTCTTCCATATATTTGCTCATAGACAAGGCCTCAGTGAAATTACTCTATTCCTATCAATCCTCATTTACCATCTCCAGTTTCTCATGGAAAAGTATTTTGAATGAGTGTTCCTGTTCTTGAGAAGCCTGCCAAAACAATCATTGCAATTTATACAATAAGCTATTTTAAAACTCTACTTGCCACTAATTCTTTGCAAATGTTTTGAGCCATCTTCCAAATAACTCGTTGTTACCAAAACATTTTAATAACAGAAAATCAAACAGTTAGACATTTACTCTTATGTATTAATTTTTAACAAAGAACTTAGGACAAAAGCTTTGAAACAAAAGAAACTAAACAGCTAACAACTAGTGACTTGAAGATGGAGGGGGGAAATGAGTGTTTGCCGAACAGGGAATACATCATTCTGCACAAAACTTCAGCTTGTCCTCAGAATCTGAGAATTATCACAGTGTTAGATTTTTAGACTTTGTTGATATTTAAATAAGCCCCACGATGTCTACTGATCTGCATTTAGACAAGTTCTGAATTTAGAGAAGGGCAAGCATCTGGGCCAAAATGAAGAATCATGAAACAGTAAATTATATTTCCAAATTGCAAAGCCTCTGTGCTTTGGGGCTCCAAACAGATACAATGAGCAATTACATTCCCATCAGATATCCAAGATAACAGAAGGTTACTAAAAATCAGGGAGATTGACTATTTTGTTGAGTAAGATCAGACAAATTTATAAATGAAGAGGGATAAAGATCAAGGCTTCAAAAGAATAAAAGAATACATAAAATCCTAAACCATTTAAAATATTTACTAATTTTTAGCTCTCTCAAGATCACTTGGACAAAAACTAAAATAATGAAACTACATCCTCAATTTAAGAGTTATATAGTATAAAGCAGGATTAAAAGTGTAAACACTGATACCATGACAGGAGGGTCATAGTAAAACACTACATAAAGGACATCAAGGAGGCCATGAGGGGAAGAAGGGGTAGGGTGTTAAATGTGGGACTTAATAGCTATGCTTTTTCCCAGCCCCAAATGCTCTAGCCTCAAAGTTAAATTATAAAAATATAGAAAGTTTCTTTGTGTATGTACCACAGAGAGGAGAGATTAAAAACTCCAGTGGGGCAGAAACAATCACTACAAGAGGAATTTCTGGGCCACGGTTACCCCTGTCTTCCCAGCACAGAACATCCTGTCTCTGTCCAAACCATTGGACTCTACTTTTGATATTCCCTTCAGGTGGAGGGTTTGTTTTCAACTTGGCCTCTGTGTACAAGCAGAAACTTGTGTAAAAACTCAGAAGCCAATGATGATTTTCACATTGGCAGATATGTGAGAAGTCTCAACTCTGCATTGATCAAAATGGCCTGAAGTTCTCCTCAGCTTGAATAAACTTCAGGCAGGTTTCTTCTTGACTATAGGCCTCTGACTTCCCTTTTCTTAGAGCATTTACTTTAGAAAATTTGTAATCGTAAATTTATTTCTCTGCCCCTTTGAAATGTAGATAAATCTTCTCTCAGCCTCTGACCAGTTTTACAACAAAGGAATGTCTTTTTCCAAGATCTGGGAGCAGTCCCTTTGGAATGCAATCAAGGAAGATATTGCCCCTGTCTCCCAGTCTCTGTGGGAGGTAGGAGTTTCAACTTCAAAAAGAAACAATTAGCCAACACTGGATGCACTAATCTCATTGAACAACCTCCTTCCTAACATCCTCCAGTACTTTTCCACTAGCTCACTCCAGAGTTTAAAAACCCTCCCATCCTTTTGTTTCAGCAGAGTTGAGTTAAATATCTTTCCCCTATTAAAATATTCTTTTTTTAATTTTAAAAAATATTTTTATTATTTTTTAAAACTTTCTGTTAGGGTTACTGGCTGATTATTTATTTGTTGGTTAGCTTGTGTTGTGTGTTTTTTTAACATTCAATATTATTTTGTATTAGTTTCAGGTATACAACATAGTAGATAGATAAACATATATTGTACAAAGTGTTCCCGCAATATCTCTAGTACTCACTTGACATCATACATAGTTATTACAATATTATTGACTAGATTCCCTATGCTGTATTTTACATCCCCTTGATTATTCTGTAACTACCAATCTGTACTTCTTAATCCCTTCATCATTTTCCACCAGTCCTTCAACCATACTCCCCTCTTGCAACCTTCAGTCTGAGTGACTTACATCACTGAGCATAATACCGTTTATGTCCATCCATGCTGTCGCAAAAGGTAAGACTTCATTCTTTTTATGGCTGAGTAATATTCCATTTTATATATGTATCACAGCTTTTTATCCACTTGTCCATTGATGGGCACTGGGATTGCTTCTACATCTTGGCTATTGTAAATAATGCTATAATGAACATAAAGATGTATGTATTCTTTCAAATTAGTGTTTTGGGTTTCTTCAAATATATTCCAAGAAGTGGAAATGCTGGGTCATAAGGCAGTTTCATTTTTAATTTTTTGAGGACCCTTCATACTCTTTTCCATAGTGGCTGCACCAATCTGCATTCCCACTAACAGTGCACTAGGGTTCCCTTTTCTCCATATTCCCACCAATTACTTGTTGTTTGTTGATTTATTGATAATAGTCATTCTGACAGCTGCGAGGTGATATCTCACTATGGTTTTAATTTGCATTTCTCTGATGATTAGTGATGTTGAGCATCGTTTCATATGTCTATTGGCCACCTATATGCCATCTTTAGAGAAGTGTCTACTCAGGTCCTCTGCCCATATTTTAATTGGATTGCTTGGTTTTTGGTATTGAGCTGTTTATAAATTTGGGGGATTATCTCCTGATCAGGTATGTCATTGGCAAATATCTTCTTCCATTCAGTAGGCTGTCTTTTTGTTTTGTTGATGGTTTCCTCTGCTGTGCAAAAAATTCTAGTTTAATATGTTCTCATTTGTTTATTTTTCTTTTGTTTTCTTGACCTGAAGAGGTATATAGAAAAATATTGTCTGAGATTTTACTGCCTGTTTTCTTCTAGGAAATTTATGGTTTTGAGTCTTACATTTAAATCTTTAATTTATTTTCAGATTTTTCTTGTATATGGGTAAGAAGGTGGTCTAGTTTTATTTTTTGCATGTACCCGTCTAATTTTCCCAACACCATGTATTGAATAGGTGTCTTCACTCCATTTTATGTTCTTGTCTCCTTTGTCAAATATTTTTTGACTATGAAGGTGTGGGTTTATTTCTGAGCTATCTATTCTGTTCCATTGATCTATATGTGTATTTTTATGCCAGAAACATGCTCTTTTGATTACTATAGCCTAATATGGTTTAATATCAGGTAGGGTGATACCTCCAACTTTGTTCTTCTTTCTCCAGATTGCTGTGGCTACTCAGAGTCTTTTTTTGTTCCATGTACATTTTCGGATTACTTGTTTTAGTTCTGTGAAATACGCCATTGGTATTATAAATAGAATTGCATTGAATCTATATCTTGCTTTGGCTAATATGAATATTTTAATGATGATAATTTTTCCTACCCATGAGAACAGTATATGCTTACTTTTACTTGTATCTTCTTCAATTTCTTTCTCAGTGTCCTTTAATTTTCTGAGCACAGGTCTTTTCCTCCTTGGTTAAATTTATTCTTTTTTTTAAAAAAAATTTTTTTAAAAATATATCTTTATTGATTTCAAGAGAGGAAAGGAGAGTGAGAGACAGAGATAGAAACATCAATGATGAGACATTGATTGAGCCCTCAACCTGGGCATGTGCCTGACCGGGAATCGAACCCTGATTACCTGGATCCTAGGTCGACGCTCAACCGCTGAGCCACGTCCGGTCGGGCGGTTAAATTTATTCTTAGGTACCTTATTTTATTTTATTTTTTACATTATACAGAGAGGATAATTAATACAATGTTTATTTATAAGATACAGATGAAAGGATTAATGAAGTAGAATAGATATCCAATAACAAGGTGATGCATATATCATTTATAACAAATGGAGCATTTCAGAGCAGTGGGAAAAAGTCAGAATTTTTTTCAAAATAGAGTTTAAAAGTGGTTTTAGGCTCATAGAAAAATTGAACAGAGAGTACAGAACAGAGTTCCCATACACCTCTCACCCAATCCCAACTTCACCTATCCAACTTCCCCTATTATGAACATCTGAAATTGTACTATTTGTCACAATTGATGCACCAAGGTTTATACATTATTATTAAGTAAAGTCTATAGTTTCCATAGGGTTCACTCTTTGTTTTGTACATTTTATGTGTTTTGACAAATGTATAATGACATGTGTCCATCATTTCTGTATCATGCAAAATGGTTTCATCGCCCTAAAAATCCCCTGTGCTATACCTATACAACCTTCCCTCTCTCCTACCTTCAAACCCTGGCAACCACTGGTCTATTTTTTAAAATTTATCTTTACTGTTGAAAGTATTACAGATGTACTTCCTCCCCCCCCCCCCCATTGATCCTTTCCACACTACATCCCTCTCCTCCCCCAAGGCCTTCGTCATTCTACTGTCTGTGTCTTTGGGTTATGCATATATGTATATAAGTTCTTTGATTAATCTCTCCTCACCCACTCCCCCACTGCCACCTTCCCTCTGAGATTTGTCAGTCTGTTGCATGCTTCTATGTCTCTGGATCTATTTTGTTCATCAGTTTATTTTGTTCATTATATTCCATGTATGATTGAGATGATGTGATACTTGTCTTTCTCTGGCTGGCTTATTTTGCTTAGCATAATACTCTCCAGTTCCATCCATGCTGTCCCAAAGGGTAAGAGATTTTTTTTTTTTTTTTTGCAGCTGTGTAGTATTCCACGGTTTAAATTTCCACAGCTTTTTTATCCACTCATCTATTGATGGGCACTTGGGTTGTTTCCAGATCTTAGCTATTGTAAATAGTGTTGTTATGAACATAGGGGTGCATAAATTCTTACTAACTGGTGTTTCTGAATTCTTAGGATATATTCCTAGAAATGGGATAACTGGGTCAAATTGCAGTTCCATATTTAATTTTTTGAGGAAACTCCACACGGTTTTCCATAGTGGCTGCACCAGTCTGCATTCCCACCAGCAGTGTACTAGGGTTCCCTTTTTTGCACATCCTCGCCAGCACTTGTCATTTGTTGATTTGTTAATGGTAGCCATTCTGACAGGTGTGAGGTGATATCTCATTGTCATTTTAATTTCCATCTTTCTAATTAGTGACTTTGAGCATATTTTTATATGTCTCTTGGCCATCTGTATGTTCACTTTGGAGAAGTACCTATTTACGTCATTTGCTCATTTTAAAATTAGATTATCTTCTTTTTGTTAAGTTGTATGAGTTCCTTATATATTTTGGATATTAACTCCTTATCAGATGTATCATTGGAAAATATGTTCTCCCATACAGTGGGCTTCCTTTCCACTTTGTTGATGTTTTCTTTTGCTGTGCAGAAGCTTCTTATTTTGATGTAGCCCCATTTGTTTATTTTTTCCTTTGTTTCCCTTGCTCTAGGAGATGTATTGGCAAAAATATTGCTGCAAGAGATGTCTGAGATTCTGATGCCTACATTTTCTTCTAGAATTTTTATGGTTTCAGGGCTTACATTTAAACCTTTTATCCATTTTAAGTTCATTCTTGTGTATGGTGTAAGTTGGTGGTCTAGTTTCATTTTATTGCATGTAATAGTTCAATTTTTCCAACACCATTTATTGAAGAGACTGTCTTTACTCCATTGTATGTTCTTGCCTCCTTGGTCAAATATTAATTGAACAAAATGTCTTAGGTCAATTTTTGAGTTCTATGTTCTGTTCCACTGGTCTATGTGACCATTCTTGTGCCAGTGCCATGATGTTTTGATTAGGGTGGTTTTGTAGTATAACTTGATATCTGGTATTGTGATCCATCCAACTTTGCTCTTCTTTCTCAAGATTGCGGAGGCTATTCGGGGTCTTTTTTGGTTCTATCTAAGTTTTTGGACTATTTGTTCTAGATCTGTGACATATGCTGTTGGTATTTTAATGGGGATTGCATTGAATCTATAGATTGCTTTGGGTAATATGGACATTTTAATGATGTTAATTCTTCCAATTCATGAACATGGTATATTCTTCCACTTGTTTATATCTTCCTCTCTCTTTTTGCAATGCCCTCTAGTTTTCCAAGTACAAGTCATTTACCTCCTTAGTTAAGTTTATTCCTAAGTATCTTAATTTTTTTGTTGCAGTGGTAAATGGTATTGTTTTTTAGTTTCTCTTTCTCTGAGTTCATTATTGGTGTATAAAAATGTCATTGATTTCTGTGTGTTGATTTTGTATCCTGCTACATTGCTGAACTCATTTATTAAATCAAGTAGTTTTTTGGTGGAGTCTTTAAGGTTTTTCTATGAACAATATTACGTCATCTGCAAATAATGACAGTTTTATTTCCTCCTTTCCAATTCGGATGCCTTTTATTGTTTCTTCTTGTCTGATTACTGTGGCTAGGACTTCCAGTACTATGTTGAAGAAGAGTGGTGAAAGTGGACACTCCTGTCTTTTTCCTGTTCTTAGGGGAAATGCTTAATTTTTTGCCCATTGAATATGATGTTGGCTGTAGATTTGTCATATATGGCCTTTATTATGTTAAGATATGATCCCTTGATTCCCACTTTGCTGACAGTTTTTATCAAAAATAGATTTTGTCGAATGCATTTTCTGTATCTATTGATATGATCATATGATTTTTATCCTTCATTTTGTTTATGTGATGTATCACATTTATTGATTTGTGAATATTATACCAGCCTTGCATCCCCAGAATAAATCCCACTTGGCTGTGCTGTATGATCTTTTTAATGTATTTCTGTATCCGGTTTGCTAGTATGGTGTTGAGGATTTTAGCATCTATGTTCACGAGGGATATTGGCCTGTAATTTTCTTTCTTTGTAGTGTCTTTATCTGGTTTTGAGATTAGGATGATGCTGGCCTCATAAAAAGAGTTTTGCCTCTGCCTGCTTCTGCCTGCTGGCTGTCTATTAGGCACAATCACTGAAAGAGTCTCTGACGGTAATTGAGTTGTGTGAGGTAGATTCTCAGTGAGTCACCTGGTAAGGGTGAGTGGTGCTCACCAGATTGATATAGATTCAAACTTGGTACTGATGCCGAGTCTGAGGCCCTCAGCAAAAATTTCAGTGTACACCAAGGCCAGCTGCCACCTGCCATGTGCCCACACACGTTTGTAGTGGAGTGGTATGTCAGAGGTCAAGTGAGCAGAATTTTTGAGGCTCAAACAGGCCAAGATTTGGCCATGTGAAGGAAGGGCTCTGCTCAGGAAGAGTGGCACCAGTTGAGTAATCAAGGGAAAAATAGCCACCAGCTTTACAGACACAGTACTCAGTCTGTCCTCAATTCTTGCTCCTTGGGAGTCCAGGGCTGCTAGGAGTTGGGAGAGTTGAGCTAGCAGATCTTTCATGGGGAGGTGGTGCCAGTCAGGTTTATAGGAAAGGGTGGAATGGCTTCCATCCCAGAGCCACACAACTCAGTCTTTGACACCCCCTGAGTCCACCCAGACCTTTACACAATGGGCCCAGACAGCTGAATTCTCTGCAGGGTTTAAGCTCAGCATGGTGGTGGACAGGGATTCAGCAGGGTGCCACTACTGTACTTACCCAGTCTGATACTATATAGAGGGGATTGTTCAACCCAAGAAAGATGGTGTCTGTGGGCAATGTGGGGAAGTGACTCAGCACAGGGACCTTGGTGATTGTTCCTTGAGCTCTCTCCCCAAAGCCACACAATCCAGTCTCTCCTCATTCAACTCTAGTCTGCTCCTAGCTGCCCTCCCTTTGAGCTGTCCTTCTTTCACCAGAGTCTAGCATGAGTGGCTGCAAACTAGATTTTGTGTGTTGCCCCTTTAGGAGGGTGCCTGGGTCTCTAGTAGATTCCTGTCTCTCCCTTGCAGACAGAATCCCTGCTGATTTTCACAGCCAGATGTTATGTGGTCTCCTCTTCCTGGTTCTGGTCTCCTGGCTGGGGACCTTGGTGTGGGGTTGAGACCTCATGCTCCTCAAGGGGGCACCTTTGCAACTGAGATATCCCTCTGGATTCTCAGCTGCCACACTTGGGTGCAGGGCCAGCCCTTTTGGATCTCTGTCCTTCCTACCAGTCTCAATGTGGCTTCTTCTGTAAATCCTTGGTTATAAGACTTCAGTTCAGCCAATCTTCAGCTCGTTATTCAAATTGATTATTCTATATTTTAGTTGTAATCCCAGCTTAGTTCTGGGAGGAGATGAGTGTAGCTTCCACTTACTCTGCTGCCATCTTGAATTCTGCAGCAAAGTGATTTTTTAAACTGTTAATTGAATCACATGACTTTCCTATTTATACCTACTCAATGGGTTCCTGTTACACTTTGAATAAAATTTAGATTTGGGTATCATGACCTGTTAAGGGCTCTGCATGATCGGACTTCTTCTTATTTCAGCACCCTCATCTTTGCCATTCTCCCCATCATGTAGTCTTCTCTGTGCACATTGGACATTTTTCATTTTCTCAAACAAGGCAACCTCTTTCTTATTTCAAGGTCATTTTGCAGGCTGTCACTTCCACTTAGAATGCTCTTCTACTGATTTTTCTCAAGGCAAACTCCTTTGACTTCAGCATAAGAATCTCTTCTTCAGAAGGCCTTTTCTTACCTTCTTATCAAAAATAATTTCCACCATCCTTGCCTCCCATAACTTTATATCTAAACTCCATGATTACTTCTTTTGTTAACACTTACAACTTGCAATACTTTTATTAATGTATTTTTCTTTGTTTAATGTCAGTGTTCCCCACTAGATCACAAGCTCCATTTTTGTCTCTCTTGCTCACTGCTCATTCCTCAGGTCCTAGCCTTGCTCCTGAAATATAATCAGCTCTCAAAATATATTTATTGAACAAAAATTTTAAAAATGCAGGAATGAGAGATTTCTTTCACAGATTTTGGCAATTCAGCCTAATGGAATCCATTGTGAGAGAGAACAAGGAAGACATCATAACTTCTGATGCTAAATTTAGCCTTCTGAGCAAAGAGTATTCCTTCCCTTACCCACTCTACCTCTAAGAGATTCAGTATTGATCTATTTAGCCAAGGTCCTTTAATTTATGTGACAGGGGATCTCAGCCTGGGGTCTCTGAAATCATATATAATAATTTTTGAGTATGTTAATCTGTGTATTTTTCTAGGGAAAAAGTCTACAACTTTTATTAGGTTCTCAAAGTGTTACATGACCCATAAAATGTTAAGAATCACTTACTGAAAAGTCCTTCCCTGGGATAACTGCCAGACAGTAGTCCCAAACTGCTTTAATTAAAATGTAACTGGAGAGAAAAAAAAAGTAACTGGAGAAAATAATTGAAGCAACTGTTTCCTTATAGTTTCCTGGGGCCTTGATTAGACCTGCTTGAGCTTTACCTGGCTTTGGGTCTCTTTTTTGCCATTATATAATGTATTTTAAATCCTACCTAGTTCTGTTTTGCCCCCACAACCCACATTGACCTTATTTCTGTTTATTGCCTAATCTTGGATTCTGAGTAGACCTGTGCCATTATAACAACCATGCTGATGTCACCCACACACATCTTTTTGTCTGACTCAATTCTGTCAGGGTTCTTCACTGGTCTTAGATTGATGGATCAGAATGATGTCACTGACAAAAAAAGAAAAAAAGAAAAAAAGTAGGGGGTGAAGAAGAACTGAATCAAAGGAAGTTGATGCATTTTTTAGACATGTTAAATGATGGTGGGATAGCCAAGTAGAAACCCCCAATGGAATACTGAATCATTTATGTTTACTGCCTGGTCTCTTTGAGCACTTGAGTTTGTGTTCACATGAGCTATGACTAAAAACTTGGGAAAAGCCCAGTTAGGGGACTGGTGGAGGATGAGGATTCCTTGAAGAAGATCAAGAAGGAAAAGTTATATAGGTGAGTTCCTAGAGAGGGAGACATTGCAATAAATAATGGAAAAATGTTCTAGAAGAGGCAGAAGTAATGAGATAAGAGCATGAATGGAACATTTAGTTTTGGATAATATGAAGGATGTTCCAGTTATATAATTAGAGACAAGGACTCTCAGAGTTCAAAAGAGGCTTAGGCCACTACTGTTATTTTTGAGGTTCCTGATAGATTAAAATAAAATAATGATGACATGTCAAAACAGGGTTTAAACATCATGAGATGTTTTAAATATTTTAACATATTTATGCTTCTAACACCACCAACCCCCACATAATGTAATATAATCTATTTGGAAAATAAGACTTTATATGTAATCAACAATGTTCTTTATGTCCCATTGTTCAATAGTAAGACACAAGTTTAAAATCATCTGATAAATGTAATTTTCTTCAATGTTGTCAGTTTATGTCTGGAACTGTATGTACAATATTATCTGAAACAAATATTAAAAACCTAAATAAAGCCTCTCAAGCAGACCTAGTCAAAATGGTTCTTCCTTTAGAGAGATGTGGGGATTCTGAAACATTAGGAATTAAAAAGATGGAGGGAATGCGTATGCCAGTCTTTCATTCATATTTAATGAACATAATATATAGATTCTTAGATCATAAAGGGGTCTTAAAAATCTGCTAATCAAAACTAAATCTAGTCTCCAAAGTAGCTTTCTAGCAGTCACCTAGAACTCAAAATCAGAAACCAAGTCCTCTTTAGAGTTTCCGAAACTTGCTTGATTATATGAATCTCCTGGGGGGCTTTGTGAAATACAGATGAAACAGATTATATCCACCTTGACTTCTTGAATTAAAATCTTGAGGAGGTGTGGCCTGGGAATCTGTATTTTAACAAGTACCCACTGTGAGGTGAGTGTTATGATCAGGTAATTTTGGGAAACTTTATGTTTAGATGGCAATTCACTTTATGTATAGATGGCAAAAATCTTTATGTTTAGATGGCAATTTCCATATTGACACTTGCCCTTCACAATCACCACAACTGATGGCATTTTAAAGATTAGAAATGATTGCATTACATAAAATTAATTAGGTAGATGGTTTTGAATAGTATATGAGGGCAAAGTTGTGGGTTTAGCCTTAATCATTCAATTTACTCTCTAATTTATGTTCAAGCTGAAACATTTTATCTTCTTAGTCTGTGTCAAATTGTTCTGTGACTGATTTTCATCAGGGTTCTTTTTAGTATGACATTGGTTTCCCTGAAATCTGAGGATCTTTGGGCTATAGTTCACCCAGTTTATGCTTGGGAACTTCTTCCTGGAAAATGTAAACATTCCTTTATTCAGCTTGTCTTTCATCACTATTAAGTCAGCTTTAAATAAAGATCACTTTCATAAAAATTTAACCTCACGCCCTGCCAGGTGGCTCAGTTGGAGTGTCGTCCTGTACACCAAAATGTTGTGGGTTCAATTCCCAATCAGGGCACATACTTAGGTTGCAGGTTCAATCCCTGGTCAGGGCTCATAGGAGAGGCAGCCGATCAATGTCTCTCTCTCTCCCTCCACCCACCCTCCCTTCTTTTCTCTCTAGAAAATCAATTTAAAAACCATATCCTTGGGTGAGGATTAAAAAAAAATTAACGTCACAACTCACATTTTACATATGAAGAAATGGACACTCAGGGAAACTATTTGATTCACACTAAGTCCCAGAGCTGTTCATTCACCCTAGATCCCAGAGCTGTTCAGTGGCAGGGTCAAAGCATAAACCTATTCATCTATCCTTTGTTGATTGAGCACTTACTCCATCCAGGGCAATGTACTCATTGAAAGAGACGAAGTTGCAGAATACTTGGTCCCTCTGTCCTCAAGGAAGCCCATGTCTTCAGATTCCAAAATAAGTCAAGCAGCCTAAAGATGCTGGGTCACTGCTAATATCACTTGAATTTCATTAGAGAAAATTGCTTTTAATTTCACTCCTGTATTGATCAAAATAGTCCTTGGGACTGTGGCAGGAAAGAGGTTGCAAACTATTATCTTAGAGACTTGTTTTGTTTGGTTGCCATGGCACTTAGACTTTTCTTAAATTATCAGTTAAAAATTGGGAGCGTTCACATTTAAATATCTAGATTTCTGGATTCTCTTGAAAAAAATTCAGTGATCTGGCCTTACCGAACCAATCAATGGCCCCTTATGGCAATAATTCTCTGGAGGGAAAGAGCTGCTGCCTACTTATTATGGGCTGGTGCTAGCAGTTCATAGTTCTTAACCAGAACCTTGCACACACTCCTACTGCCTACCCAACCCCTGAATGATTTAAATTTGCTAACCCGGTCAACTTCTTGGGCTACAAATTGTCTGAACTGTGACTGACAGCAGGTGGCAGAAGTAAACCATGTAATTTCCATTTCTTCTATACAGCAGCAACAATTGACTTCAGGGGCTTTTCTTTTTTCCTTAAAAAAAGAAAAACCTAAGGTCACTAGATTTTACTTGAGCCATATATTGATAAAGAAAGTTGTGAGAAAGGGATTTAATGTCAGTAGCGAGAAGCAGCCCAATGTGTGCAGTAAGAATCAACTGAAAGGCATGAAAGGAACAGCTGACTAGCAGCAAAGAATCTTGAAACTGAGTGATAGGGCTCGCTGGCTTGCAGCCATTAGTTGGGGAACCTCTTCCTCACACTATATACAAAAATTAGCTCAAAATGGATCATACACCGAAATTTAAGAGCTAAAACTTCAAAACTATTAGAAGAAAACACAGTAATACATCTTTGTTGACTTGGGGTTAGGCAATGGTTTCTTAGATATGACACCAAAAACACAAGCAACAAAAGAAAAAGTAGTTAAATGGGACTTCATCAACATTTAAAACTTTTGTGCTTCAAAGCATACCTTCAATAAAATGAAAAGACAACCTGCAGAAAAGGAGAATATTTTAAAAAATCATGTCTCTCATAAAGGACTCTGTATAAAGAACTTATAAAACTGAACAACCTGGTAAAGATTTCACAAGTGATTGGTGTATTATGGTAAATATTTACCAATCTTTTTATGGTTGCGTAGCATCTGAACTACCTGTGTTGTGTGTATCTTGGTGGAGGAAAGTGCCCTGCCTCTCATTGCAGAGGCCATGCCATTACTGCTAATTTCTCAAGCAGAACAGTTTGGTTCCAGGTGTATTCCAACCATAATCCAAGGGTGATCTTTCAGCAATCAAAAGGACCCATCAAGGTGTTTGCTAAAACAAACATAGAACTCTTCCCCTAAGAGGAAATTTGCAGTTAGTTAGCCCTTAAGCTGACCCTTTTATTTTCTCCCCATTAGTTAGTTCAGTTGTTTTTCAAGCATGAGTTGATGAGCACCTGGTCTGATAGAATGGCGCAAGGATTAAAAACAAAGGGACAGATGTGAGGTACATTAGATGAAAAAAAATAAATCAATAGTCCATGATGACTAAGTAGATATGGATGAGAGCCCAGGAGAGGGAAGAGAGCCATCCAACAGAGTTTGCAGCCTGGATGACTGACAATCTTGATGCTTTAGGCCCTCTTCTGTTGAGAGTCATGCCATCATTTTCTCCAGCACAATAATTAATTTGGTCACCATAAAATATTGGGTTCCCCCTTCCCTGTGTGTGTATGTATGTGTGTGTGTGTTTGTGAACTCAGTGGAATTCAGTGGAACTCAGTCAGTTTAGGGTGAAATGAGAAAATTCTGGTCATGCAAGCCCTAACTACAAGCCCTGCCTCTCCTTTGCCTTGCTGAAACTTGTACTTTGTGTTCTATTCTTTTTGAAAGTACATTATTATCAGGCTGATTTCTGATGTCTCACAAAGACACATGGAAGCTCTATGACCTCACCTTTTCCATCCATTAAGAGTAAGGTAATTTCTATCCCAGACTAGGTCTCACTTTGGTCTCCTTTTCAACTTTCCCATTTTTCTTCATTACCAGCTGTCTTCTCCCCCAGCTTACCGTCCTTTAGAAGCCAGAGAGGTGCGTGCTATCCCAGCTCCCCTCAGATCAGGTAAAAAATCTGATTCACCCCACCAGCAGCTCTTGGCAGCTGGAGTCCTGATCCACCCTCTCTGGTGGCGGGAGGGGTCTCTTCACCTTCCCCATGCCACATAGTTGAAATGCTTTCTGAGGTTCTACACAATGTCTTACAGGAAAGCAGAGGGTCCCTGTAGGTGATTGAGTTCAGCCCTCTGACCCTTTCTATTTGGAAGCCACACCCTGTAGGACAGCCTTTCCTGCCATCAGCACCAGGGGTGAATCTCTCCTGCCAGGGCCATTAGGTGAGTTGTTTCACTGGGAAGGCGCGGCCCCCTCCTCGTAGGCACACTGTACCCCTGACTCCCTCTGCATGATGTGCATGGGATCTCCTTGCTTTCTCCTCCACTCTGGGTTTGAGATCCCAGATATTGGATGCCAGTCCACACTTGGAAGAGGAGGGAGTTTTGCAGCCTCTAACCCTCAGGCCTCACAGCCCAGCACTGGCTTCAGGGGTGACTCCTCCTTTCTATGCAACCTCCTAACCAGACTCTATGATGTTTCTTCAGTGCTCCTTACTCAAAATATGTCCACTCAGGTACCTTTCTCTTTTTTTTCAAGCTGGTTACACAGTATTTTAGATGTAAATCCAGTCCATGGCTGTGGAGCAAGTGTGCTCTGCTTCTTGTCAGAGTGCCACCATCTTCTCTCTCAGGTATAAGTCTCTTGTGATAAGTGTGGTGGCTCTGAAAAGAGCTTTGGGGTTGTCATATTCAGATGCTCATATGGTGTTGATGTAGCTCATTTAGGCAATTGGTACTGGAGGATAGCCTTGACCTTCACACACATGGCATGCTTTCAGACCTGCCCAGGGAGAAGCAGGTGCATGGCTGACTGGATGTCTCTGGAGGTCATGGTGGCATGCTTGCTGGAATGGTCCAGGAAGAGGCCTTGTGGGCAATGTGTCAGAAGGTGTCATTCATAAATGAATCCATGATGCTCACCGCCTGCTGAAACAGGCACAGGTCCCGGTGAACAGTTATTGAGAACTCTGTGGAAATAGGTGGAGAAACTATCCAAGGTACTGTAACCAAAATGCAGTTGGGCAACCAAAGCCAAACTCCTGAGACACGTGCTGGTGCAAAAGGAAAGAGATTTATTTGGGTGCCTCAACTTGGGAGAATGGTGTACTCCCATCTCAAAGACTATCTTCCCTTCATGCTCAAGCCCACTTTTCTTGTAGAAATTAGGAGGGGAGTGGTTTTTTTCTATCCAGTTGTGTTGCTAGCTTTTGGCGAGCTGGGGACCTGTCCATTCATCTTTCGAATTTTTGGCTACTCAATGTAAGAACCTCCTCCTGCTCCATCTTGGCCAATGGAAGAGATTCCCTGCGCTCCCTGCCTATGGAGGGTATCAGGATAAATGCGGGGGGTGGGGCGCGTGCCACAAAACATGTGGTAAGGAAGCCTGGAAATAATACAGTCCTCAGCCTGCCACCTGAGGCTTGCCACGCACCCATACACGGGGGGGGGGGGGCTGTTGGAGTCCATGGGGCACCCCTACTGTGCATGCCACCTCTGAGCAGCCCCCAGTGGCCTGCTGGTCAGAAGTGGCCAGCTGGGCTGCAATGAGGGTACGGGGGAGCTGCCTGTCCTTGCACTGACTGTCTACGTAGGAGTGTGGGGGTGACGGCGCCTGGGCTTCTGCCCCAGGATCTCAGGGAGGGGTCTTCTGTGGGCTTGTCTGTGCCCAGCAATTCTTCAAAAGCCTCAGAGGCAGGCTCGCCATGTCGGAAGAGGTTCCCCACAGCCTGTGAGGAAGTACAATGGCGACTGCCGGGCGGCGAGGGGGGCTGCGGTACATGGGCGCTGCCTCCCCTGCCATAATAAGCCATCTCCACATCTGACTGGATGAAGTGCCAGTGCAAGGAGCCTGTCACTATTTCAGAGGGAATGCAGCAACAATAGAAAGAGCAGCGCCCCTCAGCAGTCGCCATTTCCTTCCTCACAGCCTGTGGGGAAGCCGCCTCCAACATGGCTGAGCCTTCCTCTGAGGAATTCCTGACGAACGAGCCCAGGAAAGTGGTCCAAAGATCCCCGAGCAGAAGCAGCCCAGGGGCTTCCTTCCCTAGCCAACCCTAGCCCTGGGTGTGCTGCCCTGTTAGCTGAAAAGCACTTTCCAGAAACTAAGAGAGTTCAGCTAAAATTCCAGCACTTATTCACTTTAGATGAAGTGAATGAAGACCCCGTGTTTTCATTTCTTCATTTTTGAGATAAGAGGGCTAAGGTCCTCAAATTCTAAGATTCCAGCTCTATGGAAAACCACCTAGCAGTCCCAAGTCAGGACCCACTTGATCTACACAGAAAAGTGACAAATCTGTTAAAGCAGGTTTCCCACACCCATACACGCTTTATGTCGGCAGAATGCCAGAGGATCAAACACTACATTAGATCCCACTTCAGCCATTGTACAGCTCAGCTCTTTTTGTGACAAGTGAGGTGGCTCTGAAAAGAGCCTTTGGGTTGTGATGTTCAGGTGGTGCCGAGGCAGCTCATTTCTGTAGCTGGTAACGGAGGATAGCCCTGGTGCCGGCGGACACGGCATGCTTGCCGAGGTGCCCGGGCAGGAGCAGGCGCACGGCTGTCTGGATGTCTCTGGAGGTCATGGTGGAGCGCTTGTTGGAGTGGACCAGGAGTGAAGCCTCCTCGCCGATGCGCTCGAACATGTCCTTTTCGAACAAATTCAGGATGAACACAGCCTGCCGCAACAGGCTCGGGTTCTGATGAAGGTTATTCAGGGTCCTAGGGGAAATAGGTGGCGAAACTGTTGAAGGTGGGGCGGTGGCACAAGCAGCGGCCCCTGGGCTTCTCCTGTTCCGGGATCTTTGTGTGGGTCTTCTGTAGGCTCTCCGAATGCAGCAATTCCTCAAAAGTCTCAGAGGCAGGCTCCGCCATGTCGGAAGAGGTTCCCCACAGCCTGTGAGGAAGTACAATGGCGACTGCCGGGCGGCGAAGGGGGCTGCGGTATATGGGCGCTGCCTCCCCTGCCATAATAAGCCGTCTCCACATCTGACTGGATGAAGTGCCAGTGCAAGGAGCCTGTCACTATTTCAGAGGGAATGCAGCAACAATAGAAAGAGCAGCGCCCCTCAGCAGTCGCCATTTCCTTCCTCACAGCCTGTGGGGAAGCCGCCTCCAACATGGCTGAGCCTTCCTCTGAGGAATTCCTGACGAACGAGCCCAGGGAAGTGGTCCAAAGATCCCCGAGCAGAAGCAGCCCAGGGGCTTCCTTCCCTAGCCAACCCTAGCCCTGGGTGTGCTGCCCTGTTAGCTGAAAAGCACTTTCCAGAAACTAAGAGAGTTCAGCTAAAATTCCAGCACTTATTCACTTTAGATGAAGTGAATGAAGACCCCGTGTTTTCATTTCTTCATTTTTGAGATAAGAGGGCTAAGGTCTTCAAATTCTAAGATTCCAGCTCTATGGAAAACCACCTAGCAGTCCCAAGTCAGGACCCACTTGATCTACACAGAAAAGTGACAAATCTGTTAAAGCAGGTTTCCCACACCCATACACGCTTTATGTCGGCAGAATGCCAGAGGATCAAACACTACATTAGATCCCACTTCAGCTATTGTACAGCTCAGCTCTTTTTGTGACAAGTGAGGTGGCTCTGAAAAGAGCCTTTGGGTTGCGATGTTCAGGTGGTGCCGAGGTAGCTCATTTGTGTAGCTGGTAATGGAGGACAGCCTTAGAGCCCGCGGCCACAGCATGCCTGCCAAGGTCCCCCGGCAGGACAAGGCGCACGGCTGTCTGGATGTCTCTGGAGGTCATGGTGGAGCGCTTGTTGGAGCGGACCAGGAGTGAAGCCTCCTCGCCGATGCGCTCGAACATGTCCTTTGCGAATGAATCCAGGATGCACACGGCCTGCTGCGATAGGCTCAGGTCCTGGTGAACCTTACTCAGAACCTTGGGGAAATAGCTGGCGAAGCTGTCGAAGGCGGGGCGGCAGCAGCGGCGGCGGCGGTGGCCCCTGGGCTGCTTCTGCTCCGAGATCTTCGGGGGCTCTTCCGTGGGCTCGCTTGTGCTCAGCAATTCCTCAGAAGCCTCAGGGGAAAGCTCGTCCATGGCGTCGAGAAATTCGTCTGAAGACTCAGAGGAAGACTCCGCCAAGGCGCCGAGCCATTCCACAGAAGCTTCGGAAGAAGATTCAGCCATGTTGGAGTGAGCTTCCCCACAGCCTGCAAGGAAGGACAGTGGCGACTGCGGAGGGGTGCTGCCCTTTTTATTGTCTCTGCATTCCCTATCAAACAGTGAGAGGTTCCTAGTACCGCCATTTCATCCAATCAGATGTGGAGACTGCCCATGACGTCAGGGGAGGCAGCGCCCATAAATAGGGCAGCTCCCCTGGCAATCACCATTATACTTCCTCACAGGCTGTGTGGAAGTTGCCTCCGACATGACTGAGCCTTCTTCTGAAGCTTCTGTGGAATTTCTCGGCGCTATGGCCGAGTCTTCCTCTGAGACTTCTGTGGAATTTGTCGGCGCAATGGCCGAGCCTTCCTCTGAGGCTTCTGTGGAATTTGTCGGCACCATGGCCGAGGCTTCCTCTGAAGCTTCTGTAGAATTTGCTGGCGCCATGGCTGAGCCTTCCACTGAGGCCTCTGAGGAACTGCTGAGCACGAGCGAGCCCACGGAAGAGATCCCGACGACCTCAAAGCAGAAGAAGCAGAAGAAGCAGAAGAAGCAGAAGAAGCAGCAGAAGCCCAGGGGCCGCCGCCACCGCCCCGCCTTCGACAGCTTCGCCAGCTATTTCCCCAAGATTCTGAGTAAGGTTCACCAGGACCTGAGCCTATCGCAGCAGGCCGTGTGCGTCCTGGATTCATTCGTAAAGGACATGTTCGAGCGCATCGGCGAGGAGGCTTCACTCCTGGTCCACTCCAACAAGCGCTCCACCATGACCTCCAGAGACATCCAGACAGCCGTGCGCCTGCTCCTGCCCGGGCACCTCGGCAAGCATGCCGTGTCCGCCGGCACCAAGGCTGTCCTCCGTTACCAGCTACAGAAATGAGCTGCCTCGGCACCACCTGAACATCACAACCCAAAGGCTCTTTTCAGAGCCACCTCACTTGTCACAAAAAGAGCTGAGCTGTACAATGGCTGAAGTGGGATCTAATGTAGTGTTTGATCCTCTGGCATTCTGCCGACATAAAGCGTGTATGGGTGTGGGAAACCTGCTTTAACAGATTTGTCACTTTTCTGTGTAGATCAAGTGGGTCCTGACTTGGGACTGCTAGGTGGTTTTCCATAGAGCTGGAATCTTAGAATTTGAGGACCTTAGCCCTCTTATCTCAAAAATGAAGAAATGAAAACACGGGGTCTTCATTCACTTCATCTAAAGTGAGGAAGTGCTGGAATTTTAGCTGAACTCTCTTAGTTTCTGGAAAGTGCTTTTCAGCTTAATAGGGCAGCACACCCAGGGCTAGGGTTGGCTAGGGAAGGAAGCCCCTGGGCTGCTTCTGCTCGGGGATCTTTGGACCACTTCCCTGGGCTCGTTCGTCAGGAATTCCTCAGAGGAAGGCTCAGCCATGTTGGAGGCGGCTTCCCCACAGGCTGTGAGGAAGGAAATGGCGACTGCTGAGGGGCGCTGCTCTTTCTATTGTTGCTGCATTCCCTCTGAAATAGTGACAGGCTCCTTGCACTGGCACTTCATCCAGTCAGATGTGGAGACGGCTTATTATGGCAGGGGAGGCAGCGCCCATGTACCGCAGCCCCCCTCGCCGCCCGGCAGTCGCCATTGTACTTCCTCACAGGCTGTGGGGAACCTCTTCCGACATGGCGGAGCCTGCCTCTGAGACTTTTGAGGAATTGCTGCATTCGGAGAGCCTACAGAAGACCCACACAAAGATCCCGGAACAGGAGAAGCCCAGGGGCCGCTGCTTGTGCCACCGCCCCACCTTCAACAGTTTCGCCACCTATTTCCCCTAGGACCCTGAATAACCTTCATCAGAACCCGAGCCTGTTGCGGCAGGCTGTGTTCATCCTGAATTTGTTCGAAAAGGACATGTTCGAGCGCATCGGCGAGGAGGCTTCACTCCTGGTCCACTCCAACAAGCGCTCCACCATGACCTCCAGAGACATCCAGACAGCCGTGCGCCTGCTCCTGCCCGGGCACCTCGGCAGTCATGCCGTGTCCGTGAGCACCAAGGCTATGCTCCAGTACCAGCTACACAAATGAACTGCCTCAGCACCACCTGAGCATCTGAACATCGTAATCCAAAGGCTCTTTTCAGAGCCACCTCATTTGTCACAAAAAGATCTGTACAGTATCTGGAAAAGTGGAACCTAATCCAGTGTTTTGATCCTCCGGCATTCTGCCAACATTTAGGGCATTTTTACTGTGGACAAAGCATTATCAATTCTATCCTCACACTTATATTTTATGTATTTATTTCACAGAAAAACCGCGGATTTCCTTTAACCCTGTTGCATTTTATGGCTTTCCTAAATGGTCATTCCTGGTTATTTTTCTAGGTCAGCCCTTTGGGGAATATTTTACTTCTGACGAAATTTACCTTTTTCAGTCTCATCCTCTCACATGTGTATTTTGGCAGTTTCCAGAAGTTCAGATAGAAGAATTATTAGTTATTATTAATTATTAGTTTTTAAAAGTTTACAGTTATTAGTTATTAACTTAATTATTAAAAGTTTCTGGAGACAAATAGTGTTGCTGGGCTGCATTAATGGGAGAAAGAGACACAAGATGTTGAAAGTGTCTGTGTAGGTCCTATAACTGCTGTGAACTAGTGGGACTAGGCTCTACATACAGCAAGTGATTAAGGCACAGGTTTTAGAGTCAGATTAGAATTGGATTCAAACCCTAGGCGTGCCATGCCTCTTACTAGCTGCAGTGCCTTGGTGAGTTGAACTCTCTGGACCTCAGTTTCCTCCGTTGTAGAATAGGGTCTGCAAGATTGTGAGGATTCAGTGAGGTAATGAGACAGAGCGCCCAAGGAACCATGACAGTACTTGTTCTCAGTCCTGAGATTCATGCTCTTAGGCAATTGGAGTGGTGGAGGTGAGATTTGGTGCCAGATGGCTCTATGGACATGTTTTCCTGGCTACCTTGGTCCCATCTGTTTGCTTAAGGTTGACAGAGAGATAAGGGAGGATGCTTCTTCCCTTCTGAGCTTTTGTGAAGTTGCAGAAATAATGTTGCTCTGAGTTGTGATGGGAAGTTGCTAGGGAGCAATTAGAAAATGCCTTGTTACCTCACTAGCTTTGGGCATTGCTGACTCAGGGCTTTGTTGGCAAGCTGTTTCTCCTCACTCTCATGAAACCTTGCCCTCCTTCACCTTCACTCTACCTTCATCCTATTCACCTTTCCAGGCTTGGCTCAAATCCTACCTCCTCTGTGAAGATGACCTGACCGTCCCATCCTGCAGTGATTTCATGAAGTGGCATGCTTTTGCAGCTTCTCACAGTTTATTTTTATTTCTAATGTAGCAATAAAATAATGCAAATAATCACTGTGTTAAGGCTCCTGTGGTTCATTCTTGGTGGAAGTACACAAGGGTATACTTTTCAGCCAAAAAAAATTTTTTTTAAATGGGTACTCTAGCAGATTTGTTTCATGGAAATAGCACTTTTCTGTCTAGATCAAGTGGGTACTGACTGGGGAATGCTAGGTGATTTTTCAGAGTTGGAATCATAGAATTTGAGAATCTTTGGGCGAAGAGGTCACATGGACTAGCCCTCTTATCTCAAAGATGACAAAATGAAAACACAGGGTCTGAAGTGATCTAGGGTGAATCAGGGCTGGAATTTTAGCTGAACTCTCTTGGTTTCTGGAAAGCGCTGTTCAACTTAATGGGAGGGGACACTCAGGTCTAGGGTTGGGTACGGAAGGGAGTAGGAGGCACTTTCTAACACACACTGTTAAGCACATAACATTTTCCACTGAGCATAAACTTAGATATCTAATAGCTGCTAATGACCCACTCTGGGTCTAGCTCTTGTTCTGAACATAACTCACTGTCTTATGAGCCAAGTATTTTTGGTATTTGTGGAGAGCTTAAATGCTATGGACTGAATTGTCCACACACCTCTCACCATCACCACTCCCCACTCTAAAAAATATTCATATTTTGAAACTCTACCTCCCAATGTGACTGGATCTGGAGATAGGGTAATCAAGGTTAATTGAGGTCATAAGAGTGGGACCCTAATCTGATAGGACTATGTCCTAAAAAGAAGAAGAGACACCAGAGGTATCTCCCCATCCCCCTCTGGCACCATGTGAGGACACAACAAGAAGGTGCTGATTGGCAAGTCAAGAAGAGGGTTCTCACCAGAAACTGACTCTACTGGTCCTTTATCTGGAACTTCTATCCTCTGGAACTGTGAGAAAATAAACTACTGTTGTTTAAGCCATCTGGTCTGTGGTATTTTATTATGGCAACCTGAGCAGACTATTACAATAAGGAACACATTTAAATAGGTGAATACCAATCCCCGCCTTAAACAATACTTCCATCACTTGAAATTAAGAACCAATCACCTGGTGGAAGAGCAAGACAGTGGTGGATTAAGTAGAAGCTACACTCACACTCTCTCAGGACCAAACTGGAATAACAACTAAAACAGAAAAAGCAACCTGTACAATCAACTGAAGACTAGCTGGAGAGAACCCTCATAATCAAGTACGAAAAGTGGAGACTGCATAGAGACTGGTAGGAAGTGTGGAGGCACAAGAGGGCTGGCCAGGCACCCACAGACAGTAGCTGAAGGTCTGGAGGGATATTTCAGCTGTGGGGGGTTCTCACTGGGAACTCTGGGGTCTAAACCCCAAGCTGGGCTCCCCAGCCCAGAACACCAGAACTGAGAAAGGTGCCCATATAACATCTGGTAGTGAAAACGAGTGGGGGTTTCTGCTTGCCAGGGAGAAATGGCTAGAAATGCAGGCACCCCCTTATAAGGCCAACATACAAAATTTTCATGTACAACCAGTCACCTTGGGTTCCAGCAGTGGGAGGGCAGAGTGGACTAGTGCTGTGTGAGGAGAATCCAGGGTTAGGGGTTCTAGGAATAGAGCTCGGATTCCTGGGCTGAGTCATTCCCCCAGATAGCAGCAGACATCTTTCTCAGGCAGACCTTTACCATTTAGGAAGCTTTTGCCTGGTGGAGGGAAGCAATTGTTTCACCCTGTTGGAAAACCTCTCACCCCACCTTGTGGAGTTTATATCTTGCTGTGGTCTATAGCCTGAGGGTCATTAAGAGACTGAGAATAACAATCAGCCTGCAGGCAAAGGAGGATTTCTGGATGCTTTGAGTCTTTGCCTGATCTGCCTCTGGACCTGGGACTTGGAAAAGCAGACCTTGGTGTGCATCTTGGTTCTTTCCAAACCCACCCAGCCTCAACAGAGGGAGCCACAAGCTGTGGATCATTGAGAGCTCAAAACAGGGTACTTAAGGCCAGTCACAAACAGCATCTGACATAGACCTGCACTAGAGACCATCCAAAAAGCCTGGGAGTCCTAGCAGATCTACCTAATACATAGTAACAAACCCAAATAGGCAGCCAAAATGGGGAGACCAAAAACAAGTCCCAAATGAAAGAACAAGAGAATTCTCCAGAAGAAGAGATAAATGAAATGGAGATAAGCAATCTGTCAGATATAGGGTTCAGAATTCTGATTTTAAGGATGCTCAACAGCATGAGGAAAGATATGGAAACTATAAAGGAAATTAAGAATGACATAGCAGAAATAAAGAATATATTGGAAGGAATAAACAGAAGATTAGGAGAAGCTGAGGATTGGGTCAGTGAATTAGAAGACAGGGTAGAATAAATCACTCAATCAGAGAAACCAAAAGAAAAAACAAAAAACAGGAGGAGTTTAAGAGAACTGTGGGACAACATGAAACATAAAAATATTTGCATCAAAGGAATGGCATAAGGTGAAGAAAGTGACCAATGGATAGAGAACCTGTTTGGAGAAATAATGGCAGAAAACTTCCTTAACATGGTGAAGGAAAATGTCACACTAGTTCAGGAGGCATAGAAAGTCCCAAGCAAGAAGAACCCAAAGAGGCCCATGCCCAGACGCATCATAATTAAAATGCCAAAAATTCAAGACAGAATCTTTTTTTTTTTAATATATCTTTATTGATTTCAGAGAGAGGAAAGGAGAGGGAGAGAGAGAGACAGAAACATCAATGATGAGAGAGTTATTGATCAAGCCCACAACCCGGGCATGTGCCCTGATCGGGAATCGAACCTTGATCGCCTGGATCCCAGGTCAACGCTCAACCGCTGAGCCACGCCCGGCCGGGCAAGACAGAGAGAATCTTAAAGGTAGCCAGAGAAAAGCAATTTGTTACCTATAGAGGATCTCCCATAAGGCTTTCAGCTGATTTTTCATCAGAAACTCTACAGGCCAGAAGGGAATGGCATCAAGTATTCAAGGTAACGTAAAACGAGGATCTGAAACCAAGACTACTCTATCCAGCAAGATTATCAATCAAACTGGATGGTGAAATAAAGAGCTTCCCAGACAAAAAAGGGTAAAAGACTTTATTACTACAAAACCAGCATTGCAAGAAATGTTAACACCATGCTGACCAGTCACAAGTTAACTCATGTTTTCATTCCCAAATGTCATTGACTGGTCACAAGATAACTTGTGTCTGCACTTACATTAATTTAAGTAATTTTAAGGTCTGAAAGCAATGTAGAGTTTTAAAAGACCACTCTAGACTGTTTTCTTAGTTATCTTTGTTTTGGCTCTGATTATAAGAGGTGCGAGGTACAAGCCACTTCATTGCTTGGCACTTATTTTGGGCGTCTCTATGCATGCCTTTTTCCTCTTTGCTATGCATGCCTTTTTTTTTTTTTAATGCATACCTTTTTCTCAACTTGTCCATTAGTATTTCCAGAGATGTGATGAGCAATACATCTAATTCTTTCCATCCATCTTTTATTATGGCAAAAGTTTTTAAAATGACATGTTGTAGCAGAGAAGAACATTTGAGCGAATTATGTGCAGACACTTTATCTGATTGGCCGAGTGACTTCGGTAGTCGGCTGGAAGACAGTACTTTGTTGGAAGATAGTAAAGAGTCTAACATTAGACCATCATGAAGGCAAAAGAGAAATGTGATAGTATCTGACAGTGAAAGTGATTCTGAAGAAGAATGGGGAGAAAAAGACATTTTACCAGCCTTGGAGGATTATACAAATATTTCAGGCATAACTGTTCAATTTGAAGACCCACAAAGTATAAGTGAAGTACACAATTTATTTTTTGATAAGGATTTTTTCAATCTCATTACTTCTCAAATCAATTTATACCATCACCAAGTGGAAAAACACCACAAAATCTCTGCTAAAACTTCACCATGGATGAACGTTACTTATATGGATATAAAGAAGTTTCTTGGTTTAATTATATTAATGAGACTAACAAAGAAGCCAGAACAGAAAGATTACTGGTCAACCGATCCTTTACTTTAATCACCCATATTTCCAAAAACTATGACTAAAAAGAGATTTGAGCAAATATTTACATTCTTTCATCTGAATGATAATTCACAAATAACATGTAACAGACTGTCCTTACAAAGTCCTCTTTGGGATCACTTTATCTCGAAATTTGAATCTTTATATATATCAAAACAGTAGTTAGCACTTGAGGAAGCAATGATTCCATGGAGAGGATGCATCAAAGTCAAGATGTATAATCTGGCAAAGGTAATAAAATATGGAATTTTAGTAAGGATGCTTTGTGAAAGTGAGAGTGGCTATATTTGCAACTTCAAGATATATACGGGTGAAGGCAAAAAGTTATAACAGACTATATTATCTGCCTTATGGCCTTTTCTTGGTCTTTGGCATCATATTTACTAAGATAATTACTACAGATAAACTATTATTGAAGAACAAAACACTGGTCTGTGGAACAATAAGGGAGAACCATGAGTTGCCAAAACTACTAAAAGAAAAATCAAAGAGCCTTCAGAGAGGAGAAATGACATTTTTGTGCAAAGGTCCCATTATTCTTCTTAAATAGAAAGATAAAAGGCCAGCACATATACTATCAACCATTCACGATGCCTTCTACGATATCCACACAAAACATCACAAAACCTACATGTATAGTGGGTTACAACAGATATAAGAAGGGAGTCGATCAAGCACATGAATATTTGACGTACTGCAGTAACTTGCACAAAAGTATCAAATGGTATAAAAAAGTAGATTTCTTTTTGATAAATTGTGCCATTTTCAATGTGTTTAAAATGTATTGTTACAATAATAAAAAATATTAAAAAATTAATGAGGTACAAAAATTTTCTACTCAAAATTACTAGAAAGTGGATTAGAGAAAATTCAACTAAATGCAGCACACAACCTAGCACGTCTTCCACTATGTCTAGAAGAACTCCAAATAGAGATTTGTCATTCAGATTATCAGGAAAATTAAAAAATCATGTTTTACAAAAAACAGTAACCAGCGGTGAAAAGAATCCCACTACAGTGTGTAAAGTATGTTCTTCTAAGGGAAAGTGTAGTGAAACATATATATGTATACAATATATTACTCAAAAAATATTTTAAAAATAAAATATAAAAAATAAATAAAATATTTTAAAAAATTAAAGTGTGTGCAATATGTTTAATTTTGACATATGGTAATATAAATATAAGATATGACAAAATAAATTACATTTAAGTTTATTCAGATGCTTTCATTTAATGTTCAAGTGCAGAAAAGTGGCCAGCCACACAGGCGAGTTCTGGCTCAAAATAGCCAGTCAGCAAGGTGTTAAAGATACTACTGTTATAAGAGGAAGAAATAAACAGAGTGAGAAACATAGGCATAAAAAATTAAAATGGCAATAAATAAGTACCTTTCAATAATAACCTTAAATGTAAATGGATTAAATGCTTCAATCAAAGGACATCGGGTAGCTTAGAAAACTTGACTCAAATGAATGCTGTCTACAAGAGACCCACCTCAGAACAAAAGACTCACACAGGATGAGAGTAAAGGGCTGGGAAAAATTTTTCCATGCAAATGGAAACCAAAAAAAAAAAAAAAGCTGGCACAGCAATACTCATGTCTGACAAAATAGGCTTCAAACTGAAGGCCGTAATAAGAGACAACAAAGTTCACTACATAATGCTATATGTATTGATCTAACAAGAAGATATAACCCTGGTAAACATATATGCACCCAATATAGGGGCACCTAAATATATAAGAAAAACTTCTGGGGGACTTTAAGGAAGAGATCCACAGCAATACAGTCATAGTAGGGGACTGTAACACCCCACTGACTTTACTGGATAGATCTTCCAGACAAAAAATCAACAAGGAAACAGTGACTCTATTTTTTTAAATTTATATTTATTGTTGAAAGTATTGCAGATGTCTCCTTTTCTTCCCCCATTGACTTCCTCTATCCCTTTCCCTCCCCCTCCCCAGGCTTTCACCGCATTATTGTCAATGCCCATGGGTATCACATATATGCATATAAGTTCTTTGGTTAATCTCTTCCTGCCCCCCCCTTCCCTGTGAAATACCTCAGTCTGTTGCATGATTCAGTGCCTCTGGGTCTATTTTGTTCATCAGTTTATTTTGTTCATTAGCTTTTTCTTAAAGAAGACTCTTGTTTGAGAGGCTTTAGGAAAGTACTAAGCACGAGGCAAGAAACGCCAGTTGTGTGGAAAAGCCACTGGAAATGGCTTGGATAAGCCTGCAAGTAGGGAGGAGTGGGGTCTCAGGGACTCACCAGGATGGGATGAAAAGTGTGAGCCAGGTTGATGGAGATTCAGATATGGCTCCTGCCTGCTGGCTCATCAAAAGAACAATGGCCTTTGCCAGCACTTCTGTCTAGGAGAAAGCTGCCCCTCCAGGTCGTATCCTGATTCCAGGCAAGTTAGTTCGGGGACAAATGTCCCAGGTTCCTTTCAAGCTGCTGCCCCACCACTGGAGCTTAAGGGAGTGAATCCAATGAAGCCCATGCTTGGGCCCTTTAAGAGGATTTGCCTGGGTCCAGCAGCCTCCATGTCACTCAGCCACAATTCCCACTGGTTTTTACAGCCAGAAGTTGTGGGGACTTCTCTTCCTGGTATTGGAACCCTGGGCTGAGGGGCCTCCAGGGGCTGGAACTCCTCCCTCCTCCTGGAAACCTCCACAGCCAAGATATTCCTCCCAATTTTAAATCACCACACATGGGTGTGGGACCAGCTGGTTCCATGATTCTGCCCCGTGTCCCTGCCCCTCCTACCGGTCTCAATGAGCTCCTTCTTTAAATCCGAAGTTGTAAGACTTTTGTTCAGCTAGATTTCAGGTGGTTCTGAATGATGGTTGTTCTGTTTTTTAGTTGTAATTTTGATGAGGTTGTGGGAGGTGACAAGTACCATGTTTACCTACACCACTATCTTGACTGGAGCCAGAAACAGTGACTCTAAATGACACACTAGATTACATGGATATAATTGACATTCACAGAACATTTCACCCCAAAGCTGCAGAATATACATTCTTCTCAAGTGCACATGGGTCATTCTAAAGATAGACCACACATTAGGACACAAAACAAATCTCTACAAGTTCAAGAGGACTGAAATCATATCAATCATCTTCTTGGATCACAATGGCATGAAATTAGAAATCAACTACAGTAAATACATTCAAAAACATTCAAACACATGGAGGCTAAATAGCATGTTATTGATCAATGAGTGGATTACCAATGAGATCAAGAAAGAAATCAAAAACTTCCTGGAAACAAATGAAAATGAACACACAAGAGCCCAAAATCTTTGGGACACAGCAAAAGCAGTCCTGAGGGGGAAGTTCATAGCACCACAGTCCTACCTCAAAAAGCGAGAAAAAGCTCTAATAAACTATCTAACCCTACAACTTCAAGAATTAGAAAGAGAACAACAGGAAAGGTGCAGAGTAAGTAGAAGGAAGGAAATAGTAAAAATCAGAGCAGAAATAAATGACATAGAGACTAAATAAAACAATACAAAAGATCAATGAAACCAAGAGATGGTTCTCTGAAAAGATAAACAAGATCGATGAACCTTTAGCCAGACTCATCAAGAAACAAAGAGGGAGGACCCAAATAAACAAAATCAGAATTGAAAGCAGAGAAGTAACAACAGATGCCATGGAAATACAAAGGACTGTAACAAAATACTATGAACAACTATATGCCAACAAGATGGACAATCTGGGTAAAATGGACAAATTCCTAGAAAAATATAATCTTCCAAAACTGGGCTGGGAAAAATTAAAAAAACCTTAATAGGCCAGTGACAACTGATGAAATTGAAGCAGTAATCAAGAAATTCCCAGCAAACAGAAGCCCTGGTCCAGATGCCTCCACAGGGGAGTTTTACCAAACATTCAAAGAAGAACTAAAACCTGTCCTCCTCAAACTATTCCAAAAAACCCAAGAGGAAGGAACACTTTCAAGCTCTTTTTACTAGGCCACCATTATCCTAATTCCAAAACCAGATAAAGACACTACAAAGAAAGGGAATTACAGGCAAAATCCCTGATGAACATAGATGCTAAAATCCTCAACAACATATTAGCAAATCAGATCCAGCAATATATTAAAAAGGTCATACACCATGACCAAGTGGGATTTATTCAGGGATGCAAGGCTGGTACAATATTTGCAAATCAATAAATGTGATCCATCACATAAACAAACTGAAAGACAAAAATCACGTGATCATATCAATAGATGCAGGAAAAGCATTTGACAAAACCCAACACCCATTTTTGATAAAAACTCAGCAATGTGGGAATAGAGGGATCATACCTCAACATAATAAAAGCCATATATGACAAACCTACAGCCAACATCATATTCAATGGGCAAAAACTAAAACCATTTCCCCTAAGAACAGGAACAAGACAGAGATGCTCGCTTTCACCACTCTTCTTCAACATAGTACTGGAAGTCCTAGCCGCAATGATCAGACAAGGAAAAAACATAAAAGGCATCCAAATTGGAAAGGAAGAAGTAAAACTGTCATTATTTGCACATGACATGATATTGTACTTGGAAAATCCTAAACTCCACCAAAAAACTACTAGATATAAGAAATGAATTCAGCAATAAAGCAGGATACTAAATTAACACCCAGAAATGAATAGCATTTTTATACACCAATAATAAATTCTCAGAAAGAGAAACTAAAAAACAATCCTGTTTACCATAGCAAAAAAGAAAATTTTAAATACTTAGGAAAAACATTAACCAAGGAGGTGAAAGGCATGTACTCAGAAAACTATAGGACATTGCAAAAAGAGATAGAGGAAGATATAAACAAGTGGAAGAATATATCGTGTCCATGGATTGGTAGTATTAACATCATTAAAATGTCCATTCTACTCAAAGCAATCTATAGATTCAATGCAATCCCAATTAAAATACCAACAGTATATTTCACAGATCTTGAACAAATATTCCAAAAGTGTATATGGAACCAAAAAAGACCCTGAACAGCCTCAGCAATCTTGAGAAAGAAGAACAAAGTTGGACAGACCACAATACCAGATATCAAATTATACTACAAAGCCACTGTAATCAAAACAGCCTGGTAAGAGAACTGATACCCCAGACATTGACCCAAGCCATTATGGTCAATTAATATTTGACAAAGGAGGCAAGAGCATACAATGGAGTAAAGACAGTCTCTTTAATAAATGGTGTTGGGAAAACTGGACAGATACATGCAAAAAAACAAAACTAGACCACCAACTTACACCATACACAAGAATAAACTAAAAATGGATAAAGGATTTAAATGTAATTTGTGAAACCATAAAAATCCTAGAAGAAACCATAGATAGCAAAATCTCAGACATCTCTTGGAGCAATATGTTTGCCTATATATCTCCTAAGGTAAGAAAAACGAAGCAGAAAATAAACAAATGGGACTACATTAAAATAAAAAGCTTCTGCACATCAAAAGAAACCAGCATCAAAATGGACTGGAAGTCCACTGTATGGGAGAACATATTTGCTAATGATACATCTGACAAAGGGTTAATAATCAAAATTTATAAGGAACTCATACAACTTAACAAAGGAAGACAAACAATTCAATTTAAAAAATGGGCAAAGGACCTAAATAAACACTTCTCCAAAGAGGACATACAGATGGCCAAGTGACATACAAAAAAATGCTCAAAGTCACTAATCATCAGAGAGATGCAAATTAAAACCGCAATGAGTTATCACCTCGTACCTGTCCGAATGGCTACCACCAACAACTCAACAACTGCCAAGTGCTGGTGAGGATGTGGAGAAAAGGGAACCCTAGTACACTGCTAGTTGAGAATGCAGACCAGTGCAGTCACTATGGAAAACATTATTAAATATAATACTCAAAAAATTAAATATGGAACTGCCAGTTGACCCAGTGATCTCACTTCTAGGAATATATCCTAAGAAACCTGAAAAACCAATCAGAAAAAATATATGCACACCCATGTTCATAGCAGCACAATTTACAATAGCTAAGATCTGGAAACAGCCCAAGTACCCATCAGTAGATAAGTGGATTAAAAAGTTGTGGGACATTTACACCATGGAATAGTAAGCACCTTTAAAAAAGAAGCATCTCTTACCCTTTGGGACAGCATGGAGGGTCCTGGAGAGTACTATGCTAAGTGAAATAAGACAATGCATGGGGAACCATTCTGATTACTGGTGTGCTCAAGTTTGCTCAGGATGAGATCTCTTTGCATCCTGATTCCGTCATCCAACACATTTGCTCTCCTTTTAACATTACCATCTGCAAATTTGAGATACTCTACATCCATGATAGATTCATCAACATCTGCATTTACACACTAATACAGCACAAAATTAGTCTCATTTCAAGTCTCATTTGGTCTGGCTCTGCCTAAGCAACTGCTGGCAGGACTCAAAATTCAATAAATATAGGAGCTTTTTTCATAGCTAATTTTTAAGTTGATATTTTTTTATGGCCTATGAATGATGTTATAAATATTCAAATGGCCCTTGGCAGAGAAAAGGTTCCCCACCCCTGGCCTAAAGGAAAGAATAAACGTTGTCACATGAGCTGACGTTGGATAATAACTCCCATTGTCCAGTTTCATCTGGTAACCATTCTTTTCATTAACACAATGATTCCATCCTGAGCAATGTAAGTGTTAAATTGAGTCAGAACAGATGAGAGGTATATGGTGGCAGGTGAAAGATATGTAGCTGCTAAGAAGTACTCTATACAGATAGGAGGTAGGGAAAGCAACTGATCACCTAGAGTAGCTTTACTCAGCATTTCTTAAATATATAATGTAGGACTACTCTTCCAGTCACTATATTGACTTGCTTGTTTAACTGGAAAAAGATTTTTCCCCACAATAAACTCACTATTAGCAGGGATTGAGATTTATGTTCCTAAGAAAACAACACACACACACAATATACCACACCAATTGCAAATTGATACAGCCACTATGGAAAGCAGTATGGTGGTTCCCTGAAAAATTAAAAAAAAAAAAATAGAACTACCTTATGACCCAGCAATTCTACTTCTGGGTATGTATCTGAAGAAATCCAAAACTAATTTAGAAAGATATATACACCCCTATGTTCATTGCAGTGTTATTTACAATAGCCAAGATATGGAAGCAACCCAAGTGCCCATCAAGAGAGAATTTAATAAAGAAGTGGTACATATAAACAATGGACTATTAACCATAAGAAAGAATGAAATCTTACCATTTGCAACAATATGAGTAGACCTAGATGGTATTTACGCTAAGTGAAATAAGTCAGTCAGAGAAACACAAATACCATATGATTTCACTTATATGTGGAATCTAAAGAACAACATAAATGAACAAACAAAACAGACTCATAGATACAGAGAGCAAACTGAGGGTTACTAGATGGGAGGGGGGTTAAGGACTGGGTGAAACTGTGAAGGGATTAAGAAGTACAAATTGGTAGTTACAAGGTGGTCACAGGGATGTAAAGTACAGCATAAGGAATATAGTCAATAATATTGTAGTAACTATATGGTGCCAGGTGGGTACTAGAATTATCAGGGAGATCACTTTACAAATTATATAATTGTCTGACCACTATGCTGTACACCTGAAATTAGTATTAAATAATATTGAAGTCAACTGCAATTTCAAAAAATATTACACCAATTTCCTCCTCAGTCTCCAGGAATGAATACCCAGGAAGGTATTTATTGGCTCACCCCGAGTCACCTGTTACCACATTAAGCCAATTGCTATGGCTCAGGGTCTGCAGGTCCTTCATTGGTTGAGGCAGGGAAATATGGGGCTTAGGCTGCTCTACTTGAACACTTCCATCATCCAGTGATACATTTTTCAGGTCATTTTTAAAAAACCAAACAGTATAGACCAGAAAAGAATAGATGCAGATGAATCTGAACAAGTTAGGCTAGTTACTCCAGTTTCTAAAAAGCTTGAACAAAAATATCGTTTCATGAACTTTTTTATTTAGCTATTTCTGCACTGAGTTTGGGTCTTCAGTTACTTATTTAAATGAATTCCACAATAGAGGTCATATTGAAAAATGTTTGTATGGGATATTTGTTTTATAAATAATATCCTCTTCAGCTAGATGCTTGTAATTTGTTACAACACTAAAGCTGTTTCCTCTAGTCTTTTCTGTAATATGCAACCAGACTTATTTAATAATATTTAAGTAGGATATTTATATCCTTATTTAGAAATGAGAGGGCTCAGAAATCTGTGTAGTATGCTTTCTTCATTAGGTTTTATCATCATATTATATTTCCTTGAAATGAAAAGTGTTTTGCCTTCATTATCAGCAACTGTTTTATAAGCAGAAGGAGGTACCTGTTCCTTGAAGGTTTGAATATATACACTATTGTATGCCTGGCTATTTGGGACTTTAGCCTCTTGGTGACCTCCATTTATTCACTTGGTTATGCTTAAGTCCTTGTTTGTTTCAATTTTACAATTTGTTTTGTTCTATAATCTGTTTGGTTCAATTTCTATACTGTTTTACATTTACACATGTAAAAGTATCTTTGCATGTATTGTAAAGATTATTAAAAATATTGTGCTTTTATTTTAAAATATTTCTCATATTATTGATATTTTCTCTCCCTAAGGAAGTTTCTTAGACAATTAGGTTATTATATATATTTCACCCAATAGTCCTTATATGTATTCATCAGTTCTAGCATTTGAAATATTTTTAGGTTCTACGTATTAAGAAAACAATTTTAAACTTGGTAGAGGTTTAAGGATTTTAAAACTTTTTTTATAAGTATTCCCATTTCTGTTTATGTTCTGCTTTGGACACTGTGTTTTTGCTATTTCTCCTTTTACTGCGTCACTGAGGTTTTTTATCAGAACTGGAGATGTTGGTTAGTCAGCAAGGCTCCTTGATTTCCAGGAGCACTCTGTTGGCCATGTCAGAGAATTCCTGCTCAAGCCAGGGTGGCTTAGCTCAGGACAATGGTAGATTATTTATTGGAAGTTAAATGGCCCATTTGTGGTGCAGAATCATTCAGATGGCATGTGGATTTGGTTTAGGGAAGTAAGACTCTCTCAAGGAGCCAAAATGGAAATTTCTACAATTTAGGTGCTTTTGGTGAAATCTTTTCAAAGTTCTCCTGTAGGAGCATCAATTAACTAACATTGTCAGATGACCTTTTGCTCTATATAGCAACTTTCAAAGATTTTCTGATGGCAGTCATAGGAAGTTTAGAGGTCAATGTATTCCTACTCTGATTGGGGAATATGTTGTCAAGTAGGAGCCTATCAAATCACATGTAACAGGGCATGACTTAGTGACAGGCTCCCAGATCACATTTTACCCAGATAGTGAGAGGCCCATGAGGGCAGGGAATGCAGCAACAATAGAAAGGGTAGCAGCTCCCCTCAGCAGTCATCATTGCCTTCCTCACAGGCTGTGGGGAAGCTGCCTCCAACATGGCTGAGCCTTCCTCTGAGGCCTCTTCTGGGGAATTCCTGAGCCCGAACGAGTCCAGGGAAGTGGTCCCGAAGATCTCAGAGCAGAAGAAGCCCAGGGGCTTCCTTCCCTATCCAACCCCGGCCTTGGGTGTTCCATCCCGTTAAGTTGAAAAGCACTTTCCAGAGACCAAGAGAGTTCAGCTAAAATTCCAGCCCTGATTCACTTTAGATCACTTCAGACCCTGTGTTTTCATTTCTTTATTTTTGACCTCTTCTCCCAAATGTTCTCAAATTCTATTATTCCAACCCTATGGAAAATCACCTAGCATTCCCCAGTCAGGACCCACCTGATGTGGACAAAAAAGTGCCATTTCCATGAGACAAATCTGCTAGAGCAGCTTTCTTGTACCCACCCTTTTTTTTTCTTCTGAAAAGTGTACACTTATGTACTTCCTTAGATGACCACCAAGAATGAACCACAGGAGCCTTAACATAGTGATTATATGCATTATTTTATTGCTACATTAGAAATGAAAATAAACTGTGAGAAGCTGCAAAAGCATGCCACTTCATGAAGATTATGGAGCAATGGAGGCATCAATTGTAGACTGTTACAAGTGGCTTATTCTATAGGGGGTACAAGGTCATCAATGGTGAGATTATTGACAGCACCTGCCAGCTGGAATTTATATACCAAAGGAAAATTTTAAAATGTAGATAAGGCAACATTGGTTACCTTTGACCTCTTAGCCAGGAAGTATGGGTGAGAAGACATCAGAAAATGCCTAAAATCTCTACAACACAAAGGTTTACAAAAAACAAGACACTAAGACACTCAGGCAATGTTGAAATTTACTTTTGGGAGAAGACCCTCATTTTACGATGTTTGAACACACTCTCTTGCTGGATAGCTGGGGAAAAAACAAACAAAAAATCATTAAGAAGGCATTTTCCTAAGATTAAAGTCAGTTTTTCCCCCCCAAAAAGGCTCTTTGCCAAGTCATTGAAAGCTGTCAACATGCTTTAAATTTAGAATGCCAAGGCACTAACCACAAATCCTCAGTCGTGTGTGTGTGTGTTTGTATGTGCACTTTAATGACTTGAACATTCATTAGACTCTGCATGAACTGTGGGTTATTTTCCCCCACTTGAGAGGTAGATAAATACTTTTGTCATTTTTTCCATGGGTATTCTGAGAATGAAGAGGAAATGAAGTATTTTCCTCAGGTTTATCTATCACTATACAATTAGGAAGTTATGCCCTTTCAGACAATTTTGACTAAAATTGGAAATTTCAAATAATGCTGTCATGATAATTTTACTCCAACCCTTTAGCTTGAAGTTTCTATAGCACACTATAATTCAGAAGGCCAAAAAATGATCCTTTTAATCCCTGGGATACTTTAATATGTATACCCAAGATCTAAACTGGTTCTCCCACTTCATCTTGTCAGTTAGAGAAGGCCATAACCACAGTTTGCATGGCTCTTTAGGGATGAGATCATAGACCCAAATTACTAGATGCAGAAAAATGCCAAATAATTAAAAATTGGACAAAGTTAAGATGTTTCCAATGTTAAATCCAATATTCCAGGATTGGTTTAAATGTGGTTTTTAGTAATTTTCCAACAAAAACTAGGTTTTTTATTCCCCCATTATTAGTACAACCTATTTTGTAAGAACCACTTACATATGCCAAGTTAAAAAACAATCTTATAATTTAAATGGTATATTAAATACATTGGTATTATATTGCTTAGTTTGTGGTAAATTTTATTAGAAGAGTTTATTTACTGAATGTATCAATTTTCACCATTTTTTGTCTCAACTAGAAAGCCCCATGACTTACTTTCCTTTGAGGGAAGAGTATTTTTTTCTTTGGTATTAGTTTTCTTCAGTTTTGACCTGTCAAACTTCTCCACTTCAGACAAGTCTGGCTTATCACTCATCTTGACCTAAAAAAAGACTGAAAAAAACAACAACCAAAAAACAAACCTTATCTGGTAGAACTATTATCACACTAAGGAATAACAGCTAATATCAATGTGTATTTTACTCACAGATTTTCAATAAGAAAACAGCATATATCTGAGAAAAGTCACACTTTTATTAAAATATTTTGAATTCCACACCATCATTATCCCATTTCTGATAGGCAGTAAATGCCACTGGATCAGGATACACTAGAAACCAAGATGCTCTAGAAACTCAGAGCCAGTATGTCTGACTCTTAAAATCACAGCAGAGGTAAAATGGAGGTGATAGAAGCACAAGATCAGATGGACACAGAAGAAAAAAGAAAGACTGGGTTTCACCAGTTAATGAACTTGTTACAGGAGATGGCACTACTTGAGCATCTTCACTTTGCATTTAATTTCTTTGAGGGGAGGGCATTTTTCTTGGAGGTTAGGAAGCAGAACACATAAAAAGGGTAGCATAAGTTGGACTAGTTTCTATCCATTTTATTTGCCCAAAGATAAGATTAAGGAGCTCCAGTAAGAGAGGAAGGGATTTAATCCAGTCATAACTAATTACAGGTTTCACAATAGCTCCCTGTGGCACTGGTTTGTAAATGCTGTCAGAAGGCACAGCTAATTAGGGTCAGACCATAGGCTTTAGCAGAATAGGATAAACCAGACTTCATTTTTATTTTATTTCACCACGTTTTCTCTGCAAAGGAAGAGGCAAGGAGATGAGGCTAGGAGAGGAGGTGCCCTGTCACCATTCGGGTTTGTCCCAGAGACAATAGTAGGCCCCAGAGACCAGAGCTCTCATTCTCGTGCCTGACCCCACACTGGTGGGGGTAATGTATATCCAGTGCCCAGAATAGAATGGAGGGGCCCCAAGCAGCCAAAAGTCCCAAATATGCTTCCCTTCTGTCAGTGTCACCCTAAGACCCTCCCTTGACCAGCTATCAGACGCCAATCTCCAGAGGTGAGACTTCAAACAAATAATAATAGGGCTGGGCGCATAGGCCAGTTTGTTGTTAGCAGTTTGTTTACATTTTAAATTAAACTATCATTGTTGTTGGGCGCCCAGCCTAACCTGTTAACCACAGGAGCAGAGAAAGTGAAGGACCAGCCCCTAAGGACCCATTCTGGATGGCACCTGAACTCCTTGTCCCCCGAAGCATCTTACCTGAAGCCAAAGCAGAAGGGCAGCTCTGGGGGCCGTCCCCTCTGGCCTTCTAGGGACCCACCCGGGAGAACTCGGCTTCGGGAGCAGAAGGCGGTGCCACAGAAGACAAAGGCGCCAACTCTACAGATCTGAAACACGGGTCCCACCCTGGCCTCCCTAGTTCCAGAAGGCCTGAGTATTTCCCTGCCCGTGGCCACCGCGCCCTCCTGTCCCTATAGTCAGTCCTCTGGCTCCGGCTGGAGCTGCCTGTCCTCACCTGAATACTGGAAGACCGGAGAAAGGTAGACGGCTGGGGCGGGGGCAGCACTCAGCACACTGGCCAAGATTAGCCATCCCTCGCAGAACCCTGCAGGTATAAACCACAGGTGAAGGCCCTGCCCCTGAGCACACCCCAGCCCTCTACGATTGGTCGAGGGATCCTAGGCCCGCCTTTTCTCTCTTCCCACCACTTTAGCCCTGCAGGCCTGAGTCTACTGTCTCCGCTCAGGACCTCACCCATCGCAACAGGGTTTTGATGACATCATACCAGACCCACCTCCCTAGACCTGGTCCAATCCCTCTCTGATCTGTCCTGGAAAGGATCTCCAGCAGGCCTGCCCCTGCATCTCCAGCTACTTCCTCTTTCCTTCTTCCATCTTCCCAGGCATACCCACTCCTCCATGATAACAGGGGCGAGCAGACTCTTCTGCCCAGTTCTCTTCGAATGTCTGGAACTACAAGAACCAAACTAAAGGAGTCCTAGTCAGGCTTCCTTGTCTTTTCATAGCCATAGGAGCTTAAATATCCTGCGACGACCAAACAATGGCAATGCTGTTGTCTGTTTTAATCTTTGGCTAGGTCATGGAGGAGGGGTGCTCAGAAGAGCCTGGATCATTCACCCCACAGCTGGACATTTCTGTGATACTGGTGTTCTCCTATGTAAATATCACATTTTCAATTTTCTTAGCCACTAGGCATGGTGGTAGTCAGTTTAGGGTAATCAGAGGAGAATCTTTTGAGGCTATTCATCTTTATATCCTGATCCCTAGCACTTTGGTTATCCCACAGGAAACACTAGATAAATACCTGTCTTTAAACTGAAGTAATAAATCCATGATAGAGCAGAAAATTTGGACAGCAGCACCACCCAGTGTCTATGTTGGGAGAGAAAAGTGAGGACCTGGTAATTAGTTGAAAGGACTAAATCTTCAAGGTCATTTTCTGGATACTCACCCAGAACCTTAGACCACTGCGGTAAAATGGAAATAGGGCTATGTCTTTAGCTTGCACCCCATATTTTCCATTTGGCTCATGTATGGTGGTAGAGTTCCACAAAGATCAGCAATCACTCCACAAGGATTTCTCAAGCCTTCCTCATCTCTCTCCATTTACTTTTCTATGCTCTTGTAGCACATTGTGTTAACTTGAGAAGTTTGTATGTTGGGGAAACTTTTAAAAGAGAAAGGCAGACTCATTCAACAAATAATATTCATTAGTATCTATAATGTCCCAGGCATTATATATAATGAACCAGTGTTTCCACAACTCAGATTTGAATGTTGTTAACATTTGAGTATATTTACTTTGTCTTTTTTTAAGGTATAAAAACGTTACAGAGAATTTGAGGCATCCTTGCCCCTTGTCCCACAGCTATCCACCTTCCCATTTCCCCAGGGGTAATTCTATCCTGAATGTGAAGTGTAATTTCAAGCCCACTTTTCTATCACTACAGATTTTTGTGATCTCTGGTTCCCAGAACAATATGGAGAAATGCGTGAACCAGTGCTCCAGGTGTAAGACTGAACTTCCACATCGCTTGGGGTGTACAGAAACCACAGTCACCCACCACCCCTTCCCTAACCCAAACTTCAAAATCCTGTCACCCCTATCTGCCTTGAATTCATCAGACCTCATCCAATGATGATGTTTATCTCCATTTGTACCAGTCACCTCAAGAAACCCAAGGTCCCCACAACACCCCTAAACACCTCACAACCTCCATAAGGCTGTAACCACATCCCCTCTTTAGTTCACTTCTCACACCTTTCTCCTACTCCTCAAACACAAAGCACCCTCAATAATTTCTCTACATCATCAACCTCTTCTATGAATGTGTCCTTCATTGTCTTTCCCCCTAAAAGAAACCAGACTCATACCTGAGGTCTCTGTGTCCCCTGAAGCCCACTCAAGAGTAGCAGATAATATTTCTCCCCCCCCCCCCATTGTACCACAGAGACTGAAGTTTGGGTAAATGTCATTCTTGCCTTTAGACCACTCCTCTCCCACCTCCCTGAAAACTTACAGCTTTTGACAGTTTGTCACTGACTAGTCTTAAGTGCTATTGTCATCTCCAAACTTCAGTTTTATCCCCCTTATTTCTCAAAGATTTTAGCTCCTGGAACATGGTCATTCTCAATGGTAGTAGTCCTGTCTTAATTCCTGGTGAGCTTAAGAATGATCATGCTGACACACTGGCTTATTCAGCTCCTTAAACATTTCTCCTCCATGACATTTTCCTTGACCCCATCTCAGCTACTCACTCAAATGGATATGCCCTAGGCCTTGTCATAGCAATTATAGCAGCCCTTCTATAATCTCAACTTCAAACATCCCTCTCTATAATCATTACCTCTTTTTTTACATCTCACTCCCTTCAGTACCCAGACCCCACTATTCTTCAACCTCACCAGACTTACCAGATTTTCATCATCTCTTGCTTCCTATTCTCTCCTCTCCTTCCTTAGCTCAAATGTCATGCTTAATCTTTATATTCACTCCTTTTACATATACCCTCCACTCTCCTTCCCCTCTCTCACTTTGTATTGGATTCCCTGGCAAAATCGTAACTCTGGCAAAGTCTAAAGAAACTAAACCTGGCTAGAGGAAAATACACAATCACATGACTAATTTCAGTTTAAATTTTATGACCATGAACCTCCATCAGGCTCTTAATGCTGCCAGGCAATCACTCTATAGCTCTCCTGTCCCTTAATTTTCTGACTTTTTAAATTTACTATTTCACTAGTTTTCACTCCTCAGACTCCCAACAGCACCTCCACATCCCAACTTTTCACTTCTTATTTCACTCTCTAACACACTATAAAATTTATTTACTTATTATGTTTATTGTTTTATGTTAGTTTTTCCCCATTGAAATGTAAATTCCTCGAGGTTAAAGATCTCTGTTTGGGTCATTGATCCCAAGCACCTAGAATTAGGCACAAAATGAAGATTTGTTAAATGAATCATTTTCTGGTGATTTTTGCATCCTGATAAATTGTATCACACTGTGTGTAATCTACAACTTGTTTTTTTCACCCAACCTTTTGACTTTTTAGATTTATCCGTGTTTGTACTGTAACATATGTACATCCATTTTAATCAATATATAATATTCCATTATGTGAATATGCCATAGTCTACTCATGCACTCCCATTCTTATGGACATTTAAGTTACTTTCTTTTTTTCTATTACAAAAAATACTGCAATTAATGTTCTTGCTATAGCCTCCTATTACTCTATAGACATGTTTCCTACAAGTGAAACTGCTAAATGACAGAGTATGTGCATCTTCAACCTGATTAGACATTGCCAAATAGCTTGCCACAGTTATTGCATCAATTTACATGCTTATTAGCAATGTAGAAGAATTCCCATTTTTCTCACATTCTTGCAAATAAGTATTTTCAGATTTCATTTTACCAACCTAATGGATGAAAATAAGCATATCGCTAATGTTTGTATCTGCATTTCCCAGATTATTTCATGAAGCAAGCATCTGTTTATAGGTTTTCTATCCATACATATTTCCTCTACTGTGAATTGCCTTTTGATACCCTTTACACATTTTTCTTTTGTCTTTTTGTATTGCTACTTATGGGTGCTTTACATATTCTATATTCTAATTATTCGTCTGCAATATATTTTGCAATTTTTTTTTTTTGCATTCCTATTTTGTTGGTTTACCAGTGGAACTGGAAAAAAAAACTTCTGAGAAAAAAAATACTTTTGGTACACTTGCAATTTGATTGGTGAGAGCCATGTAGAAAAGTTTCCTATTAGGCAGATTTTCAAAATGTTAAATACAATATACATACAAAAAATTGGCATATCTTAAGCATCCATCTTGATGAATGTCCACAAAATGAAGACAACAATATAACCAGCCTCCAGATCAAGACACAAAACATGACCAGTCCCCCCAGAAGCCTCTCTTGTGCCCCCTTTCAGTGACTATGCCCAAGGATAGCAACTTCTGCCCCCAACAATTAGTTTTTCCTCTTTTGTATTTTAAGTAAATGGAATCATTCAGCATATACTCTTGTGTCTGGCTTCTTTTATTCAACATTAGGTTTGTGAGATTCATCCACGTTGTCACATGTATCTGTAGTTTGCTCTCCTTTCTGCATTTCAATGTATGAGTATACTACAACTTATTTATTCATTCTACTATTGATGGACGGACATTTGAGGATTTTTCCAGTTCGGGGCTATTACAAATAGTGCTGTTATGAGCATACTTATACATGACTTTTAGTGAACATATGTATGCATTTTCTTGGGCATATACCAGTAAGTAAAGTAGCTGGTCATAGGACATGGATATGTTCAGCTTCAGTAGATACAACCAACTAGTTTTCCATAAAGCTTGTACCAATTATTGCTCATCTATTGACCTTAACTTTGTTTCTTATGTCTTTTGTTATATAAATTTCATGGAATCAAATGTACCAATTTTTTCCCTTCAAAACTTGTGTTTTGGATTTTCTTCAGGAAATTCTTCTCTAAAGACATTATGATTTTTGTCTGTATTTCTAATCGGTTTTAATTTTTGAATGTGTCATTTGGGTCTTTTATACACCTAGACTTTATTTTTTATTTTTTTAAAAAATATGTTTTTATTGATTTTTAGAGAGAGGAATGGAGAGAAACATCGATCAATTGCCTCCCCATACACACATTGACCAGAGATTAACTCTAAACCTGGGTATGTGCCCTGACTGGGAATCAAACCTGTGACCTTTTGGTGCATGGGACAACACTCAACCAACTGAGCCACGTCGGCCAGGGCTAAACTTTATTTTGTATAAAGACTGGATCTGGATCTTTTCCATAAGATTGACCAATTGTCAATCATATTTATTGAATTATCAATCCTTTCTTCACCCTTTTGCAATGCCACATCTTTCATACACCCATTTCCTATATATGCCTTTTCCAATTTTGTAATCAATCTGTCAATTTCCACAAAAAAAGGGCCTGCTAATAATTTTGATTGTAATGTTATTAGATTTTTGAATTCATTTGAGAATTGCTAACTTACTGACATAAGTCTTCCCATGTGTGAATGGAGTATTTCGGGGAGAGACAGACCACCATAGGCCCTGAGCATCCCTACATGTTCTTACCGTTTATGCCCAAAATGGAAGTCCCTGACAATCCTTTACCTGAGCCATTTCTCAAGGTCATGTTTGCAGTGAGCAACCCTGACAGATGAGGAAACATCCCACAGAAAAAGTGCAGGTTTGCTTCAGTTTTCTATAAAGCAGTAGAACCTTACTGTTCCTCCCCTATAATGAATTCATTATGTGTGCAACCATCCATCGTGGGTCCTTTACATTGCCCTTGTGGAAAGCGGGGAGCATTGAGAATAGGCACAAACCAATGCTCTGTGATCGTTGCTTTTGCTGTAATATCCTTTGTCTCTCATCCAAGAATGTCAGAATCAATGAAACTAGAGCAGACTCATATGTTGGCTTTATTTTTTTTAAATTTATCTTTATTGTTGAAAGTATTACATATGTCTCCCTTCCCCCTCCCCCACTGACTCCCTCCACCCTGCTCCCACCCCCTTCCCAGGTCTTCACCTCACTATTATCTGTGCTGAAGTGTTATGCATATATGCATGTAAATTCTTTGGTTAATGTCTTCCCGCCCCCTGCCCCAAAATACATTGGTCTGTTACATGCTTCAATGTCTCTGGGTCTATTTTGTTTGCCAGTTTATTTTGTTTATTACATTCCACATATAAGTGAGATCATGTGATACTTGTCTTTCTCTGACTAGCTTATTTCACTTAGCATAATACTCTCCACACTGTCCCAAAGGATAAGAGATCCTTCTTTTTTACAGCTTCATAGTATTCCTTGGTATAAATGTACCACAGCTTTTTTTTATCCACTTATCTACTGATGGGCACCTGGGCTGTTTCCAGATCTTAGCTATTGTAAGTAATGCTGCTATGAACATAGGGGTGCATAGATTCTTTCTGATTGGTGTTTCTGGCTGGCTTCTTAGGATATATTCTTGGAAGTGGGATCACTGGGTCAAATGGCAGTTCCATTTTTAATTTTTTGAGGAAACTCACACTGTTTTCCATAGTGATTGTATCAGTCTGCATTACCACTAACATTGTACTAGGGTTCCCTTTTCTCCACATCCTGGCCAACACTTGTTTGTTGATTTGTTGATGGTAGCCATTCAGGCAGGTGTAAAATGGTACTCAATTGTCATTTTAATTTGCATCTCTCTCATGATTAGTGACTTTGAGTATTTTTTTCATATGTCTCTTGGCCATTTGTATGTCCTCTTTGGAGAAGTGTTTATTCAGGTCTTCTACCCATTTTTAATTGGGTTGTCTTCCTTTTGTTGAGTTGTATGAGTACTTTATATGTTTCTGAAATTAACCCCTTATCAGGTGTATCATTGGCAAATATGTTCTCCTACATAGTGGGTTCCTTTTTCATTTTGATGCAGGTTTCTTTTGATGTGCAGAAGCTTCTTAGTTTGATGTAGTCCCATTTATTTATTTTTGTTTGTTTGTTTCTTTTGCCCTAGACGATGTATCTGTGAAAATTCTGCTCCATGAGATGTCTGATATTTTGCTACCTATGGTTTCTCCTAGGATTTTTATGGTTTCATAATTTACATTTAAGTTTCTTATTCATTTTGAGTTTATTCTTGTATGTGGTATAAGTTGGTGGTCTAGTTTTGTTTTTTTGCATGTATCTGTACAATTTTCCCAACACCATTTATTAAAGAGACTGTCTTTACTCCATTGTATGCTCTTGCCTCCTTTGTCAAATATTAATTGACCATAATGGCTTGGGTCGATTTTTGGGTTTTCTGTTCCATTTTGTTGATCTATATGCCTGTTCTTGTGCCAGTACCAGGCTGTTTTGATTACAGTGGCTTTGTAGTATAATTTGATATCTGGTATTGTAGTCTGTCCAACTTTGTTCTTCTTTCTCAAGATTGCTGAGGCTGTTCAGGGTCTTTTTTGGTTCCATATACACTTTTGGAATATTTGTTCAAGATCTGTGAAATATACTGTTGGTATTTTAATTGGGATTGCATTGAATCTATAGATTGCTTTGAGTAGAATGGACATTTTAATGATGTTAATACTACCAATCCATGGACACGATATATTCTTCCACTTGTTTATATCTTCCTCTATCTCTTTTTGCAATGTCCTATAGTTTTCTGAGTACATGCCTTTCACCTCCTTGGTTAATGTTTTTCCTAAGTATTTAAAATTTTCTTTTTTGCTATGGTAAACGGGATTGTTTTTTAGTTTCTCTTTCTGAGAATTTATTATTGGTGTATAAAAATGCTATTCATTTCTGGGTGTTAATTTAGTATCCTGCTTTATTGCTGAATTCATTTCTTATATCTAGTAGTTTTTTGGTGGAGTTTAGGATTTTCTAAGTACAATATCATGTCATGTGCAAATAATGACAGTTTTACTTCTTCCTTTCCAATTTGGATGCCTTTTATGTTTTTTTCTTGTCTGATCATTGCGGCTAGGACTTCCAGTACTATGTTGAAGAAGAGTGGTGAAAGCGAGCATCTCTGTCTTGTTCCTGTTCTTAGGGGAAATGGTTTTAGTTTTTGCCCATTGAATATGATGTTGGCTGTAGGTTTGTCATATATGGCTTTTATTATGTTGAGGTATGATCCCTCTATTCCCACATTGCTGAGTTTTTATCAAAAATGGGTGTTGGGTTTTGTCAAATGCTTTTCCTGCATCTATTGATATGATCACGTGATTTTTGTCTTTCAGTTTGTTTATGTGATGGATCACATTTATTGATTTGCAAATATTGTACCAGCCTTGCATCCCTGAATAAATCCCACTTGGTCATGGTGTATGACCTTTTTAATATATTGCTGGATCTGATTTGCTAATATGTTGTTGAGGATTTTAGCATCTATGTTCATCAGGGATTTTGCCTGTAATTCCCTTTCTTTGTAGTGTCTTTATCTGGTTTTGGAATTAGGATAATGGTGGCCTAGTAAAAAGAGCTTGAAAGTGTTCCTTCCTCTTGGGTTTTTTGGAATAGTTTGAGGAGGACAGGTTTTAGTTCTTCTTTGAATGTTTGGTAAAACTCCCCTGTGGAGGCATCTGGACCAGGGCTTCTGTTTGCTGGGAATTTCTTGATTACTGCTTCAATTTCATCAGTTGTCACTGGCCTATTAAGGTTTTTTTAATTTTTCCCAGCCCAGTTTTGGAAGATTATATTTTTCTAGGAATTTGTCCATTTTACCCAGATTGTCCATCTTGTTGGCATATAGTTGTTCATAGTATTTTGTTACAGTCCTTTGTATTTCCATGGCATCTGTTGTTACTTCTCTGCTTTCAATTCTGATTTTGTTTATTTGGGTCCTCCCTCTTTGTTTCTTGATGAGTCTGGCTAAAGGTTCATCGATCTTGTTTATCTTTTCAGAGAACCATCTCTTGGTTTCATTGATCTTTTGTATTGTTTTATTTAGTCTCTATGTCATTTATTTCTGCTCTGATTTTTACTATTTCCTTCCTTCTACTTACTCTGCACCTTTCTTGTTGTTCTCTTTCTAATTCTTGAAGTTGTAGGGTTAGATAGTTTATTAGAGCTTTTTCTCGCTTTTTGAGGTAGGACTGTGGTGCTATGAACTTCCCCCTCAGGACTGCTTTTGCTGTGTCCCAAAGATTTTGGGCTCTTGTGTGTTCATTTTCATTTGTTTCCAGGAAGTTTTTGATTTCTTTCTTGATCTCATTGGTAATCCACTCATTGATCAATAACATGCTATTTAGCCTCCATGTGTTTGAATGTTTTTGAATGTATTTACTGTAGTTGATTTCTAATTTCATGCCATTGTGATCCAAGAAGATGATTGATATGATTTCAGTCCTCTTGAACTTGTAGAGATTTGTTTTGTGTCCTAATGTGTGGTCTATCTTTAGAATGACCCATGTGCACTTGAGAAGAATGTATATTCTGCAGCTTTGGGGTGAAATGTTCTGTGAATGTCAATTATATCCATGTAATCTAGTGTGTCATTTGGGGTCTCTGTTTCCTTGTTGATTTCTTGTTTGGAAGATCTATCCAGTGAAGTCAGTGGGGTGTCAAAAGTTCCCTACTATGACTGTATCACTGTCGCTCTTTTCCTTCAAGTCCCCCAAGAGCTTTTTTATATATCTAGGTGCTCCTATGTTAGGTGCATGTATGTTTACCAGGGTTATATCTTATTGTTGTATCAATCCCTTTAGTATTATGTAGTGGCTTTCTTTGTCTCTATTTATGGCCTTTGCTTTGAAGTCTATTTTGTCAGATACAAGTATTGCTACCCATACTTTTTTTTTCACTTCCATTTGCATGGAAAAATGATTTTCCATCCCTCCACTTTCAATCTGTGTGAATCATTTTTTCTGAGATGGGTCTCTTGTAGACAGTATATGTCATGTTTTCTTATCCATTCAGCTACCCTATATTTTAAAAAATCCTCAGCCAGGGATATTTTTTATATTTCTTTTCAGAGAGTGGATGGAAGAGAGAGAGAGCACGAGAGAGAGAGAAACATTGATGTGAGAGACATATCCAATGGTTACTTCCCGTATACGCCATGGCCAGGGTCAGGGATTGAGCCTGGAACAGAGGTACGTGCCCTTGACCAGAATCAAACTCGAGACTCTTAACTCCGCAAGCCGACACTCTAACCACTGAGCCAAATCTGCTAGTGCACCCTATTTCTTTTGATTGGAGAATTTAAGCCATTTACATTTAAGGTTATTATTGATAGGTACTTATATTTGTTGCCATTTTTTATTCTTTATGCGTGTGTTCTTCTCTCTCTATTTCTTCTTCTTACAACAGTCCCTTTAGCATTTCTTGCAGTGCTGGTTTGGTGGTATTAAACTCCTTTAGCCTTTTTTTGTCTGCAAAGCTCTTTATTTCACCTTCCATTTTAAGTGATAGCTTGGCTGGGTAGAGTAGTCTTGGATTCAGTCCCTTGCTTTCCATTACTTTATATAATTCATGCCATCCCATTCTGGCCTGAAGTGTTTCTTTCGAGAAATCAGCTGACAGTCTAGTGGGAGCTCCTTTGTAGGTAAATTTATGTCTCTCTCTTGCAGCCTTTAAGATTCTTTCTTTGTCTATAATGCTTGCCATTTTAATTATAATGTGTCTAGCTGCGGGTCTTTTGGGGCTCATCTTGATTGGAACTCTCTGTATTCCCTGAACTTGAATGACTTTTTTCTTCACCAGGTTAGGGAAATTTTCTGTCATTATTTCTTCAAACAAGTTCTCTATTTCTTGCTCAGATTCTTCTTCTTCTGGCATCCCTATGATGCAGATGTTGTTATGTTTCATTTTGTTCCATACCTCCCTTAAACTCTCCTCCTAATTTTCAATTTTTTCCCCAATTGCTGCTCTGAATGGATGATTTTTTCCACCTTGTCTTCTAATTTGCTGATTCTGTACTCTGCTTCTTCTAGTCCACTGTTGATTCCTTCCAGGGTATTTTTTTAAAATTTCACGTATGTCATTCTTTATTTCCATTTGATTCTTATTCATGGTTTCTACCTCTTTTTTTTTTTTTTTAAATGCTGGTGTAGTTCTCATTAATTTTTATAAATTTCTCATTAAGTTGCTTGTAGTTCTCACTAAGTTGTTTGAGCATCCTTGTAACTGTTACTTTGAATTCTTTATCTGACAAATTGCTTGCCTCCATTTCATTTAGCTCTTTTTCTGGCAACTCTTCCTTTTTTTTCATTTGGGTGTTGTTTCTTTGTCTCCCCATTTTTGCTGTCCCTTTGTATTTGTTTCTATGTATTAGGTCACACTGCTATGCCTCCTAGTCTTAATGGGGTGGTTTTATGTAGTAGGTGTTTTGTGGGACCCAGTGGTGTGGTATCTTAGATCTCCTGAGCTGGGTGCTCTAGTAATGCCCCTTGTTTGAGTTATTTGGGGTCTCTTATTATAATTAGGTCTTGAATGTTGTTGTCTTGATTGTGGACAGAATCTCCTCTCAGGCTGGCTGACTGTGAGACTCACCCCCAACCATGCTGTGCAAGCTGTTGTAGAGGTGCTGACAGAGCAGAACAAAATACAACAAAATAAAACAAGAAACAAAACAAAAACATACACAAGACCCCAACAACAACAACAAAAGCAACCGGAATAGAAGAGAGAATTAGGAAAGAGAGAAGAAAGCAAGAATGATAGAAGAAAAGAAAGAAAAGAAATACGAGGAGAAAAAAGGGAAAGAAAAAGGAATATGAAGGGGTAAAGATGAAATAAAGAAAATAAGAATAAAGAATAGGGGAAGGAAAACAGTATAAAAGAAAAGAGGAAGAAAAAATTTTGATGAGGAAAATGAAAGGGAAAGCAGATAGATCCAAAACAAGAAAAAGACAAAATATGAGAAAGCAGGAGAAAAAGAAAAAAAAAAATAGAGTAGGAAAACATAAGAGAAACATTAGTTATATGAAAGAAACAATAGAGACTAAAATAATAACAAATCAATAAAGCAGATAGATATAGAAGATAAATAAAAAATAAAGGAAGACAAAAGGGAAGTAAAAAAAAAGATAAAAAGTGAAGTGGTGTTCCTCTCAGCAGAGTTTAGTGCCCCCTGGGAGTTCCGTTTGGATCCTGCTCTTCTGGCTGACTATTCTGTCTGCCAATTCTGGGCTTCTCGGGTGGTAGTTAGGTGCTAACCACTGTCAGAAACTGTCCTCCTTTGGCTTTCAGCAACCTGTTTGAAACTCCAAGAGATCCACAGTTTGTCTGTTTCCACAGGACTTAGATGAACACTGGAGGGGCCAAGCTGCACTCTAAGGCTGGTTTGTTAGCAGGACGGGGCCCAGAAACTTCCCCAGGTTCCCCATGCTCCACCTTCGCCTGCTTTCCCCTGCTAGCCAGCTGTCTTCCTAATCACTCAGTCTGTTCCTGAAAGGGCTTTAGGTTGAATCGGTAGGTTAGACCTCTGGGCCTCCCTTGAGGGGGAGGTGCTATTCAGATTTCAGGGAAAGTGGTGGGTGTGCTCCAGAGCTACTTCTCTGAGAGTGTCCCAGAATATTATTCTGTCCTCGGCTAGGCGGAGATCCTCATATGCAGTCCGGTGGGATCAGTTGGATACCAGGAGTTTTTATAAGCTCTCTCGAGGGCGGGAAGCCCTAGTCAGGATAGTGGGGTGGACGGCTCCACCCCCAGTCCAGTCACTACGGGTTTGTGTTCAAACCCTAGGCTTGGCTTCTGCAGCTGTCTCCTTTGCAAAAGTCGAGATGCAGGGTGTGGCAGGCAGGGCTTGGGCGGGGGGTGGGGTGGGGCTGTGTTACCTAAGGTGGTTCTTTTTCTTTTTCCTGAGCTGTGGCTTCTGGGAAGGGCTAGTACCTCTCAGGAAAAATATCCGTTTTGGTTTGGGGTGGTAGACAGAATGCAGAACTCCTGGCTGCTCCTTTTCCACATCTCTCTCCAATCCTTCCCACCCCAGCCTCTCCTTAGGACCTCGAGTCTGCACCGCTCTCCCTCCACCAAAGCCTCGGGTGAGTAGCTGCAGAGGAAACGCGTGTGCTCAGTCTCCAGGTGGTTTCTGTCCTTCCTTGATATGTCTCCTCCTCAGCTGGACCTCAGTTGGTAATTCCGGGTGAATGTTCCCTAACTTAGTTTATTTCCAGTCTGGCCCTTACAGATCATTGCTACAGGTCAGCTGCACCTCTGTTTCACCTTTTATCATTTCAGGACCCAACTTGAAGAAGGCGACTCTATCCAGGACATGGTACTCTTGGGGCAGAGAGCTCATGTGTTAGCTTTATATAGGGGAAAATGCCACACCCTGTGCAGTTCTTGGCAAGTCTATTTCTTCACTTTCAGATATTTTTAAAATGTCCTTTAGTACCATTTTGCACTTTTATACATAAGGACTTATACATCTTTGATAGCTATCTTTCTAGCTGCCTCATAGATTTTGAGGCTACTGTGAATGGGTTATTTTTTCTATTGCAATTTCTAATTGGTTGTTGTATTCTACATTCTTTTTACATATCAATAGCGTAGCTCAGTAGTGTATTGTTTCCCTCAATAGACTGTTGGCTTCTCTGGCAAGCAGAAACCATGCCTTTTATGTCTGTATTCTTCTGATGAAACATTCAATTAAATTAAAAGTGTGCCTGTCCCAAACGAATTTACAAATTGTGAATAAGACAGACACATCCACAAAATATTACCATTACGAAAGTAGTATTGCCCGGCTGGGCATGGCTCAACTGTTGAGCATTGACCTAACACTCAGGAGATCGCTGTTTGATTCCTAGTCAGGGCACATGCTCAGGTTGCAGGCTCAATCCCCAGTAGGGGGTGTACAGGAGGCAGCTGATCAATGACTCTTTCATCATTGATGTTTCTATCTCTCTCTCTCCCTCTCCCTTCCTTTCTCTGAAATCAATAAAGATATATTAAAAAGAAAAAAATAGAAAGTAGTATTATGCATCATAGCATATATGTACAATGCACTATGGAAGTAGGGTCAATTCATTGTGACTTGGAGGATTCTGGAGGTTTCCATACAATAAGTAGTGCTTGAGTTGAACCTCAAAAAGTAATCAAGCCCTGGCCAGGTAGCTCTGTCGGTTAGAGCATTGTCCTGGTAGGCCAAGGTTGTGGGTTCGATCTCGAGTCAGGGCACATATAAGAAGCAACCAGTGATCCCTGGCCAGTGTGGCTCAGTTGGTTGAAGCACCGTCCCATACATCAATAGGTTGAGGGTTCAATTCTGGATTAGGGCATATACCTAGGTTGTGGGTTCGGTCCCTATTTGGGGCACATAGGAGAGGCAATCAATTGATGTTCCTCTCTCTCCCTCTCTCTCTGAAAAATCAATAAATAATAATAAAAGTATTTTTAAGGTAATCAGGATCTAGACTGGTACAGATGAAAAGTGGATGAAGGGAGATGACTTCTTATACCATGTCTGTCATTCATGGCTTTTCACAATTTAGCCCCAAGCTACCTATCAAAATCCAGCTGTTAAGGCCTCCAGGAAATAAACATTTGTCACTCATCCATTAATCATCTTCCAAACTCATAATGTTTGAGTTCCCATCATGTTGCTTTGCATTATAGCACAATCAAAATGTCAAGTAGGCAGTTGGATACAGATATCTTGAGCTTTTTTGTACTCCATCCCACAGTTCCTCTCCATTAACAGTAATTTGTTTAAGGTGTACTGTTTACTTTTTGAAAACTTAATGAATTATTGGCATCTTTATAGATAATAGCATATTATATTAATCAATATATACTATATTGAATATGTCAATATGAGGGATCAACACATAAAAACTGATATCTTAACACAAGATTATATTCTCTCTTAAAACAAAAGAGTGCTACCTATTTTTAAAAATCATTATAATCCTATTCCTGAGAATTTTCTTTACTGTTAAAAAATCTCAGCAACTGATAAAAATTCAATAAAAAATATGTTAGACACTATGAAAATTTGAGGAACATTAAATATTAGAATCTGAAACATTATTTTTGCTTGCATTACAACTAAACAGTTACTTTTGCTAAAATTAAAATCTCAATAATAGGTTTGTAGAAAATAAAATCTCAGCATCTATATTTTTGGATATTGATAAGAACAGCTGAGAAACTCTTGAAGAACAGGAAGGAGATGGAAAAGACTTTCCCTATCAGATTTCAAGAATTTTTACAAGGCAATGTCATACTGGCACAAGATTAGACACAAAGACCAATGGAATAGAAGAGAGGCCACAAATAGTCCCAAGAATATATGAGCTCTTGATATTTTACAGAGTTGGCATTATGAATGAGTGAGAGAAAGGCAGATTTTTTTCAACAAATGATAGGGGCAATTAGGTATTTATAAGGAAAAAATAATACTGGATATCCATTCTTTCTCTACACAAAAATTAATTCCAAAAATATTAAAAACCTAACTGTCAAAGGCAAAATTGTGAAAATTTTCATTGTTACTACAGGGCACTATTTTCATGATGTTGGGGGTAGGGAAGGATTTATTTGAAAAGACACGAAAATCACTATGCATAAAGAATAAAGATTGATAACTTTGACTATTATAATTAGGAACTTCAGTTTATGGCAAACCATCAGGAACATGATAAAAAATAAGAGACAAGGTATGGAAAGATATATGCAACACATGTAAAGGACCAAGCACTACAGTTAAAATATATAAATAACTTTTACAAATTAATTTGAAAAATGCATCCTACCCAATACAAAAAAAATGGCAAATGTATTGAATAAATGCTTCACAAAATAAGAAATCCTACTGTCCAATGAGCATGTGAAAAGATGCTCCACATCATTAGTAATCAGGAAAATCAAATTATGAGGTCATTTTACACCCACTAGATGGGCAAAAATTTTAAAGTCTGATAATACCATATATTGGCCAGCAGGTGGAGCAATGGGAACTGTTAAACACTGCCAGTAATGGTGTAAATTGGAAGGCCAATAGGAAAAGTTAGGCATCATCTAGTTACGTTGAAACTGCCCATGCTGTATAAACCACCAATTCCACTCTTGGGTAAATATCCCATAGAAACCTATATTTATATACACTACCAAGAATATTCATGGTTGCACTGTTTTTTAACAGTCAAAACCAGGAAACAAGAATATCCCTCAAAGTTGTCATCGATAAATTGTGGCATTTTATTATACTGTTCATACAATGGAATACACAACAATAAAAGTGAAATAACTAAACAATGAGATATCATAACTTACCTATTAGAATGGCCAAAATTTGGAACACTGACAACAGCAAATGCTGACAAGTATGTGGAACTCTCATTCACTGTTGATGGGAATGCAAAATGGTACAGCCAGCCAATTTGGAAGACAGTTGGGCAATTTCTTAAAAAATGAAACATATGCTTACTATACAACCCAGCAGTTTCGTTCTTTGGTATTTACACAGTCATTGAAAACATGTCCACACAAAAATATGCACACAGATGTTTATAACACCTTTATTCATAACTGGCAAAACTTGGAAGCAACCGATATCCTTCAGTAGATGAATGGATAAATTGTGATATAGCTATTTATTCAGTGCTTAAAATAAATGAGCTATCAAGCTATGAAAAGACATGGAGGAATCTTAAATGCATATTACTGAATGAGAGAAGCCAATCTGAAAATACTACATACTGTATAATTTCAACTATATAACATTCTGTTAAATTTAAGTTACAGAGACAGTAAAAAGATCAGTGGTTGCTGGAAGCTGGAGGGAGATGAACACAACACAGGATTTGCGGGGTGGGCAGTGAACTACTCTGTATGATACTATAATGGTAGATACATGTCATTATACCTTTGTCCAAACCCATAGAAAGTGCACCAAGAATCAACTCTAATATAAACTATGGTCTTTGAGTAATAATTGTTATAAATGTACTACTATGATGGAAAATGTTGATAATGGGGGAGGCTACATATGTGTGAGTGTTGCAGGTGTATAGGAAACCTTTGTAGCTTCCTCTCAAATTTGCTGTGAACCTAAAACTGCTCTAAGGAACAAAGACTTTTTAAAGTAAATTTATCATGATTGAAATAACTATAGCTACCCGCAACAACATGAGTGAATCTCACAAATAATGTAAAGTGAAAGAAAACAGTCACAATTCCAAGTATATGAAGTTTAAATATATGTAAAACAAAACTGTGTTGTTTAGGGATGCTTACTTATATAGAAGATAAGCCTATAAAGAAAAGTAAAGAAATGAAATCACAATAGTCAGGATGGGGGTTACCTTTAGGATGGTGGAGAAATGTCATTATTTGGGATTGGGGAGCAGGGGGAGTGAGTGGATAGGAGTAACCAAGGTGTTCCACTTGTCCGGGGTAGTCCTTACATGGGTGATAGCTTTATAAGTGTTATTTTAACTGGCAGTTCTGTTCTGAATGCTTCTACATAATGAAATGGAAAGCAAGGTCACAAAATGGGATTGATGAGAAGAGGTATTGAAGATTAATTTTAAGTTTATTTATTGTTGAGAATATTACAGACGTCCCCCATTTTGTGCACTTTACCCCCCTCCCTCCATCTCCCACCCATCCCCTGGTCTTCACCTGTCTATTGTCCATGGGGTGTGCATATATGCTTATAAGTGTTTTGGTCAATCTCTTCCCCCACTCTTGCCGCCTTCCCTATGAGATCTGTCAGTCTGTTTCATGCTTCCATGTCTGTGGTCCTATCTTGTTCATCAATTTATTTTGTTCCTTAGATTCCACATATAAGTGAGATCATGTGATATTTGTCTTTCTCTGACTGGCTTATTTCATTTAGCATAATACTCTGCAGGTCCCTCCATGCTGTCCCAAAGGGTAAGAGATCCTTCTTTTATACAGCTGTATAGTATTCTTTGGTGTAAATGTCCCACAGCTTTTTTATCCACTCATCTACTGATGGGCACTTGGGCTGTTTCCAGATCTTAGCTATTATAAATAGATTTGATTAGAAGGAAGATGGTATGAAAGAAACAGAGAAGCTGGAGGGAGAACAGAACAGAAAAATATAGTATTTCTTATCTTATTCTTTTTATGAAAACTTTCCACAGCTTCCTGATTTATTATGCTTTTTCTATCATATATAACATTATTTTATTAATTTTAATATACTACAGTATATGCAGTTATTCCAAACACATAGTTAAATTATAATGCTATTTAATGTTTCAAAAGAAATTTTAAAAGCAAAATTAAATCTTAATAAACCATATAATTATGGTAATAGTTTTAATACATTAATCATTTATTATTTCACCTTGCATTTTAGAAAAGCTGATGTAGTTTATATTTAGACAAAAATACACAGAGTTTATACAGGGAAATTTATTCTTTTTCTTTCAACTTTTTATACCAAGTTGCTTTAGTGTTAAATTCTACATTTTATAAGTTTTAAAGATATCAATATTTATTACCTCCCTATTTTATGGATCTCAAGTTCAAAAGCCATTTTTAAATGTCAGAAAATATAACCACATTAACACCACAAAACTAAATATTGACATTAAAAATTACTAGAAACTATTACACTCTTAAACTTTACTTAGAAGATTTAAATGGAAAAAGTTGATAGGTTCATATAATTTTATAATTTTGCCTAAGTTTTTATATGAACTAATTTGTAAAAATAGATTATTTAAATATAACATGCTTTAGTTGTAAATTTGTGTTTCTATTATAATTGCATAGCTTCAAGTATTAACATAGCTAATGCAAATTTAAAGTTTTTATCAAGGCAAATATAGTAAACTGAAATAATTACCACCAATATAGCTTTAAAATATGCCATGAGATTTCATTTTCTAATATTCTATAATAACTGTGCCATTGTCATAGAGATAAAACAGTCTTTTTAAAAGAATTTGAATCTACAAACATTGAATATAGAAATACTACAATTGCAACTCTTGGATAGTTTAGAAAAAATATCGTGTGTGTGTGTGTGTGTGTGTGTGTGTAGATAGAGAATGAAGTCTCAAATAATAAAGCAACTGTTAATAATGTCAACAGTAGCTAAATTTGAGTAAAGGGTATGGGGGTATTCTGTATACTTTAGTTATGCTGGCAATTTTTCTATAAGTTTGAAATTATTTCTAAATAAGTTAAAATGAAGAAAGGAACATAGAGTGGCAGTGACTTAAGTGGAAATTGACAGTGTAGTTGGAAATAAATGCATCTCTTGCATAATAAAGTGGGCAAATACAGTAGTACATCCTCCCCTTTTCAGCTTAAAAACCAAAGTCAAAGCTAAGTTATGAATTTTTGTAAATAATATTTTCTCCCCTCTGAGCTAGCCTTGAAATATAACCAGCTGCTGTTCTATTTTTCCTTCCCTTTTGCAGACTCTGTCCTCCCTCCTTGAATCTACAGGCAGAGTACTACCCCACCTTGTCTAAGTGTGCATAGGATCAGATGTGGGGTGGGAACTCATCTGCAGCTATTTTGGACCAGCCATTTTCTGTTCACCTTGTTAGCAAATGCTCTCTGATCTCATATCACCTACAGTGGTGTCTTTAATTTTTATGATATTCAGTGAGGAATTCTCACTACAAGGATCTACAATCAGGTCATTACAAATGACAAGTTCGGTTAGGTGAGGATGTGCAAGTGAAGGTTATTATCATAACTATGAGGGGGAAACTGCAACATATGTCATCTTGGAAATCCTCAAAACTCCAGTTGAAATGAATGAGACAGTTAAGCAATATGTTTCTTGGTGAAATTTCAGTTCCTATAGTGTTGCTAATAGCAAAAACGCCATCAATAACAAACTGGTCAAATGTTTCAGTTGAAAGTAATTTTATTATCAGCAGCAGCATCATTATCATTAACACAAAGCTAAATCTACTAATAAAACAAAATCACACCCCAAAGGTATGTGTCTTGCTGACGGTGAGTCGGTAACATTATCTTCATGTACAAGAGACAGCACCCTGAGGATAAAGACCATATCACAGCTTGATGATCAATTCAATAATTCAGCCAACATTATTGAGCACCTAGGCACAATAGGAAATTTAAAAATGTATACAAGAATCCCTGCTTTAAAAGAATTTTACAGTCTAGTAAGAGGTACTGAAGAACAATAAGAACACAGGGCCGCATGAGATCAGTGACATAATGGAATCAGTGCCAGGTATGAAGTGTTATCACCAGAGACTACCACCACATTCAGTTGTGGGTAATCAGAGAGGTTCCACAGAGAAGGTGGACTCTAAACTGGGCTTTGAGATTCTGGAAGGATTTTGGCAGACTGGCATGTGGAAAAGGAGCACTGGAGGTGAAAAGAATTAAGTGTGGGCCAAAGCATGGCCATGGGAAAGTCTGGGGCATTTTGGGGGAGAAAATTATAGTCCAGTTTGGCTGGTATATGAAATGTATGTAAGTGAGAGTCGTTTGATGAAATGCTGAAAGTTATAGGAGTACCATATTTTAAATGGCTCTGAACTACAAGCTAAGATTTCTGATCTTTAATTTATGTCACAGTAACTATATCTATAGCAATAAAATATGCAATGATATGTGAAGAGATGTAGCCATTTCAGTTCCAGATTTCTTAGGGAAACTAAAGTGGTTTCTAGGCAATGTCATTGTTTTGCTATCAAAAATGTCCCAGCAGACAACTTCAAGTAATCTATAGTGATTTTATTTCTATTTTACATGCAACTAAATCTCTTCCCTCAAAGTCTATTCTTTCTATCCATCCAGGGACCACAACTCTCCCCACTCCCACCTCCAGCCTAGCAGTTCTTGTGGCACCTGAAGCAAGTCTAATTTAGGATTTCCAACTACAGCTGCCACCCTGAAGCTAGAACCCACAGCTGTGAGAAGTGAGAGTAGTGGTGGTAGGCATAGTGAACAATGTCATGAAAATGTGGCCATCTGAGAAGTTCTATACAATCTACACCTAAGAGTCAAGCTTAGTTCTTTGAAATTAGAGTTCCTGGTCCTCCACTCAGTTTGGTCCAGAGGACAACCGGAGTTTCGAAACAGTGCTTAATTAAAGCTCTTTTAAAGTTTCCTCTTATTATCAAAGAATTCCTTAAAGGAATGGCATTTCATCTGGGTTATAAGTTACTTAAAGGCTTCCTGGGTCTGAGGCTGTTGAAGCTGTGGATAGAAAGGAGTGACTTTCTCTTTTTGACTAACAAATCATGCTGGGCTTTGTCTATGCCCAACTGGTTAGTGGTTGGGAACTTCTCTAGTTCAAAGATGCTAAAGAATGACTGTGTTAGGTAACCAAGCCAAAGAAGTAAGCTATTTAGACCAATTCGAGAAGGCTTAGAATAACAAAGTTGTGGCCACACTTCCTGCAGCTAGTCAGTCTTTCAGCTCTTTCCTGGAATGAGACCTCCTTTGAAGGAAGTCATGGATAGCAGTAGTGAGGCCCCATGTCACACTAGACCTTAGGATGACGAGGGAGCCTCCACGGTACATCAGGAACACCTTTCGGCCCCGAGTGTCCCACATGTCCTGGGCAGATGCCCACAGGCTGGGCATGCTCTGCCAGCCAATATGGGACTGCATATTGGCAACTAGCACAATCAGAGGATAGAGAACTAGGCAGGTGATCGTTCCATTGACACTCCCAGACACCAAGGCAGGGACCCAGTGGGGTAGACCTTGCTTTGCCAAGCCATCCTGGATGGGGTCCTTGAAGGAGAAATACAGAGCACTCCCCAGGCTGTTCCTGAGAAGGACAGGCCAGAAACCACGATAGTAGCCCAGGGACAGCCGCCCCCAAAACCCATAAGAGTTGAATTCCTTGAGAATGCTGAAGGTGCTAGGAAAGCGAGCTTGCTTGCGACCATCCTGGAGCACATTTTGCACCCTTTCAAAGGGGCTGAGTGCCACAGCCTCCACCACACCAGACATGAGCCCTGCAGCCCAGCGGTGTCCCAGGGAGTGTGGCCCATCAGGGGAGAGAGAGCACAGCAGGCTATCATAAGTCCCAAATAGTAGAGTCCCTTGCAACGTCTTGGAGAGAAGAGGCGGGTAGATTCCCCGGTAGAAGTATTGGGGGCCTTCATGCCAAAGCTGTCGCACAGCCTCTGACACCGCCACAGCATGGATCTGTTGCCGGAACACAACCTTATAGATAGGAAAGGTCAGAAAAGTAGACATAAAATTGGAAATGGCCCCAAGAGCGTAGGCCTGGGAATGCCAGCTTTTCTTTCCAGGAGTCTCTGCTCGCGTCCAGTGCTGAAGCTCCTTCCCGGGAGAGTGGTTTGGTTCCCCCATGCTGGAGACAACTGGGTGCGGACGGAAGAAACTGGCAAGAGTTGGGGGGAGGAGAGGTTAGACTGACCATTAATCTGCTGGTAAGCACTTTTAGTGCTTAGTTAGAAAGAGAGCCCCAAGAAATTCAGCTTTAAGGAAACAAGCTACTCTGAGAAATATGCACCCTCTTAAGAAAGAATTAAAACAAAGGCAGCTAGTTCTTCTGGAAAGAGTCACCTCTACAGTGTTTTGCTGACACACTGAATATTCTAATATTCAAAGAAGGTTTAAGATTGAAGAAAATAAAATTAGAGAAAGAGGGCTCCAAAACCTATTACATTCAACTTGAACCACATGAAAATTCATAATTGATAAATTGCTAGAATAATAAGTTGCTATTCTCTTTCTGAAAAATGGCACTATCTCGTAGAAGCAGCAAGGCATTCAAAAGTTGTGGTCTGGTACTTTCTCCAAAAATTGGTAGAAATTTGATGAGTGGGAGTCTCCCTCTATTGTCTTTCTGTAGATTCTTGCCTATGTTGTAGCTATTTCATGGCAATGCCCCATCCCCCTCTCCAGAATGAGGAACAGGAAGAGGAGATGTTCCTAGAAATTCAGCACCAAAAAGCTCCACACCTAGCAATTTCCATGCCAAACTTTGTAGACCTGTAGCTATATGACAGACCAGGGGGTCTCAACCTTTACACTATTGACATTTTGGGACAGAAAATTCTTTGTTCTAGTGCCTGTCCTGTGCATCGTAGGATATTTAGCAGTATTCTGGCCTCTACTTGGAGGATGCCAGTAGTACCAGCTGTGACCTATCCAGCTATAACAACAAAAAATATTTTCAGACATTGCCATATGTCCTGGGAAGAGGCAAACAGAATTGCCTCTGGTTCAGAACTATTATACTAAAAGGAAGAAGCAGTGCTCAAGAAGAAATTAATGCTCAGTGCAGATCTGAGAACCTGAGAGAGTTTGTAATGAAGGAAATAGGGGCTCCGCTGAGCTGAGAGGACAGGGTATGCTTCAGTGGGGATGGTGTGTGGAGGAGAAGGAGCACAGATGCATGAGTAGGAAGGAGAGAGGAAGAGGCAGGAGGGGGTAGATGACCAGGCTAGGGATTCACATCTAGATTGACAGGAAGCCTGGTAGGAATTGCAGACCCAGATGTTTCATACAGAACCCTGGGCTGTGTGGTCTTGAGGGGAGAGAGGTGTTGGGGCCCTAATTATGCTAGCAGTTGGTGGCCTACTCAGTAGGGACAAAAGAGTCCCCCAGGCTGAGGCCCAGAGGGAGGGAGAGAAGCCAGGCACTGCCAGAAGCCCACTGCAGCCTTCCCTGGGCTACTGCACCCAGAACCTGCCTTGAAGGGCTCCTCCTTCCAGAATCACTCTCTGGCTTCTTACTCCTGCTCCATCCATGATCCCACAATCTCATTTTACAACACACTCCCACACTCTCACTCTCCCCCTTGGTGGAGGGGGGTGGAGGCTCAGCCTCCGCTACTGTGCCATCACTCCTTCCCCACCCCACATTTCAGGTTTGCTTTAAGCCCCATCTCCTCACCCTCTTAACCAGGAGGAGACTGAGAGGGCCCCTCTGCCTGAGACCCTCTAGCTGAGAACTGGCCAGGAGTAAAGGCTCAAGAGGCCCATTTCTTACATCCCTCTGGAGCACTTCTGGGGTCCTGGCAGCCACTCCCTCTCTCCAGAGCCAAAAGGGACCCCTCCCCCACCCCAAGCAGGAGGTAGCTGCACTCAGGCTCCCAAAGCCACAGGGCCCCCCAACATTCTCCAGCTGTCCTCCCAGAGGACCTTTCCCCCAATTTTTACCTGCACCTAACTAAAGTTGGGTGGCGAGGGAAATGTCTGTTCACTCTTCTATCTCAGAGTGCAATAATGTTCCACTTCCTTCCCACATTTTCCTAAGTAACCTATAAACATGTATTGACTAGCTGCATAAGGCAGGCTAACTTAGCAGAAAGAAAACTGGGCTAGAATTTGGCAAATCATCATTCTAAGTGCCAGTTCTGTTATCAATTCCTTTGTGACCTTAAGAAATTCATTTACATCTTGGAGCCTCCTCCATCTGAGTTATAAAATGAGCAAACAGGATGAAAGGATCTCTAGACATCCTCATACTGTGTGTGTCAGGGGGTTTACATGAGGGAATTTGGGCAAATATTTGATAGAGGAATTAATTGTACTTTTCCATCCCTGATTTTTTTTTTTTTTTTTTTTGCCATTTTTGCCAATCATTTTCAGGGATTAAAGGTGAGTAATTTATAAATATCTTACCTTAAATATCTAATTCATTATTTTATGAATCTAGTTTTTCCTATTTAATGGTGGAGAGGAGAGTCCACTTTTTTCTGTTAAGATGCTAGTCTTTGGGACAGACTGACCTAAGACTGAATTCTGCCTCTACACTTACTTAGTTGTGTGACCTTTCAAGTCTCAGTTTCTTCAGCTATAAAATAAGGACAATAGCCCGGCCAGGCGTGGCTCAGCGGTTGAGCATCGATCTGGGATCCAGGCAATTTAGGGTTCAATTCCCAGTCAGGGCACATGCCTGGTTGTGGGCTTGATCGATGACTCTCTCATCATTGATGTTTCTGTCTCTCTCTCTCTCCCTCTCCTTTCCTCTCTCTGAAATCAATAAAGATATATTTAAAATAAAATAAAATAAAATGACAATAGATCTCCCCCAAAATGTTGTTGTGAAGATTAATAAAATCCAATGAGATAAAGTGGTCAAGCATCCATAGAATGGTGGCCTCAATAAAATAAAATAAATAAAAAATATGCTGCCTGACCACACACCTGTCTCCACAGAGCAAAGGCTCCTGCAGGACACTCTCAGGCCAGCCAGAATCATATCATGTGGTATGGTGGTACCAATCCCATGTGCATTGGGAGGTGGGAAAGGCTTTCTTCCGTGAATGCCAAGTTGTTATTAAACAATCCCAGACAGCATGGCCCCTTAAGTTGAGTTCCAAAGTGAAGACCACAGGATGGGCCTGGAGTTGGCCTTAAGCTGTTATATCCTGTACCCTATGATGTCCCTCCTGCATTTACAGCCTAGTAAAGTAAACCCAGGGGATTCCAGACTCTCCTGGCCAGACTAGTCCAGGTGGACAGCCTCTGTGACCATCCCAGGATCCAGCCCCACATTTGTCCATTCATTCAGAGCATACCTGAGCCAGTCTTTCAGTCTGCTCAAAAACATATATTGATCATCTACTGCATAACTGTGGGTAAATCACCGTGGAGCTTGAGGTGAATAGGAATTGGTGTCTGCCCTCAAGGGCTTGGGAATCTAGTGGGGGAGTCAGGTCAACAATAAGCTAATCTATACTGGAAGGCAAAATAAAATGTATAATTGAGGCCAGAGCAGAAAGACAAGAGCTATGTATTCCACCAAGGACAGGGAGCAGCCAAAATTTTTCTTCAAAGAGGGGCATCTGACTTGATCCTTAACCAATGAGCAGACTCTCATTAGGTGGAAGAGTGAGGGCAGGTATCCTAGGCTGAGGAAGAGAACTAAGGCACAGTAGCCTAAAAGCATGAGTGGTGCATGATGCTGGATGCAGGCCATGGGAAGAAGATACAGCTATGGCGGATAGAAAGGAGACAGTTTAGAATGCGGGCCATATTTGTTTTCCCCACTGCAGTGCATTGTGGGTTTGAATTTTGTGGTGCCACTTTTTGATTTTATGACCTTGGCCAAGTCTCTTCACTTCTCTGTGCCTCAGTATGCTTATCGTAAAATGATTGTCATGAAAGATGTAGGAGATGAAACATAAAATGCTTAGCACAGTACTTGGTATTTAAGTTGTTCCATAAGTTATATTAGTAGTTTTACTTAAGAAAAAAAAAATGAGACCCCAGAAATAAAGATTACAACCACATTGTTCTAAAGGCCGAAATCAATCTAATGTAATGGGTCATCTGCAGAGTCCATTTTCAATTCTTTGTTTAAAAGACAGCAGAGAAGAGTTGTTTGTGGCCTTTGGAGTTTGACAGCCCTAGGCTGGAGTCCCAGTACCTCCACTAACCAGCTGTGTGGCCTTATATTCCTTACTTAACCTCCCAGAAACTCAGTGTCTGGACCTGCAAAATAGAATAACAATGCCTGTCTCCATAGGGTTGCTGAGAAACTTAAATAAGATAACAGATGGAAAGTTCCTGGCACAGAGGCAGGCAGTCAAGGATAACTATTATTGTTTCAACCGAAAGCTTTTATCTCCCTAACCTTTGGGCTTTTAAGGTTCTTTTGTGGAAATTGGAAAATGTGGTCTCATTAGAGCCATGAATTGGAACACAGTCCATATATTGAGGCCAGAGATAAGGAATGCTCTGTACCCAGTTGGAGCCAAATCAGTAAATCCTCTTCCCAGCCTTACCCAGAGATCCCCCACTTTGTTCTAATGGCCCGATCCAGGCACCTTTACACAATCCATTTCCTTTCACTATTTTTTGTTAGAGCTTTCAGATCTATTCTTTGTCGTATTTGATCCACCCTCACCAGGTCCAACTGTAGATCACCTAATTTGGCGAGGAAGCCAATTTAAACATAGAAGAATCTGCTGAGACTCAGGGTCAGATGTCATGGGATTGGGGAGCAGAAGCAAGAGTCTAAAGGAAACCTAAGAGCTACTGCGAGCATCACTCCTGACTGTGTGAGGTGAACCTTCTACCTCCAACCCTCTCCTCCCCCTCCACTGTTCCATCCACAAGAGAAAGTCCACAGTCCTCAGATGGAAGGTGCTTCATCTCCAAATCTGAATTGCTTACTTCAAAGAACTGTAGGTGTTGGGGTTGTAAATAAGGGAGAAAGGAGCAGGTGAAGTACCTTGGAAGGTTGAAGATGAACCCAGTAGTCAAAGGGCATCAGATTGTTCATTTGCTTTCAAGCATCAGGAGTTGAGAGCAAGACCCACAGGGGGCCTCCTAGCCACCTCTGACATAAGGGAAGTAAAGACCTGCTCTCCAAGAACCAGAAGTCATGGAAAATGGAGCAGGTTTCCCAGCCCCTGGCTTCACGACCCATTCACTCTGGACAGCCTTGCATGCCGTTTCCATGGAGTTGCTCCTTCTCTGGCTGGGGCCAGTGATGGCAATCCAGCAAAGGAGAGGTCCCCTCAAGAGCTCACAGAAGGGCAACCTAGCAACCTGTCTTGAAGCCAGGAAATGAAAGAGCTCTATCAGTGGCAGAGAGCTATGGTTGGGGGCTAGGTCAAATTGTGTTTCATTTCTAACACTTCTTTCTCAAATTAAAGTTAAAAGAGGAAGATATTACAAAGAAAGATTGTAGGGGAGTGGTTCTTAACAATTTCTGGGCAGCCAACTCATTTGAAAATCTACCAAGCTGTGGACTAAGAAAGATACACAGGGTCCAAATTCTTTGCCAACAATTTCAGGAAGAACTCTAGGTAGGAATCTCTGCTCTGGAGTTGCAACTCATGACAAATATAACTGTGGACAGGTACATTGGCAGTAGGCCTACTCACGTATAACCCTCAGCATGATGTGGTGTGTTTTTGACAGTAGTTCACAAACCTCTCTACACCTCAGAATTAACAATGGCACTGTTTAAAAATACCAATCACACCTCCCACCCCAGTCTTAGTAAATCCAAATCCCCCAGAGGTGGGTCTCAGGAATCTGCATTTCTCACAAGCTCTCCAAAATGATTCTGAGGCAGCCAGCCTTGTACCCATACTTTGGTTAATAGCATAGGTTTTGGCATCAGAGAGATTTGGTCCAAATTTTGGCTTCACCTTGTAATTTCAGGTGTCATTTCACCTCTGAGCCTTATCTCCTTTTGGGTCATAAGCTGTAGAAATGTTTTACTTCTTTTTAAGAATAAACTGGCAACTTGTTTTAGTGTAAGAAACAGTATAAAAAAGAGAAAGAAAAGTGCCTCGGTTTCCTCTTCGGTACAATGGGTAATGTAAAAGTTGCTCAAGTCTATCCCCACCCCTCTCCCTGCTGCCTCTTTATCTCTTCCCTCTGCACTACCAGCACATCAAGACTGCTGTTGATAAGGTTTGAGAACACCAATGTAAAAAGGCTCTCTAGGCAGCTCAGTCGGGCAAATAGTTGACATTTGGAGAACAACAGACTTGGGTGCAAAATCGAAAGCTGATACTCATTTGCTGTGTGATTCCAGGCAAGATACCTAACGTCTCTGTGCCTGTTTCCTTATCTGTGAAATGAAGAGAGTAGTCCTTGCTCACTAATTCTATATAATTCTAAATGAGCCCCCCCATCTCCACTTTGGCTCTTCTCCACTAACCCTCAATCTGAGAGTAGAGAGAAGTGTTCACAAGAGGCAGCCTTTGAAATCAGACATGTCGGACTTGGGCATGAGCTTTTAGCTCTGCACTTCCTAACCATATTGCCTGGGCGCTTAAGTCCCCTCTCTGTTAAATGGGTACGCTGCTATGTCCTTCCCAAGGCTGCTGAGAAGAATCAATGAATGTTTGTGCAGGCGCATCTGCAAGCAGAAAGCGCTCGGCAAATGTGGCCCCCGCCCGCCTCCCCCGCCGCCTTCCCCCTATACAAAGGTGAGGAACTCTTATTGTTCACTTGATTTCTGTCCCACCTCGTATTTAAGGCATCCAGTCTCTGAGCGCGAAGGAAAGTGATGTAGAAGGGAGAGGGAGAAGGGAAGCGAAGGGAAAAGCAGCAAACTCACGGGCAAAATGCAAATCGGCCGAGTAGGTACGTCCAAGCTGCACTTGACAATACGCTGGGTCCAGCGCCCCTGTGCCGCAGCCCCCGCCTGCCGGCTCCCCCCTTTTGATGGCAATGGCCTCGGGGCCCGAGGCTGCGCTGGGAGGCCGCCCCCGCACCCCACTGATTGGCCGCGCCGCCTGGCTCATCAAGCTCTTTTGTCTCAATGGGCAAAGACTGAAAGAAGAGGCCGCTGCTGGGAGGGCCCAGCGGGTAGGCGGGGGCCCACACCGCTGCCGTGGGAACCGTGCCTCCTCGACTCGGCTCCCCCTTGCTAGGCGGCCGTGAGGAGCGGCTCCTTCTAGCCGCCCCAATTCGCTTAGCGGCCTAGGAGGCGGCATCCTACCCTTCCCTCTACCCCCGCCTCAGGGCCTCAGAGACCCGAAGGGGGCATCCACCACTGTCCACGCGGGACCATCCACTGCCCACTGGCCGAGTACAGGTGAAGAAAGGGGCTGCGACTTGCCGGGTGCAGTGAGAGGCCGAGAGGGAAGCCCCACCAGGACTGGACGGCTCCATGCGTGTGTGTGTGTGGGGGGGGGGGGATTGAGAACTGTGAGGCAGGGTAAGGAGCTCTCCCGTAGGTCAGCTGCACTGAGGAAGGAGGTGGGGTGCCACTGGATGCTGCCTAGTGGGTAGGATTTGCCTGGATTGAGAGGGGGGCGTTTTCAGGGGGTGATGGTGAAGGGTGGGGGAGAATCGCTAGCAATCTGCCTTGAACCCCTTTGCATCTCATTTCTTCCTGGAGGGGAATATGTGGTGTGCGTGTCCAACTCCTATTCCATTTCTCGGTGGCAGGCTTTCAAAGTCAAATGCGAACGAACTTGAATTCCTTGGGAAAATGTAATAGAGGGGTCGCTTTGGCTTGTATTCAGAAGATGGGAAAGGGAATTTTCCATCTAGCAACAGGAGGCTGGGGGTGGGCGAAAGCGGGATGAGGGAATGAGGCTGCTTCTGACTCTTCTCTTCCCTGTCTTGCCTTCCATGGCGATGCAGTCTTGAGGGCCTGAAGACTGGAATATTCAGCCCTGGGTGGTGAAAGGTCGACCTACCCCAGAAACGAGCTTTCTTATGGAGGGCACTTGTTGAGAGGCAGGAAGTGAAATAAAGGCATGCCCTTGTTTTCGAGCTCTGGTGAGAATCTGAGAAATAACGGGAAAACTTTGAGAAGCGGCTATATTTGAAACCTGAGACCAAGAGTTTAATCTTATTACCACAAATCTGTGAGACTTAGACCATTGCACTCAATTTTGAGAACCCAGTTCAGCTCCACACACTATTTTACCTGGAATTCGAAGCTACAGTTTGCCCACCCTCCTCCCTCCTGGAGGATTGGTGGAAAGGGGTGGATGTGGCTCTGAAAAGCATCCTTGTTACCTAGCAGGGATACCTGCTAGCTCCAAAAGGTTGTAATTGACACTTTCCTATGGGGTAATTTTAGGGCATTGGGCAAATATAAAATGTACTGCAGGGCATTCCGCAAGGTTGAGAAAGCTACTGCAGGCTGCTTCCCTGACCTTTCTACCCCTTTTCTTTACAGCTCCTATTGAGATACAAGGAAAGCAGAGCCCAGGAACATTGCTTTGGGGATTCCTCCTGCAGATTAGGCTTTTCTAAAAAGCCCGAGCATCTTGTTATAGACGATCATTGACCATTCTGTTATGGCTAGCATCATTGCACGTGTGGGTAATAACCGGCAGCAAAACCCACCTTTGCCCCCTTGGGCCCATTCCATATTGAGGTCCCTGGGGAGAAGTCTTGGTCCTTTAGGGGTTAACATGGCAGAAAGAAACATGAAGTTGTTTTCCGGCAGAGCAGTACCAGCCCAAGGGGAAGAAACCTTTGAAAACTGGCTAATCCAAGTCAATAGGGTCCTGCCAGATTGGAATATGTGTGAGGAAGAGAAGTTCAAGCGCCTAATGAAAACCCTTAGGGGCCCTGCTCGGGAGGTCATGCGTTTGCTCCAAGCAGCCAACCCCAGCCTAAGTGTGGAAGATTTCTTGCGGGCAATGAAATTGGTGTTTGGGGAGTCTGAAAGCAGTGTCACTGCCCATGGTAAATTTTTCAGCACTTTGCAGGCACAGGGGAAGAAAGCCTCCTTTTATGTGATCCGTTTAGAGGTACAGCTCCAGAATGCTGTTCAGGCAGGGATCATACCTGAGAAAGATACAAACCAGACTCGTCTGCACCACTTCCTTTTAGGGGCTGAGCTGAACGGGGACCTGCGCTACAGGCTGAAGCATCTTCTCAGGATATATGCAAATGATCAGGAGCATCTTCCCAATTTCCTGGAGTTAATCAAGATGATAAGGGAGGAGGAGGATTGGGATGACAATTTTATGAAACGGAAGTGGGCCAAGAGATCTGAGCTAATCATGGAGAGGGCAGCAAGCCCTGTGGCGTTTCAGGGCCCCCAGCCAATTGTGATCAGCAGTGCTGACTGCAGTGTGATAGAGCTAGATGATATTCTCAGTGACTCAGATGAGGATGTGATCCTGGTGGACCCTCCACTTCCATCCATGGGTGCCCCTCCCCTCAGAGACAGGGTCAGACCTCAGGATCAAACACCAGTCATTTATTCCCCCAACAGTTCCCAGGTTCTGTCTCCTTCCACCAGTGGTGGTTCTGGGTATAAGGATGATGGTCCTGGGAATAGGCGTAGAGCCAGGAAGCGAAAATACACAATCCGCTGTTCATATTGTGGCAATGAGCACCACTCCAAGGAAACCTGTGACAATGAGAGCAACAAGGCCCAGGTATTTGAGAACCTGATCAAACTGCATGAGCTGACACCTACAGAGGAGGAGGGGTCAAAAGAGGTACCTAGTGAACATAATGACCTCTCTGAACCACAGTAAGGTGCTAGACCCAGCCCTAAGTGAAACCTAAGCGATGTTCAAAAACTGGTGATGAGAAAAGTGGGGGTAGGTTTCTATCTGTATGAATTAATCCACAAAGTGGTTTTCTTTTGGGGAAGAAGAGGTCTTGGGTACCAGCAAAGTGGAGGGGATGGCCTGACCTCTCCCTATTCCCTCCTCTGTGTCCCTAAGGGTCTATACTCTGTGTACCTATTTCCTTGCTGACTTTGTTTTATGAAAGGAGTGTAACTCTTTGTTAAACCTTCAAAAATGCAGGAAAATAGAAAAACTAAAGTACAAATTACCTGAAACTCTCCACACATATAACCATTGTCAGCCCTTTGATGAATGTCTCTTTAGATATTTCTTTATACCTGTATACCCAGATAGATATATGTATAGGTAAAAGTGATAAAATAAGTGCTGTTCTATACTGTGTATTTTTTCACCAAGCAATATATGCAGTGGCCTTCTATGTCAATAAATACATATAAGCATAAAGTTTAATGTCTCTGTGTATGATATTACTTTTAGGAATATAGAGAAAAACTAAGAAAACTAAATATAGAAGCTATAATGAGGAGGGTCATACTCTGAAGGGGAATTATCAACCTCACTTAGACATGAGGAAAAGGGAAGCTGAAAAGGGCCCCTTATCACAATTGGCCTGTCTCCTAGGTCAAGAGTCAAGTCTACATCCACTAGTTAATAATGTCCCAATGCTTTCTTCTCTAATGCATCTGAGAAATCTGATGCTAGGATGGGGGTGGGGGCAAAAATGGCAAATGGGTACTTCAGGGGCTCCATTCCTGTTCACTTTGGGAGGGGGCCGCTCGTCCTTCCCTGGGTAGATTTCATATATTGCTGCTACTGCTGCTTCTGGATAAGGCCTGGTAGCAGCAATGAGACTATCTTTTGGGCTGACACTACCCTCTCTGCCTCCCCAATTACAGAGAAAGAAGCTATTCTTGGGAGTGTGGTACTAGGAGGCTCAGGCCTCCCAAGCCTCACCCTGGCTGAAGGATATTAGCAGTCCAAGGATTCCAAGCTAACCTCACCCTGACCCAAGAATGGGAATAGCCAGGGAAGGATGAAAAGCAATCTGGATGCCAGGGCATGTAAAAATATATGGGAATTAGAAAACTCACATACCCTTTTAGAATTAAGGACATTAATAGGAGAGAGAAGGACCTTCCTGGCCTCCTACCTCATTTCATGGCCTCAGATTAGAGGGTGATAAAAAAATCATGTGTACCCTGGCCAGGTGGCTCAGTTGGTTGGAGTGCTGTCCTGTACACCAAAAGGTTGTGGGTTCAATTCTGTGTCAGGGCATATACCTACATTTGGGTTTGGTCCCTGGATCCAGGCATGCACAGGAGACAACCAATCAATGTTTCTCACGTTGATGTTTCTCTCTCTCTCCTTCTCTCTAAAATCAATGGAAATATATCCTCAGGTGAGAATTAAAAAAAAAAAAAATTACATGTGACCGTAGTCCCTGAGGGTCCTATGTTTCTTGCAGTTTTATCAGTTCCTATCCTTGTGAGCAGGACAGGGTTGGTGGGGAGATGATTTCATTTAAGGTAGGGAGTGTAGTGAAATAAATGCAGACCTGAGAGAGTTTGTAATGAAGGAAATAGGGGCTCTGCTGAGCTGAGAGGACAGGGTATGCTTCAGTGGGGATGGTGTGTGGAGGAGAAGGAGCACAGATGCATGAGTAGGAAGGAGAGAGGAAGAGGCAGGAGGGGGTAGATGACCAGGCTAGGGATTCACATCTAGATTGACAGGAAGCCTGGTAGGAATTGCAGACCCAGATGTTTCATACAGAACCCTGGGCTGTGTGGTCTTGAGGGGAGAGAGGTGTTGGGGCCCTAATTATGCTAGCAGTTGGTGGCCTACTCAGTAGGGACAAAAGAGTCCCCCAGGCTGAGGCCCAGAGGGAGGGAGAGAAGCCAGGCACTGCCAGAAGCCCACTGCAGCCTTCCCTGGGCTACTGCACCCAGAACCTGCCTTGAAGGGCTCCTCCTTCCAGAATCACTCTCTGGCTTCTTACTCCTGCTCCATCCATGATCCCACAATCTCATTTTACAACACACTCCCACACTCTCACTCTCCCCCTTGGTGGAGGGGGGTGGAGGCTCAGCCTCCGCTACTGTGCCATCACTCCTTCCCCACCCCACATTTCAGGTTTGCTTTAAGCCCCATCTCCTCACCCTCTTAACCAGGAGGAGACTGAGAGGGCCCCTCTGCCTGAGACCCTCTAGCTGAGAACTGGCCAGGAGTAAAGGCTCAAGAGGCCCATTTCTTACATCCCTCTGGAGCACTTCTGGGGTCCTGGCAGCCACTCCCTCTCTCCAGAGCCAAAAGGGACCCCTCCCCCACCCCAAGCAGGAGGTAGCTGCACTCAGGCTCCCAAAGCCACAGGGCCCCCAACATTCTCCAGCTGTCCTCCCAGAGGACCTTTCCCCCAACTTTTACCTGCACCTAATTAAAGTTGGGTGGCGAGGGAAATGTCTGTTCACTCTTCTATCTCAGAGTGCAATAATGTTCCACTTCCTTCCCAAATTGAGTAACTTACTCAGATAAACAATCTATGCTATCATAATTTCTTTCTGGGCCCAGGTAGAGTAAAAGGAAAAGTAAATAAATGCTATACTTACCACCACCTTCCTTTTCACTGGAGTTGCTTGGGGGTTCAGTATAGAACACTTCCTTGAAAACCGTTCTGTGATTCATACCCTTTAGGCCCTCTCCCATCCTCCTCTTTGTTGTGTAAACTGGCAGTTGTCTAAATTTTTGTTTCACCAAAATTATGCAAACGAGAGACTTTATTTCACTTTGTGTTGGGTTTTCCTTTATTCGAGAAATATATATTTTCTTTATTTGGAAGACATGGCACACTTGGGCATTCAGATCAGATTAAGAGTTAGCCAATGTACAGCTTTTAGAGAATTTTGTGTCTGATAGCCTCCACTTATGATTATGGGTCTTTTCCTTCCTTTCTTCCTTCATTTTCATTAGTTGCTCACAGATGAAATGAGTCTTTTGTCAGGAGAAACTAGTCTTTGAATAACTTGCATTATCTCCTCCCTCCTCCTTTTTTCCCTTGGTTTCTATAACAGCCCTGTCTCATAGTTTTCCCCTCCCAGAGCTTTTTGGTGCCTACTTCTCAGTTTACTTTGCTGAATCTTCTTTCTCTTCCTGACCCTTCCTTAATAGGGATAAAAATGAAAATCACCACACTACTGTGATTTATTGAAAGATTATTTATGTGCCAGGAACCTTTTAAATGCAGTAGCTCTTTAATTCTCACAGCAATTCCATAATAGTTACTGCTCTTACTTTCTAAATTACTATTAATATTAATTACTATTAGCTGCCACATATTCAGATGAGAAAACAGGCTGGAAAATTAGGAAACTACTTAGGACTAGGCAGCTAGTTAGTTGTGGAGCAAGGGATGAGAAACTTGGCTGACTGACCCCAAAGCATACACTCCTTGCTTGGGATAGCTCTCAGGTACACAGTACCCTGTGGTGTAGGTAATATCACTATCTGCACATGATGAATGAGGAGACTGAGGTCTACGCACATGAAGTGATTAGCCAAACATCATAAGAGCAAGTAGCTTGTGTGTCACACACAAGGATGGAATCTTTATAGAACACTTGTTTGACAGAATAGAGGCTTTTTTCTCCCTTTTTCTTTTCCTCTGGGTTGCAGTTCACCCACCTGCTGCCTGGCAACCATCCACCCCCCTTTCAGTTGCATTATCACATTCCATTCAAACACTAAGTTATTTCCTATCTTTGCTTTAGGTGCAAATGGTTGTGAATTTAACACCTGCAAGAGGAGACAGCAGCAAAAGTCAGTGGGGAAGGGATGAATTGTTCAATTAGTAGTGCTAGGGGAACTTCAGTATCTGATTCGAAAAAAGATGTTTACTTTGTCCAGTGACACTAAATATGAATTCCAGATCAATCTGAGAAATAAATGAAGATTTTATACAAGTATGTACTAATTCTTTAATAATATATTTTGTTGTTATTAAAGTAATAAAAAGAATCAATGTTCAAAAGCAACCTTTTTAAAACTGCAAGAAAACAAATATTTATTAAATCTCTAGATTGGAGAAGGCTTTCTATGATTAAGAATGATGAAAGAAATTATAAAAAAAGACCAATGTAAATCAGAATTAATTTTAGACTGTAATAAAGAGTAAAAAACATTTATTTGAGCAAAAAAGGAGCTACAGCCTAGGAGACACACATTCAGGTAGCAACCTAAATTGTGTTCCACAAAGGGGAGACCATCTTTTATCAATTAGGTCCATTTTATGTAAATGAGCTATCCAAATTGTGCAGTTCTGATTAGACAGGGCAGGTCTCAGTCTGTTGGTAAAAAGTTGAAAACAAAGTTTCCCTGCAGTGGTTGACTCAGACAGCATAAACAAGCGGGACATACTGTGAGAAGCCAAGAGTTCAGTCTAAGGTTCTTCCCAGTATACAGAGTAATGAGGCGGCCCTATCAGCAAATAGCCACTAGGCTCTTATTATTATAAAACTTGGGCCCTCGGTTGACCATGGGGAGTCCATCTCAGCAGATAAATTTCTTCTCAGGGTACACATCAAACTAATCTTTCTTCTCAGGGTTCATACTAATAACCTAAAAGACAGCATTAACAGAAATAAAAAACAAACAGCAAGCTGAGAAGTATTGGCAACAAGTAAAAAAAAAACAATAATAATAGCAAACTTTTATTGTGTTTACATAGCTAACATTTATTTAGGTCTTACAAAGTGCCAGGAATATTCCAATTGCTCTACATGCTTTCATTTCCGTCTCACAATAAACCCCGAGATAGATCCTAATATTATCTTCAGGATCTAAAACATTCTTATTTAAGGGGAAAAGCCAAAAAATGCATAAAATGTAAATATGCAGTGAAAGGTTAACATCAGTGGTGCACAGGCAGGCTAAATAGACATCTCAGAGGGTAGATAAAGAAAACTTGAGTTTAATTAAGGAAATGGAGATGGGGGATGGGGATATCCAAAGGCAAGGGCTACACAGCACTGAGCCAAAGGGTGTTGGGTCCATGATGGCAGCAAAAATATACTTAGGACAATGAAACAAGGAAGGTGCATAGAAGAAGCAACAGGAGAACCCAAGCTGGGCTGCTTTGGCTCACTGAGAAGCCAGAGAAAAGGGGACCTTGGATACAGGTTCAGGGGGTAAGCTTGGGACGAGCTGCCATCGTGGTGTCCATTCAGAGGGAAGAAGGGGGAAGGAAATGGTGCTGGCGTGCTCCCCTTGGTGGGGAAGCGCCTGCTGGGTCCTTTGTCCTGAGCCAATTTGTCTCTCTTGTGGTGGGAATCTCAGGGGAGGCCTCAGGGGAGGGTCTTAATAGAATATTCATCAGCTTTCCAGGTGTGCTCTTTCAGAGGTCCTGGTCTCCACTGATTGGTCAGTGCCAGGATTCAGTAGTCAATGTAGCTGGTCCTGAGGCAGCCACAGGGTCACTTGCCTGATTTTGCTGCTTTTCTGGGCCTGGAGCTGAAATACAACTGAGGCCTAGATGTTATCCTTAGGGAGGAAAGGCTCAGGGGGTCTAAACCGCAGGACCAGCGATATGCTAGGGGAGGAAAGGTTACCCTGGGGACAAGGTTCTTGTTTACCCAGTTTTGCCCCTTGCTAGGCATCTGGGGCTTTCTGCCCTGGTGAGTTTCTGTACCTGGCACATCGTCCTTGCCCTGCTCATATCTGTCTACCATAGAGCATAACAATTTATTATAAAGCAAACCACCACACAGATCAAGAGATAGAACATTGCCAGAATCCCTGAAATCCCTGTGGGCTCCTGCCCAATCACAGCCTCTTTCCTCTAAAGCAAAACACTGGTGACAGTTATGACTTTTACTTGCTTACCTTTCTTTAGAGCACTACCATTCAAATACGAATCCCCAAACACTGTTTTGTTTTTGAACTTTATATAAATAGAACTACAGTGCATGTATCCTTCTGTATCTGGCTCATTTCCCTTACATTTATATTTCTGAGGTTTAACTTTGTTGTATGTAGCATTAGTTCATCATTTTCAGCATTGAGTTACAGCATTCCGTTCTATGAATTACAAGAAATTATCCATTCTACTGCTGATGGACATTTGGGCCATTTCCAGTTTGGGGCAATTATGAAAATGCTGTTACAAACATCTTTTTTGTCTCCTGGTCCTCATATGCACACATAGAGTATGTATATAGGAGTGGAACTGCTGCTCACAGATAATGTATACTTGCAACTTTACTAGATACTACCAAACTGTCTACCAAAGTTGTACCAACTGCCACTTCTGCCATCAGTTTAAGACTTCCTGTTGCTCCACATCCTCAAAACCATTTGGTATTGCCAATAAAGCTTTATAACTTTCACTTAAGGTTTTACACATTTTATTCAGTTCAAGGTACAGGTATCCCCCACTTTTTGAGAGTTTATGTTATACCGGTAACTTTGATTTTATGAAACACCTACATTAGTACCTGTGTTGTTGTTTTTTTAATCCTCACCCGAGGATATTCTTTCTATTAATTTTCAGAGAGAGTGGAAGAGAGAGAGAGAGACATCAACACCGATATGAGAGACACATCAACTGGTTGCCTCCCGCATGCTTCCCGATGGGGCCTGGGATCAAGCCTGCAACCAAGGTATGTGCCCTTGGCTGGAGTTGAATCCAGGATCCTTCAGTCCATGGACCCACGCTCTAACCACTGAGCAAAACCAGCTAGGGTAGAACCTGTTTTGCTAACTGAAATTCCAAAATACAAAGAGGATTTTTGGTTTTATGAAAAAAGAAGAAAAGCGAAAATAGAGTTCAGAATTTGTTTTGCAGGCAGCCCTTACAAAGGCAGTGTGTGTGCACCCAGAGCAGTGAGAGTGGCACAGCCAAGCTCCTTACAGGAAATTACACTCAGCAGCTCAGCCTCAGCCCCTCATAACTTTGAACTGTATCTGTGTGCATCTGTACTTTATCTTGGTTTATTTTGTACATCCACTAGCAAGATGTGCCCTAAGGTATTAGAAAAGCCTAAGAAAACTTGTTAGCATGTTACACTTAGTGTAAAACTGGATGTAATTAAGCATATTTGTTATGATATGGTAGATTATTTTTTTGAGTCTGGGAATGCTCAAAAATTTTTCCAAAGAAATTAGTGGTAATATCTTACCTTTATGCCTTTTGGGCTTAGGAAAAGTAAAGTAGGAATTTTCCACTTTTGGATAATGGGGGAAAACTGCATTTGATTTTATTCTATTATAAATATAATATTTGTTTAAATTTCATTTAAATGCTATGCAATGGTACATAAAAATATAATTGAGCTTTTGATATTGATTTTGCTAATCTCTCTCTTTTCTTAATCCTCACCCTGATTGGGCCAGGGATTGAGCCTGCAACCCAGGTACATGCCCTTAGCCGGAATTGAACCCAGGACCCTTCAGTCTGCGGGCCAACACTCTAACCACTGAGCAAAACTGGCTACGGCTATCCTCCTTTATCTTAAGGGACAAGGGCTGGAGGTCTCTTCTAAAATTACTTCCTGCTGAGGAGTGCAGGTGGTCCTAAACCCAGGAGGAATAGAAATCTCTTGCTGCTAAATCAAGGGGCCTATAAGGGCCAGCCTCCGACAATGCAGTGGTGGGGGGTTAGATGGGGAGGTGGAGGACTGCTTGGAAGTCTTGCCTTACCATAAGCTTCATGTGAAATTGCTGCAACCTGGAGGATGCAAACCTGACAAGTAGGTTAAAACAACATGGTCTAAAGATAAACAGGAGAACCAGGGCCACAAGAGGGCCAAGGCAAGGCAGAAGCCATATGAGGGTGTGAAGGGCATTTGTAATAGTATCTCAGGTAATGTCAGGATCTCTTCCCTGATTGTAGCTATGTAGCCATGAGATTTGTTCATATATCTTTTGGATATTGGTCTCAACCTTACATGAATTACTGACATAGGTGCAGCATGTTTTATTAATGACAGTGCCGACTCCACCCTGCTCAACTAGAACAGGGGTGGGGAACTTCTGGCCCATGGGCTGTATATCATTTGGTCTGGCCCTGCCAAGGCAACTGCAAGTGGACTCGAAAGTTAATGAACCTAGGAGCATTTTTCATAGCTAATTTTTAAGTTGATAATTTTGTATGGCCCACAAATGATGTTATAAATGTCCAAATGGCCCTTGGTAGAAAAAAGGTTCCCCGCCCCTGAACTAGGAGATAGTCAAGAGCTAGCTTGATATCTAGAACTACGTTAGCCAAAGAGTCAAGTGACCCTTGAATCCCGTGTAAGGCTTCTCCCATCCTGGTGGCAAGATCTAGGTCTTGGGTGAGGTTTCTGAGAGTTGTCTCATGGTAGGCAAAAACTCCCCATGAAGTGGCCAATCCTACCGCTGCCCCAGTACCTGCCAAGAGTAGTCCCAGCGCCCTCTTACTGCAGGACAGTTGAGTTATGTTAACAACAAATATTCCCAATGAAGTAAGCTGGGCTAAGATGCATTCACCCATGGTTAGGTGATTTGAAATGCAATGGAAGGCAATTCTGAGGTCTGACATTGGGCCTTTCCAGGGGTGGCAGGGTGCATTCTGGTTTAAGGGATATTAATTACAATATAATTATTGCCTAAGAGCTAACCTAAAAGAAACTTTTTATCCCATTTACATTTACTTAATTTACATGCTCTTGACAATTAAGTTTAGAATACTTATGAAGATTTTATCATAACAAGTTATTTTTCTTGCTGACAAATTTTGTAATAGAGATAACATGAACTCATTTAACTAATAAACCCAGGTAGAATAAAAGTATTATTTAATGCTGATTATTTTAAAGATATGCCTATTTAATTAAACTAAACTCAACCAGTCCAAATCATGTGATTCTGAAAAGCATTTGGGTTAGCCTGTTTACTAATTTAAGATTTTGCTCAGATGATCAAAGCTTTGTATGCTGCAAGAATCTTTTAAAGCCATTTAAAAATTATAATCGATCATGGAATGCATTCCATTTGTTATCGGTGCAGGGGAGTTCTTGGGGTGCCATGAGGATAAGAATTTCCTGAGGCCCCCATAAGAGGATGAGATTTTGTAGAAAGCTTTATTGATGATGTAAAATTAAAGGGGTTCCTTTCAAGGTTCTTTGTCCATCTCACCACGGAAAAAGTCCAATCTTATCTTCAGCAGGTCCAGATTTAAGGCCACTCCCCAAAGTTTCTGCTCCATATTAAAGTACAGTTGTGTCCAGCATCATGCTAGCTTAGCTTGTTCCCAGCTGCAGTCCATTGCATGCGGGGTCCTCATGGCCACTGACCGACCATGTGACTATTTAAGGCCACACGGCTATGGAGAGAGAACAGGTAAACACATGGGTGAGTGCAGGTCAAGGAGCAAGAGAGAACCAGAGTGAACAAGTGAGCAAGAGGGAGAAAAAGAGATAGGGAACTCTTTGTCTGGGGATTTTAACTTTCCAAGATTTTGTGTGCTTCTGATGGCATACACCCCCTAGCTAATCCATTGTTCCCCAGGCTAGACTGGCAGGCAAGGGACACCATGACCTTACTGCACACGTTCTTATCTCCCCCTGCTCCCTCCCCACAATCCAGTACCGGAGGACAGAAGGGAGGGGTGTTAATCCCCTTGGAGGGACAATGCTGTGATTTCCTGGGGTATGAAGCTGTAGCTTCCTGGGAAACAAACAGGCTTATGCTTCCCAGGTAACCATGCTCACAATGTCTGGCCTCCCCTTTGCTCTCTTCCTATTATTAATATTAATAAACTAGCTAATTATGACAATAACACATTGTCTCCAAGAGCCTGACAAACACAAACAACAAAATAGAAAGTGAGTGTGCACAATAAAGTTGAAAAGCTCAGAAGGCACGAAGACTGGCTTCAGAACGCGTGAATTTAAGGTGGCAGATTTTCCTAGAGGAGGATGGCCCTGTGATGGAACCTGAGCACAATACGGCTGTTGCTGTATATCTGGAGATGAGGAAGATAGGGAAGGGAAAGAAGCCTCAGATGCCATTTTACCAGTGCTTGATACTTGCATGGGGGCAAGCTGCAAAAGGAGAGGGCTTCTTCCCCTTCATGGTGGCTGCAGCAAACAAGTCATGGGACAAGCTCTGACTGGGAATTGAACTCTGGCTGCTACAATTAAATCATTTAAAACAAATAATATCACCAAACAACATATCTCATTCACAACCAAACATACAACACTTTCAGATTTAATTTGTCAGCTCTAGGCCAAGTTCAAAACCAGTTTAAAGTTAACAAAATTTCATGGCCAGATTAAGACACAAATTCAACAAATAACAGATATAGTTCCAGTAATCAATTGCCTAATTTTCTCATTGTAAAATGAAAGTGCTGTTCGTCAGCTATGCCCAGTCAGAGGTAAGCACAGCAGGTCCGTCCCTGGAATAATCAGTCCAGGAAGCTTTTCAGACAGAACCTGGAGAGACTGCCACTGGCCAGAGGTCTCTGAACCATAGGTGGAAAGCCCACACAGAGCTAAGTCCCTTAAACCACAGAAATTGTACTGCCATGTAAAATTTAGAGGTGGTGACCTGTCAGGAGGGATGTAGGATGGGGAACAAAAACAGGAATGCTGTGTGAGACAAAGGGGAGATCCCTGTCCAAAGTCAGAAGCTGGGAAGCCGGGAGAAAAGGAAAGAAAGAACAAGTGACTCACAGACAGACAAGGAAGTTTGAGGCAACAAGATGATCTGCAGTGCCAATGGCATAGCTCCAAGAAGATTTGAAAACCCAGCCCACCAGAAGGGGCTGGAAGGCGAATAGGAAATAGAAAAGTGCTCTAACTAATGATAAAGAGCCAGAACAGTTTCAGGAGAAGACTGGAGGGACAGAGATGAAGAGATCCTATCTACCCTCAGAAGTGGGACATCAGGGAGCACCCCTAATTGCCCAAAAGGCAAGCCACTGACAGAAACCATTCCGGTGAGGTCAGAGAAAAAGGGAATGGGATGACTAGGACTATCCATTTAAGAGAGGCTTAGCCTGTCTCAGTGTAACCAAAGTTACCAAGAGAACCCTCTCAAAGCCTTTTTCCCTAAGACAGCCAAAAGGGAAAATTCCCAAACCAAATGAGTCCTACAAGGACTCAGATAAACAGGAAAATCTCTTTGGGGGTCCTTGGTCCAATTCTGGAGAACGCACCCCAAGGGGCTGCATTCAAAGATTGAATTTGAGTTTCCTGTAGCTCAAAATGTAGTTTCCTTACATTTACATATAAGGCAAACACAAACATATACACAAAGAACAAATATCCAACTCCTGCAGGACAGAAACTAAAGAATGGTGGACACTATGATCCCATAACCTCTAGCCCACTGAAAATAATATCAGTGACCCAGGGTTCCCTGACAACCAGGCCACCAGACCAGAGATTGTCACCTGAGGATGTCCTGTATTGCCCTACAGGTGTTCCTCAACCCTCCAGCATTAGACCTAGGTTAGGTCCTGAATCTGGCTTCCTGAAGACACTTCCTGCCCGACCAACTTGAAACCAATAGCGCAACAGAAATGAAACTATCCTTCCAACAACCCTATACCCAAAACAGAAATAGAAACACTAATTAAAGTGACTACAGAGCCCTGGCCTGTTTGGTTCAGTGGTTAGAGCATCGGCCAAGGGCACATACCTGGGTTGCAGGCTTGATCCCCAGCCCCAGTCAGGGTGCATGTGGGAGGCAACCAATTGATATATCTCTCTTACAATGATGTTTCCCTCTCTCTCTCTCTCTCTCTCTCTCTCTCTGTCTCCCCCTCCTCCCTCCCTTCCACTCTCTCTAAAAATCAATGGAAAAATATCTTCAGGTGAGGATTAAAAAAAAATTAAAGTGTCTACAGAAGCTGACTTATCTTCTTTCTGAAGCACTCAACAAAACAGGTTCAGGTGGCCACACTGCTTCACTGTGGAGTAGGCCAGGCAGCCATTCCAGTGGTCAACACCAAGTTGGAGTTTCCTATGAATAGATTCTCCCTCCAGTGGAGATGCAGACAAGTAAGCCTCTGAGAAGCTGCTGCTGACAAATGCTTGACCAAGGGTCCATGCCAGGCAGACAGGGAGTCCCTTTAGAAGAGTGCCATATGAGTTGCCAGATTTGTACCCGAACTCAAGGGGTCTGCTGCGTGGAGTGTTCTATTCAACAAGGAGAAGTGGTTGTTGTTAGATGGTTTTATTTACTTAAAGCAAGTAAAGAAGACAGGGGATTCATATCCAAAGCTCTGTCTCCCTTAAGGGAAGTTTTAGCCATAGCTTATCTACACTATTTGGTTAATTACATGCTGATTTCTTCTTTGCAGTTGACTAAACTTATCCAGTTGGAGTCTAGTCAAGTTCATCTGGTTACAGCTGCATCTGCTGTATTTTAACATTTAACAAGAATAGATTTAATAAGAACTGCCCAGACCTTGACACCCTTGTCCTATCTAATACAAGGATTGTCTTTACCTTATGCCATAGCTTCTAAGCCCTAATAAAGGACATATCATAGGTATGATAATTAGTGCCATCCCATTTTTGTGGTTTCCAACCTAATAATACTGCCTGGAAATCCTCCTATAAAACTTTAATCAGTTCCTGCTTTCACTTCTCAACAACAGCTCTTCCAAATCTTCATTACTATCTTCAAACCTGATACCTATTCCTGCTCCGAACATTCTCAGTAGACAGAATCAGTTCCTAGTTAACAGAGAAACAATTGAACTAAGTCACTTTCTGGTCTGGGTTAAGTAAATAAACCAGAGAAAGTGCCTCAGTCAGCCAATTCTTGGGAAATCCACTACTGCCCAACTAACTTTCATATATTCTCTTAAGCCTGGTACATGGGAAATCTTGACATTTTTAAAGATCCAGAGGAGGGATGACACTTTAGCAGAGGTGGGGAACCTTTTTTCTGCCAAGGGTGATTTGAATATTTATAACATCATTTGTGGGCCATACAAAATTATCAACTTAAAAATTAGTTATGAAAAAAGCTCCTAGGTTTATTGACTTTCGAGTCCTGTCTGCAGTTGCCTTGGTAGGGCCAAACCAAATGATTTTCTGGTTCCGTATAAAACCCATGGGCTGGATATTCCCACCCCTGCTTTAGAGGCTGAAGAATCCCACTACCCCTGTGTCCAAAATCAGACCCTCCACTGGAGTTTTGGATCTCATCCCTTCCCTTCTCAGAAACCTCACACATCAGCCACTCCTCTTTCTTCTGCATCTTCAACCTTCTCTTTCTCCTAGCTCTTTCCTCACAGCATATGAACATTTTCAAGTCTCTACCATCTTTAAAAAAATCCTCCCTCAATCTTATGAAACCTTCTAGCTGCCACCTAATCTTTCCCTTTCCAAGCTTATTGGAAGTATAACATGCATTTACAGTTTCTATTACTTCAATGCCCAATGTTCCAGTTATACACTGCTGTGTAATAAACTACCCCAAAACTTGGGGCTGAAAACAATAATAATTTTATTATACTCATGACTACATAGGTGAGAAATTTGGGCAAGCCTCTTTGGACAATTCTGTCCCATGTGGCATCTACTAGGGTCACTCAGTGGTATTCTGCTGGTGTCTAGGCTGATCTGGAGGATCCGAGATAATTTCCTGTGTGTCTGGTATCTTGGGAATATCTAGAACAGTGGACGCAGCTAGTCTGCTCTCTCCTTGTCATCTCAAGATCTCTTCACATGGTCTCTCTAGCAGGGTGATTGGGTTTTTTTACATGATTGCTCAGGACTCCAAAAAACCAATGCAAAAGTTACAAGGTACTTGACTTCACTTTCCTGCACTCTATCAGTTAAACTTATTTACCGGGCCCACCAGATTCAAGAATGGGGGGCTGCACAGGAGCATGATTACTGAGAGGAATGGTTAATAGCAGCCACATGTTAAAGCCTACCACACCACGTACTTATTGAAACCACTGCAATCTGACAACACTCCTTGCTAGTCCACTGAAATTACAATCTCTGAAGTAAAGTCCTCTTAGTTGTTAAATCCAATGCATGCTTTTCAATGCTTGCTTTGCTTGCTTTTCCTCCTGAACTGGACCCTAGTAACCAATTCCTTGGTGAAACTCTACTTCCCTGGCTTTTGTATACCATCTTTCCTGGTTTGTCTTTCACTTTTCTGGCTGTTTCTTGGTCTTCTAAGAGACCCATTTCTTACGCTCTCCCCTTAAATACTGGGCTTTGTTATCAGTTCTCTTCTCACTCTGCACACTGTGGACCTCAAGAAAGAATATATCTGCTAAGGACTCCTCCTCAGACAAATAGATTAATGGAACAGAGTACAGAGCCCAGAAATAAATCCACATAAATATAGTCAACTTATCTTTGACAAAGGGGCAAAGGCAATACAATGGAGAAAACATAGTCTTTTCAACAGAGGGTGCTGGAAGAACTAAACATTCACATGCAAAAAAATTAACTTAGATACAGACTTTATATCATTCAGAAAATGAACTCAGGATGAATGATAGATCTACATGTAAAATGAAAAGCTATAAAACTCCTAGAAGATAACAGGAAAAAACCTAGATAACAGTGGATGACCATTATAGTATCATTAAGAACAGTTACACTGCCCTATTATGTACGATACTGTAATAATGGATACATGTCATTATACATTTGCCAAAGCTCACAGAATGTATAGCACTAAGAGTGAATCCAAATGTAAACCCTAATATAATATGTCATCCATTATTTTTATTGGTTAAGTCTAGCAACCTTACTCAATGTATATTGGCAGAATAAATGTTCTGTACATTTGTTATGTGCCAGGGAATCCACACCTTCTCATTCAATTATTTGTGCAGTTACTTGTTTTAATAGCTGTCTCCCACACTAGAAGTTAAACTCTTTAGGGCAAGGATTATACCTGTCCTTGGATGATAATGATATGTCAATATAGGTTCATCATTTGTAACAAATGTACCACTCGGGTGGGAGATGTTGATAGTGAGAGAAGTTGTGCTTGTCAGGTACAGGTGGTAGGTATTTGGGAACTCTTTGTACTTTCTACTAACTTTGCTGTGAACCAAAATTGCTCTAAAAAATAAAGTCTATTTTAAAAAAGGAAAAAAAAACAAACCTCCTCCTGGTTAACTGAGCACAAATTCATAACTAGAGTCTAACAGCCATTGCTGACAGAGCCCTCTCACTCACACTGCATATCAGGTGCAAGCCACAGACTGAGCTGCCAAGCCTCCTGCACTGAAGTCCAGTAGAGCCCACCCTTATAAAGGAGTTTCTGAAATGGCATTTTGACCAATGGGCTGAGATCTGTCCTATCCACTCAGAAAGGCACAGCTATATCTTCATTTGCATCTTTATTGACCAATAAGAGCAGCTTCACAATGACCATAAGGACACACAACACTGACCAATCAGGACCGTGCTATTTGAACCAATTCAGAACCATGGTGGGCTTGAATCCAGACTCTCTGATCCTCAGCAAATTGCTTTCTCTCTTGTGTATCTCAGCTTCCTCAGGCATAAAATGATGATAATGTTTATCTACCCCCTAGATTGGTTGTGAGAATTTACATAAGATAATTCATGTAAGCACCCAGAATAGTGCCTGGCACATAAGCGCTCAATGAGTGTTAGCTACCGTTTTCAATGCCCCCCAGTTTTACCTACTAAAGACCTTGGGAGGCAGTCCCTACCCCACAGCCTAAGTCCCACTTTATTCCACCCCAATTAGCCCTGCCTCCAATCACATTCCTCCACAGCATCCTCCACGCTGCCTCAGCCTCTGGCACCACACTATGCTGATTTTCTTCCAATATCCTGGGCTCTTCCTTTTCCATTTTTCTCATGGGCTTCTCATTCTCCACCCCTTTAGTAACTGTCAGGGTTCCCTTGTTACTCTACTCCCTGTTTCACTTCATGTCCTTTCCCAGAGTGATGGCATCTATTGGCAGGCTTTTCAGCTCCAACTACATGTGATTCCCAGATATTCACTGATGACCTCCTGCCTGAGCCCTGGTCTCAAACATCCTGATGGATAGTACCTCCTGAATATCACACAGACACAACCTGAGCATGTCCAAAATGGAACACATCATCTCCATCCCAAACTTGATTCTCCTCTTTACTCTGAATCTATTGGTGGCACCACTACCACCCAAGCCAGAAACCTGGAACTCTTCATTCTCTTTTATTATCTACATCTAAGAAATTGCCAAGTCCTGCCAAATTTTCATCCTTAGTAGCTCTCCAATCTGTCTTCTCTCCATATGCACTGCCTGGTCTGGCTCTCTCATCTTCTCTAACATGGTCATTCTTTCCACAGTAGTCCCCTCTCTGCCTCTAGTCTGTCATGCCTCCAACCCAATTGACAATCTGAGTTATTTATTTATAGTGAAAACCTGATCATGCCACTGCACTGCTGGAAACTCTTCACTGGTTCCCACTGCCTAGTCAGACAAAATGACTCCTTTCCCTATAGTTGTTAAATACCTCCCATATACCAGGGACTATGCTAGTATTAGGAATACAATGTTGGCCACAAAGTGGCCCCTGCCTTTCAAGGAATTTGCCATCTATCTGGGAAGACAGATACCTAACCACATACAACATAATGTGGTAAGTCCTGTGACAGATACATTCACAGAGCACTACAGGAGCACAAGACTGAGTTCCTTGAGCTTAGAGATCTGTTTCTTTCTAATCTTTGTATCCCCAACATCTGGTACCAGGTCTGATTCAATAGAGAATTGTTTCTTGAAAACTGAACAGATATTCTTCTCTGATCCTCAGTTTCTCTCCATGTAAAATGGCTCACAGTTCACTTATCAAATGAATGCAATCTACGCTTTGTTTGAATCCCAAATTGAATAAACCAAATGCAGTTTTTAAAAATGAGTCAACTGGGTAAATCTGAACACTGGTTAGTCAATTCATGATATTAAGGTATTATTGCCAGGGTTTTTAAAAAGTGTTATAATGGTATTGTGGTATGTTTAAAAAGTCCTTATCTTTTACAGGTATGTAAGAAAGTATGTAAAAGTAAAATGATTCAATGAAATATTATCTGGGATTTGCCTGAAAATAATCCAATGGTGTTGGGTGGGAGTATAGCTTAAACAAGACTGGTCACACCTATGTTATTAATTGCTGAAACTGGGTGATGGAGAAAATAATTGGCAAAATTAATCTCTCAGCGTTTTGTGGCAATTCAATGACAAGGTTATATAAAATTACTGATATAGTGTCTGTTATCTCAAAAAATGTTAGTTTTGTTTCTCCCTTCACCCCTTTAACTTCATCCATGGGGGTATAGCAAGAGAAACAGAAGCTCAGTGGTATGAGAATTAGAAGCCCAATATCCCAAGAACTGGAAACACACTTCAGCATCATTTCTCTCCTCTGCCTGGTAAAGAGAAAGTAGCTAGAGGGCCAGAAGGCTCCCAAGCAGCCTTGGGTAGGAATGGCAATGCGCCAAGACTAGCGGTAAAAGGGAATAAATCACGCCTTGAACTTTTGTGGAGAGGCAAGAAAAGCTGCCTTAGACATAAATATGAACTCTAGGCTGGAAAGAGCCGGTCTTTTTCTCCGCTGCTTGAACTCCTTTGCAATACTGCCACCTGGTGGCTCTCTAGCATCGCTTTACCTTGTTTCTGGATGCAGTGTGATCTGTGAAAATTCTGGAAGAGAACAGCCCCTCTCAACTAAATGTTCTCTGAATTGCTCTAGGTTGAGCATATCATATAATATTCCTCATGCCCTGCTAAGTGCCTTGTACTCAAGCTCTGTTATAGCATATCTCACTATATTAGGGATGCATACCTGTGATCATTCATTCATTCACCCAACAAACTTAATTTATAAGTTTTGTATCTAGGACAGACACATGGGAAACACAACGTGAACAAAATTAGCTGACCATATAAACAGAAAATTAGACATGTAAACATAATTAACATAGCCACCTTCCCACCCACTAGAAAAGAAATAGTTGTTATAATATTTAACATTTGTTGAACACTTAATATATGCCAGGAAATTGTCTAAGTCCTCTATATATACATGTATTAACTCATTTAACTCTTTTTTTTTTTTTTAAAGATTTTTAGAGAGACAGGAAGGAAGAGGGAGAGGGAGAGAGAAACATCAATGTGAGACCAAAACATGGATTGGCTGGCTGCTTCCTGCACGCCCCCTACTGGGGATCAAGCCTGAAGCCTGGGCATGAGCTGCCTGGGAATGAAACCGGCAACCATTTGCACAGGACGACACCCAACCAACTAAGCCACACTGGCCAGGGCAAGACAGGTTATATTATTATCATCCTCGTGTTACAGACAAAGCAACAGAGGCACAGAAAGTTTAGGTAAATTGTTCAAGGTCACAGAACTAGGAAATGCTAGAGCTCAGATTCAAGCCTAGCCTGAGTCCAGAGCCTATGTATATTAAAAAAAAAAAATACTACTGCACCTGCCCCACTGCCTGTTCTATGACTGAATAAATAAAAGCCTGGGACCTCCGAAACCCTAGGATAGAAAAGCTCAGGTAGTAGAATCTCCTAGTAGGAGATGTGGACCTTGAGAAGGACTATATCTGCCAAGAAGGACTCCTTGTGATTAACTGGGCACAAATTTATAGTAAGAGTCTAGTAGCTATTGCCTACAGAGGCCTTTCACTCACTATGCATTTCAGAGAAAAGCTGCATACTCAGATGCCAACCCTTCTGCACTGTGTTCCTGACAAATGAGCCAACCCTTATAAAGGAGTTTCTGGAATCATCTTTCAACCACTGGGCCAAGACCTACCTCATCCAATCAGAACTGCCCAGCAATATCCTCATTTGCATCAATACTGACCAGAGTGGCCCCAAAACAACCAATCAGAACCTATGAAGCCAACCAATCTGGACAGTGCTATCTGGACCAATCACACAGTGCTAATTTGGATTCCTCATTTACATAAAAATAGGCCAATCTGGGACCAAGGCAGGGACTTTCTAACAAAAAAGACTTTTCCTTTATTCAGTGGAGTACACTTTTGGTTTCCACCAGAGGCTGATTTCCCTGGTTTGCAAACTGTTAATCTGAACAAAGTTTCTCCTTTTACCATACCCCAGATTGGGGACTCCTGTTGGCATTAGATTGGTGACAGTGAACTTCTGTTGACAGAGGTTACACGGATCAAGAACCTGACTCCATCCCCCTGAATCTCACCTAGACTCTGAGGAGTCTCTCTGCTGGATCCCTGCCTGTATTGCAACCCTAACCCTCTGGCCCCAAAGTGAGTGCCCTCAGTTTAATGTTCTGTCACAAATATAAACAAACCCCCCTCCCCATATGATTCTTCCTAACACGATTGAACCATGCTGGCATTTTCAGGAAGATGCTACCAAATTCTAAAGGTGCACAGAACAGAAAAAAGCAATTACAGGAAGCACTTAATAGATCCAGAGACACAGAAGCATGGAACAGACTGAAGGATCTCAGACGGAAGGCTGGAGTGGGTGAGTAGGTGGGGAGAGATTAACATAAAAATTTATATGCATATATGCATAACCCATGGACACAGACAATAGAGTGGTGAAGGCCTGCAGTGGGGCGTGGATGCAGGGTAGAAGGGGTCAATGGGGAAAAAAAGAGGACATCTGTAATACTTCCAACAACAAAGATAAATTTAAAAAAAAACAGTTTCAATTTTCACCACCCCTACAAGGTTTCCAGGCTTTATGCATTTTGGTATCTGGATTTGTGACTAGACTCACAGATTAAAAATATGGCTGCTCTGTGGTGAGCACTTACACTGTGCAAGGCATTGTGCTTGGCACTGTTGCAGCATTATCCCATTTAATCTTCTCACCAAACCTGTGAGGCAGGTAGATTTTCCCATTTCACAGATAAAGATAATAGGGCCAGAGAGGTTAAGTAATGTGCCCAGGGTCATACAGATAATAAACATAAGCAGAAAATATGGGATTTGAATTTAAGTAGTCTGACATCAGAACCTGAGTTCTTGATCCTATGATATACTGCCTCCCCATTTGTTTTTTGATCATTGCCTAGTCTCTGGTTTTCTCCCAGGGATAAGCCTACGATTTATTCTTGCAGTGGCTCAGTAAGGAAATTAATTAGATATCTCAGTGGGTTGCATTAAATATAACTGCTTCCTACTCACCACCTATTTTCTTCAACTAACACATTCTTGCAGGACCAGATCAAATCCCATGCATCCTGCTGAAAGCTTTCCCTGATTTCTCTAGCCCACTACTCACTGCAAATGTTTTTTTCCCTGTTTTTAATATTGTTCTCTCTCAAATTCCTTCTAAAGGAAATGCCCAAGTCTAACAAACTTTCTGGGGAATACAGTGAACAGTAATGGGGAGCTGGTGGCCCATTTCTGAAGAAATTTGTCTCAAATATATCTCCAGGTTTTCAGGGGTCTATGAGCACAGAAAGAAACAGCCTAGTAGAGGCAAAAAACAACAAAAAAACCACAATTGCACTGGCTGCCCATACTGTCATTGTCACCCACTGGCTTCCTAATGATCACAGCCCAGCCTCAGTTCCAGGATCATCTTTTAGAGTCCTGAAGACACAGGAAGAGGCCATCTTCAGCATTTTCATTAGTGCTAATCCTGACCACTGCTAAGAAGTTCTGACCCAAATATCCACACATCAAGGTTTTTATTTTATATGGTAATCTGACTGCACTCTAAATAGAATAAAAATCTATGAGTAGGGGCTTTCAGAATGGCACAGCAAGAACCTCTAAAGATCCATTCCTCCCAAACAGCAATGAAAACACAGGAAAAGTGTGTTAAAATCAGTTTTCAGAACTTTGGAAAGGATTCAAAAGCTTGCAACAATCCAAGAAGTATTTACTCAAGAAAACTACTGAATCTTGCTAAGATCTTTGGGGCCTTTTAACTTGCCCTATTCTCATGCCCCTCTCTTCTGCTCAGTGGTAGTCTTGAAAATTAGCAACCTGGTGCCCATTGTAAACTATGAAAACCAGCCACCCAGCAGTCACTGGAGGGGACAGAAGAGCTTGGAGCTCCTAAAAACCTCCCATCCCCAGGGCACTGTCACTACATGATCTGTCCGTCAGCTCCCCAAAATTTGTTTTTAGTAAAAGATTAAAACCACCAAATAAAACTCCTGAAAACACTCTCCTAGGTAAAATTCCTTAATTTCCTCAGGTCTGTTCACTATGTTTTGCTTCTCTAACATCCATGGCCTCCATTACCTGGGGTCAATTCCATCAAGACAGCAGGGCTTCTTGGGCAAACTTAGATCCCAGCCACAGTGTCCTGTCTGATGCTGGAGACCAAGGCCAATAAAAGGCAGCTTTAGTAATGACTTCTGCTTTATTTTAATAAAATTATTTTCCAAGAAATATTTTACACAAAACAAAGACATTTCAAGCCCAGTACATCACATTTTTCTTTTATCAGAACACTAATGCAAGAGTTCAGTGTCTCACAGTCCTCAAAACTGCTACCAGGGAAAGAAAAGTGGTACAAGGGAGCCATGGAAAAATACAAGCACAGAAAAAGCCAGGGTTTCTGGCTTTCTCCTTTCATGCATGGAGGCAATGCATGAAATAAGAACTTGTAATAAGTAAACAATATCCACACTCCTAAAGGTTGTTGTTACCATCCTTGTACATGAATGGCTATTTACCTCCATCACTTATCATTCCAATGATTATTTATTGAGTCCCTACTATGTGCCAGGCACTGTTCTGGGCACTGGGGATATAGCAGTGAACCAAACAGATAAAATGTGTTGTCCTCATGAAGCATACTGCTTTCATCTGCTCTTCCTCTTCCTTTTTCCTCTCCTTTATCTAATGGAGAACATCAAGCTATGAAAAAGGAGACTGTGCCCTGGCCAGTGTGCTTCAGTTGGTTGGGCATTGACCCATGCACCAAAAGGTCACTAGTCCCATTCCAGGTCAGGTGGCAAATGCCCAGGTTGTGGGCTTGACCTCCAATCAGAGTGTGTGCGGGAGGCAGCCAATCGATGTTTCTCTCTCACATTAATGTTCCTCTCCCCGCCCCTCTCTAAAAATTAATTTATGAAGAATGATACTCCACCTGGCCTGTATTGTTCAGTGGTTGAGCATTGACCCATGAATCTGGAGTTCATGGTTCAATTCCTAGTCAGGGCATATGTCCGGGCTGCAGGTTCAATCCCCAGTAGGGGGTGTGCAGGAGGCAGCCAATCGATGATTCTCTCTCATGACTGATGTTTCTATCTCTCTCCCTCTCCCGTCCTCTCTCTGAAATCAATAAAAACATATTGGGGAAAAAAAATGAATGAAACTCCTATTTCCAACATGTCATTAGAAATAATGTGTTTTCCTCCAACCTCATACAATGAGATAGAGGAGAGCAAACATCTCTAACCCCCTGGTTACTAAGTACTGTTACCAAGGAAGATTGAAGAGCTAACAGTCTTCACAGACAGTTTCAACACTAACACCATCAGTGTCTTATGTAAACATCTCAAATAGGGCATACTGAGGCAAGCCTTCATATAAGCCATAGCAAAGTAGAAATTATTTTTTATAATAACTCAAGATAATTGACTGAAAATGATTAGCGGGATTTCCTCAAAGGATTGTTACCATAGGAAACTAGAATATTAAATCTTGCTATTCACTAATTTGCTAGTGTTAATATGACTACTATTTCCTTAGAAAAAAAATCCCACACTCCTGTTAGTTTTAACCAAGATGTTCAGTTAAAGAAATAATTAAATAGTTCAAGATCTTATTTTAAAATACAGTGCAATTATCTGCAGAAGTTTCATTTAGCATACTGAGTGACTTCTCTTTCTACTCTTCCCTCTTCTGCCTACTTCTGTACACATTGGGGTCTCTGGGACCAAAGAGCCCAGCAGCAGCAAAGCTAAATGCTTTGTCACTAGCCTGTTTTTCCTCTACCAACTACTTGCCTTCCTTGTTCCTGTTACTCCATTCCTTTTGTTAATCAAACTTCCTACCTCCATTGGGGTTACTATTGCTTTGTGATAAACCAGTCCAAAACTCAGTGGCATGAAACAATCATTTTACTATGCTCTCTGATTATGTGCTTCAGGAACTCAGGGTACAGCAGGGATGGCTTATGTCTGTCTGCTCCATGATGTCTGGGGCCACAGCTTCCGGGAAGACTCAACAGCTGGGGGCTTTAATCATCTAGAGGTGCCTTCATTCACAGGCCTCCTGGTTGATGCTGGCTATTAGCTGGAACTTCAGCTAGGGCTGCTGTTCAGAGACCTTTAGGTCGCCTCACCATGGACCTAGGATTTCTCAAATGACAGACTGAGAGTAGTTGGATTTCTTACATGGCAGCTCAGGACTTTAAAGGTCAATGTCTCTGCAGATAAGGCAGAAGCTGCACTGCCTCTTTTTTTTTTTAATATATCTTTATTGATTTCAGAGAGAGGAAAGGAGAGGGAGTGACAGAGATAGAAACATCAATGATGAGAGAGTCATTGATTGAGCCCGCAACCGGGGCATGTGCCCTGACCGGGAATCGAACCCTGATCGTCTGGATCCCAGGTCGACGCTCAACCGCTGAGCCACGCCCGGCCGGGCTGCACTGCCTCTTATGGCCTAGCCCAGGGGTGGGGAACCTTTTTCCTGCCAAGGGCCGTTTGGATAATATCATTCATGGGCCAAACAAAATTATCAACTTAAAAATTAGCTATGAAAAAAGCTCCTAGATTTATTGAATTTCAAGTCCCACCCACAGTTGCCCTGGTAGGACCAGACCAAATAATTTCACAGGCTACATACAGCCGGCAGACAGGACATTCCCCACCCCTGGTCCAGCCTCAGAAGTCAGAGTGTCATTTCTCCCTGTCCTATTGGTTAGTACAACCAAAATCTGCCCTGATTCAAAGCTGAGCAGACATCAACCCTACTCTTCAATGGAAGAGTGGCAAGGTCACATTATAGAAGACAGTGTGGGATGAAAGATACTGTTGTGGCCATCTTTGAAAAATACAATCTTCTGCATTCTCCCATCTACTTCTCTTGCCTTAAGGATATTCTGATCTGATTTTTAAAAGGAAACCATCTGAGAAATATAAATATCATATGATCTCACTTATATGTGGAATCCAAGGAACAAAATAAATTGATGAACAAGATAGGACCACAGACATGAAAGCATGAAACAGACTGACAGACCTCAGAGGGAAGGCAGGAAGGAGGGCGGGAAGATTGACCAAAGAACTTATAAGCATACATGCACAGCCCATGGACACAGACAACAGACAGGGGCAGAACTGGGGAGGGATGGGAAATGGGGGAGGGGGTAAAGGGGGAAAAATGGGGGACATCTGTAATACTTTCAACAATAAATTTTTAAAAAAAAAAGGAAAATCAACCTCAGGAGACTACTATTTTTACAGAGGTTCCTAAGTTCTGTTAGAGGGTAACCAGATGTTTTCATCCACATCCAGTCCCAATCTTTCCTGTTCAGCACATCTAATTATTTCTCTGCTATATATGACTCCTGGCAGAAAGGGAATTTGGTCTCCTACAGGTTACTGAACCCAGCACTGATAACTCTAAGGAAAAAGCAGCCACGGACATATGTGAGCTTGCCTGGCCCTCAAAGTTAGGCTTTGGTGTTCTCCTGATGAACATAATTTCACAGATCACCAACATCAGACGAAGCCACTATGTGACCACAGTGACCAAAACAAAAGCAAGGCCACTGCAGTCTTGTCTGAAAAGAGACAAAACATAAACTTTGACCAAACCACAAAAATAACCAAGTATCCTCCTATCCTGGCTAATAGAGACTGCTGATACTTTACCAATTAGCCTCCTTCTAGGTAACATTCCCAATAATAGAATTACCCCCTATGTATATTCCGTTACTTCCTAACAGAATCCAATCCAGAGCAAAGCCTCGCTTCTTTAAACCCTCCCCCAAGTCACATAATACAAGTCCCAATCCTATAATAAATCCTTTCTAACACCTCTGAGATGCCCTCCAAGTTCCCCATGGTGTGCATTCTCCCTACATGCACTGAGTAATCGACCTTACTTGTTCTACCACAGGCATATGCCTGGTGGTCTTTGGTTAGAGGGCACTGACAACTCTCCTAAGGACCTTGAAATCAGAGAACACATTTCTACTGAGGTCAGTTCTGATTTCCTGAACTTCAGCTTTCAGTCAGACTCTGTGTTTGGCTCTTTTATAATGCACTTTTGAAAGACAACTATATGAATTCCTTAGACCTCCAGAAGCTACTAAAATGCCCCTATTAAATATATATTTATATATACACATATACATATATAAACATATACGTGTATATATGTAAGATTATGTTTTCTAGGTTTCCTCATCACCTTATCAAGTGCAGACAGGTTACTATAATAACTGGCAATAGCTGCCCTGTCCCCAACATGGTCACAGGCCCCAAGGGCAACCTGGCTGCATGCATACAGGTACTTGTCTCTGCTATGGGAAAAGCAATAGTTACACACCTGGCAACTGGCTCATCAGTTGCAGATACCAGATTCTAGAATATATTTCTGCCTCCTCCTCCTAGACAGTTCTTCATTTTTCTCTAATCTTATTCTGCAAGGAAAAAATGTGATCTTAGTTGTGATAATTGCTTTCCCTCTCCTTTACAGTTCTCGCTTACTTGATGCAAGGACTCTCATGCTCAGAAAAACTGTTTCAAATAAAACAATGACCTCTCATAGCCTTGTGGTTAGGTGCCAGACCTGAAACCCCACTCTACTTCAGGTTAGAGCCACATACTGATTTAAAGCTGTTTAGGGAATCAGCTCTCGCAAGCAGGAAATGTGGATTGGAAACAATTCTGTCTGAATTTGAAATCTGGAGTAATCATGTGTTTGTTAGTCTGACATATATGGACCAAAATTCTCTCTGCATCTACCTGTCCACTCTTAGGGTCTGTGGGATATTGCATTTTCAAGCATGAAAATGAAATCATTGCTACTTAGAAATCACTTAGGACCCAGTGATGCATAGTTCAAACATACGTTTTCTTTCCTTTTATCTTCTCACATTTCACAGAAAATTATCCTTTCTGTAAGACTAGGTGCAGATTAGGTAGAAATGAGGACTGGTGTGGAGGGGAGGAATCAGAGCACAAGTATAAGTGAGAGGCTCACCAACTCGCAAAATTTAATTAATATTCAAGTATCATGTGTGTGAGTGTTGAGGGGGTTCAGGACATGCTATCCCAAAATATTAAACCTTGGCACACTGAATATTTTATGCTGAGGGAGTCTGATAAAATGGAAGAAGCAGGAAGACCGCATGCCCCCATTCTCCTTGAAACAGGTCATAAAACCCTCATATGAGAGGCGCATCCCTATACCCAAAAGAAAGGAGTATTTTCTCTATAGACAAAGGGACACCTCAAAGAATACTAACAAACAGGCCTTGCTAAGTTTCCTCCAGTTTACTATATTTGCCTCATACTCCTTAACCTCTCCTATTCCTTCCATGACTGTCTGTCCACTCTTCATCAAACCTAGCATAAAATACTCAGGTCTGTTTCTCTGAGTCTTTCTTTCTTTATGAAGGCTCCTGTGTCACATAAAACATTAAATACATTTGTTTGTTCCTCTCCTGTTAATCTGTCTTTGTCACTTTAATTTTCACACCCAAGTCTGGAACATTAAGAGGGTAAAGGAAAACATTTTCCTCCCCTGTACTGTCCTGTTGACTTCCTTGGAATGTGGATATGTCAAATCTTTAGATTTCTGAAACATCTAGGGCACTGGTCATCCTAGCATCTTGCTGGCCCCTGCAAAGGCTCATATTAGACACAGACCAGTTTGTTTGGACTTTTGTGTGTATTTTATAAATATCTGCATGTTTGTTTTTTGGGTTTTGTTTTATTTTGTAACTGGCCTGGGGAGAGATTTGGAATCCAACATTGACAGGAGTCTAGAATGATTAGTGACATTTCTGAAAATGTGTCCTGGCCTTTTTGGGGGTCATGGGAGGCTTTGGAGGGTAGGTAGAACTGTGGACTGCCACTCTCCAGGAGAGTGCTTAGGCTAATCCCTAAAGGAAGGTTTCATGTTAAACCTTGGCACAGCAAGATTTGGTTTCCCTCTGTGCTCTAGAGTGAATACTTATTTCTTCTGAGAAGGAGGGTTTTCATTGAGGGTGAAAAAAAACCCCTACTCATCACACCTTCTCAATTCTGACTTCTTATACTAATCTTTCTGTGTCAAATAGATTTGCATTAACTGTTTTCCATTTTTAAAGTTCATACAATTTATTACCAGAAATGAGGAACACCCCTTTTTTGGTACTGACACAAGTGGGGTATGAGTTCCACTATAAACAACGAGGTACTTGTATGTAACTCAGCAAGATATCTGAAAAAAATAGCTAATTTGTTTTTTAAACAACTTATGGTTGGAGGAACTCTGACACCTATGAGTGAAGAAAAAACTGGGGCAACCCTTGCTTTTTTTAGTTTAGGAACATTCATCTTAGCTCATCCATTCAAAATATACAAACGAACAACAAAAACAAAGCCATTTTATTTCATATCTACTGTGACTTAATTCAGGTACATCTAACCTTTAGGAGTTTGCCTAGTCTTCCTTAAAGATGTCCTTTCTAGTTTACTAATGTGAGTTCTGTCTAGACCAGTAGTTCTCTAAGTGTGGTCCCAGAACCAGCGGTATCAGCATCACCTAGGAACCTATTTGAAATGAAATCTGGGGGCCTACCACACACCCACTGAATCAGCAACTTTGTGGGTAACGCCCAGCAATATGTTTTTAAACAAGCCCTCCAGCCGATTCTGATGCACAGGAAAGTTTGAGAATCACTGACTTCGACTGTCTGCTACACTGTTGTTTCTCTGGTAAACAAAGCAGCAGGTTTGATGATTCAGAAGTTTGAAAATATTGCTCAGGATTCCAGGTAGATACACAATTCCCTGCTGTGAACTGAGTTTTCTGTAAATCCAGAGTGGCATGGAGGTATTTGAAATGCTTAGGCCAAAGAGCCCTTCTTCCTACTCTGTAGAGCTTATGGGCTTCATATGCAAGGGAAGGCCTTGCTCTCAGGTAACTCTGACTCTTTAACAGAGGTCCTGGAGGTGCGGTTGCGGTGGGCAAATACTCTCACCAGTAATAAACTAGTTTGGGCCTTAAGTGCTATTCAGTTCTCCAGGTAACTACACCCCAGCTAAGCAGGGAGGGAAGGTGCCTGGGAGAAAATTGCTCATAGTTTTGCCCTGCTTATTTTATCTTCAAAATATATGTCAAATCACCCCATCAAAGACCATTCCAGATCACACATTCAGGTGGGTTTGGTGGCCTCAGTAGGCTTTCAAAACACTTGATGTATTATCTCTACCTCCTTGTATTGTAATTGCCTGTCTCCAAGTGCATATAGTAGCTAACAGGTTGTAAATGTTAAGGATAAAGAGTAATTTCTCAACTAGAGCCTCCATTTCAGTACCCAGCACAGAGCAGGCACTTGGTAATTTGTTAAAGGGAATCGATCAACCCATCAAAGGGAGTGGTGGTGGTGCAGGAATTGAGAAAAAAAGAGAAAGAAAGAAAAACTCGTGGACGCGGACAACAGTGTGGTGATTGCCCGGGGGAGAGCAGGTGAGGGTAAGGTGGAAGAGGGTATGGCCAGGGTATAAATGGTAATGGACAAGACTTAACTTGGGGTGGTGAACACACAATACAATGTACAGATGATGTACTGTAAAATTGTGCACCCAAAACCTGTATAATTTTGTTACCCAGTGTCATCCCAATGAATTCAATATAATTAATAATTAATAATAATAATAATAAAACTTAAACCAACGGCCCAATAAAATCATCCCATATAGTACGATTCATATGTGCTGGTGCCCAGCCGACAACACATTTTCACCCCCCTGACTTTACTCTTCATTCATCTGTTAGCTGCGTCCCCCATCCCCAGAGAAGCAGAAAAAATAACTAATCTCAACGATGAGCCCTCCACAACATAGTTACATTCTCCCTTCCATCACCAACGTCATCAACTCTCGCTCCCGGGTCCATCAGTCTGTCAGTTCCCAGTACTCCTCACTCCCTCTTACTTTTGTTCCCATGTCCCTGTGCGGCTGGAGGAAAGATGTTCCTACGCGTTCAGCACAAATATGTGCTACAAACCTCCGCCTCGTCTGCTCTCCGAGCAGCTGCCCACGGCCCCTGTCTTGCGTCCTCGGAGAGCACTTGCAGTGGCAGCGGCCAGACCTTAGCCTGTCGGTAGCCCTCACTTACGGTCGGTCATAATAGAGATGCACACCAGCTATTTCCCCGGCGCCCACCCACGACATAGCTCCCACAATCCTCTTCGCCTCAGCTCTCCATTCCCCGCCCCCCCCCCCCCCGCCCGGATTAACTCCTTCACGCCCATCGACCTTGCATGCAGATTTCTTGGTTCAAAGATCCAGGTCACTCTCATCTGTCCTCTTAACCATAGCCATATATTGAACCTTTTCTCAATTGGCTTGTACGTTGTGGTCATTTTTAAATGGTTTAACTTGTTACATAAATTAACATGAACAGTTTATAACGGTGCCTTTAAGCTTCCAGATCAAACCAAATTCTAAATTTGCAGTTTCTGACTGTTCACCGTGAACCTGTGCCCCTTCTACCCTCCATTCCCCATCTTGTTTTGGTTCTTGTCTATTTAACTGCATACTTCCATGGTTAAGAGAACAGACTTTGTAAACCTGACTTTCTGGGTTTGAATCTCTACCACTATCCAACTGTGGAATCTCAGGCAAGTGATTTAAGCATGCTATTCCTTGGCTTCCTCATCTATAGAATCGGTATAATAGTAGCAACCACTCTCAACAAAAGTTTACTACCACCAATCGAATGTTAACAAAAGCTCCAAATCAGGGTGTGGAAAAAATAAACTTTAATCAAAAGAACAGTTTGTAAACTGGGGAAACAAGGTCTCTGCTGGAAACAAAAAGTGCACTCTGAGGAGACAAAGGGGAGGTCATCTTTTATAGAGAAAGTTCCTGATTTTGTTCCTGCCCAGCCCATTTCTATGCAAATAAAGGATACAAGTCTGCACAGTCTGATTAACCAGAATAGCGCTGTCCTGTTTGATTGGCTTTGTACATTCTGATTGGTTGTTATGGAGCTGCTCTGATTGATCAGTATAGATGCAAATGATGATATAACTGCACAGTTTTGATTGGACAGGGCAGTTCTCAGTCCTAATGGTTGAAATATGATCCCAGTAATTCCTTGGTAAGTGTCAGCTCAGCCAACTGATACACGGTGCAGGAGGATGGCAGCTCAGTCTGTGGCCTTTCCCTAAAATGCAGTGTGCTTTTAAAAGCTTACATGTGAGCAGCACCTAGGACGTTGCCTGTCACAGAGTTAAGCAGTATATTGAAACATAAATTATAATTATTGGCTTTGATCGAGCTGTCTTCTCAGCTAAACTTCTAGATTATAAATAATAAATGATAATAATGGTTAACATTTGAGCACCTATGGACCAGGTACTATTTTAAGTGTTCTAATCCCAATTTTTTTGTTGTTTAATCCTCATCCTCACAATTACTGGTCGTAGTTACAAGTATTATCCTTCCCTCCTCTCCTCTCCTCTTTGATTTTCTAAAGCAGCTAAGAAAATTTAGATCGGTGAGATAGCATATAACTCAACAACTTGCCCATGGTCACAGAGCTAGTAACAAATAGAGCTAAGACTTAAACACGGATATGTCTTGGCTCTTCTCATATATCACTGAGAAAACAGCCATCAATTTTTTTCTATTGCACTTTTTCTCTAAGAGTTGCCTCATTATCCATGCAGGCAAGTTAGGTTCTCTTCAGAGTCTGAGGGGAAACAGGCAATAAAGCAAGGGTCTCTCTCCCTTGAAGGCTGGCAGGAACAGAGATGACTAAAACAGCAATTATAATGCCAGCTCCTTTATTGTGCCCCACTGTGCCACACAGGCCCCATTACTGCCTATACTGCCTAAGGCCACCGGAGATAAAGGTGCAGGATCCTCACCTCACCCCACCATTCTGCAAAGCTTGTATATTATCAAAGATTTTATTTTAAAAATTTTGCTTGTTTTAGGACAGCACCAAGAGACTCTTTAATATACTATCCCAACTCCAGCCAAAGAGGTAGTAATTTCCACATTAGCAGTCCACAGAATCAGGTATTTCTACCTCAGCCCAAGAACAAAGGGAAATCTCCTCTTTCACAGATTAAAACAACAACAACAAAAGAATCCCCTCCTCTCCCTCAGAGCCTACAGTACCCAGGGTCTTGTTATTCTTGCTGCACAACCACCTACTTTCACTTCCCAATTTATCCTCAGGCAGTCCCCAGTGGTGTTTTCAGGAGAAAGTCTGGTGATGGTAAACCAAATACTGTTTTGTTCCCACGCCGTACCACGTTTGTAGTTCCCTGACCATCTTCACTCCCTTTTTGCACTTCAGAATGCATTACCCTGCACACCTCTGGACTTGAATTGCAGAACAGCAACATGGTATATTTTTTCCCCCAACACCCAACAATAACACACACGTCTGGGCTTGGTCTTACTTAAATTGGATACACTTAAAAAAGAAAAAGGAGAGATAAACATAAGAAGGTGTTTTACTTAATTTCCCCATATTTCTAGTTGTCAAACTATTAGGAAATGCCAACATAGTGGTAAAGCTGTGAGAAGTCCAGTTCCAGCGGCCAGGAAAGGTAAAAATCTTTGTGCAAAGCAAAAGTGTTGACAGAAGAAAAACAGCAGACAGGGGTAACTTTGGGGCCAGTAGGAATAAACAAGGGGAGGGAAGGTTTGGGTGCAGAACTCAGACACAAACAAGAGACCCTGCCTTTACAGCTCCTTTCATCTTAAGCCCCATATCCCCATTCCAGAGACTTCATCTGTTTTAAATTCTCCTAACCAACCCGGTTCTTTCACTGTGGGCAAAAATCACCAGCTGCTAATGCTTAGCAAAGAGAGTAGGCGAGGGGAGAGGATATTCCTAAATACAATGTTAGAAAGGGAGATGTGTTCCCAACATCCCTAGTTGTTTCCATAACATAGTTTCAGAAATATCACACATAGTTTAAGTGTTCAAGTTCTGCAGTGCTTTCTATAGTATGTTTCAGTTATATGTTTCTTAACGGCTGGTCTGGGGTACTAATGCCCTTGACAGTGCTTCTGTATGTAGTGTGCATACACTGCTGGTCACCAGTTTAGCCCCCTTTACAAGGCAGATAGACCCACCCCTCAGCAGCTGGGGGTGCTAGCTGCAAACTACAGCTGCTCTCTTCTCTGGAGAATTGCACTCTACAGAATAAGAGCTTCAGTTCTCTGCAACATACCCACTCCCCTCACAGCCCTGAAAACTGCAGTAAATGACTGACTGACGATGAGGGTACATAATGCCAGCCACCTTGCCTCCAGTGGACAAATTCTGTCGTGCAAATCTTACTCCAGCACTCCTTGTGGGGTCAGGCTAAAGCCGGTCTCCAACTGGCTTAGTGTCTTTCCCCCTGTCCTATCCTGCTTCCTTCATTCCTCAAACATAGGACCCAAACATACCTAAAAAACAATTTTTGAGTATATTTGAATACATTTCAAATATATTTGAATTACATTTGAACTGTAATTCAAGTATATTTGAATTACATTTGTAATTAGTTCCCATAATTATTTATTTTTACTTATTTAAAAATAATTATTTATACGTTATAATTTATTCTTTTAATTCTTTTAAAAATGTGTTGTTTAGAATATATTGATCATATCCTCCCTCCAAAATAATCAGATTATAGAGGGCCCATTAATTGGTTGCTTTTGATTTTCCCAGTGTAACTGAAATAAACATTCTCTATTTCATAAGAAAACAATATCATTAATTAAAATTTTCTACTGATGTGAGAAATGTTGTTTCTGAAAACCAATTTTACATTAGTCAAATAAATCACAATATTTATAGGTCTTGTGTGGTAATTTAGCTGCATACAAGACTGTCAGTATAGTGTAGGAAAGACTACTATATGTACTTGCTTAACACATGTGTATATTGAAGAGGAGATATGACTTTCCTAACCTATCTGTAATAATGGTTAAATGAAGGTTTGGTAAGAACTGAAGAATGGTGAATCACCCATTCATTTAAAATTTTAAAGTACTTAAACATTAGGATAGATAGAATTACACAGAGGAACAATATATCTTATTTTCTTTTCAGAAATAAGATGAAAACTATATGAGGGCAAATATGTAAATTTTATTATAATAGTTCCCTTGGTTGATATTTCTCAAAAATGTTTTGGCCATCGACCCTTAAGAGTTTCCATGATTGCTTATGACTAATGTCACATCATCCATTGCTAATCAAAAATGTTTTCTAAGTCCATCATCTTTCAAAATTCACCAGTTTTACCACAGAAATTATATGGAATTTCAGTACTACAGTGTTTCATCGAAAATACACATCTTTCCCAGCTTAGTAGACAGCTGCTCATATTCTAAAAGCCCGGGTCAAATGTCACTCCCTTTGTGAATCCCCCCACAATCTCCTTTCTCTCAGGCAGAACTCATCCTTTCCTTATATGTGCAGTCATAGATTTTTATACATATCTCTTTTAGACCCTGTATCTCACTGTATTATAATTATATGATGCACCACTTAGCAGTTGTGTTTAGCAGTCATTAAAAAACCATTATTTTTCTATCACATACAAGAAATCCAAAGGTAGGCAATTCAATATTGTTATGTTGGCTCCTTTTACCTTTCTGCTATTTTGCAAGATCAAGCTCTGCCTTCCTAGTTCAAATTTTCCTCAATGTAACATTATTGCTGTAGCTCCAGCCATCACATCCATACCTGGACGAGAATGTGTAGGAAGGTGATGTAAAAGGGCCCCTGACTTTAGCAGCCTCATAGGTACCATTATTCCTACCCCCCACACCAGGGCATGCATGTACACACACAGACAAAATTATGAAGCGTTCTAGGAAGCCCCACCCAACAACTTCCACCCACATACCATTGTCCTATATTTAGTCACATTGACACGCCTTTCAGAAAGGCTGGGGAATTAATTTTTTCATCTGGGTACATAGCTACCCTCCAACAAAATAAGGTTTTGTTATTTAGAAATAACACATAGAAAGGGTGTGTGATATTTAAATAGCAACCCCTGCCCCCTTCAATCCCTTTTGTCTTACCTGTTTCTTTACCTAGGTTGTTAATTTCTGGAAGGTTTAGCATATGTCACATTCATTTTGAATCTCCAGGACCTAGAACAGTACAAGACACTCAGTGATTTACTGTTTATTTCCTTTACCTGCAACATGAAGGGTTAGTCTGTGTAACCTGATTCCATGATTTATCACAATAACTTTCTGTGCTTTATGCTGACTTTACTATCTCCTTAATTAAGAAAACAAAGCTTCCTCACCTACAAAAGGGCTAAGGTTTTTTTTTTGTTTTTTTAATATATCTTTATTGATTTCAGAGAGAGGAAGGGAGAGGGAGTGAGAGAGAAGAAACATCAATGATGAGACTCATTGTTCAGGAGCCCACAGCCCGGGCATGTGCCCTGACCGGGCATCAAACCTTAATCTCCTGGATCCTAGGTCGATGCTCAACCGCTGAGCCATGCCCGGCCAGCTGTGGGCTAAGGTTCTTGATCATCACGTTATCTATTATTATTTTTAAATGTTTTGTTACTTTCGGTGAATAGCCAAATCGTTTCTCATCACCAACTGTCCTATTTTAAGCGTTCAAATATCCTGACAACTTTTGATTGAACCCTAAATGTAAAATGAAATAAAATAGTTTTCAGTGTATCTTTGGCACCTAAAGCTATTTTTGTTATTTCCCAGAGGGCCCCTGGACAGAGAGGTACTAAAAAGTGTTTATGATGTTAGTATTGATACGTTGCACGGGAAGAGCTTTCCAATCAGAAAGCACGCTAGGCCTTCCAGAAATTAAGTATATTTAATGATTTATTGAGATTACATATGCCTTTACTGTAAGCCAATGGCTTCTGGCGCCAACAAAAAACCCCAAGTCGGGATATGGTGGAGAAGGAAACCAGTTATTGCTTCACAGTAATATAACATAGCTGTAAAACAGCGCGGCTGTGGGAAAATAAACAGTGCTTCAGCGTGAGCGCTGTGAAACCAGCAAAGCCTTCGCGGAGACACCTGGAGCAGCGCGCCGCTCTGCGCCGCTCTGCGCCGCTCTGCGCCGCTCTGCGCCGCTCTGCGCCGCTCTGCGCCGCTCTGCGCCGCTCTGCGCCGCTCTGCGCCGCTCTGCGCCGCTCTGCGCCGCTCTGCGCCGCTCTGCGCCGCTCTGCGCCGCTCTGCGCCGCTCTGCGCCGCTCTGCGCCGCTCTGCGCCGCTCTGCGCCGCTCTGCGCCGCTGCGATCTTCGGTTCTTCAGCTCCAGAAGCAAACAGCAGTCTTCAATCTTCCGTGGAAAATGCTTGAGATGGTCGCCGGGGAGCTGACTTATATAGCCAGAAGGCCCCGCCCCTCGTCCCTGATTGGTCAGCATAGAGCCTCTCTGATTGGTCAGAGCTGCACAGCTCCGATTGGATGGGTAAAGACTCTGTCTTATTGGTTGAAATGGGACGCCAGGAACTCCTTTATAAGGGCTGGCTCAGTTGGCAGAAACAAAATGCAGGCGTGTAGTGTAGCCTTACGCTGCAAGTGCATTTTGCCTGAGAGGCTCCTGTGCAGAAATGGCTGCGAGGCTCTGCTTTTTCTAAAAAAATTTTAGCACAGTTAGCCACCAGGATCCATTCTTAGATCTCAGGGTTCACATCATTTTATATGGAAATGTGCTTCTTTCTACAAAATACTAGTAGGTAATTTTTGAAATCGCGTTCAGTTGGCAAAATAAATTGGCAATCTTGTGTTTTCCTCTGAATATTTAAAAAAATATATGCATCCACAATCTGGAACCACTTATCTAAATACAGATAAAAGAATGAACAGTATGTGACACTGTAAGTTGATTTAAATTGAACAAGTTAAGCACCCTTTCTATGGGAGCATTGGCAGGAATACTTAATTCTCCTTTGAGAGTCAGGGAAGGTTTCACAACGTAGGTAGCGTTTTAGCTGTGGCTTTAAGGATTAGTAAGGGAGAAATGGCAGGGCAGTCCAACCAGAATGCATAATGCAAGCCACAGCACAGAGTACAAAAGACCTCTTCGTGTTCAGCAGCCCTAAGTACCCTGGTGGCCGTTCCTGTAATTCTCAGTGTTTGGTGAGAATTATAGGCAGGGACTATTTTTCTCTGCTTGGCTCATTTTCCCTCAAGTCCATTGCACAGTACTGGGCACACATCTGCAGGAGCTCAATAAATACTTTAAAATTGGGACAGGGTGATCGAATGTGCTGGGAACCAGGGCATCTGGATTCTTTCTCACACAACCACAGTATTACCTTGGCCAAGTCCCTTTTCAAAGGCCTGCAGCTACTGCTTAGTAACGAGCCGCTGATGCAAAGGCTGAGGAGGGGGTTGCCGTGAAGTGCCCCCGGCCCTTTAGCACCTGGAATCCCTGATTGGCGGCGTGGAGGGCGGTGCGGCGGCGGCTGCAGCGCGCAGAGATTCAGTTCTTCCTCCGCTCCAGCAGGGGGCGCAGGGAGCGGCGTCCCGCCGTCCTTCCCCTCCAGGCGGGTGCCAGGCGGACTGCAGCAGTCGCGGGCAGCTAGCACAGTGGGCGGGCCTGGGGCGGCGGCGCTGCGCTGACGAGGCTGGGCTCGGTGGCAGCAGCTGCGGTGACTGGGGCGGCTGCGGAGGCCACTGGGAAACTGACTCGGGGGCCGGCAGGTTGCAGTGGCCTGGAGCAACCTCCTCGGCAACTGCCACATTGCCGGGGCAGCGGCGGGTCGCGGCGATCAGCCTGCTAGTGAACTGTGGCGGGCAAAGCCAGGCGCGGCGGCGACAGTGGACAGGTTGGAGTGGGGGCAGGGGCGGACGTGGGAGCAGCCCGGGACCAGAGAGGTAGCCTGAGCCCGGCCATCTCCAGCCATGTCCGACGAGGCATCAGCCACCACTTCGTACGAGAAGTTTCTGACCCCCGAGGAACCCTTCCCGATTCTTGGACCCCCTCGCGGGGTGGGCACCTGCCCGAGCGAGGAGCCGGGCTGCCTGGACATCAGCGACTTCGGCTGCCAGCTGTCCTCTTGCCATCGCACCGACCCCCTCCACCGCTTCCACACCAACAGGTATGAAGCGCTGCTGGGGGCAGGGGCGGATTGCCCACACCCCTGCCTCAAGTCTGGGACCACTGGGTCACCCCCCGAGCCTGGCGCTCCGCCCAGGGTCTGCACTTCCATTCACCCCTCCCCCACCTTTCTCTCCCACTAGCCAGCATTCCTGGGCCCCTTCCCGCTCCCCCTCCCTCTTTTCACCCTTGCCCTCCCGATTTTCCTTTAGGCCGGCCGGCATTTTACTCTCTTCCCCATTCATCATCTGACCGTAGCGACTCCTCCTCCTCCCTCCCCTCGTCTGTCCTCTGCGAATCCCAAATCCCCACCTTTGATTTTTAGCTGCTCCCATTTCCTTTCACCCGCAAAAGTTTAACCCCTTCCATTCCCGGTAAGTGGGTTTTGAATGGCTCAAAATTAACCCATGGATCTTTTGAAAGGTACTTTTAAAGCTATCTTAATTTTCCCAATTTTTAACCTGTCTCACAACTCTATTTCTACCCTCCCCCCCCCATTTTTTAGCGAAGCTCTAGGAAACCGGACGGTTTTTTTTTTTCTTTCTCTTTTATGAACTCTTTGCCTTCGAGCTTTAGGCCCTTCCAAAATGTTTAAGCTTAAATCTGGAAGATTCCTTCATGTAGCACATGCCTTGGTTTGCTCCCTGGGTGGAAAGATGGAGGGAGGCTTAGGACAGGCTTGCTTAATACAAATTTATTCAGGGGGTGCATATCCTAACTGGTTTTATTAGAAGAGAGTATTTTGGGGAATTCTCTCAAGCAAGCATTTAAGTGTTATACCGAATATGGGGGATTTGAAGATGCTTTAACACTTAGCCCCAACCTTTAATATAGGTAGATGTTTGAGATACATATACAAAGGACTGGGAAGGTGTGTGGAGAAAAGGAGAGCAGGAGAGGGGTTCAGCTATAGAAGTTGAATTAAGGAGTCTAGTTCTGATTTCTCATCCAGTTTATAATATGAGCACGAACAACCCTTCTTTTCACATTTTAATGTCTTTTGTATTTTCCTGGCCATCTCTTAAATCAGTCTACAGATTTACTGAGCTTCTACCAGATACAAGGGATGTATAAAACATGATTCTTACCTAAAAAAGAAAGTTATTATCATCTGGAAGCAAGGTTCTATAGTTAAGCAATTATCCGAAACATCACTACAACATTTTAAAAGGAAGTGGTGGTAAACTGAGGTCCAGAGAGAAAAGACTGAATTCAAGGTCATAAAACTGAGTTAGGCAAAACCAGGACCGCTCCTTTGGAGCCAGTGCTGAAACTTGGAACAGAACTAATGGCTACAGTGTTATAAATGGTGGTTATAGTTTTTTAGACTAACTCACAGAAGCCTATTTAACCCATGCGGTAACTATTACATGAATGTCACATATGCATGAAATCTAGTATGCTTAGGATTGTTTGCATTGGAAAATAGTGTGAAATAATATGTTTGCACATATTTGATACTTACATTTTGCAGCATTGGATTCGGTTAAATACACAGAAAAGTGAAATGATTTCAGTACTAGCTTGCTCTGATAATGAGGTCAAGGGAGTGTAAGGACAGAGGCTGAGGGTAAGCCCTGCCAAAATGGGCTGGGGTGATGGGGGAGTGAAGCAAAGAGAATAATATGTTCCCTACAGCTTTCCCCTCCCCATTTGTTCCTCGTGTTTTTCTTAGAGATGCTGTAAAATCAAGGTTGTTTTGCAGAATAGGGCAGTGAAGATGGAGGAGGAAGTTCCTGTTCAGCCACAGTTTTCCCAAGTCAGGTGTTATTTTTCCTAGATACTGCCTGCTTTTTGAAAACCCCCCTCTCCTCCCCTGCATTTTGCAAGGCTTGGAATGGCAGTAGGAGGTCTAATGTATCTTTCTTTGTATCCTTTTCAGCAGAGATTAGGGGAAGCAGAATTCACAATATTTATAGCAGATGATGTTTCTTCCCCGGGTTACCTTGCTTTTTAAATCTTTTCTCCTTCTGAAATGTTCTGCCTTCTTATCCTTCCTCATGATGGTGTTTGAGAGGACCATATGTTTCCAGTCATTTCTTTTCAGGAAGAAGCAAACAGCTAAATCAGGTATATGGATCAAGTTTAGGGAGTTCTTTTATTTGGAGTTTTTATGTGTCACTTTTTTTTATTCACATCACATCATTCACCAATTCAAGCAACAGTCCAAAAATCATAGCTGTATAGTTGAGTACTGATATTCTGCTTTGGGTTTAGTCATTATAAAAAAATTTTCATTGAAAGTAGAAAGCATGTCAGTGGGTAGACACTTGATTTACCTTTATTTTGCTTCTTCCTTGTTGCCTGATAAGAAAACTGTGGAGATTGTTTAAATAATGCTGTTGATAAGGGCCTTAGTGCTGTGACGATGACAGTTCTGCATCTGTTCATTTATTGGACTCTGGGCTATATTTGCAACCTTCATTGACCAGGAAAGTCAGGCACTATTACTTATGATCCCTAAGGTTGAATGTGTGTAGTGTTCAGGTTAGAGTCACCTGTTACTTAGATTGGTGTATCACTGGTCTAGGTTCAGTGGAAAGTAAATTACATGAACATAGCCAGTTTCCTAAGAGCCTACACTTTTTTAGTAGTATATTTTAGGATTTTATGACCAAGTAGGGTTTGTCTGAAATTTTGGGAGAATAAAATAAATTTCAATAAGCAAAAAGACTTAAATATTTTAAAATTGAAATATCAATATCGATATGGAATATATGGTATATAATGTTAAAGACATTTTTATTTTATTTTATTTTTTTGGTTTTGGGAACAGGATTTTTCTGATGTAGTTGTGGGTTTTGTCTTAGCAGTTATCCACCCCAACCTCCACCATCATCAAAAAGGATGTCATTTAGCAAATTGAGAAAAAGTATAATGTTATTGATAGGTCCTATAATTAAATTGTGAGATAAAGGGGGTTAATATGAACTACTCTACGTGTTATTTTTTTTCATCTTTCGGGAGTATATCCGTAACTTTGACATTGAAAAATTGTGAAAAGTGTTCGGGAGGACAGTGCCTCACTTTTGTACACCCTATTGGCAGGATAGGAAATAAAATACTATGTAAAGCCTGTTACTCGGTTATGTGATTTTAAAGCCCTGTTTACAGTCACAGTAACCAGAAAAACCCCAAGTTGACTGTGTGCTTTTTGTACCACCCACAGTAGAAATCAAGGTGCAGAAGAGCTGTGAGTTGCAGGTGGAGAACCACGTTCCATGAAGTGAGGTTACAGAGGCAAGAGGAATTTGGTTTGGGGACTTGTTGAGACAAGTTAAAAATGGGGATCAGGCTTTGGAGAACTATCCAGGCTAGGAATGTAGATTTGGGAGTAATCAGAATAGAAATTCCAGGAGCATGACATGAATGGAACTGTGGGTTACAAAGGTTGAGGCAGTAGATGAAACTTTTCAATAAATTTAGCTGTGAAAGGAAGGAGAGGAGATGTGGTAATATTTGAAAAAATAAAGTGAAGATTTCTTTTTTTTTTTTTGGCCTTGTTTAGTTTTTCTTTTCCAGGAATAGAGATTTTAGCTCCTTAGAAGCAGCCCATAGGAAAGGGAGAAATTGAAAATACAGGAGAGGGTGGTATGGCAGGAGATGGATGGGATTAACTCAGAAGCCCAAGTGGAAGAAATAGCCTTAACAATGACCTGGAGTGTTTTAATTTTCAGACTGTAGAGGGGGTAGGAGGAATGTGTAATGATCCCAAGACTATTGAGGTCACTGGGAAGAGAGTTAGGGGGGTTGTGTCCTCTGCTCTGACTTGGGACTTGGGGCTCCACAGGAGTAGCCGAGGTCAGGCTTGCTGTATGGGGATTCTGGCGGTGAGTCAGTGATGAATACTCAGGATATTAGGGGACTGGACCCTTAGAGTGAATGGCATAGATTTGGAATGACTTTCATCAGCCTGACAGGAGGATTTTATTCCACAGTACTCACTGGCTGGATTCTCATCCTGAGAGGTAATGGTTAGGTCTACATGAGAGAAAAAGGGCTTCAGAAGAATGTGTATATGGTTCATGTGCTTTTCTTAATTTTACCAAAATACCATTGAAAGTCTTTTGTGTATTCTTAGTGAAAAAGCTTTGCAGATAAATCTTGGCTTTACCTTTTTTAAAAAAAAATTAAAATTTGGGCAGCAAGCCTAGTTACTGAGTTAAACCCCATTTCATTGGGATTCTTTTCGACATTTTTCTTTTAAGGTAGTGGAGAAAGTCTCCTTTGTGAATAATTTTATGGTTATAGCTAGGCTCTCAGTTTTAGGTAGCTTTCTCTTAGCGGAATAAGATGTAAAGGCTTTGTAAATTTGAATAATTTAGTGCTAAGCACGTGCACACAGTAATTATTTGTTACATATTTGAAACTGACAGAACAGTCTAAAAGAATCACAAATTTTTCTATGAAAGCTCACGATAGAAAATTGTAGGCATATACAAAAGTGTATAGACCACTCATGATCCCTTTCGCTAAAGATAAGTGTCAATATTTTGATGTTGTTGCTTTTAATGTTCTTTTTATGTACACATACAAGTTTTAAAATCAGGATCAGGCCATATATATAATTTGTGACCATGTTATTTGCACTTACATTGTGAGTGTTTTCCTTTTCAATAAATAGTCTGAAAATAAGATTTTTATTACTATAAAACACTGTTATTTAATTGTTCCCCATCCTTGGAGTCATGTATTTTTCCCCTTTTTGGCTATTATAATATTGTTTAGATATGTTTGTGTGTACATCTTTTTCCCCAAATTTCTGTTTGGAGAAGGGGATAGATTTCTAGATTACTGAGTCGAAAGGAATAAACATTTTTAAAGCTCTTGATATATATACACTACCAAATGCTTTCCAGAAAAATTATGCCAATTTAACGTTACCACAAGTAGTGGATAAAAGTCCTTCCTGTTTTGTTTTTATCCACATTGCCTTTAACAATAAAAATATTTGCAAATTAGAAGATAATAGAATTAAAAATAACTCTAATAGTAAAACATGCTATTTTTCTGTTTTGTAAATGATTTGTTTCAAGTATGAGCCAGGTTTCACGCCACTGTTAATTATTTTTTAAAAAGAAAAAAGGCTTCTAAGAATATCCAGAACCCTTTTGTATCTGTTATAAAGTCATGGATCTGGAAAACTGAAGAACATCCTGATTTTGCTCTAAGATAACATGAAACCAATAATAAAGTCTGTAAAATTCCTGACTCCCTGGTCAGTGATCTAACCATAAGATTATTAAAAAGATTTTTTTGAAGTCATTATTGCTCATAGAGGGAAATACACATTTCTACCAAAGATTTTCAAGCTGAAAAGGAATTCTCATTAAAAACAATTATCTAACAGCTTTTCCTAGCATATAACACAGTACTTGGTACATAGAAGATACTGACTAAATGTTGGTTGAGTGGGTCAGGGAATAAAGGTTCAAAAAAAGTCATGTGGGATTTGAAGGCACAAGAGAAAAAGTAGTTTGCACAGGACACAATGTAGACAGTTTACTTGTGTCTAGGACAGAATTTACGATTGCTGTTCAAAGCTTTTATATTGTCTTCTTGCATAACACGGGCAATTTGGTGAATTCTACTTGGTATGTTGATTTTTAAAAAATGAGGATACTTGCTACCTAGCAAGCATGTGATGAAATTAGGCAATATTACAAGGTATATCCTTGGATTCTTAGATGAATTTTATAATTTGCCTATTAATAAAAGTTTGTTGACATCAGCTTTTATATTTACTGAACTTTAATGGTTTAGGGTGTATGTTTCTCTGTGTCTGTTTCAGTTATTTAAAATACTTTATCTTTAGCTCAGTGGAAAAAGTGCGATAGAAATTGCTGGGCTGCCCAAATTTTATAAATTAAGAACTTTGGAATTAAGGTTAATCATACAAATTAAGAGAGGGAGTTAAAAAATGAAATACACAATTCAAGAAAAAACTGGATTTAATGAATGAGAAACAACCTAATTATAGGTAAAAGGCTTTTCTTCAGGAAATCATTATTTCAGTACCTTATTAGTATTGAATATACTAAATCACTATCTTAAGGATTAATTCCCTAGGTTACTGCCAAAGCAGTGAAGATTATCGCCTTACTAGAATAAAGCAACTGGAAATTTACAAAAGAAAACAGACTTGTAGATTTCAAGACCAAAAAAAAATAAGTAAATTATAACCCTCCAACAAATATTACACATGAAATGTTAATATTCTTAATGCATAAAGAATTCTTTACAAAACCAATAAGGAAAACATTAATGAAGAGAAAAACGCTGTAGCAAAATAGCTAATAAAATTTTTAATTTTGATGTTACCAGTAATTAAAGAATTAAAAATTGATGTAAAAATGTTTTCTCTCATCAGGTAAAATTTTAGAAATGAAAATTCCAGTGCTGTTAAGGTTGTAGTGAAATGAGCACTTTTATATACTGCTCTGCAGAGTGTAAATTGGTGCAGCCTTTCAGAAAGGTATTTGACTAAGTATATTATGGTCTTTAGAAGTGTTTATATTCTTTGGTTCAGTACTTTCCTTTCAAGTAATCTATCCTGAGAGATTATATATTTGGATAAGTAATTACAAACAAAATATTTTATCTCAGTATTACTTGTAATACCAAAAAATTGGGAACAGCTTAAGTATATATTATTGAAGGAATAAGGTTAAATAAATTATGATACAGTTAACCAATGGAATATTATATAGGCCTTAAATTTTTTTTTTTAAAGTAATATACTTGGGGAAATACTCAGTAGATAATGTTAAGTAAAAGAAAGCTGGATACTTAAATACATGCAGAATGCTGATTCTGTGAAAAAATATATATTCATGCAGGAAAAGGTACCAGAATATTACAGATTAGTTATTGCTGGGTATTATTGGTCATTTTAATCTCCTTAGTTACCCCATTCTTATTCAAACACCTTTGTAATTATCATGTATAACATTGATATGTAAAGGTTTTTAAATATAAGAAACACTTTTGCCCCACTAGCGTGGCTCAGTGGTTGAACATCGACCTGTGATCCCGGAGGTCACGGTTCTGTTCCTGTCAGGGCACATGCCCAGGTTGTGGGCTCGATCCCCAGCAGGGGACATGAAGGATATAGCCCATCCATGACTCTCTCTCCTCATCACTGATGTCTCTCTCTCTCTCTCTCTCTCTCTCTCTCTCCCTCTCCCTCTCCCTCTCTCCCTCTCTCCCTCTCTCCCTCTCTCCCTCTCTCCCTCTCTCTCTCTCTCTCTCTCTCTCTCTCTCTCTCTCTCTCTCTCTCTCTCTGAAATCAATAAAAAGAAAAAAAAGAAACACTTTTGAGTTTCTACCTGTGTACTCTGTTGGTGCTTTTCTCTGCTCTGCAATGACTGCTGTCTTCCTTTAATGATAATAATAGCTGCCATGTAATGAGCGCTTTTTATGTCTGCTAAAAGCTCTATATGCACTCTCTTGCAGTTTTCACAATAACTGCATTTTAAAAATAAGGACACAGGCTTGGAGAGGGTGTGTTTTGCTTAAGATCAAATAGCAGGCAAGTGACAGAGCAAAAATTTGAACTCAGTTTGACCACAGCTTTACTCATAACCAGTATGTTATATGTTTTGCTTATGGATGAAGGTTTTACTTTATCCCTAATTTAAGTAAATTTTTCTTTTAAAATATTGTATTATAAAAATTTTCAGACAGATGCACAGTTAGAGAGACTAGTGTAATGCACCCAATATGCCCATCACCCTGTGCAAGTTATTCACATATGGCAGTGTGCTTTATCAATACCCCTACTCATTTGTCAACCCCATCCTTATTATGTTGAGGCAAATCCCAGACATATTTCATTCATAAATATTTTAGTCCATAGCCTTAAAAGATAAGGGCTCTTTTGAAAATAGTCACAATATCATTATCATACCCCAAATAGACCCCCATTCCTTATAAATGTATTATATCTTTAAATTAGGTGGATTCTGTAATTCCTGTTGTGATTTCTTTTGTGTCCTTTTTTAAAGGTGGAACTTAACTTCTTGTGGAACAAGTGTTGCCAGCTCGGAATGCAGTGAGGAGCTGTTTTCATCAGTTTCTGTTGGAGATCAAGATGATTGTTATTCCCTGTTAGATGATCAAGACTTCACTTCTTTTGATTTATTTCCTGAGGGGAGTGTCTGCAGCGATGTCTCTTCTTCTATCAGCACATACTGGGATTGGTCGGACAGCGAGTTTGAATGGCAGGTAGGTTTTTTCCCTTATATTGCCATCATTATTTCCTAAGAAGTATGAATTTCTCTTGTGATATTTTCATCTCTACCTCAAAGCAAATTTCTCCAGTGTCTATCTAATCCTACAGATTCTCTGTCAGCATTAAGAATTAGATGGAATATGTATCCTTTATTTTTGCTGATGTACCTTTTAGGCTTCTGATACTACTAATATCCTTTTGTAGATTTTCAAATAATTTAATACTTGTAAAATGTTCCCATTATTATATATCATCAGTACCTTTCCATGCATGAATCTAAGCAAATTTACTCTTCCTACATTATAATAGCTTTCATGTCCTGATAGGCATAGCATCCTTATATCACGGTCATGTTATATATCTAAGATCAGAAACCACTATTACCATAAATATATAATTTTGAGTTCTGTTATTAGAAATATAGTTTCTCATTTTGTATTCTTTTTGTATGTAGAAATTTTTTTTTCCTGATAGTGTTTTTTCTTCTTGTAAAATGGCTTTGTGGCAAATTGTTTGGAAATGCTGCCTGATAATGAATGTAGTCTATCAGAAAATATAGATTGTGTTATTGCAATATCCATTTTCTGATTGTGAAAGACAATAACATTTAAAGAAGCTTTTTTTGCATACAGCAAATGTTATATTCAACAGATACTTGAATGCTTAATATGTTTGAAAGCCATCTAAATACTTGGAAGTTGTATTCCAAAGAGGAATGAAATATTTTATTTCAAACAAATTTTATTAAACTAATATAGAATGACATAAAATTAAAAATAAGAGCTTCCAAGTTCCACACTGCTGCGGTTAGCACTTTTAAGAGCTTGTGCAGATACAAGTATGTTTGCATAGAATTAAATCATACGTCAACCACTGTTTGGCCCTGTGCTTTTTTCAGCTAATATATCTCAATCATTCTGATAGCTGCATCATAATTTAGATTGGTTTCAATTTTTTTCTTGTTATAAAAAATGCTATGAGGACAGAAAAAATCCACAACTTCTATATTTTTGTTTTATATAATTTCAAAGGCTTCTGTTTTATGTATAGTTGTAAATGTGATTTGGATAAAAATTATAATTTTTTAAACTTAAAAAAATTAAGATAAAATTTGCCATTTAAATAATTTTACAGTGTGTAATTCAGCAATTTTTAATATATTCACAATGTTATGTAGCAATCACCACTAATTCTAGGACATTTCCATCGCCCATAAAGAAATCCATACCTGTTAAGAGATAGTCCCAACTCCCCCCGGCCCCATCACCTAGCAGTCACTAATCTACTTTCTCTATGGACTTACCTTTCTGGAGATTTCATATAAATGGACTCATATATGTAGCCTTTTGTTTCTGAATTCTTTTACTTACCATGTTTTAAAGGTTCATCCATGTTGTAGCATGTAACAGTACTTTATTCCTGTCTTAGTTAGCTCAAGTTGCTATAACAAATACTATAGTCTGGGTGGCTTAAACAACAAACATTTATTTCTATAGTTCTGGAGGCTGGAAGTTTGAGATCTGAATGGCAGCATAGTCAGGTTCTGGTCAGAGCCCTCTTCCTGGTTTGCAGATGGCTTCGTTTTGCTGTATCTTCATGTGGAAGGGGAAGAGAGAAAAGAGAAAGAGAGCTCAAGCGCACGAGCATGAGAGTGCAAGCAACTGTGGTCTCTCTATCCCTTTATAAAGTCACCAGTCCCATCATGGGGCCTTTCCCTCATGAATTATATATACCTAGTTGCCTCCCAAAGTCCTACCTTCAAATAGCATCACATTTGGGATTAGGGCTTCAAGGTACAGAGTTTGAGGGAGGGGACACAGAAACAGTCCATAGCAATTTCTTTCTGTGGCTGAATATTCCATTGGTTGTATGGATACACCACATTTTGTTTATCCATTTATCAGCTGATGGGCATTTGATTTGTTTCCACTTTTGGGCTGCTATGAGCATTTAGGGACAAGTTTTTATATGGATGTGTATTTTTAATTCGCTTGGATATACACTTAGGAGTGGAATTGTTGGATCATGTGATAACTTTATATATTTAACTTTTTGAGGAACTGCCAAAATGTTTTCCAAGGTGGCTGTACCATTTTACATTTCTGTCAGTAGTACAGTCATGCCCCACTTGACAGGGATACATTTTGAGAAATGCATTGTTAGGTGATTTTGTCTTGTGGACCTCATAGAGTGCACTTACACAAACCTAGATGGTATAGCCTATTACACACCTAGGCTTGTGGTACAGCCTGTTCCTCCTAGGCTGCAAGCCTGTACAGCACGTTACTTTATAAAACAACACAAGATTGAATCCAACACGTAGAAAATAATGCAATCAAGAAGCACGATAAACACAAGATGCATGAGGCTGCTGCCAGAGTAACATGACACTGTTTGACAGCAAACTTTTTTTAATAAGTAGAAAGTACTCTAAAATAATGATAAAAAGTACAGTATAGTAAATATATTAACCAGTAACATAGTCATTTGTTATCATTATCAAGTATTATGTACTGTACGTAATTGTACGTGCTATACTTTTATACCACTGGCAGCACAGTAGGTTTGTTTACGTTAGCATCACAACAAACACATGAGTAGTGCGTTGTGCTTTGATGTTATGACTGCTGAGACATCACTAGGCAGTAGGAATTTTTCAGCTCTGTTATAACCTTAAGGGATTACCCTCATATATGTGGTCTGTTGTTGACTGAAACATAATGTGGCACTTGACTGTATGAAAGTTCCAGTTTCTCCACATCCTTGGAGATAGCACTTGGTATTGTTTGTCTTTTGGTGTAGCCATCCTGCTATTTGTAAAGTGGTATCTCATTGTAGTTTTGCTTTGCATTTCCCTAATGATTAATGATGTTGAGCATCCTTTCATGTGCTTATTGGCCATTTGTATATCTTCTTTGGAAAAATGTCCATTCAAACCAGTTGCCTATTTTTAAATTGTATTGTTCATCTTTTATTGTTGAATTGTAAGAGTTCTTTATATGTTATGGCGACTAGACCCTTATTCTACATGTTTTGCAAAAATGTTTACCATTTTGTGTGTTGTCTTTTCACTTGATAGTGTCTGTTCACTTGGTAAGTGTTCTTTGACACACAAAACTTTTTAATTTTTTTAATTGAATTTATTGGGATGACATTGGTTAAGAGGACTGTAAGGTTTCAAGCGTATAACTCAGTAACATATCACCTGCATGTTGCATTGTGTGCTTACCACCCAAAGTGAGTCTCTTTCTGCCGCCATTTATACCCCCTTTGCCCTCTTTTACCTCCTCCCACCCCCAAAAGCTTTTAATTTTAATGAAGTCCAATCTGCCTTTTTTTTCCCTTGAATGCTGTGCTTATGATGTCTTTTTTTTTTTTTTTTTTTTGAAACACACCACATTGGTTATGCCGATTTTCACTTATTTCGTTTTCAGAGTTTTTTTTTCTTACATTTAGGTCTTTGATCAATTTTGAGTTACTTTTTGTATATGGTGTAAGATACGGGTCCAAATTCATTCTTTTGCATGTAGATATTTCAGTTGTCCCAGCACCATTTGTTGAAAAGGCTATATTCTTTCCTTATCAAATGGTCTTGATACCTTTGTGGAAAATGAATTGGCCATAGATATATAGGTTTAGTTCTGGACTCTCAGTTCTATTTGGTTGGTTGAATATATATGCGTGTGTGTGTGTGTGTGTGTGTGTGTGTATGTATATATATCCTTATGCCGGTACCACACTGCTTTTTTAACTTTATTTTTATTGTTGACACTATTACAAATGTCCCTATTCCTTCCCCCACCTTTGCTCACCTCCACCCATCCCCCCTGCCCTTCCCTCTGGCCGTCACCACACTGTTGTCTGTGTCTATGTATCATGTATATTTGTTCTTTGGCTAATCCCTTCACGTTCTTTCGTCCAGTCCCCCTCTCCCCTCTCCCCTCTGACAGCTGTCAGTTTGTTCCATGTATCCGTTTCTCTGTTTCTATTTTGTTACTTTATTTTGTTCATTAGATTCCACATATAAGTGAGATCATATGGTATTTCTCTTTCTCTGACTGGCTTATTTCACTTAGCATAAAAATCTCCAGGTCCATCTATGCTGTCACAAAAGGTAAGATTTCCTTATTTTTTACAGCGTGTTGTCTTTCATTGTGTAGATGTCCCACAGCTTTTTTATCCACTCATCTACTGATGGGCACTTGGGCTGTTTCCAGATCTTGACTATTGTAAACAACACTGCAACGAACATAGGGGTGCATAGATTCTTTCAAATTACTGTATTGGGATTCTTAGGATACATTCCTAGAAGTGGGATCACTGGGTCAAAAGGCAGTTCCATTTTTAATTTTTTGAGGAAACTCTGTACTGTTTTCACAGTGGCTGCACCAGTCTGCATTCCCACATAGTGCACAAGGATTCTCTTTTTCTCCACATCCTTGCCAGCACTTGCGGTTTGTTGATTTGTGGATGGCAGCCATTCAGACAGGCACGAGGTGATATCTCATTGTGGTTTTAATTTGCATCTTTCTGATTAGTGCTGTTGAGCTTTTTTTCATGTCTCTTGGCCATCTGTATGTCCTCTTTGGAGAAGTGTTTATTTAGGTCATTTGCCCATTTTTTAATCGGATTGTTTGTCTTTTGTTGACTTGTATAAGTTCTTTACGTATTTTGGAAATTAAGCACTTATAAGATGTATCATTGGCAAATATAGGGTGTCCCAAAAAATGTACACACACTTTGAATGATTATAAAGGCAGTGTTTGTACTTCAACTGTGTTTTCAAACTTACAGTAGCATTTTAGGACGAATTTCCTTTGTTCGAAGCTTAGTCTGGCTGAAAAGAACGAAACGTCAATTTAGCTATCAGCTGTTAAAGTGTGTATACATGTTTTTCGGATACCCTGTATGTTCTCCCATACAGTGGGTTCCCTTTTCATTTTGTTGATGGTTTCTTTTGCTGTGCAGAAGCTTTTTAGTTTGATGTAGTCCCATTTGTTTATTTTTTCTTTTGTTTCCCTTGCCCTAGAAGATGTATCAGCAAAAATATTGCTATGAAACATGTCTGAGATTTTACTGCCTGTGCTTTCTTCTAGGATTCTTACTGTTTAGTCACTTACATTTAAGTCTTTTATCCATTTTGAGTTTATTATTGTATATGGTGTAAGTTTGTGGTCTAGTTTCATTTTTTTGCATGTACCTGTCCAATTTTCCCAACACCATTTATGAAAGAAACTGTGTTTATTGTATGCTCTTGTCTCTTTTGTCGAGTATTAATTAATCATAAAGGTGTGGATTTGTTTCTGGGCTCTGTTCTGTTCCATTTATCTATATGCCTCTTCTTATGCCAGTACCAGGCTGTTTTGAGTACAAGGCCTTGCACTATAGTTTGATATCAGGTATTATGACACCTCCAACTTTCTTCTTTCTCAAGATCACACTGTTTTTAACTTCCCTGGCTTTGTAGAAAGGTTTGAAAGCAGGAAGTGTGAGCTCTCCCACTTTGTTCTTTAGCAAGATTGTTTTGGCCATTTGAGGTCCCTTTTGCAATTCCCTGTGAAAGTTAGGATTAGGTTGTCCATTTCTGCAAATAGGGCAGTTAGAATTTTGATAGGAATTGCATTGAATCTGTAGATCGATTTTGGGAGTGTTGCCTTCTTAATAGTACTAAATATTCCAGTCTATGGACATGGGGTGGAATGTCTTATTTAGGTCTTCTTTAGTTTCTTTCAATGATGTTTTGTAGTTTTCAGTGTCCAGGTTTTGTACTTCATTGGTTCAGTATATTCCTAAATATTTCATTCTTTCGATGCAATTGTAAATGGAATTTTTTAAAATTTAATTTTCAGACTGTTCATTTCTAGTGTATAGAAATACAACTATTTTTGTATTTTGATTTTATATCCTGCAACTTTGCTGAACTCATTTGTTAGCTTTAATAGCTTATTTTTCTCTGTGGATTCTTTAGGGTTTCCTGTATTTAAGATCATGTCATCTGTGAATAGAGGTAGTGTTTCTTCTTCCTTTCCAATATGGATAGCTTTTTTTCTTATGTAATCGCCCTGCCTAGATCTCTAGTACGGTGTTGATAAAAGTGGCAAAAGCTGGCATCGTTTTCTTTTTTTCAGTCTTAGCGGAAGAGCTTTCAGTCATATTTTCACCATTGAGTATAATAAATACTAGCTGTAGATTTTTCATAAATGCCCTATAACCTATTGAGGGATTTCCATTTTGTTGCAGTTTGTTCAGTGTTTTTATCTGAAAGGGTATTAGATTTTTGTCAAATGCTTTTTTTTTGCATCTGTTGAAATGATCATGCAGTTTCTCTCCTTCATTGTATTAATATGATATACAACATTGAGTGATTTTTGTATGTTGACTCTTCCTTGCATTCCTGGAATTAATCCTAATTGGTCATGGTATTCTAAACCTTTTAATATGCTGCTGGGTTTTGTTTGCTAGTGTTTTGTTGAGGATTTTTCCATCTGTATTCATAAGGGATATTGGTCTCTAATTTTCTTGTTATGGCTTTGGCCTTGTAAACTGAGTTAGGAAGTGTTCCCTTTTCTTCAGCATAAAATATTGTAATAAGATTTTCTCATTTAACATATAAACTTTTTCATGATCTTCATAATGACTTTTTAAATGACTACATAATGTTCCTGGTACTAGATGTGTCATTTCCCTGTGTACGTGTGTTTAATTTTTTTTCTCTTAAGGTAAGACAGAAGTGAGCATCTTTGTGTGGGTACCTTTTTCAGTGCCTCATTTTTTTAAGCTCACACTTTGTGTTTAAAATCAGACTACAAGGATTCTTAATGAAGTGTAATTGGATGGAGTCCTGATAATTCAGAGAAACAATTTTCTGCTTATTTCATGTGACTTATTTAGAGTTCGTATAATGTTGCAAAGTGGCACTGGCAAGCATTTTTAAATTGCTGACTTCTTCACTCATTTCATGAGGAGTTAGAGTGGGGAGCTGTCCTCAATCACTCACTGTTAATGTGCATGACTGACTAGAACGCTGGAACAAAAATCAGGCCTGCCTTAGTAATGTGTTTTTCCACTTATGAAATTGGAGTGTGGGTACTCTGTTGCCATGGATATTTTCTATTTAAATATGCTGAAAGGTTTAAAATGCTCTCTTGTTTTTGTAGGACCTTATAATGATGAGCAGTAAATTATCCAGGAAGATAATTATAAATGGTGTGTTAGGATTAATATAGACTAAAAATTGTTGACTGTAGTTTAAAAATTCGTGTTACCTCTGTTGTGATTAAAAACTGCATCTGTTTAAATCTTTCTTTTAAACAGATGTTTCAGTTACTAAAGTAAATATAAATGATTCATAGATTCTGGAAAGATAATACTAACTACTTAATAAGGCATGATTTTAACCTTAGAATGAAGTAGCATCTTAGCATTTGAAATAGCCTCAAAGCATTAAGCTTTGCTCATCATTTTCTTTTCTTGCAGTCCTTTCATTATTAAAGATATATGTAACTAGTCTTAGAGCATGAGAAATTATTTTATTGTTGAGCAGGAAAGTATAGAAAATTTAAAGAGTAATTCAACTGTCACACTTGAAACCTAGCGGTGCAATCTGAAATTACATGTCAGCTGTTACAGAAATGAGCTTACTTATAAAATTTTGCTGAATACTGCAGTAAATAATGTCAGAGGTTTGATTTAATTCACCCTATGTGTCACAATTACCGATTATAATATAAATATAGCAGATACCCTTGTCTATGGAAAATATGCAGTGAGAATTACTAAGCACTTTTATCTTGAAACGTATTATCAGGTATAAAATGGAAAATTGCTGGTCTAATAAATATACAGGAGCCCATATAATTAATTGTCATGTACATCTGCTGCTCTCATCCCATATCTCCAGTTGATTACTTCGCATTTCTACTTGGATGACCTTATTATTTAATGCTAACCTAATATATGATGCTGAGTCCTTGATCAGTAATGAAACTTTCAATTGTAGTGCTTCTGTGGGAAAAAAATAAATTCTGCTTTGTGACCTGTCTTAGAGTGTAGTGAAAAATGACTATTATCATTTCAAAGGACACTTGTACTTGCTTCTCTCATAATCACTGCAAACTCCATATCCCAAATTGCATCCTATTCTCATCCCCAAAACCTGCAAGGCAAGACATCCTTGCATAGTTGAAAGCACTGGACTTGTGTCCTACTTTGGACATCACTTTTCCTTATTTGTAAAATGAGGGTGTTAGACTAGAAGATCTATAACATTGCTTCAGGTGTCTTGCTCTAATAACTGAGGTGTTTGAGTGCATCACCCTGGATGGGTTATATGACTGAAATGCTGCTAGTTTTCTAATGGTCTCACGTTGGTCATCTGGCTATTACTCTTATCCATTCAGTTATAAACAGCCTTGTAAATTGTTTTTCATTTGAAGTTTTCTCTGTTCTCATTTTTCTTTCCATTTTTGCTTATCTTGGTCCAAGCCTAGATCAAACAAGAGCTTCCTATTTCCAGTCTTTCCTCATTCTGTTTTGTCCCCACACTGCTTTTCAGCTCATCTTCCCCCAAGACCAGTTTCATCAGGTTGCTTCTACTTAGGAAGTGTTATTGGCTTACTTCCACATAGCATATAAATTTCTGTTTCTTCTGGTAGCTTTCAAATCCCTAGCACGATTTTCTGTTTTAATCGTATTGGTGTCCTGAACCTCATCCTATGTTTTTTCCATCTTTTTTACTAAATTATTCTCCTTTCCTGAATGCCTTTTCCTTTAACCCGCTTCTGCCGTTCTGAGAGACTGACTACCTTGTGAAACTTAACCCAGCCACTTTGGTAGCATATGGCATTCTCTGAGGGTTTGTGCCACCTTTTTTAAGGGTCCAAAACCATGGCAAGAGATGGAAAACGCAAAATATGCCACTTTATTAAGTGTCACCTATGTGCCAGGCATGTTACCTAATTTAATTTAAACCTTTCAACAATCCTTGAGGTGGATGTCATTAACCATAACTTATACGGAGGGTTCTGAGGCCCAGAGAAGTGAACTAACTGCCACAAGATCGTGGAGCTGGGATTTGAATTCTGTTTGGCATCTTTTTCCTTCTCCTTAAAAAAACTGACCAAAGGGTCATTAGTTGCCTTTTTTACAAACACCCCCAACAAACACATAGAGTTAAAGACACAGATTTAAAGTGCTCAATCTAATCTGGCACCTAGCATGTATTTGCTAAAAATTTAGATGGGCATTTTTCTTAAATTTTGAGAGTATAGATATTTTGAGAGTTTCTTTCTCTACCTAATTTATCAAAGGAGCTCAAAGTAGGGTAGGCCTTTCATCTGATGAGTGTCTCATTTTCTTTTAGGAACCCTAGGGAGATCTTTAATGAAGTCTTTCAAAGGGAAAATAGTAAAACATTTTCTCTTTTGACATTAAAGGCTGAAAAAGAGATGGCCTTTATTTGTATGTTCAGTAATCATCCTTTCATGACAGTGAATAGATAACATCGGGGCTAAGAGTGAGCAATTCAAACACTGTTGTTAATGAGATTTTAAAGGAAGTCATACAGATTGTTGGAAGTTACTGAAGCACTTGGACTCATCAGTGACTGTCAAAATGAAAATGTGATTTTTAAGAGCAGTAGCTAACTTAGACAGTTTCCTTCTAAACATTGAGGTCACCTTGCATGGTGATCGACCCTATTTTTGTGGCTTCATTCCCCTCTTCTTATGCGATTGACTCCCCAATGCTTGGTCCTGTGTAGCTCTCCTAAGCTTTAATCCTGCAGCTTCAACTTGCTGCTAGATCTTTCCATTGGTGACCTGTCATCTCAAACCTAACATTCATAGTTTGCTATGTTGTATAATTGTATGTTTATGTTGTATTATGTTCTCGAGTATAAAGTTCTTGTGTGAGGATCATGACTTACACTGCTTTGAATCCCCTGTACCTATTATAGTGCTGTGGGTACAATAGGAAGCCAAATACATGTGATTACAGTAATTTCATGGCAAAAGTAGCTTTTCTCTTTTGGTAACTTCAAAAGCCTGGTCGATATTCATCCAGAGTTCAGATATAATTGCAAAGTCTATGGAACCAAACAACAACTAAAAGGTCCTGTTTTGTATCTTGTAAAAACAAAAGCATTGTCTTAAAAATTGTTACGTAGTCCTTGCAGAAGAAAAGATTTTATCTTTTTGATGAATGACTTAAACACATTTATTTAAACTTAAACCCTGTCTGAGTTTTGGAGGTGATAAATGTTTATTACCTTGATTGTGGTGATGGTTTCAGCGTAAATGCATATGTCCAAACTCATCAAATTGTGTACATTAAATATGTTATAGTTCTTTGTATATTAGTTATAAATCAATAAAGCTGTTAAAAATTCATTCTAACTGGCTTTTGATAGGCAATACAAAATTGTAGCACATATTTTTGCTGTTCACCTCACTTTAAACATTTGATTTTCTGCATATTAGGCTTGCTTGCATTTCTCCTTTGCCTACACGTTGTCTCTTACCTTTTTTCCCTAAGTTTTCTTTTATAATCCTTCTGGTCTTTAAAGTGCTTTGCTTTATATTAAGGACATATTTTAAATTATTTTCATTATCTCGAGGTTGTTAGTACAGACTTGAGAACAAAGACCATGATTTATTTGTCTTTAGGTTGGCACTATGTCTAGCACAGTATCTGGCAAAGAGCCAGGTAACAGCAGATCACTCAGGTCTCCTGAGATGGAGACCAGAGCTCCTTTTTCATTATGAAAAAGGGCCCTAGCCTGCATTCACATTATGAATTAAAAAACTTGATGATGATTGACTCTTAAGTTCGCACTTTAACAGGTCTTGATTTTAAGCTTTTGGAAAATATCTCCCATTGAATAAGTGACTGACTATATACAGAGTATATTGATGCTGCTGTACTGCCTAAAATAGGAGTGAATCGGAATTAATGTCTTCTGATTCTGTATTTATCATTAGTCTTTGATTAAAGTAATTTTTAATAAATACAAAATATGTTGTGGTATTTTAAATGTATTTTTAAAAATATTTTTCTTTCCCTACCCCCTTCTCCTTATTTTTATAAAGTTACCGGGCAGTGACATTGCCAGTGGGAGTGATGTGCTTTCTGATGTCATACCCAGTATTCCAAGTTCACCTTGCCTGCTTCCTAAAAAGAAAAACAAGCATCGGAATTTAGATGAGCTTCCTTGGAGTGCAATGACAAATGATGAACAGGTAGAGATCTTGGCATTCTTAATTAAAAGCATATAAGTGGAGAATATGTGAAGCTCAATTTATTGCCTGTTTAAGGTCACAGGGTAAATATGGATTGCTTAGTGAATCTGAATTTGAGCTATAACTAATTGCTTTATAGGGAACAAATATAATATTAAGTGCTTTGGTATTTAAAACACATTATAAATGACACACTAAACAGTCAGGTTTTGGCATTGATCTTGCTTATTATAATTTTTCATCACATAGGTGGAATATATTGAGTACCTGAGTCGTAAAGTCAGTACTGAGATGGGTCTTCGGGAGCAACTTGATATTATTAAAATAATTGATCCTTCTGCTCAAATCTCTCCTACAGACAGTGAGTTTATTATTGAACTTAACTGTCTCACAGATGAAAAACTGAAGCAGGTATGTATAGAAAATACAGATTGTTCAGCTATTAAAAATACCATTGTTTTATAACATGTATACTGAATAATCATATGTAAATGCATACATAATTAAGGTAAAAAATCACTGCTGTGACATGTAATAGTAGAAAAATGATGGTAATATTTGAGAACACTTTTTTAAATAAAGATTTTTTTTTATTGATTTTTAGAGAGAGAGGAAGGGAGGGAGAGAGAGAGAAATGTCTGTGTAAGAGCAAAACATTGATCAACTGCCTCCTGCATGCCCCCTACCAGGGATCAAGTCCACAACTGGCTCATGTGTCCCGACCAGCAGCCTTTTGGTACACGGGACAATGCCCAACCAACTGAGCCAAACTGGCCAAGGTGAGAACACGTGGTTTTAAGAGGTTTTATGTACATCTCACTTGGCAGGATCATGTGGGTCTAGAACCTGCTTTTTAGTTGTATAGGCTTTGAAACTTAATTTCACTACATGAGGGGTGGTTACACTAAAATATAGATTTATTCTAACTCAGCTTAGAAAAGATTGATCGACAGAATGAAAATACTGATTGAGAGGTATGCTTGAATGAACATCTGAACTTGAAGGATTTGAGTAGTCTTACGGAGTAATTGAGTCTGGCTAGGATAAAATGTAATTAATTTTTCCTTCTGCTATTTTGAAATACACATTTCTGTTATCTTCTAAATACAGTTTTTAGTGCTCTCTTTTTCGCTGGTACATAGCTAAAACGTTCTACTTTTTAAATTTTTTGCATTTATCATTTATGAAATATTTTTCTCTTTTCAGTATGTCTCTCAACAGACTTACTATAATTTTCTATATTCCAGCCCATTTTTCAATAGTATGGTAAATAGATGCCTTGCATTTGAAGGCAGGTACCATAGGCCCCTAGCTAAGCTTTATGAGACACCCTAATGTTAGATATAATTAGCATTTTACATAAATCATCTTTAGTGGAGACCTTTTAAAAATCTCATCTATATTATTTTATTGTTAGTTTCTCTCTCTGACTCTTATTATCCTATAATCCTAAATTCTGGAGGCCAGTAGCCTTTCATTTACTGATTATATTTTGTGTGCTTTTAAAATCTGACTCCATTATATGTATTCTAGAATTTTGAACATTGTCAAGAGATTTCTTTTTGTCCTTATATTCTACCTATGTATATCTGTAACACTTTTGACAGTCCTTTAACTTAAGTACACCATTCTTCTTTTCTCCGGTATTTTGAGGGTAGAACCTCAAGTAACAATAGTAACCAGTTTTTATCTGCGTGTTCCAAGGTCAGAAACTATATCAAGGAGCATAGCCCTCGCCAACGGCCTGTAAGAGAGGCCTGGAAGAGAAGCAACTTTAGTTGTGCAAGCACCAGTGGAGTGAGCGGTGCCAGTGCCAGCAGCAGCAGTGCCAGCATGGTCAGTTCTGCAAGCAGCAGTGGGTCCAGTGTTGGAAACTCTGCTTCAAACTCCAGCGCCAACATGAGTCGAGCACACAGCGACAGCAACTTGTCTGCAAGTGCAGCAGAGCGGATTCGGGATTCAAAAGTAAAACATTTAATACAAAACGTTACCTTTCAATATTAACACTAATACCCCCTCATATGAATTTTTTGAAGAGTTAAACTTATCCTGCTATTTAGATGCCCAGGGGCTTTGGTTTTAATTTTTTGTCTTACATTCTTTTATTTATTATGTATATGCAGATCTGTTTTTTGTACGATATTTGGTTATACAGTGGTACCTCGGTTTTCGAATGTAATCCATTCCAGAAGACCGTTCGAGTTCTGAAACTTTCGAAAACTGAAGAATCAGCAGCCAACAGCTGGGCCTCAGGATCTTGCTCTCAGCGGGAGCCGTGTGGCGTGTTCCACTTCCAAGGCCTGTTCGAAAACTGAAGCATTTCCTTCGGGGTTTACAGCGTTCTAAACCGAAATGTTCATCAACGGAAATATTTGAAAACCGAGGCACCACTGTACCAAATAATCATACCAAGGCATTCTATTGGTAATCTTCCCTAAATCTGTGGTGACTGCATAAGGGGGTAGGGTTGGCAAGCAGGTGGTTCAATTGAACAATTGAACAAAACCTTCTAGGCTGAGTGCTTTGAAATACTGTTGTGACCTGCTGCGATATCATTCAATTTTATCTGATTTTTGTGTCTGTTTTAAGTAAGATAAATTGATGGAAACAATGAGTGAGTCTCAGGATTGCAATAGTGACTGTTAACTCACTTGCTGAGCGCATCTCACTATATTGCTGATGTTGCTGTCTATTAACTCCTAAGAAAGTTCTGTCTGTTTTTTGTGTATGTTAAATGTTTTGTTAATGTTTTAGTCTTAAATGTTTCTTCTTAACCCTTTTATAAAAATGTAATAATGCTTTCTCTAATTTCTGTCTACTGTTTTCACAAATGAAAAAAGTCTGGCCTGGCTGGGCATGGCTCAGTGGTTGAGCATCGACCTAGGATCCAGGCGATCAGGGTTCAATTCCCGGTCAGGGCACAGGCCCGGGTTGTGGGTTAGATCCCCAGTCAGGGGCGTGCAGGAGGCAGCCGATCAATGACTCATTATTGATGTTTCTATCTCTCTCTCTCCCTCTCCTTTCCTCTGTCTGAAATCAATAAAGATATATTAAAAAAGAAAAAGAAAAAAAGTCTATAATACTGAGCATATAAAAATAGGAGTGTAAGTATATGTATGGTTCTGTGACGCTTAGCAGGGGAGTTCAGCTCTTGCAGCAGTGGTCTGGAGTGAACTTAAGGAAGATAGGGGTATCTTTATAACTCTTTGGGAGCCCAGTGGTGACTAGACGATACACAATGATTTCTTCTCTGGCTTTTACCGAAGTAACAGAAATGTAGCCAGCTTTGTTGGTTGCCAAGGGATTCCTCTGGATCTGTGGTCATTCTTTTTTAGCAACGGTTCACCAGTGACAAGGAATAGAGTGCCCACTGCATTTCTAACGGGCTTTTAAGAAAGTATTTGCCTAATATGGAAAATACATTATTTTTTTTTTCCAGTCATGGTAAAACTGCTAGTGCTTTTGAATGAAAGGCACATTAGAGATTTTGGAGATGTTCTCTACATTTGTGTTCAGTATTGTTTACTATGTGTTCACTCTGCACTGACACCAATGTACCTTAATTTGATTTCTAAATCTTTGAAACGATTAGTTATCCATAACTAGTTAAAATGATCAAGTTTCAACCTTCCCTTATCAGAAGATTCACTGGTCAAATACCATAAAAATAGACTCTTGAAGAATAATTTTCAAGTCTAAGCCAGAGGCTCACTTACTGGAAGCAGGATCATACTGCAGAGGAATTTGAACACCTCTAAAAATTCTGAAAATACAGAACTTGGTCTGTAAAATACTTTGGGGTGGACATGCCTGAACTAAACCTTACTGATTTAGAAAATTTTATTTTGACAGAAGCGATCCAAACAGCGGAAGTTGCAGCAGAAGGCCTTACGCAAGAGGCAGCTGAAAGAACAGAGGCAGGCTCGGAAGGAGCGGCTCAGTGGGCTCTTCCTTAACGAAGAAGTGCTGTCCTTGAAAGTAACCGAGGAAGACCACGAAGCAGATGTAGATGTTTTGATGTAATAAGGGTGAAGTTATCAGCATTCTTTCTAAGCATTAAAGCATTCTATTCTTACTCGTTTACATGCATCTTGACCAAACTTTTGGTTAGGGCTGTGCTGATGTACCATTAATAATTTAGGCCAGTGGTTCTCAGCAGGTGGTCCCTGGACCATCATCTTCAGCATCACTTGAGAAGGTGTTAGAAATGCTTACGACCGGGCCCCACCCCAGACCTAGTGAATCAGAAACCCCAGGGGAGAGTCCCAGCATTGTGCTGTAACAAGCGCCAGGTTCTTCTGTCGTGCACGCTAGTTTTAAGAACCACTGATTCAGTAAATCTTTTGACTATTTAAACTTTAGGGTGGTTAAGTAGGTTTTTTCAAATAGTAACTTTAAAGTTTAGAAGATTTCAAGGTACTGCTGACAAGTAGTTTATTATGTCAGTATATGTACATGTGTAGAGATCATAATTCAGTTTCCTTAATGTTATGATTTCTTAGTTTACTTTTTCTAAAGGGCCACAGCGTAATTCTCAGTTTCTAGTGGAAGTCTTTTTTTGAGGTTGTGGGGATGGAGTGTGGACTGCTGTTTACAATAGTGCCTTCAATAGGTTTAGTTCTATCTGTTTTCATTAATTATTAACTCAGAAGTGTAAAAACAGGCCCTACTATCTTTCCTGTTAGGTTTGGTTTTGTTTTTCACTTTATGTACATTTAGAATCCTTTCTGTAAGTGATGACTACTGAGGAAATAGTGTTACTAAGAGCTGAATTTTAGACTCGATGCTATGTTGATTAATATTCAAATGAGAAAGCAATTAAAACAACTCATTCTACTTTTTAAGTGCTTTCTGAAGTTTAAGGCTGTGAAACTGTCTTAAAGGCAGAAAATATCTCAAGTTCTTTTTGGAGGTCTTTTTTTTTTTCTTTTTTTCAGCACAGCTCTAATTTTAAAATATTTGGTATAACAGCATCTGGCATGTGAACAGGTTAATGTTCAAAATTAACTAAAGGAAACCCTTACAGTTCTGCTAACCTTCCCTATAAAACTTTAGAAATACATAAAGCAGTGATATATTAGAAAAGAAACTTAGGTTGTTGGTGGTTAAAGTAGAACTAATTTTAAATGTGAAATCATGGAGTTTCTTTAAATGCTTTCATGGAGAGTTTGTTATGAACATTCAAAGTAGTGTGACTCCTTTTCTTCTACCACACATCTTTAATCATTCACATGGGCTAACGAAGGTGGAAACTGATACTACTGACAATCAAGCTGCTTTCTGATTTTCATAATTTTTATTTTATTGTAGATAACTTTTGGAAGGTAATCATGATACTATAGGAGTTGCAGTCAGTATTTTTAAAACTGGAGTCAGAAGTTGATGGGAATTTCTACTTTTTTTTAACTTTCTAATTATAGCAAGTAACTTGTTAAGATAAAGATTAATGACTTAAATTATTAATTTAAAATTCTTAATCTAAAGGCGTAACCTTTGCTTATAGTCATGTGTTTTGAAAATTTGATTTCATTTTGGTTCCTTGAAGATTAAAGAATTGAAACTGAGGATAAAAATTGATATATTGCAGCTTTGCTGAGGTCTATAACATTTTGAAGACCATTATACTTTAAAATGTTACTAAAATAAAAAATAAAAGTATATATGCATATATGGTTATCAGGTGGAATAGTTTTTCTGACTTTCCTCTTACCCCTCTTTGGTGCTCCTAACCAGCTTAGAGAGCCCAAAGAGAGCTTGGGGATAGACCCCAGAATTCTCTGAGGAAGGTGGAAAGGTAAAACTCATGTTTTCCCTTTCAAGTATAGGGAGAGTAAATGGAGAGAAGAGCAAATACAGCTGAATTTTCTGTCTGCTCTTAGCAAAAGCAGATTCTAGCGAATGATTGTTCTCTTTATCTGCTATTCAAGAAAACAGGCCCCTTTTGGAGACCACAGAGCAGAATTTATCTGTTAAACACTTTGAAACAGTTTACTTGACAGTGACCAGTAAGAGAAAATCCTAAACAGGGTTGTGATGTAATAAAGCGAATTTCTCTACTCTCCCAACAATCACATAGTCTTATTACCTCAGATTTAACTTAGGTCACTATTAAACAAGTTTACCAAAGCACCACAAAGCCAATTTTAAAAGTATATAAAGGTTTGAGAGTTTATAGTAAAGTGCACCATGAAATTTTGTGTAAATCTGGGTGAACTGTCTTTATGGTACTATAAATTAGAGATAGCTCATAAAGTGGGTTTGGAGGAGATTGAAATACTTCCTTTGATTAAAAGAAAAAAGTAACACAACTTGGGTTTGCGTATGACTGAAGAGGGAGATTATAATGTTTTTTTCCATTCCCCTTCAAAAAAACCCAGCAGAAAAAGACAAAAAGTTCTGTTGTCTTTGTTAATGTGCTATACCCTTGTTCTAATGCCTCGTGTAGATAATTTAAATTTGAATTATTTCTTTCTTGGAATAAATAATAACTTATTCAGTCTGTTATATCTCTGAGTTCAATTTAAAACAAACCCAACTCTGTTTTTTTTTTTTTCTTTTTAAATATAAGCCCCAACTAAGCCTTGTTAACAGAGAACATGATAAAGTCCCCTCAGATTTTTCCAGAAACATTTTATTAAAGATCTTGTATGTATGTCAATTATATTTCAATAAAAAGAAGAAAAAGAAATATCATAGAAGTCTGTCAGTCCCCACCACAGCTTTTTAAAGTATGAACCCCAAGTTAAACAAAATGCCATGTCTTTTTTAGATTTACAATGGAATTAAAGTAAGGTGGTGTAGTTTGAAGCATAGTGGAGTATAAAGGGCCAGTTCATTGTTTTCCAACAAAAACTTAGAATTAAATGACACATTTTTCCCCATGAGACTTGTCTCATTTTTTGTTAAGTTGTGGCTGTTTTTTCCATTTCCTCAGTCCTTAATATTAATTAGTATTACTGAATTAATCCTAGAAACTGACTTGTAATTTTGACTTTATAGATTGGGTGGACATCTCATTTTATGGAGTTTTTAAAAGTGCTAAATCCTCTCATAAAGGCAAAATTCAAAGAACCTATACTATGTAGGTATCCAGATTCTGATAAGCTTTAGAAATTGTGAAATTTATCAAATATGTTAATAATTTATGCTTAAAATATTAGTTACTACATGACAAATATAGAAGCCTTGTTTCCAGATTCTCTAGCAGAGATTTTTGTTTGTGGCTCACTCTATATAGCCTCATGTGCCTTAAAGGTGAACTCCATACTTTTTGTCAATATCAGGCTTTTCCAAACTAAAAAATAATCTAAATGTTGTAATTAGTTTTCTAAAATGCCCATGCTGTTGGATATTGGTAAGAAAAGCCATTAAATTGAACCAATCAGTGGTAATAGAGTATAAGAAAACAAAAACCTTCAGATTTTAAATTTCACTTGCCTAACTATGTTTTGACCCATCTAGGTCATTGAAGAACATTGAAAGTTATCTAAAATATAGCTTAATGTATTCTTTTATTTTTTCCCCCTGAAAAACATCATAAGCCAGAATACTTTTTAAAACCAGGTAATAATTTTTAATGCGAAAGTACTTCAAGAACAGAGATTATATAGCAAGTTGATTCTTTTGTTAACTTTAAGGATTCTTTGCATTCATTTGTGTAATAGCTGGAACACTCCTCTCCCCTTTAACAAATTACTTTTTAGCACTCCTATCTCCAAGAAAAATGTTTGCTTGGAATTGAAAGGGAGTTACTTAAAGTCAGTTTATAGTTTGAGAGGGTTGATAGGAAAATTTCCAGTTGCATTCAAATAATAGTATTGATGGTGAGCACACTGACATTCAGCATGTCTAAACTTAGAGGTAAATTTAATCCTTAAAGGGACTGTTAGTTAAAAAAGAAGTATTTGTATATACATGTACTGTGGTAATTTTGGATTCATTTTAAGTCTGACAAAGTAAGATACATTTTGTCTTTATAATGAAAATATGATAAATGGGTGAGAAGCATCTGAGAGATAGTTAAACGTAGGCATCTGTCAGGATAGTATCTGGCACATAGCTCCTTAGGGTGCTTAATTCTTAATTCTTTGGAAAATAATTTACTTATTCCAAAAGGTTTAGAAGGAACTCAGATTCCTCTAGCTGGGTGTTAAGAGTAAGGAAGTTGCATGGTATAGCTGAAGATCTGAGTTGACTCACTAAAATTTCATTTTCATATTTTTCTAATATTAAAATTATTTTCAGCCCCCCTCACAGTTATATTTTAAATTAAGGTTATTAATGTTTTAACCTAGCTCACATTATAATAATTAATTTTTAATTGACATTCATATTGAACTCAGCAAAACTGGTTTGATCTCAGATTTCAATATGTAGTATGTTTTCTTTGTTGTCAAGTTTCGATGTTGCATCTTTGGTCAGTGGAATCTATGGAAATATGTGTTCTTTTATGTGGTAAGGGATGGGAGTGGAAAAGAGAAGAATTGCTCTAATTATACATAGGCATTTTGACTATATAAAGGTAGTTGTAGACTTAATCTGTATAAATGACAAGTTAATATTTACGTATTCTGAATTGTTCTAAGGAACAGTGGCCTGAAGCCATGGCTTGTTTTGTGGAGCTGCTTGCTCTTTAATGGTAGTTGACCAATTGGATTTAAGTTGAAACTTCGGGGGTAGGTTATCTAGCTCAGGCTTTTAGGAATAGAGCAGACCAGGTCTGTTCCTGTAGTGGATCAATTTAATTTCTTTTTTAAGTACTCTAATTTAGATATAGGCATTATCCATTCTAAATCTTTGGGTTGGGGGTTTAATAAGACTGTTGTCAAAAGCTATTAAGGATAAACACAAATACATGTAAAACATTTCACAGATAGTTAAAAATTTCCCTTTTTTGGTTTCAAAGGGTTAGTTCTATAGCATCAGTATCATAACCAAAGCAAGTAGGAAGTTGACTCGTTTGGAGAATCTTCAAGTAGTCTTAAATGCTGTAATGTATCAGATTGTTAACCAGGATTTTTTCCTGTATTTCTGCTAAATGTATTATTATATTAAGGCACTTTTGTATATAACTGTCTTCTGTACATTCTGTACTTACTACAGTGCACATAAAAGCTGTTTTTCCTGAAGCTGTGAGGGGGAAACAATAGGTGTAACACAAGTCATTTCTATTTTGAGTTCCTTCTTGTACTTGAAAGTAGTAGTTCAGTAGTTAAATCTAAATGAGTGTGTATGGTTGTAATTAAAACTGGCAATGTGACAGAACTGTCTTTTGAAACTGAATATCAGAATGAAAAGAGTTGTTTCGCTTATTAAGTACTCTTGTAATATGTTAATTCGTTTTTGTGTGTGTGTGTGTGTGTGTGTGTTTTTATGTACCATGAGTTTTTACAAACCCCATTGCTGCTGAATCCACTCCTTTCCATGTTCCATCCCAGAAAATTTATCAAGTGAGAATTGCTCTCATTTTTTTTGCTCACAGTTTGATTAAGGCTCCATAAACTTTTGTTTTGTAAAAGCCTCAATTTCTCAAATTTCATTGACAAATCATTTTTTTCTGGAGAGATCAGATTTCTATAGAGATTAGAATTCATAGCAATTGAAAATTAGGTCTAACTTTTGTTTACAAAAAATCAGATCTATTTTCCTTATATACTGATCTAGAATCTTTTAAAGTTGTAATTATATAAAAGAAATGGCTGTGAGCAGTTTTATATGTAGATACAGAAGCAATTCAGCTTTTCAGCAGCAACTTTATCTCTTGCCGCTAGAGGGGGGTCTGGTTGCTCGCTCCTTCAGAAAATGTCTTAGCTGCTTTTCTTTTGTTTTTTAGAGGTTGAAATCAACCTCATTCTCAAAATTCCTTTTGTGATATTAAATTCTTTCATTTATTAGTCTAAGGTGAGTTAATTAAGCTTGTGTAATAAAGCTAGTCTTACTCATGCTTTTCTGTAATCTTCAGTTTTTAATAAATGTTAGATATTAAGTAAAACGTGTGTTTGTGTTTTATTTATTTATTGTTTTATTTATTTATTTATTTTAGAGCTGTACTGTCCATTATGGTAATTACTAGCCACATGTGGCTATTTAAAATAAATTAAAATTAAAATTTAAAATTTAGTTCTTTGGTCCCGTTAGCAAAACTTCAAGTGCCAAGTAGCCACATATAGTGAGAGGCTACTATATTTGAAACCACAGGATACGGAACATTTCCATTATCTAAGAAAGTTCTGTTGGGCAGTACTGATCCTAGAGATTTGATGACTTATATAGAGACTGTTATCATTTTACCAATGAAGAGTAATCAGTGGCTCGAAACTGCTGCCCATAATTAATTGTTGTAGGTGACTGGTGTGAGAAGGACAACAAGCTGTATTAAATAAGTAGAGGTGTCAATTTAAGAATCATCCCTAGAGTGTTTCTCTATTCTTGTGATGTAAGAGCCTTAATAGAGTCACTGTTACTTGGGTCTGACAATTCCCTACCCTGTCAATATCAGTTTGTATCTTATGGTGGGATGTTTGCATTACATTATCCATGTTTCTTAGTAACAGGTTGACAAATACTAGATTTAGGTAAATGGTTTTCCCTTTGTAATGGGGAAAACATTTTTAACATTCCAGTTTATTTGATTGCCAGGATCCTAGTATATGCCTATTTTTTCTTTTAAAAGTAGCAGATAACTGAATTTATATACTTTCAGCTTGGTCTTATAAAACTTTTCAAGTAGGACAGTAAAATGAATCCCCACATACCCATATCTACTTCAGCTCTTCTCTCATGGCTAATCTGTTGTTTTTTTTTTTTACCCTGTCACCCACTCACCTTATCTCAACTCCCAGTGATACTAAAGCTAACTCCAGGTAACTTTTCATTTTTATATATTTCAGTATCAGATTTTAAAAACAAATAAGGACACTCTTGTTTTATACTTAACTATGGCACCATCATCATACCTCCATAAATGAAAGTAATTCATTATATTAAGTATCTGTTGCACTTACTTGGCTTGGAATCAAAACCATAACCATTTGAAATCTTTCTGTATTTTGTTAGCAGTAAGGAAGAATAATTACATTGCTTGATAAGTTGTGATGGTATGTCTTGAGCACATTTTCATTGAAAGTGAGATATCTATTGCTTTTAGATTAAGACAATTCCAGTAGTTTTCTTTACTACTTTGTTCATAAAGCCATGGCATAATTTGGGTAGCAGGCAGGAGGGAGGGATGGAACTATCCTTGGACAAGGTAAAGTTGAACAAGGTATTTTTTGTCTCACCTACCTCTGGGTCTAATTTTTTTTTTTTTAAGTCAAAATTGGCCCACATGGTGAAGATTTGAATACCTAGTATTTATAAGTTTTGAAAGGGTACTATGAGGGATATAAAGAAAAATAGAGAGTCTTTTATCCCTTAGAAATTAAGTGTAAGAAATCTTTTTTAACAGATGTGACTGGGACTGTTGCTTTTGGTTTTATATTCTAACTTACTGAAGTTTATCCTTTCCAAATAAATTGTACAGTTTGGGAGCTTGAAGGGACTTTGGAGGTCATTTAGCTGTTTGTTTCTCAAATTTGAGTGTGCATCAGCATCCCCTGGAGGGCTTTTAAAACACAGATGGCCAGGCCTCACTTCCAGATTTGGTCTGGGATGGGGTCTGAGAATTTGCATATTTAACAAGCTCCTAGGTGCTGCTGATGCTGCTGGTTTAATGAACACACAGAGAAGCATTGGTGCAACCCCTTTTTTCCCTGCCTCCATTTTGCACATGAGGAAATTTACTCTAACAGGAAAGTGACTTCTTTGCCCTAAACTGGTTAGTGACATAGCCAAATCAGAATTCTGATCTTAAGTTTCCGTATTCACACCCCAAGTCCAGTGCTTTTCCTATTGTGCATTTGTTTCCTTCAGACTAGTCTTCAAATGACTCCTCTGAATCTTCTCTGAACATTTGTATTTTCTTGGTAGTGGTAAATCTTTATCTCCCTAGATGGGAAGTTTCTAAGTTGTAGTCTGGGGATTAAAATTGTTGGCAAATTTTTGTGTGTGTGCTGATGTCTTTTTCTGGGGAGGGTGCCATCCCTTTTATCAAATTCTCAAATGAGTTTTCTTACCCCTAATGGCTAAAAAGACTGTCCTTTTAGGGAAATTGTGATTTTTGGACATAACCAAGGGTGATTTGGAGGCTGTCTGGTGCTTAATGTGGGTGAGAAAGCTAGAAATTATCACATTTGGTCAGTGGGGTGTGATTTTTCAAATGTAATAAGACAGGTTTTCTTTTGTGGCCTAAAAATTGGCTATGATGTATATTAAAGAGTTACAGAAATGTTTTGGGCAATAACAGCATCACTGGACTAGGCTATAGTGATGACATGGAATGAGGATGTTTTAAATTTGGATATATTGGCTTAATGGTTAAAAAGTCTTCATTACTTCAGTCATAATGTGTTCTAGAGAAAAATCTTCCACTCATGCTTTAGGCATATTGGTGTCTAAATTAGATTTTGCAAAATTGTTTATCAAATCCGAGATAACTAGATAGTAATCTAAAACTTGGAAGATGTATAGACTTCTTGATTTAGTGGTCATTAAACCAGGCTCTTTATTTTGCATATGAGAAGTTTCAGGCTAAGAGGTGAAGTGCTTCATACAGGTCCTATGACTGAATGATAACAGATTCAGGACTAGAATCCAAGTCTCTTGAGCTGTAAACTAGAGCTCTTTTCACTGTATCACACTGCTTTATCTCATGCTGCTACTTTTCACAGTGGTTTGGTAGAAACCACCTTAAGAGTTTGGTATAGACCAGTGGTTAAAAGCGGACCCCACACCAGCAAAATCAGCATCACCTGAGAACTTGTAAGAGGTGCAAACTCCCAAGCTCCACACCAGACCTACCAAAGTTAAAACTCTGGGGGTGGGACCCAGCAATCTGTGTCTTAACAATCCCTTCCCCCCACAAAGGATTCTGATACATGTTCAAGTTTGAGAGCCACTAGTATAGAGTAAGGATTCTCTACTCTGGCTGAACATCATCATCATCTGGGGAACTCTTAGAAAATAATGGTGCCCAAGTACCATCATCTTCACTAACCAAGAAATTAAAATTAGAACCTTATAGGTGAGGCTCAGACATCTATTGTTTTATAATAAACATTTTGGAATAATTTTAAGTTTGTAGAAAAGTTGTAAAGATAATACAGAGAGTTCATGTAAGCATACCCATTACTCAGTCCCCTAATGTTCACATCTTTTGTAACTGGTACGTTTGTCAAAACTAAGACATTAACATTGGTACATTACTGTGAACTAAAGACTTTATTCAGAGGTCACTTGTTTTTCTATGAATGACCTTTTCCTATCCAGAATTCAATCCATGATTGCTCATTGCATTTAATCATCATGTCTCCTTAGACTCCTCTGGTCTGTGACAGTTTCTGTCTTTCCTTGTTCATGATCTTGACAAATATGAGAATAATCGGTCAGGTATTTTTTGGAAAGTCGTCCCTCAATTTGGGTTTGTCTGATGTTTTCTTCATGGTAGGCAGGTATTGGGATTTGGGGAGGATTACTACAAAGGTGAGGTGCTATTCTCATTACATCATCCTGAAGGGTACATACTATCAACACGACAACATGAGGCATGCTGAGTTTGACCATCTGGCTAAGGTAGCATTCTCCAGGCTCTTCATTGCAAAGCTATTTTTCCCTTTCCATACTCTGGAAACAAGTCACTCAGTCCAGCCCACACTCAAGTGGGAGAGGGGAAATAGGCTCTACCTCCTAGGAAGTGAAGTATCTACATATATTATTGGGAATTCTCTTTGGAAGACTTGCTTTTCCTTCACTTATTTAATCATTTATATCAGCATCCATTCATGGATCTTTATATGTTGCATTATAACAATATTATGTTATTTATTTTGTTCAGATTTTTTCAGCTTTGGACATTGGGGATTCTTAAAGGTTGGATCCAGTGTCCATTTGACCTATCTCCATTTTCTATTTTGAGTACTTTGTCCACAATGATGCTTCCGCACTAGAATCAGCATTTCTACAAGGACCTGGGCATTAAAAGCTGCTCAGGTGGCTAGGGAGGGCAAGATGGCTACAGCCTAAGGAAGCTTCCTCCACTTGCTCACAGCCTTGGACCAGACTTGTGGCTAAACTGAAGAATGTTCTACTTGGAAAACCAGATGAAAATAACTGAACTGAAATGCTGTGAGTGGGGAGAGTAGAGAGGGGACAGGAGAAGATGCAGAGTGGATGAACCAACTCATGCAGCTGTGCAGTGTGGCTGGGAAGTGGGAGGGAAGGTGCAGCAGTATAGCTCCTGCCCCCTGGGAGCATAGGGTTTCAGCCCCACACAGGGCCCCCCAAACCAGTGCAGCAGAAGGGAAGGGGAACCCATGTAACATCAGACAGTGGTAATCAGTGGTGATTCAGTCCCCGGGGGGGGGGGGGGTGCTCAGGCCACACTGTCCCAGGCAAAAAAATGAGTGCTTGGTTACACCACCAGCCTGGGAAGTTCTCCCTGATCTGTGTTTGCAGGAGGGGCCAGTCAGCAGAACTCCGGACCTGCCGAGGGTCTGACCCAACAGTGAATCTGGGGCTGATTATTCTCTGAAAGAACTTGTGGCAGAAAGCAGGATGGGGGCCACTGAGAGTGCCCTGGGAAAGAGGCATGATCTTCTCCACTTCCAACAAAGAGGAGGCCCCCCTTCTCCCACCTGTGGAACTGCTCTGGGCTGAAAAGCTGCACCCATGTGGCTAGGCCTGCGGGTGTGGGGGACTCAGACATCTGGCCTGGTGGGAGCCTGGGCAGAAGCCCTACTCAGCAAGAGCTGGCCATGTTGAAGGATTATTGAGCCAAGGGGGGGGCTGTTTTTTTGGTGGGTTTTTTTTTTTTTTTGGATTTTTTAAAAATCCCCTCTTGCTTGGGGTGGCAACAAGGGGGTGCCAGGGACCCAGACAGAGCTGAGGCATTGGAAGGAGAGGAAGCACCCACTTGCCCCTCCTACAAGCTACGGCACATGCAAAACTGTTTAAACCATCCTGACACAATCCGTTACCCTCACAGAGCCCATTTCAGTGGAGGAAGAGAAAGCAGCTCAGTACAAGTACATTGAAGGGGCAAGTCCTGGAGCAGTCACAGCCTCTGTGCTAGGGAGGCCCTGCCCACTGGACTACTTGGGGATCCACTCTGCAAGGCTTCAGCCAGGTTGCTCAGGGCCAGGCAAGGACAGTGACTCACATTGGCCTGCACCAGAGAACTGCCCAGAAGGCCTGGGACCCACAAACCAAGGGGCAAGATCCAACAACATTGGAGCAAAATCTAGCAAGCTCCACAAAGAGCAGGTCCAAAGGATTTTTTGTTTATTTGTTTCTGTTTGTTTTTTCTTTGGTTTGTTTTTTCTTTCTTCTCTCATTCTTCTTCTTCTTCTTCTTTTTTTAAACATATTCTCCTATTGCTATCTTTCATTTTAGTGAATTTTTTTCTCATCCTCTTTACTTTTGTTGTTTGTTTTTCGTGTTGTTTTTGGTTTTGTCTGGTTTTGTCTTGCTTTGTTCTATCAGCACCTGCATAACAGTTGGCCCAATGTGGTCAGGGTTAAGACTCACAGTCAGCAACCCTGGGGGCTGAGCCTACCCACAAATGGAACAACAGCAATCAAGACCCAAATTCAACAGAAGAGCCCACATGATCCACACAAGAGTCATTCCTAGAGCACCCAGCTCAGAAGATCAAGCTGGGTGCTCTTCTGGTTCCCACAAGAAGGCCACCCCACCAAGACTGGGAGGCATAGCAGTCTTATCCAATACACAGAAACAAACACAAAGAAACAGCAAAAATGGGGAAACAAGAAAGAAGCCCCAAATGAAAGAACAAGAGGAATCTCCAGAAAAAGAGATAAATAAAATGGAGGCAAGCAATTTATTATATATAGATCTGAAAGTAATGGTTATAGGATGCTCAAACAACTTAGTAAAAACTACAAGAAACTTAATGGAACTACAAGAAACTTAGTGGAAACAGCATAAAAACAGATATAGAAACCATGAATAAGAACCAATTGGAAATGAAGAATAACGTAGCTGAAATAAAGAATACCCTGGAAGGATCAGCAGTAGACTAGAAGAAGCTGAGGACCAAATCAGTGAATTAGAACACAAGATAGGAAAAAAATCACTCAATCAGAGCAGCAAAATGAAAAAGTACTTAAAAAGCATGAGGACAGTGTAAGGGAATTGTGGGACAACATGAAACAGAACAACATCTGCATCATAGGGGTACCTGAGGGAGAAGAAACTGAGCAAAGGATAGAGAACCTGTTTGAAGAAATATTGACCAAAAACTTCCCAAACCTGGCGAAGGAAAAAGTCACACAAGTTCAGGAAGCACAGAGATTCCCAATCAAAATGAACACAAAGAGAACCACAGCAAGACACATCATAATTAAAATGGCAAATGTTAAGGACAAAGAATTTTAAGGGCAGCAAGAAAGAGACAGTCAGTTACCTACAAGGGAGCTCCCATAAAGCTGTCAGCTGGTTTCTCAACAGAAACACAACAAGCCAGAAAGGAATGGCATGAAGTATTTATAGTAATAAAAAAGAAGGAATTGAAACCAAGACTATTCTATCCAGTAAGGCTATCATTCAAAATATATGAATGATAAAAATAGATGAAATAAATAGCTTCGCAGACTAAAAAAAGTCTAAATGAGTTTATTACCACCAAACAAGCACTACAAAAGGCTAAAGGGACTGTTGTAAGAAGAAGAAATAGAAAGGGAGGAAAATAGGCATAAAAAATAAATGACAATAAATAAGGAGCTATCAATAATAACCTTAAGTGTAAATGAATTAAGTGCTCCAATCAAAAGACATAGAGTAGCTGAACTGATAAGAAAACATGAACCAAATATATGCTATCTACAAGAGACCCACCTCAGAACAAAAGATTCACACAGGCTGAAAGTGAAGGGATGGAAAAAATTTTTCCATGCAAATGGAAATAAGAAAAAAGCTGGGGTAGCAATACTCATATCTGATGAACTAGACTTCAAAATGAAGGCCATAACAAGAGACAATGAAGGTCGCTACATAATACTAAAGGGATCTATTCAACAAGAGGATATAACACTGGTAAACATATATGCACCTATTATAGGAGCACTTAAATATATTAAAAACTTCTGGTGGACTTTAAGGGAGAGATCAACAGGAATACAATCATAGTAGGGAATTTTAACACCCCATTAACATCACTGGATAGATTTTCTAGACAAAAACAATCAAGGAAACCACTACATTAATGACACACTAGATCAGATGGATTGAATTTACATTTACAGAAAATTTCACCCCAAAGCTGCAGAATATACATTCTTCTCAAGTGCACATGGGATATCCTCAAAGATAGACCACTTGTTAAGACACAAACTAAGTTGCTACAAGTTCAAGATTGAAATCATATCATGCATCTTCTCATATCACAATAGCCTGAAACTAGAAATCAACTACAATAAGAACACATGGAGGCTAAATAGCATGTTATTAAACAATGAATGGGTTACCAATGAAATCAAGGAAGAAATAAAAACTTCCTGGAAACAAATGAAAATGAACGCACAAGAGCCCCAAATCTTTGGGACACAGCAAAACCAATCCTGAGAGGGAAGTTCATAGCACTACAGGCCTACCTCAAGAAATAAACAAACAAAAAAAACTCTAATAAACTACCTAACCCTACAACTAAAAGAATTAGAGAACAGCAAGAAAGGCGTAGATGTTAAAGTACAGTAGTGTCATACAGCAGAAAAGACTAGATGGGTGCTAGGCAAGAGGGGTAGGGTCATGGATGGAGCTAAGAAGGGGCAGAACTAGAGTGTGAACCTATTTACTTCTCATTGCAAAGCCCACACTTTGGACCTCTAACAGTAAGTTACATCTTTGCTCAAACTGTTGCCTTTTTCTGTCATCTCTGCCTGAGGAAATCCTGTCCTCTCAAGGCCCATTTCAAATGCAGCCTCCTCTGTGACACCTTCTCAATTTCATGCTCTCGATGTCTAGTAGATGTCAGCTCTTCTGTTGCTATGAGATTGGGGATTAGGGAGAACCAGGCCTCTGAGGAGTCAGAGCAGTGAATTCAAATTTTAACCACATAGAAACCACATTTGGGAGGGAGGGGGTTGGGTGGAGGTGGAGACACCCCACTGAATAGGGAAAGGTTCTTTTCTGTCCAGAGACCAAGGACAATAAGGCCACCCTCTCTCTAATTGAGCATGTGCTGTTGGAAGTGTTCCATGACCCAATGGCTAGGGACCTATGTGTAGAGGGAAGGGTGGCAAGAATGCCAGAAAGGCAAAATAGTTTGAGAAACTTGTTAAAAAGGTAAACTGGTGGTTCACACTTCCAGATATTGTTGACTGACACTTGAAATGGAGTACAGGAATCTGCCTTTTAAACAAGTGCCTCATATATTTTGGATGCAAGTGGTCTATGGAGCACTCTGAGAAACCTGGCTCAAGTAAGGTGATCTGGGTGACCTTGGCTGCATGTCACCTAGGTAGTTTTAAAATTAACAATGGACAAGCCCCACCCAGGACCAAAAAAAAAAAAAAATCAGAATTGTTGGGGAGTGAACACAGATAGCAGATTTTAAAACTCCCCAGGTAATTCCAATATGCAGCCAGGGTTGAAAGCCAGTGATCTGAATAACAGCAGGTCTTTTCCTAGTACCAGGGAGAAGTGGAGAGAATCTGAGAGACTGAAACGTAAATACATTAAAAAGACAAGTATATTTCATTTTTATTTCCCACTTTAATACACTTTATACTTTCATGTTAATTTTTCTTAAGCAGTACCTTTGAATCCCTCCACTATTTGAGGAACTCAGCAGAATTTAGTTCAATTTAGTAAACATACATTAGTTGGCAACCATGGATGCTCTCTGGATCCTACAGTAACTACAATGATTATACTAGTAATGACGCTTTTTCTGTGTCCTAAGCTGCATGTAAAGCCACTACTCATATTTTCTCATTTATCTTCACTGCAACCCTATGAGGTAAGTACTATATTGTTCCCATTTTACAGATACTAGCATTGAGACACAGAGAGGTTAAGCAATTAGTCCAGAACACACAGCTATAAGCCACAGAACTGGGATTTGAACCCCTGGGGCAAGATTCCTGAACTTCACTGTACAATGTGGTAGCCACTAGCCACATAGGGCTATTGACCACTTGAAATGTAGCTAGTCCAAATTGAGATGTGCTGTAAATTTTAAAAAACCTGGTTTCAAAGACAGTATGAAAGAATAAAAACATCTCAATAATATTTCTATATTATTACATGTAGAAATGCTAATGTTTTAATATGAGTTAAAATACATGGTTACAATTAATTTTATCTGTATCTTTTTACCTTTTTAACATGGCTACCAGAGAGTTTACAATCACATATATGGATCATATTATATTTTCACTGCACAGATCTGCTCCGGTGGCTTCATGCTAAACCATGACTTTTGCTTGAATTACAGATTCAGCAGATGGTTCACACTGTAAAGAAGCTTACAATTGGAGTAGAGAGCATATATGAATCAAATATTCCTTTCTAAGATTGTATTATAATTAAGTGCTATGAAGGAGAAAGGAGAGAGACTATCTAATGTGTTATGTGGCATGGGGAACTTATAAACTGGTTCCGAGAAATATTAATAGTGAAAGTGAGGATAAGGGAAAACATGGGTTCATTTGGGAAAAGGCTAATGGTCTAATTTGGGACATATGGTACAGCAAGGATAATAGAAGATGAGGCTGAATAAATGAGGACCAATTTCTAGCAGGCTTTGAATACCAGGCCAGGAAGTTGGGACTGTTTGTTGTCTATTATAGGGAGCCATTGAGAGGTGTAAAGCACAGGTGTCATAAAATGACTTGGTTTTAGAAATGGTTAACCTTCCAGTTGTATGGAAGTGGCAGTGGAGATGAGGTTGGAGACAGAGAAACTGGTGGTTGGGAAGAGTTAGGAGGCTGTGTCAATAATGCTGGGAAGAGGCTATGAGCACCTGAACTTGATTGTTGGCAGTAGAAATTAGGAAGGCCTGGGTTGATTTGGAGAATACTGCTGAATTAGAATCACTAGATTTGGCAGTGGGTTGGTGCAAGTCCTGAAGAATGGGTCGAGTAAGATTCAGTAAATGCAAACGTCAATAAACATTGAAGGGGGTCCAGGGTTGGATTCCAGCCAAGGGCACGTACGTCGGTTGCAGGTTTGTTCCTCAGTTTGGGGCACTGACAAGTCAAAGGGTTCAGGGGAGATAGAACCAGATGATCCTTAAGTGTCCTTCCAAGGCCAGTAGTCATTCTAAGACCTGTGTCGACAGTAGAAGATGTCAATAGGTATAATATTGTTACCTTAGACACCATCCCTATTTTGTTCTCAAGATCTATTTCTATTAGCTGCTTCTCCCCCCTGAACTTGTGATCAACTCTCATCAAAGAAAGTTGCAACAAATTTCTATTCCAACAAATTTATAGATGCTAAATTTGATGAAAGGGAGGAGAAAGAAAAGGGAACTTGTAAAATATTTAAATATAGGATGGGGCAAAAGTAGGTTTACAGTTCGTATGGAAAAATAATACAATAATTAATAAATAATAATATAAGAATAAGCTCTGTTTTGCATACTCACAATTGTAAACTTACTTTTGTCTCACTCTGTATTTTGCTGCCCAAGAAGATACAATGACTAAGATGCCCTAGCCAGTTTGGCTCAGTGGTTAGAGTATCGGCCCACGAACTGAGGGTTCCTGGGTTCGATTTCAGCCAAGGGGGCACTTACCTCGGTTGCAGGTTTGAACCCTGGCCCTGGTTGGGGCATGTGTGAGAGGCAACCAATCGATGTCTCTCTCACATTGATGTCTCTCTCTCTCTCTTTTTCTCTCTCTCTCTCTCTTCTCTCTCTCTCCCCCCCTTCCACTCTCTCTGAAAAGTAATGGAAAAAATATTCTTGGGTGAAGATTATATATATATATAACTTGACTGCAAGAAATTACTGAACCCGCCGGCCGAGCGTGGCTCAGTGGTTGAACTTCGACCTAGGATCTAGGCGATTGGGGTTCGATTCTCGGTCAGGGCACATCCCCGGGTTGCGGGCTCGATCAATGACTCTCTCATCATTGATGTTTCTATCTCTCTCTCTCCCTCTCCTGTCCTCTCTCTGAAATCAATAAAGATATATTAAAAAAAAAAAAAAAAGAAATTACTGAACCAAAAGTGATTAACATCAGCTTAAAGCTTTTAGCCCTTTTCTTCTTATTGATTCTCAACAGAATACATCTGTAAATGATAATAGTGCTCAATTTTAATTACAGTAAGTGTCAGATATCATGCTGCTCTTTCAACAGCTCTTGGAGTGTACAAAGCAAATTAATGTGGATAGAAAACAGTTGTAATTTAGTTCAGTTTACTAGTGTATCTTTTGCTGCATACAATTGCCTTTGACTTAAATGGTCTTCATTACATATAACATATAGAGAAAACCATGTGATCCATGGTTTTCTACATAGATAGCCCTGCTAAAAAAGAAAGATGATCCCAGTAGCAGGCACTGCTCTGTCAGGCTCCTTCAGAGGTTGAGGAGAGGAGGTACAGGCCAGGAAGGTGAAGAAGCAGAAGCAAATATTATTTCAGCAGAGAGTGGTCCACAAAATGCCTCTTTCTTTGGGAATTCCACATGTCTCAATACAGAGCCAGTCCTTATCCAAATTATTAGGTGGGCAGCCAGAGAAAAGGGAGGAAGCCTAGAATAGAGTGGTGTCATGGGAGGCAGGTGCAGAGAATGTTTGAAGAAGAGTGTGTCTTTGTGGCCTAGGATGCTATAAACAGATGACCCTATAGCTGGAGCACTAGGAAACAGGGTTATTATTTAATGCCCTTATAGCAAAATTAGGTTGCCATATTTGCAACCCTTACTACAGTATTTATCCAATGGAGTCCAGAAACCACCTGCATCAGTATCAGGAATGAGGGAAATTTTTAAAAAAAATGGATTCTGACTCCTAGGCTCCACTCAAGACCTACTGAATTAGAATTTTTTGAAGGTAGGACCTAAGAATATGCATTTCAACAGGCTCCATGTAATTCACCTCATCTAATTTCCTTTCTCTTTATCTGGGGAGAAATAAGAAATGGGAAAGGTTAGTCTGGGATAGGGGCACAGGAGTAGAAATATGAACAAGATATTCTGATCTCTACCAAGTAATAGAAGGAACAATTCCTTATGTCTATATAACACTTTATCCCTTTCTACTTTTCTGATTTTGTTTTGAAATATGTCTGATTTCACTTGGTCCCTAGAACAATTCTGTACACATGGGACAGGGTTTTGCTCTTATGATTTTATATGAAACAACATAGATACAGCAGGTTAAGAGGCTTGTTCAAATTTCAGAGATAGTAAATAGAGCTGAAACAAGAACCCAGAATGCCTGAGTCCTAATCAACCAGGCTTCTTTCCATTATGCTACATACAAAGGGTGGCACAACAGGTTATAATGTGACGATAGGAGGTAGTATGGAGTAATAGTGAGCATTTCCTGAGTGCTTACTCTGTGGCTAAGGGTTATATTAGGTGTATATTTATTCTTCTTGTCAGTTCTCTATTATTCCAATCTTATAGAGAAGGATGCTAAAGGCACAGAAGTTAGGTAACTTTCCCAGAACCAATAGCTGGGAGGTGGCAGAGCTAGGATTGGATTGCTCTAACACTGACCTCTCATTGCTTTAACACTGTATTAAACTTGACAGAACAAGGGCTTTGGAGTGAGACAGACTTGACTTTAAATCCTAGCTTTTATGTACATTGTGACCATGGACAACAACTTCCTTTCCCTGTGTTTTTTTAGAAATAAATTTTATGTTGATATATAATAGTCAGTGAACTACACATACCATAAGTCTAAAGTTCTGTAAATTTTCACGACAATAACGCTCATGTATTCGCACTAAGATCAAGAAGAGAACACAGGCAGCACTCAGAAGTCCCCTTCATGCCCTCTCCTGATCATGACAAACATTTTTCCTTGAGAGGAGCTTACCTTACTTCCAATTTCATAGATTAAGGTTTTCTTTTTTAATACTTTACATAAAATGGAATTTTATTAGTCTGTTCAGGCGACTGTAACAGACAATCACAAACTAGGCAGCTTAAAGAACAGAAATCTATTTTCTCACAGTTCTGAGGTTGAAAGTCCAAAACTAAGATGTAGGCATGGGTGGTTTCTGGTGAGGGCTCTCTTTCTGAAGGACCTGGGCCAGTGCCAAGAGGGCAGAGTGGGCTTCCAGAGCTTCTTTTCACTAATTGCTAGGCTCACCATCGCATGGAAAGCCTATTTTGTAATACATATGGAGCAGAAGGGAAAGAAGTAGGCAACACTGAGCAGTTACTCTTGCCCTGATAAGAGTTCTCCCAATGCGTGCTTAAGAAATCTCTGCCCCACGGCTTCTTGCCTGTATAAAAATTTCATGAGCAGATTGGGATCCTTAGAAAATGTACAAATAAAATCCCACCCCCAAGTAAAAAGCCAATTAAAGCCAGATAAGCTTTTGATTTTTATATTGCTTATAACCTCTTGCACTCCATAAACAAATTTCTTTAAAAAAAATTCCATTTGAATTTTGCCTGTGGACTGAGGCTTTCTCATGGTTTGCAGAGGAAGAAATAATAAAGAATAGGTGAAATGAATGGACCTTGATTTCTGGCCTTGGCTTTGCTTGTTACACTTGGATAGCGGCCTTGTGATGTGTGATGACGTCTTCATCTCTTTGTGTTCCATGTTTACTAGGATCATAGCTGTTAACTAGTCTCATTTTCTTTTTGAAATTGATGGATTAAATACCTTCTTAAACAAAGTGATAAGGAGAGTTAAGAGGCAAAAGAATATGTTCATCTGATGGAAAAATAGGTTTGGCCATGGGGATGCCTGAAGTTTAAGCCTCTGTGTTAAATAAACAGCAGAAGAACCAGTTTAGCACACTGCAATATTTCTGTCTGACTCCCTGTTGGATTTGAGGTTTTTATTTTTAATATATCTGTATTGATTTCAGAGAGAGGAAGGGAGAGAGAGAGAGAGAGAGAAACATCAGTGATGAGACAGTCGTCATTGATCAGCTGCCTCCTGCATGCCCCCGACTGGGAACTGAGCCTGCAACCTGGGCATATGCCCTGACCCAGAATCAAACTGTGATCTCTTGGATCCTAGGTCAATGCTCAACTGCTGAGCCATGCCTGGCTAGGGTGGAGTTGAGGTTTTGACATAGTAGGTGGGCCCAGGGAATTCATTGGACATCGTTAGAAATTCCTTCTGGTTAAAATGAAGAAATAGAACCATCTTGGGTGTTTTTTTGTCTGTTTTTTTTTTGTTTTTTTTTAACAGGCTTAATTCACTTTATTTTTCTTATATAAAATAGGAAGTGGTGGAGGGAGGGGGGGGATTGCCTCCCCCACACACCCGGATTGACCTAGAAACCGATCAAGAATAAAATCTGTCACCTTTTGGTGTATGGGATGATGTTCCAACCAAGTGAGTGACACTGGCCAGGGCATCTTGGGTGGTTTTCGAAGTGCTGGGGCTGGAGACCTGTGCCAGGGACAATCACATAGTAAGACCTCCTCTCTGTCTTGACTTTCCCTCTTTCCTCATGAATATTTCAATCCTGGAGACCCCTTAAGGTGATCAGTTGAGTTAAAGTAGAAATGAGAGGAAAAGAAAGAGCAGTCTCATGATGGGGACTATAAAAGAAGATGTTAGGGACTGATTGGCATATTAACCTGACTTCTGTTTTACCTTTCTTCTTTTTTGTAAAGCTTAGCTGGCCAGGGCCACCTCCTTGTGCCCCCACTGGCTAGCTCCCAGAGACACTATATAGTTGCCAGCACCCACTCGCTACCCAGCTCAGTTACCCCCGCACCCCCGCCCCGCCACACACACACACACACCCAGCAACAGCTCGGGGCTCAGCCAGGGACATGGATTTATTTTTCTGCTATGTCGCCATAGCCTCCTTTCCCACTCTTGATTTTCAAACATCTTTTGGTTCATCTCTTTGTCTCCCTTGTTCAAAGGGGAACTAGTTAAGGCTATCCCTTGGTTTCTATTCTGCCCTTTGTTTTTTTCCCTAAACCAAAATTCTTGGACCAGGGATATAAAATTGTATTTCAACTTTGTAATTCTCATAGAGACCCTAGTTTTGTCTGGGGGCTGTGTGTCAGAAGGCTTCAGGTGTATCAATTATGCTGCCCATGCCTGTGTGATGCCCCTTCAATCACTTGTGTCCCCTTGTTTGTGAAGCACAACAGAGTGTGCTTTCAGAAGGAGTCTTTTGTATTCCTAGAGTCTAAAAATATTTACATATAAATGTTGGGAATCCAGACAGTCTCCTTAAAATCTACACTTTGCATGGAAAGGCACACAGACCATTGGGGTGCATTTGAATAATTTTTTTTTTTAAATTTAAAAGTCATTTATTGTGTAATATTGGGCCATGACATGGTTAGTAACATTATATAAATTTAATTTCTACAAATTTATAATACAGCATACCACACTCCATTATGTACTCATTACCCAAATATTAGACTCCTTGTATTTGACCCTCTTTACCTTTCTCATCCTCACTCTTGCTTTTTCCCCTTTGGTAACTACCATGATTTCACCTGTATGTAGATTTAGTTTGTTTCTTTGTTTTGTTTGTGAATCCCACATTGCCCATGTCAGAGGAAATATAGAATGTGCCAACTTAACTTCTTGATTAATAAATCCTTCAGTTTTGCAATACTATGCAGCTGTAAAGAAGAATCTTGTACCTTTTGGGACAGTATGGATGGACCTGGAGAAAATTATGCTAAGTGAAATAAGCCAGGCAGAGAAAGACAAACATCACATGATCTCGCTTATATGTGGAACCTAAAGAACTTAATAAACTGGTGAACAAAATAGATTCAATGACATGGAAGCATAGATGAGACTGACGAATGTCAGAGGGATGGAGGAGGGCGGGTGGGTGGAGGGGGAGAAAGTAACCAAAGAATTTATATGCATATATGCACAACCCAAGGACATGGACAATGGCGGGGAGAGCGACCGGGGAGGGGGATGGGATGGGGTGGAATGGGTCATTGGGGAGAAAAAGGGACATCTGTAACATTTTAAACAAAAATAAAATTAAAAAATTAAAAAATAATAATAATAAATCCTCCAGTTAGTAACTACTCTGTGATAAGAATCACGAGACCCAAATATATTTTTTACATTTTTTCCCATTGAGTGAAAATTGTATACAAACAACTCTCTAAATTGAAATGTGAGGAATTTTTCAATCATGTTTCTTCGTGTCCCTAGCTATTTATGTAAAATATTGGCCTGACTCATGAATCAGCATATATTCCTATATCTGGTCATTTGTCATTCAACTAAAGTAAAGGAGGTTGTGAACTGCCTCAATCTCAGCCTATTGTGAAGGCTTCCCTTACTCACTGTACTGCACAAATATTTACAGATGTTTTGTCATGATGCAACCCTCCAATTTCTGATAGGTCCTCAATATCATGCAGTATTAACTGTAAGACAGACCACATCATCACGTCATCTATCAACAGGACTCCATGAGTACACATATCAAGACAGAAAGAGGGGTCCACAGTACAGCAGAGGGCAATGAAAACAACTGAGCCACTACTTATGTGACTGATTTGATCTCCCAGTTTCTCACTTTTGATCATGTATGTATTACTTTATTTTTTTGTGTGTTTTTTTTAATTTTATTTTTGTTTAAAATATTACAGATGTCCCTTTTTCTCCCCAATGACCCGTTCCACCCCGTCCCATCCCCCTCCCCAGTCGCTCTCCCCGCCATTGTCCATGTCCTTGGGTTGTGCATATATGCATATAAATTCTTTGGTTACTTTCTCCCCCTCCACCCACCCGCCCTCCTCCATCCCTCTGACATTCGTCAGTCTCATCTATGCTTCCATGTCATTGAATCTATTCTGTTCACCAGTTTATTAAGTTCTTTAGGTTCCACATATAAGTGAGATCATGTGATGTTTGTCTTTCTCTGCCTGGCTTATTTCACTTAGCATAATTTTCTCCAGGTCCATCCATACTGTCCCAAAGGGTACAAGATTCTTCTTCTTTACAGCTGCGTAGTATTCCATGGTGTAAATGTCCCACAGCTTTTTTATCAACTCATCTACTGGTGGGCACTTGGGCTGTTTCCAGATCTTAGCTATTGTAAACTGTGCTGCTATGAACATCAGGGTACATATATTCTTTCTGATTAATGTTTCAGGATTCTTAGGATACATTCCTAGGAGTGGAATCACTGGGTCAAAAGGCAGCTCCATTTCTAATTTTTTGAGGAAACTCCATACTGCTTTCCATAGTGGTTGCACCAGTCTGCATTCCCACCAGCAGTGTACTAGGGTTCCCCTTTCTCCACACCCTCACCAGCACAAGTCGTTTGTTGATTTGTTGGTGATAGCCCATTTGAATAAATTCAAACCGTTGCATCATGGCCCCTGTCCCACAGTGTTGGAGTGATGTATGAGGAGAGGGAATGACATTGATCAAACCAAAACATAAATAACTACATTTCAAAATGAATACTAATTGCATAATGACAGTTTCCAAACTATTAGCTTACTTTGCAAAGTTAATTCAACACAAGCTCAGAGTTGGCTGTTGCTTACATGTTGTGCTGCCAGTTAGCAGGCACAGCTTTGCAAGGAGATTGAGGAGATGAGGGTTATTGTAGTGGAAGCACATTTAGCCTTTTGTGAAAAGAGTACAAACTTCATCACTCTCTCAAGCCCCTGATGTTTAGCGATCAAGACTGGACACCAGGACACTGCATGCTTTCAGGGGAAGTTGCTTACTTTTCCTAGAAATGGCCTGGTGCCGAGGCTTGTGGAGGAGCCTTGGGTTTGTAGTCCCTTGAAGGAAAGTGTTCTGGGTAGATGGAGGTGATAAGCACTGAAGAGCTGACCTTGGGCTGGTGTGTGCTGTCCCTAGCTGGGAAATCCTGGATCCATGGGAGGGTATGGTCACATAGAAGTTGGCCTTCTCGAGGATGAAATTTGCATGCTACCTCTGGCAGGCCACTCCCTGCTCTGGGCCTATATAAAATGAAGGGAATGGACAGGATGATGGTGGAAGCCTCCTCCAGTTTACAAAGAATACCAGGGTCTCTTCCTCTGAGCTGAGTGTCCCCAGAAGAAGAATGGCACTTTGCTTGGAAGGGTGACATGAAAGGATGGGACTGGTTCCCTGTCATTACCATCCTTTTACTGTAGGACTCATATATATTCATCTCATTTGCCAAATTAAAGTGAAGTTGTGTGAAAGTTCCTCAAAGGAAAATGAGAAAGTGTCTGCTAAGACAAGGAGCTGAGGCAAGGGTTCATTCTCTTTGGGACATTCTATTTTCTTGACTAATTGGGGGAGAACATTAAGAAGATCTCAAATGAATCCTCAAATAAAAATAATTTCATGCAGCATTCTTAGGAAGAAGGGATGTGATGAGGGTTATGTTATGATATCATTTGCCTCTAGAGAGTGTCCACTCAAGATTTGAGAACCTCAGTCAGGTACCACTTTATACTAATTCCCCACCTCCATCAGCAGGAGGCCTTGGGCTGCAGGATTCAAATTAGACAAAGTTGGATTTACCAATTAAGAAATTCAAGAAAGGGTTCTATTATTTTGCACCATTATTTTACTTTCAGGTTTTCAGCGTTTCCTAGAGTCATACCAGCACCAAATGGCTGGGTGGGAAAACAGTATGTCCATTCTCAGAGCATGCCTAGTTTTAGGTATAATACTCTATGATCAGAATTCAGGCAAATGTCTGTCCGTTTGAAAACAACTCAGATTGGACTCAATTCCCCTATTTTTAATATATTTATAGTAACTCTTTGTTTAAAAAGTCACTTTTCACACCTATTTCAAGGGAGGCCCTTGTACTCTCAGCTAGAGAATCATTTCTAGTCCCTTCTGTCCTTGCCCCTTTCCCCCCTAAGTATTTGTAGTACAAATAATGGCTGCAAATTTGATTCTCAGGCACTTCTAGGTTAGATCACCAAAGTACTGATTAGATTTCTTTGAAACAAGATCCAGGGTACATAATCTAGTTTTAATCAAAAAAGCTTTATTTTCCCCCCAAAGACTTCATAGCTTCTCTGCTTAATTTGACCATGGAAGTTACTATTGTGAAAGCTCCCTGTCATGTGTTCTTCAATGTGAAATAACTTTAGAAAGAGCACATCCAGAATTATTACTGTGAAATACTGAAGCTCCTGTACCACTCCTGGGATTGTGTTTTTGCTGATAGCCAGTTTCTAACAAATTTTAATAAATCAAAATAATTTCCTTAAATTACAGTAATTAATTTCTGATCCAGGCTCTAGGGATATTTGAAATGCACTTTAAGAGGAATATTCTTTGTGGGATTATTTTAGAACACCTCTCCTTTTTAAAACCTAGACTGAGGGGAATCTTTATGCAAAAATGTTTTGCATATTTCCTCTGCTCTATTAAATCACCCTTCCTTAAAGCATCTGGCATCTGGAAGAAGTAGGTATTATTTTAAAAATAGTATGTATGTCTCATGAAGACCCCATCCACTCATGGGAAAGAGTATTCTTCCAGGCAGCTAGAGGTGAAAAAAATGTTCTGTTGGTGTGTGTCAAAATGGTTATGAGAGTTAATTGCAGGATTTGTGTGCTAGGTAGTTTCTGATTTTGAGTCTTAGTGTGGCAAGACTGGATGGGGTACTGAAGCTTTTATTTGTACAGACTCTGTAGTTCCAAGAGGACTTCAAGCATTGAGGAACCTGATATTTAACAAGAAGGAAAGTGGTCAACATTGGAAAATAAGAATGGCTGGGTGAGTTATTTTTAAATCCTCACCCAAGGACATGCTTAGAGAGAAGGGAGAGAGAGAAAGAGAGAGAAATAGAGATTAGATAGATAGATAGATAGATAGATAGATAGATAGATAGATAGATAGATATAGAAACATCAATGTGAGAAAAAAATATCCATTTGTTGCTGTTTGTATGTGCCCAGACCAGGGATCAAACCTGCAACCCAGGTATGTGCCCTGACCTGGAATCAAACCGGCAACCTTTTGGTGCACTGGACAATGTTCAACCGAGCTATGCCAGCTGGGCAAGAATGGCTGGGTTTTAAATCACCTGGTGAAATCATCAGGTGAGGCCCAGTCGGTATGGCTCAGTGGTTTAGCATCGACCCATGAACCAAGAGGTCATGGTTTGATTCCCAGATTCCTGATCAGAGCACATGCCCGGGTTGCTGGATCCCCAGTAGGTGATGTGCAAGAGGCAGCTGATCGATGATGTTTCTCTCATTGATGTTTTTATCTCTCTATCCCTCTCCCTTCCTCTCTCTCTAAAAATCGATAAAAACATAAAATCACCTGGTGAGGATAGCAATTGCATGCACAGGTGCCTTCCTGGATGTTCCTCACTCCCGATAGAGGCTGGGACCTCTGGGATTGCAATAAGCTCCTGGCTGCAGAAATTACATGTTAGATATAACTGCTTTGCTGATGTTTAGCATCCATATATGTGAAATGAGGAAAGGAAAGAAAAATTATCGGACAACACTGCAAAAAACATATGCTTTCCCAAGAAAATTGAGCCTCCCTAGAAGCTAGGAACATATAACTGCTGTGAAACTTGTCTTTGTTACCTCCCCTCTCCTCAACCCACCTCCTAGGAGAGGAAATTCCGATGTCACCGTGACACCCTTCTCTGAAGTCATTGCAGTCATTTCCTAGCATGACTGTGTTCACAAAATTATCATACATTGCTAGAGATTGTGCAAAAGCCAAAGTTCTACTGAAAATAATGTTTTAAAAATAGTGGGCCTGGTCTCCTTCCCCAACCTACTGTGTTTTTCTTCTCTCCTAGCAGTTTTACATGAAGAAGACAGCATGAAAGCAAAGGTCTGTTTCCGTTCAGTGACTGCTTACTCTGGAACATTGTTCAGGGGGCCATCTCTTGGATGTTGAAAGTGACAAATACACTTGATGGTGTGACTGTCCATCTCTGTGCTGGGGATGCTATAATAATAGGCTCTCTTAGCCTGGGGGTAAGAAAATAGCCTTTTTAAAAATCTTAATGTAGTCCCCTCTTGTGTCTCTGAACCAGAATGGTTCCTATTCTATCACCTCCACAACATGGAGGGCTGTGAACAGAATTTGGAGTATGGATGGATGTTTGGCTCCCACTTTCCCTTAAAGCCCCATGAGTAGCCTCTTAGGAAGTTTCCCTTAGAGTCCATGGCTGTTGAATTTTTGGCATGAATGGAACATGGCCCTGTCTGGAAATACAGTTTTCTCACTGGAGACTCACCCTTCCTTATCTTGCACGTATATGTGCTCCCAATGAGGTGGGGTGGGAATTAAGCTGTCAGGAGGAAGCGTGGAAGGAAAATGTGTGGTCAGTGTAAATCTGCCATCAGCACTTGTAGAACAATATGTTGTGCATGGCTTATTGATGGTGACTCAAGGCTATGCACAACATGAAAGGAGGCCTCTGACATCCTGCTTGAATGGCATTCTCTTAGCCATTCCCATGCATACTATACTTATTCCACTTATCACTCACAACCAATATTGTTAACTTGCGTCTTTATTGAAAATGCAATGTGCCTTACAATAACAATAGGCACTGAAAATTTTATTTATTAAGTTCATTTAACAAATTACTTTTGATGTGCTATGCACAGTTTATATCTGGCAGAAAAATATTTTGGAAAACTGTTTTGAAGGCCATACTTCAAAGGGGACCTGGGAAATTACCACCGAACATAGGAGCCCATGCCACACCCATAGGAGCAAGAGCAACGGGAGGCACAGGTGGTGGGGGTAGTACAGGCATCATGGGTGGCCCACGTGGCAGGGGTGGCCTAGGCATCAGAGGTGGCCCAGGCATCAGGAGTGGCCCAGGCATCATGGGTGGCCCACGTGGCAGGGGTGGCCCACGTGGCAGGGGTGGCCCAGGTGGCCCACGTGGCAGGGGTGGCCCAGGTGGCAGGAATGGCCCAGGTGGCAGAGGTGGCCCGGGTGGCATAACTGGACATGGCACCATAGGAACACATCTCATTGCAGGCTCCAGAACAGGGATGGCTGCATAGTGCCCATCATAGATTGGCCCCACGGGGGGGCCCATGGCCATGGGGACCATATTTCTATACATCAGTGCCCTCTGTTCTCTTCTCCACTTGGTCCTTCGATTCTGAAACCAAACCTTGAATCAGAGGGAAAAGGGGGGTTGGTTTAGTACTTTGAACAGTTAATATAATAGGAAACACACAGCATGCAATGCTGCCATTGCGATTTTACACTGCAACAAGATAAGCTATTTCTTTATTGCTAAAATAGCTCAGGAAAGTAAACAGCACACCTTCTCCTCCAGCTAACTCTCAATCAGCCATGCCTGGTCCAAAGCTTGACATATTGCTTTGTCTCTCTTCTCTCATTTTTAGTATTCCTTAATGTTTTTTTCCAGATCTGGATGCAGGTCTAACTGATGAATTGCACCAGGTTCCTGTTATTAATGCTCATGTCTGGTAATAGGGTAAAGAAACATTGGACCATCAGCTGTCCAGCTGCCTCCACCCCTTTCTCACCAGGGATTGTGTCACCCTGGTTGAAGAGGGGGAGGGTGAAGCTCAGCACTACACAAAGGTGGACCTGATTAAAGTCATACTGAGGGGAACCACCCCCTATTCAAAAAGTCCATCTTCAGTCTGAAGTAACTAATCCCTAGGAGCATGTTGCCCTTTTAGACAGAAGTTTTCCTTCAATGGTGTTTAAGGGATCATTCTTTCTCTGGCATCTCTTAAGAATTAAATAGGTGGTATGTATGGGAGGCTTGATTATGGGGTCTTAGGGGCTTTGTGGCTTGTCTTGCTGGGACTTGAGAGTTGCTGAAGCCCTGGATACTGCCTTGATATTTTAGCCATTAGTGTTAAGGAAAAGTTTAACCTAACTGAATCCAAATTCACTAAACTCAAAATCCCTTTTCCCAGATAAGAGATTGGGCACCCCACTGTCACCACTGCCAATTTTCTATACTACAATCTGCCTTACCCTCCAAACATTCCTAGACTCAGGCCAAGGTCAGCTCATTTGGCTCTAGCTATAGTTTTAGGATCCTGGATGGACAGAGGCTGTTCTTACCCAGAGTGGTGGGGTGCCCTAGGCTCTGCTAGTTCCATTCCTTAACCAGGACACCCCAAATCCCGATCACTCCTTCTTACAGAAGGTACAATTATGCATTTTAGGAAGATATTCATCAACAATGTGGGGTTAGGGGTCACAAGAGGCTCTTCTTCAAGTGCTAGCCAGGCATTAATAAATAGACAAAATCTGTCTATTAGACTTTACTGTTCTCTTAGCATACTAGTTGACAGGGTTTCCATCGCATTTAATCCTTTTGGAAGTTCCCAAGCTGCAAAATTTAAGGCTTCTTCTCTCCACCTAAATCCATCTTTTCTATCTCCTGCCTTAGAATTTGGAGACCTTCTGTTGCATGAATATATAGTGTGAAGGAGGCCAGTGTAAAGTGCTCACTTTGGAATGATTCAAAAGTACCTGTCACCAAACCTCTCTAAACATAACCAAACCCCACATCTGGCAAATTCTGGTATGGGCTGCTATTAGGTCCATATTCCCAATATTGGTTTCATAAAACAGGTCTACTATATTTGAAAAAGGGGCAGGACAGTGTCTATTTAGTATCTTGGGGGTAATTCATGCTGCAGAGTTTGGAATTATATGAGAACATAGTTTTTTTTTCTTCCTTATTTGTGTTTCCTGGACCATTTTCTCTTCAGAAATCCATTGAGAGGACTATGTAAAACCAGGGAGGGAGAAAAGCAAATCAGCAAACCTTGTTTTTCTTTTCCTCTGAGTTCACTTTGCCTGCCTGAGAAAGTGGAGGACTCATCCTCCCTACCTTAAAGCCTGACTGTTAGTCCAGCTTATGGTATTAGGATGCCAGCACTCAGTGACCTGATTTGCTGGGCTGCTTTTCTGCACACCATTGACAGATGTGCAGCATGTTTCCATCACTGCACTCATGCATGCACTCCCGGACAAGCTACTAAGCCATCTAAATATATATATATATATGGTATCTGAAAAATGTATACACACTTTAAATAATTATAAAGGCAATGTTTATTAACATACATTTCATTTTCAAAATTGAGCTATCAGCTGTTAAAGTGTATATATTTTTAGGGACATCCTGTATATATATAAATATATATGGGACAAATACTTTTTTGATGTAACCATGGTTTTCTCTGAACTCCAATAGTCACTTTTTGATCCCATGACCTACAAATTAATAATCACTGCCTGAGTAAATGAAAAAATATTTTAAATTAACGCAGCTAAGAATCTGGACTAAAGTGAGAGCACCCTTACAACCAATAAAATTCCAGAAAACCCACCTCTTCAAAATAATACCACCAAAAAGGAAACAAAATCTTAGCTGTTAAAAATTCCTCAAGAATATTCTTACTTCTGCATTTGGTAGTTTCATAAACTTGAATTTGTGTGGCATCTGCAATGCACACATTTGAATGTGTACATTTCTTCTCTACCTTTTCACCCCTTCTTAGGCCACTGGAACTTTATTCAAAATTGTTCTTTCTCAACAAAATAAATGAACAAACAAAACTGAAACAGACTCATAGACACCGAGAGCAAACTGGGGGTTGCCAGGTGGGAGGGGTGTTGGGGGACTGGGTGCAAAAGGTGAAAGGACCAAGAAGCACAAATTGATAATTACAATATAGTAACAGGAATGTAAGTAAATCATAAGAAATATAGTAATAAATATTGTGATAACTATGTATGGTACCAGTTGGGGTACTGGAAGTATCAGGGGGAAACACTTTGTAAAGTATATGATTGTCTAACCACTAAGCTGTACAACTGAAACTAGTACAAAATAAAATTGAAAGAAAAAAATTTACAATAAGAACAAAAGAATTATGGGAAATATATTTCTATAATTAAATGTGAATGATGTGAATGTTATAAACCTAGAAAATTAAAAATAATCAGAACTAATTCTATTAGCTAAAAACTATAACATGTAGCTTTAAAAAATCTCCATCCACTTAATTCTCATTCTCTCTCTTTCCCTTCCTCCCTCCTGCCCTCCCTCCCCCTTCTTTCCTCTGTTCTTAAAGGAATATTTTATTATTATATGTCTTGTGGTAAAGATACATTTATTTAAAATTCAACAATTCTTTCCATTTCACAATCATTTTTCTTGTATTGAATTTAAATGAAAGTAAATTATTAAATTGAATACTTTTGAATGTAAACAGCATCTCAGTTTTACAAAAAATTTATACCTATCCATATACATAATATGGATACATATACATAATACAATACATAATAAAAATATGTGCATATATATAAAAATTTAAAATTTCTTTTTTTTGGTGGTTTTATTTTTAAAGGTAATTTTCTAAAGCTTGCAAACCTTTCCCCATTACCACTATAATTACTATATTTTGGCACTGTTTTCAGGTTAACATCAAAGTCTTCCAAAAATTAAAATTTAAGGCTGCCTCTCTTTACACTGCTTTGCAAAACACTTAAAAACAATGGCAAGCCCTGAGCAGTGGTTAGAGAATCAGCCAGCGCACCAAAGGGCCATGAGTTTGATTCCTGGTCAAAGGCACATACCTTGGTTGTAGGTTCGCTCCCTGTCCCTAGTCCGGCGTGTGTATGGGAGGCAACCAGTCGATGTGTCTCTCTTACATCGATATTCCTCTCTCTCTCTTCCCCTCCCTCCCTTCCACTCTATGAAAAGCAATGGAAAAAATATCCTCAGGTGAGGATTAATAACAACAAAACAACAACAACAAAACAATGGCAGGAGGACTAGGCACTTGGACTTTTAAGCTATATCTCCAATCTCAGTTTAAACACATAGTAGTTATTCATGTACTGTGTTCTTTGTGTGAATTACTCCCTCATGTCAATTTATAAATATTTATAAATCTACTCATTTAGCCAAGAACTTATGCCTGATCTTAAATAATTTAGTACAGTTGAACCTTCTTATAACCTAGCTCTTCAGTGTATTAATTTGAATACTTCCCAGGTGGGACTGAGCCCAACATGATTCCACACAGAAATATTCCTTTAGGGAGGGCTAACATCCTTCCTAAAGGATACCAGTGTTAGAAGGTGAACTTTATTGGAAAAAATGTGTGTGTGTGTGTGTGTGTGTGTAGAGAGAAAGGTGTGTGCTATTTTTTTCCCCTTTAGAAAATCATATTTTCTCTGGTAATGGGCAATTTTCATAACCTCAAATTTACTTACTCCATTTTTAGTCCTCAAAGCACCCAATGTTCAGAACTTATTTGCTAAAATGGAAAAGACTACAAAACACATCAACTTGAAAGTGAATGTACAGGACAAAACCTAAAGCATGTTTTAGAATGGCTGCCCTGCCAACTGTTCTTTTAAGATTTACTGACCTGCACTCTGGTTGCAGTCAAATTCAGGCGTCCCGCTATCTGCTCTCTGAGGGGGGAAAAATTGCAAATGTTCAGTATTTGGAGTTGTGGAGAAAATAAAATATATCATGTACATTATTTCTATCCCCACTGCCCAGGGCAGTTGTCTCTAATGCAACTTGAGGCTTGCTTTAAGGAGAGTTTTCCCATGGACAACTAACTGTCTGTTAAATAAGATAGAAAAAGGAAATATATTAGTGTGTCTGTTAGTTAAATAAGACTCAATCAATTTTCCTTTTTGTGGAACAGCAGAAAACCCTGGGAATCTTCTCTTGGGAGGTCCCTCCATGAAAATAGAAACGCCAAAACACCTTTAAAGCAGCGTTTTGAATCAGAATATTTGCTTATTGTAAAAGGGAGCCCTAAACTCTCAAGGAGAAACTCCAAACCATTTTGGCCTGGAGCACTCAAGGGAAATTCTTTTTGCTCTTTGGCTGGCGTAGGCTGAATTCAGCGGAACCAGAAAGGGTGCCCCTAAACTTCACACCATCTCGTCCAAGTCCCACATTCCTGCAGGGCCAGAATAGGACTGCCTCTTGGTACACTACAGCGGTCTGGACCACAGGGTTTGGAGGAAGGCAAGCGAAGAGGAATGAAGGAGTCGAAAGCTTTTTAATTTAATTTAATTTAATTTTTAAATTAAAATTTTAAATTAAATTTTTAAATTTAATTTAATTTTTAAATTTGATTTAATTTTAATTTTTTATCTATCGATCGATCATCTATCTATCTATCTATCTATCTATCTATCTATCTATCTATCTATCTATCTATCTATCATCTATCTATCTAATCATCTATATTTATTTATTTATAATGTTTCCATTAAAACCGCCACCGGGAAACAGCGCTCCACGTGGCGCGGCCGTTACTGGCTGAGGTGAGGCAGTGGCGCGCTCTCGTGTAAAAAAATTTAAGGACGCGAAAAACCTAAGTTATCACGATAAATACTTTCATACAATATTCAAATTACAAAAATAATGATAAACAAACTACCAAAATTTAAAATAAAAGCAGGATTCATTAGACTCTGCCTTACTCCTTTCACCTAAGTACCGCTACAGTTTCCACAACCCCGCAAGCGCTGTTGGCATCAAAGCAACCCCGGAAAGCAAGGGCGGACCCCAGCAGCCTTGAGCCCCTTAAGTGGCTTTTGGTTCAGAAGAGGAGGGAAAGGGTCTTGAGAAAGAGCCTAAGGCTCTCCGAAATGAGTCCAAGCCCCCTGGAGAAGTCGACACCTCCGACGCAAGCCACTTACCGCACAAAAATGTCGGGGTAGTGACAGTGATGGAATAAGTTCTCTAGCTCCCGCAGCTGCAACGCGGTGAACACGGTGCGGTAGCGGCGCGGATTTCTACCCATGACTTGTGGACCCACTGCGGCTGGGGGGGCAGGTTCCATCTGCTGCTGGAGCCCCCGGCCGCCACCACCGCCGCCGCCGCCGCCACGGCCGTCGCCACCGCCGCCCCGACGGGTTTGGTCGTCCAACAGCCTGGCCCCTCCGTCACCAAGGTAGTTCGCTGCTGCGACTCCAAGCTCAGGTTCGGCCGGCGTAAGCTCCTGGTCTCCCCCCGTTACGGTACGCGGCACATCTGAGGAAGGATGTAAGCAAAAGGGAGCGACGAAGGCGCTGGCGCCCACGGTGGTGGGCTGGAGGCCGCGAGGGGCCACTGTGGAAGAGTAGCGCACCCCGCCCACCGTCTGGCCCAGGGAAATTCCTCTCATGGTTTGCAGAACCCTTTCCGCCGTCTAGGCACTCACCGCGTTGTTCTTCGTCAACTCCTAGGTTGCGGTAGCCGGTGTCATAGTAGCTGCTCCCTAAATAAGATTTCATGTCTGTAGTGCTGTCGAGGAAGTCTCGCGCTTCTGTAGAGACTGGGCTGGTGCTCGCGGCGACTGAAGCTGGCGTCGAGTCGCGGGCTGGCGCACCTTATATAAGGGTACGTCGTCTTCCGCAAGTTCAAAGTGTACGCACTCGCGTCGGTAGACTCCGTCTATTAGAGTGCGCTGTACCCCTCACGGTGTTTGTGGAACCACAGGGTAGCCCTCGCAGACGGGGTGTTTAAGTAAAATAGGGCGGCGAGTGTGTACAAGAGTGGTGCCGGTAGTGGGTATGCTTGTGTGAGGAAAAGTGACTCCAATTTGCAGCTTAACCGACTGACTACTCCCAACTCAGACCAAGTGTTTGATCCGAGGAATGGGCTTGCGGGACTGTGAAAGCCGTCTTGTGGGGCGGGGGGAGGGCCAGCATTCACATTACCTCTTGGAGCTCGTCGAAAAGTGTTTGGCGAATATTCCTCCGCCCAACCTCCCAATTGCGGCAGCCTGCGAATGGCGCGGAGTGCCTTGCTTTCCAAGAGGAAAAGAGAGATAAGGCTGAGGAAAGCGCGGAGTCCCCCGCAGCCTAAGTACCTTTAAAGTGAAGTTAGTGAATTTTGCACTGGGCTTTGAGCGCGATTCTTCCCTCCCAGAAACTGGTGAGCAAAGGATAGGACTGAAAAACCGCGCCCAACCTACGTATCAAACTAGCGGTTAAGACGACATGATTAGCTTGGAGGCTGATGGCACGGAGTTTTTCAAACCAGTTCCCATGCCATTTGAGGAGCGGGAGTTTGTGGGTGGATTTGGAGGAGCAGTCCGGGTGCTCAGATGCACGCTGCAAGAAACCCAGGTGCCTCATGAGAAAGCTCCAAGGACTTAAGATTTAATGAACCCACTTCAGAGTGTAAGTGTAGAAATCTGCCAAATGCTTAGCGCATCCAAGAATGCATGCTGCACGGGCCCCTTCTTTCTTCCTGGCTAACGCAACATTTGCTGTGCTGGTTTGCTGCGCTACTTATTGCACCACGCTCTGCAGGCATCTAAAGCGCGCCTTTCCCTTTATTTAGCAAGCGCCTAAAGCGTTCCTTATTCCGCCGCCAGTAAAGTAGACCCGGGAAAACTTTCCGCCTGCCCCACTACCACATTTTCCCCTCCCCCTCCCTTTTTGTAGAATTATCTTCCTGAGCTGTTTCGCCCCCACAAATGTGTCAAACAAAAAAGATCCCGGCTCCTATTGAAGGTTCTTAGGGTTCTTCCTCCAAGAAGTGTTTAGCGGTGCTCCAGGATGTGTTAATGCCCTTCATATTATAAGAATAACTTCTAATAATGGGCCTTCTGCCTGACGCTGTACATAATTTCTTACTTTTGTCTTTTAAACCGCCATTATCATCACCCCGCGTTTTTTTACACAAAAACCCTGAGCCCCTGGAAAGTCTAGCAACTTGCCCAGTGGTCATATATATTTTTAATTTTTTAATTTTTTAATTGTCACCCAAGGATATTTTTTTCATTGCTTTTTAGAGAAAGTGGAAGGGACAGAGGGAGACAGAAACATCATATGAGAGAGACACATCAGTTGGTTACCTCCGGCAGGGGGAACCTACAGAGCCTGCAGCTGAGGTACTGCCCTTGACCAGAAATGAACCTGAGACACTTCAGTCCACAGGCTGACAGTCTACCCACTGAACCAAACCTGCTAGGGCCAGTCATATACATTGTCATATATATTTTAAAATTATATTTTACAACTGTTGGTATAAAGGTAAGTATAATCTGGGCTTCATTATATTAATTTATTCTTTTGATTTCAAAAGAAATTAAAATATTTTCATGGGCTCCTAAAAATCATGGTTACTGCGACTACTGTGCCTAATAGAGAAGTCCTGAGGGTGGTGGGTAGGAAACTAGCTAATAGATGGTCGGATGACCAATTCACTTTCTTTTTTATTTTATTTTTTATTTTAAATTCATCTTTATTGTTGAAAGTATTACAGATGCCCCCCCTTTTTTCCCCATTGACCCCCTCCCCCCCAGGCTGCCCCTCCCCCCGGGCTGATGGCATTTTTATACACCAATAATGAACTCTCAGAAAGAGAAACTAAAAAACAATCTCATTTACCATTGCAACCAATTAACTTTCAAAAAGATCAAGGGATGGCAACTCCACAGCACCTTTCTGACTTTAATCAAGATATTTCCTCCTCAGGCGGGCTCTTGCTGAGTTCTGCAGGCTTCCCTCTCTTTTTGGCTAGATAACTGGTGAACAACTTTGGCCTGGACTGAGTTATTACACAAGAGAATCATACAGGTTTTAAGCATGGTGTGCATTAGCCAGCTAGTATGTTGGTAACAGCTCAGATGTGTTCTGTAACATCTTAGATTTCCATGGTTTATTTACTGTACTGTTTTCTAAACCCCAGTTGGTCATGTTTCCCTTGCAAGGTTTGCCACACCTGAGTACCAGCCATGGTAGTGTTTACTCAACATATTTACTTAAATTGATTCACTTTTTGAAAACCTTAAATACCTAATTGAACACCATCTTAGGCAAAAATAGCTATGAATTCAAGAATTTGATAAATGATATACCAAATTTATGTGAGGTAGAACGTGGCAATAGTTGAGAGCAGGGACTTAAAGCCAGACTGCTGGTGACTGAATCCTTGCTAGCTGGCTAATCTGGTGAGTTGCTTATTCTCCCAGTGCCTTAGTTTTCTCATCTGTAAAATGGGAATAACTAATACTAACCACTTCATGGGGTTGTTGTGCAGATTAATTGAAATGATTACCATAGCTAATACATAGCTAATTATTACTATGTGTCAAGCATTGTTCATAGTACTTTCTATATATTAACACATTTAATCCTGATTACAGCCCTATGGAAGTAGATTCTGCTATTATCTTCATTTTATAGATGACTATATTGAATCACAGAGACTTAAAAGTATGCAGCTAGTAAGTGTTGGGCTTAGGATTTGAACCTTTTTAGAGTGATACTTTGTAGGGAGAACATGCTCAATAATGGTAGCTATTATGATTTTTAAAAATTAAATATACTATCCCATCATTTCTAGTATATTCACAAAGTTGTGCAACCATCACTATTAATCTAATTCCAGAACATTTTCATCACCCTATAAAGAAAGTCTGTACCCATTAGCAGTCATTTCCCAGTCCCCACTCCTTGCAGCCCTTAGTAAACACTAATATACTTTCTATCTCTGTGGAATTACGAATTCCATTTCATAAAAATGGAATCGTGCAATATGTGGCCACTTGTGTCTGACTTCTTTCACTTAGCATTGTGTTTTTAAGATTCATTCATGTTGTCTAAGCACCTCATTCCTTTTTATGGCTGAATAATATTCCACTGTACAGGTATACCATGTTTCATTTATCCATTCATCAACTGATAGACATTTGAGTTGTTTACACCATTTGTGACTGTGCATAGTCCTGCTTTAATTGCTATGAATATTTGTGTACAAGTTTTATTTGAATATGTTTTTAATTCTTTTGGGTATATATTAGGAATGAAGTTACTGGATCATTTGGTAATTCTATGTTTAACTTTTTGTGGAACCACCAAACTGTTTTACACAGCAGCTTATATATACTATTTTACATTCCTACCAGCAATGTATGAGGGTTCCAATTTATCCACACCCTTGCCAACACTTATTTTCTATATTAAAAAAAATTATGGCCATATTAGTGTCAAGTGGTATCACTGTGGTATTGATTTGCATTTTTCTAATGACTAATGATATTGAGTATCTTTTAATTTGCTTGTTGGCCATTTGTATATTTTCTTTGGAGAAATGTCTATTCAAGCCTTTTGCTCATTTATTAATTGGGTGTTTTTTTGTTGTAGAGTTGTAAGAGTTCTTTTTATATTCTGGATACTAGACTCTTTATGATTTGCAGATAGTTTCTTCCATTCTGTAAGTGTTCTTTTCACTTTCTTAATAGTGTCTCTTTTTTTTTAATTTTTAAAAATATATCTTTATTGATTTCAGAGACAGAAAGGGAGAGGGAGAGAGAGATAGAAACATCAATGATGAGGGAGTCATTGATCGAGTCCGCAACCCGGGCATGTGCCCTGACCAGGAATCAAACCCCGATCGCCTGGATCTTAGGTCGATGCTCAACCGCTGAGCCACACCCAGCCGGACAATGGTGTCTCTTGATGTTTACAATCACAAGCCTGCCCTCATGTGGCTTTAGTGTTCAAATGAACACTATCAGCATAGTCCAATTCATTCCTGGTAGCAAACCCAGACATATGGCAAAAACAAATCTCATCCTTTCCTTCCTGGAGGGGTCTCACAGCTAAAGGCCCATCAAATATATATATCTTTATTTATTTAAAAGCCACCATTAGCACAAACAGTAAACCAATAATGTAGATCTCCACAGACTTATTATCAGATGCAAACTATTTAAAAACACGTTTACCATGTTTAAATAAATAAGAGGATATACAAAGCACAAGGAAGAAATAACTAAATATCAAAAAGAAACAAATAATTTCTAAAAAATGGAATTAAAAGATTAATGCAATTGTTTTATTTTTCATTGTGGTAAAATGCACATAATGTAAAATTTACCATAATAACCATTTTAAAGTGTACAATTAAAGCAGTGCTGTGCAACCATCACCACTCTCTAGTTCCAGAATATTTTCATCATTCCAAAAGGTAACTTTTACCCATTAAGTATTCAATTTCCATTGAATCTACTTTCTGTCTCTATAAATTTGCCTATTCTGGACATGTCATATAAATGGAATTATACAACATGTGGCTTTTTGTATCTGGCTTCTTTCACTTTGCATAATGTTTTCTAAGTTCATCAACGTTGTGGCATAAATCAGTACTTCATTCCACTTACTTGGAGGCATTAGGTACTAGCTAGCCTCCAGGAACTAAGGCTAGGATAATCTGGAGCTGATGTTTCGTACAGAGGCTTGGGGTACCCTAGTTGTGTTTGGCACTGCCACATCAAGATGGCACACTTACTTTCCTTTCCCTTGCTGAAGGCCAGCTGGCTGATGCAGGCTTAGACTCCCATGAGGAGTCCTACTAGGCAATGATCCCTTCCTGAAGGAGCTAATAATGATCTTTGAATAAAAACCAGAGGTTTTTGTTAAATCCCTAGCTACCAGAGGTTTTTATTCTGATTTGTAAACTGAGTCAATCTCTAGATGGTTTTTAAGGATCTTTGCAGTCAAGAGAGCTATAATATTATGAAAGTTTCATTCTTATAGATTGCTTCTACTGCAAGTTAGAGTCACCTGTCCCAGTTGTGGCCAGTGTTGAGAAAGGAGTGGAGAGGCTTTTTGGTTGTTAAGGCCTGCGAGAGCCCATTCATAGCACTGCATGGTTTATAATTCTTCTCCTCATAAGAAGACTCTGTAGCTAGGGATTTAAAACTTTTTCAGTCCTTGACCAAAAGGCCCTGCAGACTACTCCTGATAATCCACCACAGAAAGACTGATAGGAAAAGTGGGGTGGCTTTTGATGAAACGCCAGTGAGGAGATGTCTGTTTTTATTAAATACCATTAATAAATTATTCATTCATGTCAGAAGCCAAAATTTTGGCTTTTAAAAAAATAGGCATTACTTCTTAGAGATGTAAGGGGCATATAGTGGCTTTTCATACTTACCTTTAGGAGAACCACAGACTCTTGAGACTGTGTCTATACTGACAAAGTGAGAGGAAAACTCACTGAGGCTATTTGCATATCTAGTCCTAGCCTTTAGAGAAGACCAGAGGGAAGGAAAGACAACCTGGAGATATCTGCAACTGCTGGTGATTTTATGTGGGAATAAAATTGACTGATTTTTGCATTTCCTATCTCATCTTGGAACATCATGGATCCTTCAGATTTAGTCCATGAAACGGAATCATTTGTTACAAAATCCCATCCAGAGGCTGGGCCTCTTTGCTGTAACCAGAAGTCTAGGATAAAATTCCATGATTTTTCTTTCAAGTCTGCCTAATTTCTTTAGCCATTGTGACCTGATAACTTATAGAATAACCGTTGTTAATGGCTATAAGCGAGGATGCAGGAATCTGATACCACCTCTAAGGATTTCTTTAATCTATCTAAGGCACCTTGGGCTCAAGCCTGGGATCCTACAGAAGGAAACCTTTCATGACCCTTTTGATACTTGCTATGATCTGGGAAAGTAATTTGCTTTTGGTCTACCTTACAGTGAAAGATAACTACAATGTACCCGTTACCACTGGCTTCCAGCTATTTCAAGTTCTAGCTCAATTCCCACCATATGTAGGAAGTCTTCCCATTCCACCTAACCCGCACTACTCTTGTCTTCCAATTTTTTCTAGCACTTGCAGTCTGAAGTATTCATTTGATTCTCATTACACACTACTGGAATGTGCGTTACCTTTAATTTATGCAGATGCAAGTGCAGGAATAATGTGTTGGGATGTATGTATATGGATGTGTGTTTCGATTGCTCAATTAGACTGTAAAATCCTTACACTTAATACATTTCTTAGTTTTCCCCAAATCAGTGTTGAGTACATAGCAGACATTCAGTAAAGATTTGTTGATTGGTTGTTAAATATGAAGAATATGAGTAGGGCTGGCTAGTCTTGCCCAAGGCCAAGACTCTGCAGACTTTTTTACTAGCTTAGTTTGTCCAATGTTGCCTCCATCCTGTCATTTTCCTCTCAGCTCATCTGGCATTCCTAAGAGACAAACCCTGAGGTGGGAAAGTTCTCCCTAGGAAGGGTCTGGAACTTACCTGATGGTCTCAGATGTGGTTTGAGAAACTAGTCTACACCACACTCTCCTCTCCATCTGGAGCACTGAGGAGGCTTTCAGAACTCCTGTCTCCTTTGAGAAGGCTCTTCCATCCTGTCCCTTCATCATTCTTCACTATTTTCATCTTTTTCTTCTTGACCATCTGTGTGCATGAGTGTGTTTACTCTAACTCAGTATCAGGTAGTGTGTACAAGGGCCACAGAGATGAGCAAGACATAGAAAGAAAGAAAATATATATTTAAAAATATGTTTTTATTGATTTTAGAGAGAGAAGAAAGGATAATAGATCAGTGGGTGCCAGGAGTTAGGGTACTATGAAGGGTTAATACCAAGGAGTTTTCTTTGGGGTGAGAGAACAGCTCTGTATCTGGATTGTCACAATGGTTACATGGATCTATACAAGTAATAAAATGACATAGAACTACACACACACACACACACACACACACACACACACACACACACACACACACTGACTCTTATTAAGTTCTGTACTTAACGCAGTGGTTCACAGCCATAGATGATGTTGCCCCCACCCACGGGAACATTTGGCAATGTCTGGAGATATCTTTGGTTGTGAAAATTGAGGGGAGGTGGCACTCCTGTCATGTAGTGGGTAGAGGTCAGGGAGGCTGCTAAACATCCTACAATGCACAGAGCAGCCCCCCACAACAAAGAATTATTCCGTTCAAAATAATAATACTGCCAAGGTTGAGAAACCCTAAGTTCATAGTATTATACCAATATCAATTTTCTGGTTTTGACAAGTACTATAGTTAAATAAGTTTATTATTAGGAAAAGCTGATTGAAAGGTACACAGGAACTCTTTGTACTACTAGTTTTGCAACTTCTTGTGAGTCAAGCTATTTCAGAATAACAAGTTATACTAATTACTACTACTACTATGACAACAACAATTACTACTACTGCTACTAAAACCTTCCAATGACTTCTCATTTCTCTGAATATAAAACCCAAACTCCTAAACACATATTTCAAAACCCAATTTTATTTCCACAACTTACTAGCTGTGCAAACTTAGGCAACTCAATCTCTCTAATTCTTGGTTTTCTCATTTATAATTCGGAAGTAATAGTGCTGTAAGAATTACATAAACTAATGTTCATGAATGCACTCTTTAAATTAGGAACTGCTATACAAATGTGAAAACTTATCATCACTTCTCAACCCTGGCTTCCATGTCTCCCCTAGCTCATCTCCAGCCAAACTGAACTATTTGCTGTTCCACAAATATGCTCTTTCTGTGTCATCGTTATTTTGAACTACCTGCCTAGACTCTCTCCCCTATCTCTGAACTCTACCCATTGAAATTATTCCCAAAAATAATTCATGCACAAAAATGCACTGGTTTTTAAGTAGAGGGGAGAATATTTTGTTTAACATTAGAGAAAGTGATCAAGAAAATTGCTTAGTGCCTGAAACCTATTCATTCATTCATTGGTTCAACAAATATTTATTGAGCATCCAATAAGTGTCAGGCACTTTGCTTGACACTGAAATACAATAGTGTATATGATTGGCAATAAGTATGGGTGGAATGATTGAATGACAGGATGGATGAATGAATAACAGACTAGTTTTATGTAATCATTTGCAAAGCTTTAAAAAATTTAAATGTAGAAAATACTTGTGATATAATGATAGGTGAGTAAAATAAAATATCAGATAGTTAAATGGAATGTATTACTTGTAAAAAGTACAGAAAAAATTGAAGTCATCCTTATCACCTCTGGATGATAGACAAAGTTATGGGTGAGCTTATTTTATTTTATGTTATTTTTGGCTTCTTTATATCTTCCAAATTTATTACAACAATCTTTCATTACCTTTGTAATTAGAAGAGAAAAGGCATTTATTTTTAAAAAGTAAAAAACAACTCATAACAGTATTTCAAGTCATCTTAAATTTCACCTCCTTCATATGTTTCCATATTTGTCCTGAATGTGACTTCACTCTCCTTTGAATTTCCATAAGATTGCTTTGTTCTCCTCTCTTGTGGCATTTTCCTTATTCTACTTTATATTAAAATATCATACATTTTCACCCTGGCCAGTGTGGTCCAGTTGGTTGAGTGCACTGAAAGGTCGCTTGCTTGATTCCTGGTCAGGGTGCATGCGAGAGGCAGCTGATAGATGTTTCTCTCGCACATCCATGTTTCTCTCTCTAATTTTGTCACTTTAAGAATGTTATGTGAATGGAATCATACATATATAACATTTGACACAGGCTTTTTTCCTTCACTCAACATAATTGTCTTGTGATCTATTTCAGGTTGTTGAATCTATCAATAGTTTGTTCCATTTTATTCCTTAGTAGTGTTGTTTAACCATTCACCTGTTACCGACTTTTGGGTTGTTTCTAGTTTTTTATTATTATGAATAAAACTGCTGTGAACACTTATGTACAGGTTTTTGTGTGAACATCAGTTTTATTTCTTTGCTATAAACCAAGTATGTGATTTCTGGATCTTATGGTGTTGTATGTTTAGTTTTTTTTTTTATTAAATTCTCACCCAAGGATATGTTTTTATTGATTTTAGAGAGAGAGGAAGAGAGAGAGAGAGAGAGAGAAACATTGATGTGAGAGAGAAACATCGACTGGTTGCCTCCCACATGTGCCCCAACTGGGAATTGAACCTACAGTTTTTTGGTGCACAGGAGGATGCTCCAACCAACTGAGCCACCTGGCTAGGCCTATGTTTAATTTTAAAATAAACTGCCCCCATATTTTGGGGGTGGCTGTATAATTTTACATTCCTACCAATATCATTATTAGAGTTTCTTTGCATCTGCACCATTTGATGTTGTTAGTTTTTTTCTCATAGGTATACAGTGATATCTCATGGTGGCTATCTCATTAAGAAAATTTGCATTGCCTGGCTGGTGTTGCTCAGTGGTTGAGGGTTGTCTACCCATGCACCAAGAGGTCCCGAATTCGATTGCTGGTCAAGGCACATGCGCGGGTTGAGGGCTCGATCTCCAACAGGGAGCATGCAGGAGGCAGCTGATGCATGTTGATGTTTCTCATGGATGTTTCTATCTCTCCCTCCCTCTCCTCTCTCTAAAAAAAAATCAATAAAAATATATATTTAAAAAATTTGCATTTTTCTAATGACTGATGATGTTGAACATCTTTTCATGTGCTTATTTTCCATCTACAAGGTGTCCCAAAATATGTATATACACTTTGAGTAATTATTAACTTCAATGGGTTAAATCTGAAAAGAAAGAAACATCAGTTGAGCTATCAGCTGTAAAGTGTGTATAAATTCTTTTGGGACACCCTGTATATATCTTTTTTGGCGCATATCTGTGAATGTTTTTTTCTATATTCTAAATGGATTTTATTGTTTCTCTTGTTGAGTTTTTTGAGAGTTCTTTATATATTTTAGTTTCCTTTTTAAAAAAATTAAGTATACAGTGGAATATTATTCAGCAATAAAAAAGAATGAAATCTTGCCATGTGACAACATGGATGGACCTAGAGGATATTATGCTAAGTGAAGTAAGTCAGACAGAGAAGGACAAATACTGTATGGTTTCTCTTATATGTGGAATTGAAAAATATATTCTAGATTCTTTGTATTTATTTGGTTTGTAAATATTTTCTTTTTGCTTATAGCTTGTCTTTTTTTTAAAAAAAAATCTTTATTGATTTCAGAGAGAGGAAGAGAGAGGGAGAGAGATAGAAACATCAATGATGAGAGAGAGTCATTGATTGACTGCCTCCTGCATGTCCCCCATTGGGTATTGAGCTCGCAACCCCGGGCCCGTGCCTTGACCGGGAATCAAAACATGATCTCCTGGATCATAGGTTTATGCTCAACCACTGAGCCACACTGGCTGGCTGTAGCTTGTCTTTTCATCTCTTAATAAAGTCTTTGAAAGAGCAGAAGTTTTAACAATTTTTTAATTTTGTTTTTATAGTTTTATTAAGATATAATTGATACACAATCCTGTATAAGGTTAAGGTGTACAGCATAATAACATGCATATATTGTGAAATGATCACAATATGTTTAACATCCATCTCATATAGTTACAAATTTTTTTTCCTTGTGATGAGAACTTCTAGGATATATTTTCTTAGCAACTTTCAAATATTCTATACGGCACTGTTAATTGTAGTCATCATGTTGTACTTTACATCCCAGTATTTATTTATCTTATAACTGGAAGTTTATACCTTTTGAACACCCTTATCCAATAAAAAGTTTTTAATTTTGATGAGGCCTAATTCATTGAATTTTCCCCTTATGGATCATGTCATATCTAAGAACTATTTGCTTAGTCCCAGATCCTGAAAACTTTCTCCTATTTTTCTAAAATCTTTATAGTTTTATGATATACATTTAAGTTTGTGATCATTTTGAGTTAATTCTTATATAAGTTGTAAGGTTTGAGTCAAGGTTCATCCTTTTGCTTGTGAATGTCCAATTGCTGCAGCACTGTTTGAATTTTTGTACCTTTAAAAAAAAATCTGTTGGGTATATTTGTGTGGGTCTATTTCTAGTTTCTCTATTCTGTTTCTCTTATCTGTGTGTTTGACCCTCTGGTAATACCACACAATCTTGATTACTGTAGTTATATCTTGAAAGTACATGGCTTGATTCTGCCTACTTTATTCTTTGTAAAATTATTTGTCTTATTCCAGCTCCTTTGCCTTTCCATGTAAATTTTAGAATAATATTGTCTATATTTATAAAAAATTTGCAGAAATTTTGATAAGGATTGCATTAAAGCTCTATATCAATTTGGAGAGAATTGACATCTTTACCATATTGAATCTTTGAATTCATGAACACTATGTCTCTCATTGGAGTGTTTGAAGTAGGATAGTAACATGACTTGATGTGTATTACCTGAAAATCCTGCTGGCTAATGTATGGAGAAAGAATTCTTGAAGGTGGAACCTGTAGAGGCAGGGAGATAAATTTAGAAGCTATTGCAGTCAGTTAGGTAGGAAATGATGATAATGGAGGTGGAGAGAAAAAAACTTGTTTTGTGGTCTATCTTTTAGGTGGAAGTAATAGAATTTACTGATGGACTGAATGTAGAGATTAAGGAGGAGGAAAGTGTCAAGGATAATTTCTGGGTTTCCGGCTTGAGCCAGAAGATGACACCACTTACTAAGAGAAATAAAATATGGAAGGACTGAGTTTTGGGGAAAGAGGATGAATTCAATCAAGATGTTGTGAATTTGGGTGCCAGAGACCTTTCAGATGTTGAATATAGAGTCAAAAGCTACGGGAAAATTAGTGCTTTACATATTGTTATCTGTCTCAAACTCGCCCTTTTTATCATTTGAACTAAAACTGTATAACCTTGGCAATCAAGAGTGGAAACTTAACTTCCAGAGCGCCAATAACTTGCAAAGGGTCACTGGCGCCATCACTTAGCTCACAGGTGGGTATGTAAGGGGCAAGGGGTATGCAAACTGGTTTCTCGAGAGTTGGGCAGTAATTATATGATGGCTGATGCAAATGAAGAAGGGTACAGATAATGAACTCAAAATGTATGTGGACCCTTTTTAAAATCTAGTGCTGAAGAATTTACTTTTTATGTGCTTTTATTTCTGGCAAGAAGAATTAGAAATGCCTGAACCAGAGTTCGATTTATACTTTTGGCCATGGTGGTATTTTGGGGGAAGGAGGGTGAAATTGGGAACTGTAACTCATTTTAGCCGTGCTCTTGTTTACCCCAAAGGGAAAGATTTGGGAATTATACTCCTATTCCAATGAGTTGGATACAGGGTTCTGCTAAGGAGGAGCCAGAGCCAAGAGCTGAGGTCTATGAGTGGTTTGTCACAGGCAGGGTGAATTACAGGTTTGGGGCTTTTAAAATATGTTCTCTGGTATATTTTGATTGTACCTTTGTTCAGCTGGCACTATTTTAGAATGCTTCCAACTCGAGGGGCCTTCTCTACTGGTGGGAGAGGACCTTTTGGGCATACTAGGATTAGATGGAAGCTTCATGTGTTCTGACATGAAGCATGTTCATCATACCTGTTGATAACAATGCGTGGGATCAGCCTCCATCTCTGAGCTGTAATTCCTCTTATTACTGCCTCCTTTTTACCACTCTGAGTCTATTTTATTGGGGGGTTAGCAAGAAGCATCTGTTTTTCCCATTCATCAGATTTACCCATCCTGTTAAAGAAAACATTTCCTAAGCTAACTAAGCAATCCATTCATTTTAAGCATTTATGCTCTGCGACCCAGGAATCCCTTAGTACTAATTCGAATAAATTATATAGTTGTCTTAACAAGGTTGTAGATTTTTATAGGATGGGTTAAAAGGGGGAAAATGGAAAAGAAAAAAAATTAAGACTTGCTTCAATGCTTTATTGAAACCCATCATCCTATCTCTGGGCTGATGGGAGACTCAGCCCCGAAGGCCTGCTCAGGGCAGGTAGAATATGGACCTAGTCCCCAAATAAGCATGAGGCACCTTTCCCTCTTCCTGCCTTCAGAATATGTGTGCATCTTTGTCCATTACAGGCAGGATAGGCCAACTCTTAGGAAGTCAAGGGTGAGGGAACAAAGGTCTGCCCCTAGAGAGTCCCCTTCCCCAATAGGCCTGCCCTGGTGGCTGGGATTTCCACTGTTGTGGTACTCCTCTGGGAGTGTGGGGCCCCCAGTATTGGTCATATGAGGGCCTCCTTTACAGACTTTTGCCATTTTAGATACTACCAATACCATTTACTAAATGTTTTCCTTTAAATTGATTTCAAATGGAATCACCTTTAAACAAATGTCTCTGTGTATCTTTTTATTTTGGATTACTGAGGTGGGATTAATTAATTTAATTTATTTATTGTTATTGTTGCTTTTATTTTTTATTATTTTTAAATTTTATTTTTCAGCCCAGTCGGGCGTGGCTCAGTGGTTGAGCGTCGACCTAGGATCCAGGCGATCAGGGTTCGATTCCCGGTCGGGGCACATGCCCGGGTTTCGGGCTGCCGCCAATCAATGACTCTCTCATCATTGATGTTTCTCTCTCTCTCTCCCTCCCTCTCTCTGAAATCAATAAAGGTATATATTTAAAAAAATTTTTATTTTTCAGCTACAGTTGGCATTCAATATTATTTTATATTAGTTTCAGGTGTACAGCATAGTGGTTAGACAATTAGATAATTTATGAAGTGATCTCCCGATAATTCTAGTTCCCACCTGGCACCGTATATAGTTTACAATATTGTTGACTATATTCCCTATGCTGTCCACATGACTATTTTGTAACTGCCAATTTGTATTTCTATATCCCTTAACCATTTTTACCCAGCCACCCAACCCCCTCCCATCTGGCAACTCTCAGATCGTTCTCTGTACCTATGAACCTGTTTCTGTTTTGTTTGTTATTTATTTTGTTCTTTTTACTCCCCATATAAGTGAAATCATATGGTATTTCTTTGTCTGACTTATTTCACTAAGCATAATACACTCTAGGTCCATGAATGCTGTCACAAATGATAAGATTTTCTTTCTTTTTTTAATAAATATATCTTTATTGATTTCAGAGAGAGGAAGGGAGAGGGAGAGAGTTGAAACATCAATGATGAGAGAGTCGTCATTGATTGGCTGCCTCCTGCATGCCACTGACTGGGGATCAAGCCCACAACCCAGGCATGTGCCCCGACCGGGAATCGAACCATGATCTTCTAGATCCTATGTCGATGCTCAACCACTGAGCCACACCGGGACGGGCAAGATTACCTTCTTTTTAATGACTGAGTAATATTCCATTGTATATATGTACCACTGTTATTTTATTCACTCATCTACTGATGGACACTTGGGTTGCTTCCAGATCTTGGCTATTATAAATAAGGCTGCAATGAACATAGGGTTGCATATATTCTTTCAAATTAGTGTTTTGGATTTCTTCGAATATATACCCAGAAGTGGAGTTGCTGGGCTATAAGGTAGTTCCACTTTTAATTTTTTGAGGAACCTCCATACTGTTTTCCATAGTGGCTGTGCCAATCTGCATTCCCACCAACAATGCACAAGGGTTCCCTTTCCTCCGCATCCTCACCAAAACTTACTGTCTGTTGATTTACTGATGACAGCCATTCTAACAGGTATGAGGTGATATCGCATTGTGGTTTTAATTTGCATTTATCTACCCAAATCAATCTATAAATTCAATGCAATCCCTATCAAAATACCAGAGGGAAGGCAGGGGGTTGGGGGTGGGAAGAGATTAACCAAAGAACCTATATGCATATATGCATAACCCATGGACACAGACAATAGTGCAGTGAAGGCCTGGGGGCGGGGTTTGGGGAGGAGGAGGTCATATTCGAGAGGCTGAGCATATTTTCATATGTCTATTGGGCCATCTGTATGTCCTTTTTGAAGAAGTGTCTGTTCAGGCCCTCTGCCCATTTTTAAATTGGATTGTTTGTTTTTTTGGTGTTGAGTTGTATGAATTATTTATAAATTTTGGATATTAACTCCTTATTGGATGTATCATTGGCAAACATCTTCCATTCAGTAGGTTGTCTTTTCGTTTTGTTGATGGTTTCTTTTGCTGTTCAAAACTTTTTAGTTTGTTGTAGTCCCATTTGTTTATTATTTCTTTTGTTTCTTCCACTAGGAGATATATTGGAAAAAATATTGCGAAGAGAAATTTCAGAGATTTTACTGCCTATGTTTTCCTCCAGGAGTTCCATATTTTCAAGTCTTACCTTTAATTTTTTAACCCATTTTGAGCTTATTCTTGTATATGGTATAAGAATGTGGTCTGATTTCATTTTTTGCCTGTATCTGTCCAATTTTTCTAGCACAATTTATTGAATAGACTGTCTTTACCCCATTATATGTTCTTGCCTCCTTTGTTATAGATTAGTTGACCATATAGGCATGTGTTTATTTCTGGGTTCTCTCTTCTTTTGCATTGATCTATATGTCTGTTTTTGTGCCATTAATATGATGATTTGGTTACTATAGTCTTGTAGTATAGTTTGATATCAAGTAGCGTGATACCTCCAACTTTGTTCCTTTTTCTCAAGATTACTGTGGCTATTCAGGGCCTTTTGTGGTTCTTATAAATTTTTTGTTTATTTGTTCTAGTTCTGTGAAAAACACTATTGGTTTTTTAAAAAAATTATCTTTATTATTGAAATTATTACAGATGTCCTCTTTTTTTCCTCATTGACCTCCTCCTCCCTGCCCCCTCCCCCAGGCCTTCACCGCACTATTGTCTGTGTCCATGGGTTATGCATATACGCATATAGGTTCTTTGGTTAATCTCTTCCCACCCCCAATCCCCTGCCTTCCCTCTGGTATTTTGATATGGATTGCACTGAATTTATAGATTGATTTGGGTAGTATGGACATTTTAATGATGTTAATTCTTCCTATCCATGAACATGGAAAATGCTTTTTAAAATTTGTATCTTCTTCAATATCTTATAATTTTCTTTTTTAAAAAATATCTTTATTGATTTCAGAGAGAGGAAAGGAGAGGGAGAGAGAGTGATAGAAACATCAATGATGAGAGAGTCATTGATCGGCTGCAGCCCGCAACGTGGGCACGTGCCCTGACCGGTAATCGAACCCTGATCGCCTAGGATCCTAGGTCGATGCTAAACGGCTGAGCCATGCCCGGCCAGGCCTTATAATTTTCTGAGTAGTGATCTATTAACTCCTTGATTAAATTTATTCCTAGGTATTTTATTATTATTATTATTATTATTATTATTATTATTATTATTTTTTAAATATATCTTTATTGATTTCAGAGAGAGGAAGGGAGAGGGAGAGACAGAGATAGAAACATCAATGATGAGAGAGTCATTGATCTAGCCCGCAACCCGGGCATGTGCCCTGACCCAGAATTGAACTGCGATCGCCTGGATCCTAGGTCGACGCTCAACTGCTGAGCCATGCCCAGCCGGGCGATATTTTATTATTTTTTGATGTAATTGTAAATGGGATTGTTTTCTTAATTTCTCTTTCTGATAGTTCATTATTGGTGTATACAAATGGAATTAATTACCTTTTAACTGCAGCCTTGTACTCACACATAATATCCATGTTATCATGGGTTTGATGTGCTAGTTATACTCTCACTGAGGCTGGCCTTCCAAACAGTGGCAATGGGGTTTGCCTGAGAGTGAGAGGCACAGGAGCCCCAATAATAGCATTACTAGGCACAGTTTGCTGTGGAGTTTTTATTTCAGGCTTCACTTAGGAAGAGTACATTTGATAGAAATGTATGTCCCTATGACACATCTCAAGTCACTTTGAGACAAAAGGTTATACCATCTAGATAAACATTTGTGACTTCAGTTGGGTTGGAAAAGGTTTCGACTGGCAACTTTCCACTCTGCTTGATTGCCATATGTCTGTGGGAGTGGGTGTGCAAATTTTGTATGTCCTCTCCATGAAGGCTCTTCTTGGGCACAAAAGGGGGTCTTCCTTGTTTGGAACTCTATAAGAAATTGATTATCAATGGGAATCAGACCTCCTTGGGGTGAGACATGCAACAATATAGTTACCCTTAGAGATGAAATAGATGAACGGTATCATCAGGCAATAGTGAAATATCAGCATTCATGTCCTAAAGAGTTACACCCAGTTATAAGTGTACCACTTTTCTTTGTGGGCCAGCTGAGCTTGGGGACCTGTAAACAGAATCAAGTATCAGGAGATAGGAGCCTAGGTTTAGCCACTGAGCAGCACAATGATTTTGTTACAAATCCTTCCAGTTCACTCAGGGCACTTTCTGCCAATGGCATATTAAAGGCTCCCCATGTTTTTTGATACCTGCCATGTGTCCTGTCCTCTCAAAACTGTATTTGTGAAAGCCCATTAGTACAGTAAACAATCAGCACTATCATAGTTAAGTATGCTAAGTTTATATATTTGCAATCGAACCAGTGGCCTTCTGGAGATAATGATTTTTTAATTTTTTTTTTTAAACTCAGTGTTTCCCAGAGTGGCATGAGAGATGATTTTGGATGGTGTATTGAATAACTTTCTAAAAATCAACTGTCCAGTTACCAACTCATGTTCTCATTTCCTATTTAACCACATTTCCTGGCCTCAATTTCTTCCTTGAATTATCGCACACTGGATACATGTGGGGGTTTACATCATACAAAATAGATTTTGAATCCTGGCTTCATTACTTAATAGCTAGATGAAAGGCAAGTTCCATTAACCTCTTTGAGCTTCCAGTTTCTTATTTGTGAAATGGGGATGATAATGGCCTCTACCTCATAGGGTTGTTTTGACGATTAAATCATAGGCAAAGTACTTAGCATAGTGCCTGGAACCTAGTCAGTGCTCATGTCATGCTATCAAAAACAACAAGAACAAGAATTTTTATTGTTCTTGGGGTTTTGGTGCCTCATTTAGTGCTCATTGCTGGTGCTCCTACCCACTTGCTGTTTCAGCTTCTTAGATTACAAACAGAATACCTCTTTTTCTGAAAGGACCCCTGTGGCTTGCCCTTGTCTATCTATGTCCAGACATTGAGTTGTACAGGCCTTGACAATAGACAAGTTTTCCTGAACAGAGGGAAGCTGGCATTGGGAAAGGAGAAGCCCAGGCTGCAGTTTGGGGAGGTGAATCCCCAGCCACCTCAGCACAGACCAGGGCTTTGGGGCTCCCTCTGCTGGACAATTCCGCTTGTCCTAAAATTGTTCTGCTTTAGGTCCAACTGTAGAATCAATCACAAGGCTGGTATAAAAGGAGAAGACAAGTGGCAGAATAAAATGCATAATTATGAAGACATACAAATATATGGATCTATACCAATGGATTATGGTATATCAGGTGCTGAGCTAAGAAGAGCACTTACAAAACCAAATACAGTCTGATCTTTGGCAAAGGAGACAGATGTGTGAACAGACAAGTGTGACTAGTGTGTGTGTGTTTGGGGGGGCTGTCCTAAGGTCTTGTCTGAATATAGTGGTACAGCAGGGCGATGGGCAGAGGAAAGTACTGGAAAAATATATTGGCATCAGGGAAAGTTCTGTAAGAAGGAAAGTCTTCACAGAGTATGGTGACCCTTGAACTGTCCTGAAAGACAAGTGGTGTCCTCCTGGCAGTCTGGAGGGAAAGGGAGAGAAAAAGCACAGGGGCCTCACCTCTCAGCATCACCATAAACACTGTGATAATTTACATTCAGGTCTCCTGAGGCAAGTTGTGGGTGTTTTGCTTTTTAACATCACACTGCTTTTAGGCATAAAAGAATATTCATGCCATAGATTTTAAGGGCACACTTGATGTTATTAGTTAATTGAAAGTTGATTGTAAAGTGTGAGGTATATAATACAGAAAATTGTAGTACAGAAGCAAGTACATTCCCAAAGGTTAACTTTGGCAGTATTTTAGCTATTTGCCTCTCTATGATTTTAGAAAAGGGATTTTAACTGAGACTTAAATAAAGATTTGAAATTACAGAGTTGAGTATGTGATAGACATTTGCCAGCTTTGGGTGGTGTGCTACTTCATAAATCCTTTAAAAAACACCACAAATTCACAAAAAATGTATTTACACATTTACTTATTCAAAATACACAGTGTCAGAGATGTGTAGAGCACAGGGAACCCAATGACAACAAGGTACAGGTTCCTTAATGAAAGAGGCACACCTTCTGCTTCCCAGGAGTTGGTGGTCCAGAACATTTCACCCTATGGGTTCATGATTTGGGGTGAACATAGACATTTGTTTGCTTCACTGGAGACCAATCTCAACAGATTGAGGTAGGGTGGCAATTCAGTCTGGGCTAGGAAGTTGGGGCAGAGGCACACCAGCCTGGGGCTCAGAATTTGATGGATAATAACAGTTTATTCACAGAGACAATTGAGATAAAACAGACTGTCCTAAAATCAAACTTCTTAAAAGACATCTAAAGTCCAGGTCTATAATTATTGAATGAATAAATAGATGTCTATAGTTTTTAAATTGGTGATTTCAGGTATGTATTGATAATCAATTTCTCTTAAGATAGATGGTGGACAATAGGTGTTTTAAAGAACATTGTTCTAGAAAATGTTCCCTTTGATAGACTTAGTCTCATGACACCAGCAATTCCCCCAGAAGGCTTAACCACGGGCATTGGTATATCACACCCAACTTTCTTCTCTGTTTCAAAATAGAGTTCTGCTTTTTGGGGTTATAAAAAGGGCAACTACAAAAGGATCTGCAATCTTTGCTTTACGGTTGTATTACTCAAACTTTTTTTAAGGTTGTGATAATGGGATTTGCCCGGTTCCCTAGTGGTTACTGTTCTTCACTTTATCTGCCTTTCTATCTTCCAGCCAGTAACTCTCTACAGTCCAGTTTTCAACCCTGAAAGGCAAATGTTCCCTTCCAGCCCCCACAAATCCTAAGCACTCTGTTTCCTTGCCTAGCTGGATTACAACCAGGCTCCCTTTAAGTATCAAAGTATGATTTGATACTTTGAGAGTAATAAAGGATCCTATGGGGTCCCACATTCTCCTCCACTAGCTTTGAGGCCTGAATTTCTAATCTGAGCCTAATCTTATATACAGTTTAAGGCATGGATTCCTGTCAACTTGTAAATCTCTCTTGAGAGGGGCCACAGTCTGCTAACATGATTATTATTATCAGTTGAGACCTCTGCTATGGTGATTATCATTATTATCAGTCTTACAACTGAGTGGAGATGAGTTTGAGGCCAAACAGTTGGAGGAAGGTGAAAGGAAAGATCAAGAGGGCTTTGGATATACAGAGAAGAGAAAGGGGAATGCAGGCAGAAGACACTGAAGCTGAACTCTGAAGACAACACAGTTTTTCTAAGGTTAGAACTACCATTCCCTCTCTTTTCTGCCCACCAGGAGTCTGCAAAGGCACCTGAAGACACCTAGGACTCAGACCTCTCCCACACCTCCCTTCCCAGAGCTTAGAAATCCCTGAGTTAGCAAAAGTAATTTTAGCACGCCCTCAGGTGGTCAAACAAAATACTGCGGAATGGCTTTTAATGGAAGTTGGTGTGGACAAACATCTTGGAATAAGCACTGATGCTTGGCAAGTTGGTAGGCACCTGGCAGGGCAGAGATGGCACTCTTCCCTTTAGGGTGCCAATTCTCAAGCTGAGTGGAGTAGCATTCCTGGAATAATACTTCCAGGTTTATTTTGGAATCCCTGCATCGCCTCCTCTTACAGGTCTATTTTTGAAATTGAAGTGGACTTAAATTATTTCTTAGATTTGAATATTATTATATACTCCTTAAATTAATTGAAGATACCTCAAAAGGAAAATAGGATGATTTTTGTACGGATTTTCCATCTAAAACAGAGTAGAGCAACAAAGATGGATGACCATAGATATGTTAAACTTTTTTTTATTTTGGGATAATTTCAGATTTACAGAAAAGTTGCAAAGATAGTACAATTTCCATATTCTCGTCACCCAGATTCTCCCAAGTTAGTATTTTATCTCATTATGTTTTATTGTTCTCTCTTGTTATACATATGAATATATTTTTCTGAGTTGTTTGAGAATGTTACACACATTATGCTCCTTTATCCTTAAATACTTCAGTATGTATTTTCTAAAAACAAGATCATTTGCTTACATAACCACAACAAATTATAAAATCAATACTATTCTCTAATATTCAGACTTGATTCAAATTTGCAAATTGTCCCACTAATGTACTTTATAGAAAATATAAATGCAGGATCCAATCCTGTGTCACTCATCGCACTGCATTTAGTTGTTGTGCTTCTTTAGTCTTTAATCCGAAATAGTTACTCAGTCTTTGTCTTTCATGACCTTGACATTTTAAAGCATATAGGCCAATTGTTTTATAGAGTGTCCCTGAATTTGAATTTGTCTGATGTTTCTTTATGATGAAGTCCAGGTTATGCATTTAGGGTGGGAGTATCATAGAAGTGGTGTTATGTCCTTCTCAATGCACATGATGTCCCTTTGTTTTGACCAGAGGTTTTGACACACAGATGTCAGAATAATTAATGTTGAAAACCACACATTCAAATAAGGTCAGGTTTCCTGTAGGCTCATGGGAATTTTATTTGTGGACAAAAGCAAGGAACTTTGAGAAACCTCTCCTTTTCATCTGATCAGTTTGGAATACCTTGTGGAAGGGGTGAGATTTCAGGAACTTTGGGCTGAGAAAAAATGACATTTTTTCAGGGAATATTTTGATATGTGAGAATCGATTATTGAGTGCCTAGGTTCCCCCCCACCCAATCCTCTCTTGAAAATCAGAAGGCAGGGCAACTGGGTTTTAGTCTTAGCAGGAGTTTAGTTGCTCTGTGATATTGGGAAACAACCCTTTCCTGGTCGCCTAACCTTTGAAATGATGGTCACTCACTTAGGAAAAGACTGCTTTGAAAGCTCTGGCTAGAGAAACGGCTGGAGGTCATGAGTTCATGAGCCAGATTTCCGTGTGAACTAACTGAACTCCTTCTTTTCCTAGGGTCTTTTTGGCTACTACAATTAGATGTAACAAATCTCCATATAGTTCTCGACTTTGGATGGGGGACTCACAAGTACTGGAGAGCACAAAGCCATTTATATGTGGTCATTTATAATGAAAGTGTAGAGTTGAAACCAATCACTGAATATCAACCACTGAGTTTTAAACTTCAAGTGGGTAACAATAGAAGGATTATAGTACTAGATATTTATAGCTAGAATTGTGGAGAGACTGTTTTTAAAGTAACAGTCATTATTTTCTGGGCCTTGGTGTGTGGCTGAATGCTACTTTTTTTCTTTCTTTTTTTAAATTTATTTTTATTTTTTAATATATCTTTATTGATTTCAGAGAGAGGAAAGGAGAGGGAGAGAGAGAGATAGAAACATCAATGATGAGAGAGTCATTGATCCGCTGCCTCCTGCACACCCCCGACTGGGGATTGAGCCCGCAACCTGGACATGTGCCCTGACTGGGAATCAAACCCCGATTGCCTGGATCCAAGGTCGAGGCTCAATCGCTGAGCCATGCCCAGCTGGGCAACTTTTTTTCTTTCTTGTTGAATTTTGTTGGCTGTGTGGGATCCTGTAAGTTTGAACTTCATTAAAATTACTTCTAAAGCATTTTCGTAGCTGTGACTAGTGCTATAGAGCTGCATTGACCATTACCTAAAGATGTGGAGTGCTTTTGGCTACTGACCTTTTAAATGTTGTAACAGCCTGATTGAATATTTGATTTCTTATAAATGTGCTTCCTGGCACTATATTTATAATCTTGAACTTTTAGTTTTCTGACATTGTGCAATGTTTAATCAGGTGCGACTGTCATAACGAGGCAATGTAATTTTCCAGTCTTTGCACAAATGTTTTCATAGTTTAAATAGAGGCTCTTATCATATCAATCTAAAAAGGAAATTTTTGCATCAAAGACCAGAATAAAACCACAGCATATTAAAAGAGATTTCCACTGGATGGGCAATGAATAATATCTTGATAAAGGACCTGGTTTATATATTCAGTACATTTATTTGATAATAATACATATTATTAATATTAAATACATTTTTAATACATTTATTGAGTACCTGTTCTGTGCCAAGCATTGTGCCATGGGTTCTGATATAATGTGATAAGATATAGGTAAGACAGACAAGTGAATGAATATTTACAGTACAGGGTATGTAGCAATAAGGTAAACCTGAAGTGTAGTGATACTTAATCTAATATTAGGGGGGTCCAAAGAAGACTTTGTGGAGGAAGTGATGTCCAATCTAGTCTATCCATCATCAATTCTATCTACTCCACTCCCCTCCAAAACACATCCCAAATCCAATCACTTCTCTCTATATCCACTCTCACCACCGGTGCTAGTCTTTGTCATCTGAAACAGCTACATAACTTGTCCCCACTAGACTGCAAGCTCCAAGAGGACAAAATTTTTTGTCTGTTTTGCTTGCAGAGAGATCAAAAAAGGTACCTGCTGAGTAGTGAGTGGTCAATACATGTTCTTGAATGACTAAGTGGTCTCTCATCTTACACTGTTGGCCCACTGCAATTCCACAGCCAAAGTGATATTTTTTAAAAATGCAATTTTTTGTCTCTCCCCATTCCCCATCTTCCTTACTTTACCCTCCTATTTGCTCCAGCAGTTCTGAAGTAGTTGGTTTTTCAGTTTTTGGCACATTCCCCTTTTTCGCGTGTACATTAAGCAAACTCCTTTTAATCCTAAAGTACAGTTCAAATACTCTTGCATTTATGAAGCGTACAATTACATGAGGAAGATAGACCTCAAACAACTAGAGAGATTAATAAAATAATTTCAAAAGTGATGAGTGACATGAAAAAAAATAAGAGGATTAATTGAAAGAATGATTGACCATGCACTAGAGCAGGCCTCTCTAAGAGGTGGCATAAGCTGACACATAAATTATTTGAAGGAGCCAGGCAAGCCAAGATATGGGGGAAGAACATTCCAGGACAGAGGAAACAGAAAATGCAAAGACTCTGAGGGAAGGAATAACTATGATTATTAAAAATAGCAAGTGAGGGGAAATGGGGATGGAAAGAGACTTTGCTTGGCGCGATGGGTGCACAATGCAGTGTGCAGATGATATTTTATTGAGTTGTACACTTGAAACCTGTATGGTTTTGTAAACCAATGTCACCCCAAATAAATTCAATGAATAAAAGTTATGTGGGTTTATGCTCATGAGTCAGCTTTGATAACCTGTAAATACTTTCCTTTCTTCAGGGCTGTTTCTGAGCCTGAGTCTCTGCTCTGGGCCAGACAGGAAATACAACTAAATTGGGGAACATTCACCTGGAATTACTAACTGAGGTCCAGCTGAGGAGGAGATGTATATCAAGGAGGGATAGAAACCACCTGGAGACTGGTAGAAAGGGCAAGGTTGCAAGGTTGCAAGAGGAGTTGACCCAGCTTCCATGGGCCGCAGGCTGAGAGCCAGGAGAGACCTCTCACGGTAAGGTTATTTTTCTACTGTGAGATCATGGCCAGGAACCCAGGATGGGCAGAGCACCAGAGCTGAGACCAATGGCCCACGTAACATCCAGCCATGAAAGGGTGAAAGGCAGCAGGACTGCTGGCAGCAGGAGAGTCTGGAGCCGGTTGGAGTTAAAGCCGCAGTTTCTTTTTTAAACCCAGAGCACAGGATTTTTGTTTGTAGCTACTCATTCGAGGCTTTGGCGGAGGGAGGGCGGTGCTGACTGAAGGTGCCTGAGGAGAGGCTGAGGTAGGAAGCATTGGGGTGAGACGTGGAAAAGAGGCAGCCGGGAGGCCTGCATTTGGTCCTACCCACGCCTCCTTCAAACTGAAACAGCCATTTTCCCTGAGAGGTGCTAGCCCCTCCCAGAACTCACAGCTCAGGAAAAGGAAAAAACCTACCCTAGGTGATACAGCCTGCCACACCCTCAGGAGCCCTACCTGGCACACCCTGCATCTCAATCTTTGCTGAGTAGACTGCTGCAGAAGCCAAGCCTATGGGTTTGAACAATCTCAGGAACTGTCAGTCACTGGTATGCGGGTGGGGCCAACCACTCCACTGACCAGGCAACCTGACTGGGACTTCCCCCCTTGGGAGAGCTGATAAAAACTCCTGGTATCCAGCTGATCCCACTGGACTGCATACAAAGATCTCTGCCCAGCCAAGGGCAGAGTACTATTCTGGTAGCTCTGGGACAGGAAACATCCCCACCACTGTCCCTGAAATCTGAACAGCACCTCCCCCTCACAGGAGACCCAGGGCTCTATACTCCTGATTCCACCTAAGGCCCTTTCAGAAAAAGACTTTTGAGTGATTAAGATTGACAGCTGGCTGACCGGCAAAGGCAAGCAGAGGTGGAGTCCGGGGAACCTGGGGAAGTTTGCTGAGGCATCACTGGGCCCCACACTGCTAACAAACTGGCCTTGGAGTGCAGTTGGCGCTTCTGGCATGCAGCCAAGTCCTTTGGAGACAGACACAAACTGTGGATCACTTGAAACTTCAAACAGGTTGCTGAGAGCCAAAGGAAGACAGTTTCTGACAGTGGTTACCACCTAAGTACCTCCTGGGAAGTCCAAAATTGGCAGACATAACAGTCAGCTGCAGTCATCAGAAGAGCAGGATCCAAAGGGAGCTCCCAGGAGGCACTAAACTCTACTGAAACAAACACCACTTCACTTTTTTTCTTTCTTTATCTTCTTTATTGGTTTGTTATTATTTTAGTCTCTCCTTTTTCTTTCAAAGATCTACTTCCCTGCTTCCCTTTTCTTACCCTATTATTTTCTTCTTTCTCCTGCTTTCTCTTCATTTTTCCTTGTCTTATTTTTTGTCTATCTGCTTTCTCCTCTATTTTCCTTTTCATAATTATTTTCTTCCTCTTTTCTTATATACCATTTTCCTTCCCTTATTCTTTATTCTTATTTTCTTTCTTCCATCTCTGCCCTTTCATATTTCTTTTTCTTCCCCCTGTTTTCTCCTTATATTTTCTTTTCCTTTCTTCTGTTATTGTTCTCTTTTTTTCTTCCTAATTTTCTCTTCTGTTGTGGTTACTTTTGTTGTTGTTGTTGGGGTCTTGTGTATGTTTTTGTTTTGTTTCTTGTTTTGTTGTGTTTTGTTTTGTTTTGTTCTGTTGGCACCTGCACAACAGCTTGCACGATGTGGTCGGGAGTGAGCCTCACAGTCAGCCAGCCTGAGAGGAGATTCCTCCCACAAATGGGACAACAACATTCAAGACCCAATTATAACAGCAAAGCTCAAATAAATCACACAAGGATCATTCAGAGAACACCCAACTTGGGAGATTTAAGAGAACTGCACCACTAGGTCCCACAAAACACTACATAAGACCACCCCATGAAGACTGGGAGGCATAGCAATTTGCTCTAATAAATAGAAACAAATACAAAGGGACAGCAAAAATGGGGAGACAAAGAAACAACCCCCAAATGAAAGAAAAGAAGGAAACTCCAGAAAGAGAGCTAAGCAAAATGGAGGCAAGCAATTTATCAGATACAGAATTCAAAGTAATTGTTATAAAGATGCTCAAAGAACTTAGTGAGAATTTCAAGAAACTTAGTGTGAACTGAAACAGCACAAAACAAGAAATAGAAACCATAAATAAGGATCAGTTGGAAATGAAGAATAACATATCTGACATCAAGAATACATTGGAGTCCCGCCAGTCATAGCTCAGTGGTTGAGCATCGACCTAGGATCCAGGAGATTGCGGTTCGACTCCTGGTCAGGGCACATGCCTGGGTTGTGGGCTCAGTCCCCAGTGGGGGGGGGAGGGGGGCAGGAGGCAGGGGATCAATGACTCTCTCATCATTGATGTTTCTATCTCACCCCCTCTCTTTCTCTCTCTGAAATCAATAAAGACATTTTTTTAAAAAAGAATACACTGGAAGGAATCAAAAGTAGATTAAATGAGGCAAAAGGTCAATCAGTGACTTGGAAGACAAGGTAGAAAAAAACACCCAATTAGAGCAGCAAAAAGAAAAAACTAAAAAACAGGAGGATAGTTTAAGGGAACTTTGAGGTACCATGAAAGATAACAACATCCACATTATAAGGGCCATATTAAGAAAAGAAAGCAAGGAATAGAGAAACTGTTTAAAGAAATAATGACAGAAAACTTTCCTAACTTGGTGAAGGAAGAAAGTTGCACAAGTTCAAGAAGCACAGAGACCCACTCCAAGGCATATCATAATCAAAATAACAAACATTAAAGAAAAAGAATCTTAAAGGCAGCAAGAGAGAGACATAAAGTTACCTACAAGGGAGTACCCATTACAATGTCAGCTGATTTCTCAACAGAAACACTTCAGGCCAGAAGGGATTGGCATGAAGTATTCAAACTAATGAAAAACAAGGACCTGAACCCAAGACTGCTCTATCCAGAAAGGCTATAATTTAAAATTGAAAGGGAAATAGAGAGCTTCTCAGACAAAAACAACAACAACAAACAAACAAACCAAAAAAGAGGCTAAAGGAGTTTATTACCACCACCAAACCAGGATTGCAGGAAATGAGAAAGGGAGTGCTTTTAAAAGAAGAATAAATTGTGAGAGAGGAACATAGGTATAAAGAAAAAAATGGCAGTAAATAAGTACCTATCAATAATAACCTTAAATGTAAATGGATTAAATGGTCCAATCAAAAGACATAGAGTAGTTGAATGGATAAAAATACATGAGTCATATATATGCTATTTACAAGAGACCCACCTCAGAACAAAATATTCACACAGATTGAAAGTAAAGGGATGGAAACAATTTTTCCATGCAAATGAAAACGGAAAAAAAAAAAAAAAGCGGAGGTAGCAATACTTATATCTGACAAAACAGGCTTCAAAGCAAAGGCTATAAAGACAAAGACGGTGACTACATGATACTAAAGGGATTGCTACAATGAGAGGATATAACCCTGGTTAAACATATATGCACTCAATATAGCAGCACCTAAATATATATAAAAAACTCTTGGAGGACTTTAAGGGAGAGATTGAGAGCAATACAGTCATAGTAGGGGCCTTTAACACCCCACTGACATCACTGGATATATCTTCCAGACAAAAAAACAAGGAAACAGAGACATTAAATGACACACTAGATCAAATGGCTTTAACTGACAATTACATTTCACCCCAAAGCTGCAGAATATACATTCTTCTCAAGTGCACATGGGACATTCTCAAAGATAGACCACATGTTAGGGCACAAAATTAGTCTCTACAAGTTCAAGAGGACTGAAATCATATCAATCATCTTCTCAGATCACAGTGGCATGAAACTAGAAATCAATTACAATAAAAACACTCAATAACATTCAAACACATGGAAGCTAAATAGCATGTTATTAAACAATGAATGAGTTACCAATGAGGTCAAGAAAGAAATAAAAAATTTCCTGGAAACAAATGAAAATGAACACACAAGACCCCAAATCTTTGGGATATAGAAAAAGCAGTTCTGAGAGGGAAGTCCATAGCATTACAAGCCTACCTTAAGACACAAGAACAACCTCTAATAAACTATCTAACACTACAACTAAAAGAATTAGAAAGAGAACAACAAAAAAAGCACAGAGTAAGTAGAAGGAAGGAAATAATAAAGATCAGAGCAGAAATAAGTGAAATAGGGACAAAATATACAATGCAAAAGATCAAAGAAACCATGAGCTGGAACTTTGAAAAGATGAGCAAGATTGATGAACCTTTAGCCAGACTCATCAAGAAACAAAGAGAGACGACCCAAATAAATCAAGTCAGAAACAAAAGAGCTGAAGTAACATCCGACACCACAGAAATACAAAGGATTTTAAGAAAATACTATGAAGAACTATATGCCAACTAGCTGGACAATGTGGACAAAATGGACTAATTCCTAGAAAAATACAATCTTCCAAAACTGGGTGAGGAAGAATCAGAAAACCTGAATAGGACAATAACAACTGATGAGAGTGAAGCAGTAATCAAAAAACTCCCAGCAAACAAAAGCCCTGGTCCGGATGGCTTCACAGGAGAGTTTACCAAACATTCAAAGATGAATTAACACCTATCCTCTTCAAACTATTCCAAAAAATCCAAGAGGAAGGAACACTTCCAAGCTCTTTTTACTAGACCACCATTAGCCTAATTCCAAAACCACATAAAGACACTACAAAGAAAGAGAATTACAGGCAATATCCCTGATGAACATAGATGCTAAAATCCTCAACAAAATATTAACAAATTGGATCCAGCAATATATTAAAAAGATCATACACCATGACCAAGTGGGATTTATTCCAGGGATGCAAGGCTGGTACAATATTTGCAAATCAGTAAATGTGATACATCACATAAACAAATTGAAAGACAAAAATCACATGATCTTATCAATAGACATAGAAGAAGCATCCAACAAAATCCAACACCCATTTTTGATAAAAACTCTCAGAAAAGTGAGAACAGAGGGATCATACTGCAATATAATAATGGCCATATATGACAAACCTACAGCCAACATCATACTCAATGGGCAAAAACTAAAAAACTCAAACCATTTCCTCTAAGAACAGAAACAAGATAGGGATGTCCACTTTCACCGGTCTTATTCAACATAGTACTGGAAGTCTTATCCACAGCAATTGGAGAAGAAAAAATAAAAGGCATCCAAATTGGAAAGGAGGAAGTAAAACTGTCATTATTTGCAGATGACATGATGTTGTACATAGAAAATCCTAAGGACTCCAGCAAAAAACTACTAGATCTAATAAATGAATTTGGTAATGTAGCAGGATACAAAATTAACACCCAGGAATCAATGGCATTTTTATACACCAGTAATGATCTCTCAGAACAAGAAAGTAAAAAAACAATCCCATTTACCATTGCAAAAACAAAAAAATTAAGATACTTAGGAATATACTTAATCAGGAAGGTAAATCACCTCTACTCAGAAAACTATAGGACATTGAAAAAGGAGATAGAAAAAGATTTAAAGAAGTTGAAGAATATACCGTGTTCATGGATTAGTGGAATTAATATCATTAAAATGTCCATACCACCCAAAGCAATCTATAGATTCAATGCAATCCCTATTAAAATACCAATGGTATATTTCACAGTTCTAGAACACACTCTCCAAATATTTATATGGAACCAAAAAAGACCCCAAATAGCCACAGCAATCTTCAGAAAGAACAAACTTAGAGGGAGCACAATATTGGATATCAAGTTATACTACAAAGTCACTATAATCCAAACAGCCTGGTACTGGCACAAGAACAGGCATATAGATAAATGGAACAGAACAGAGCCCAGAAATCAACCGAGTCATTATAGTCAATTAAGATTTGACAAAGGAGGCAAGAGCCTACAATGGGGTAAAGACAGTCTCTTCAATAAATGGTGTTGGGAAAATTGGACAGGTACATGCAAAAAAATGAAACTAGACCACCAACTTACACCATACACAAGAATAAACTCAGAATGGATAACAGACTTAAATGTAAGTCATGAAACCATAAAAATCCTAGAAGAAAATGTAGGGAGCAAAATATCAGACATCTCACATAGTGGAATTTTCACAGATACATCGTTGAGGGCTAGAGAAAGAAAGGAAAAAAAGAAACAAATTGGACTATATCAAACTAAAAAGCTTCTGCACAGTGAAGGAAATCAGCATCAAAATGAAAAGGGAACCCACTATATACATATTTGCCAATGGTACATCTGATAAGGGGCTAATTTTCAAAAAATATAAAGTACTCATGCAACTCAATGAAAGGAATACAAACAATCCAATTAAAAATGGGCAAACGACCTCAATAGACACTTCTCCAAAGAGGACATACAGATGGTCAAGAGACATATGAAAAAATGCTCAAGGTCACTAATCATCAAAGAGATGCAAATTAAAACAACAATCGGGTATTGCCTCACACCTGCCAGAATGGCTTCCATCAACAAATCAACAAATGACAAGTGTTGGCAAGGATGTGAGGAAAAGGGAACCCTAGTACACTGCTTGTGGGAATGCAGACTGGTGCAGCTCCTATGGAAAACATTGTGGAGTTTCCTCAAAGAATTAAAAATGGAACTTCCATTTGATCCAGTGATCCTACTTCTAGGAATATATCCTAAGAAGCCTGAAACAGCAAACAGAAAGAATATATGCACCCCTATGTTCATAGCAGCACTATTTACAATAGTTAAAATCTGGAAACAGCCCAAGTACCCATTGGTAGATGAGTGGATAAAAAAGCTGTGGTACATTTACCCAAAAGAACACTATGCAGATGTAAAAAAGAAGGCTCTTTTACCCTTTGAGGTAGCATGGAGGGACCTGGGGATTATTATGCTAAGTGAAATAAGCCAGTCAGAGAAAGACAAACATCACATGGTCTCACTTATATGTGGAATCTAATGAACAAAATAAAGTGATTAATAGAACCTATGGCATAGAAACATGGAACACACTGACGAATCTCAGAGGGAAGGGGGGAGGGAGAGTGGGAAGAGATTAACCAAAGAACTTATATGCATATATACATAATCCAAGGACACAGACAATAGTGCGGTGAAGGCCTGGGGAGGGGTAGAAGGGGTCAATGGGGGATAAAAGGGGACATTTGTAATACTTTCAACAATAAAGATAAATTTAAGAAAAGTTATGTGTATGTGGCTGAATATATGTGTTTATATAAAGAGCTAGAATATACACTATAAGTAAGAGCAACTGTCTCTAGATGTTGAATGAAGTGATTTTAATTAACAAAAAAAAAAAGAAAAGAAAATAACAAGTGATTAATAGTGGTAGGCATAGGCCAAAATTTGGAGGTCTTTTAGTTATAATAAAGCATTTGGATTTTATTTTATTTTTATTTTTTATTTTTAATATATCTTTATTGATTTCAGAGAGAGGAAGGGAGAGGGAGAGAGAGAGATAGAAACATCGATGATGAGAGAGTCATTGATCGAGCCCACAACCCAGGCATGTGCCCTGACCGGGAATCGAACCTCGATCTCCTGGATCCTAGGTCGATGCTCAACCGCTGAGCCATACCTGGCCAGTTTGGATTTTATTTTAAATATGATGGAAACCATCCCATCACATGTAGAACAAAATCCAAATTCTTTACTATGGCCTACCGACTTGCACTATCTTCTCATTAGCGTCTGTTCTCTTGCTCAATGCCTAGCCGTACTAGTCTTATTTCTACTCCTTGAACATTTTGAGCTTGTTCCTGCCTCAGGACTTTGCACTTACTGTTCCTCTGTCTGAAGTGCACTTTCCTGAGATCTTTCTGTGACATACTACTTTTCATCGCTTGAAATTCAGATAAAAAATCATTTCAGGAAGACCTTTTCTGGCTGTATTAGTTTCCTAGGGCTTCCATAACAAATTACCAAAATTGTTTAAAGTCAATTGGCCTCTTGCATCCCAAGTTTACTTCCTCCAGTTCTAGAAGGATTTTTCTGCCCTTATAAAAACATCTCTCTTACAAAGATGAGCCACCTGGAATCCAGAGATGTCTTGAAACTGGGTCAGTGTCATAGAGCTACCATATGTAGAGGCAAGATTTGAACTCAAGGATTATTTCTGATGCATCACAGCCATTCAGGTTCTGGAGACTTTCTTCTAGAGAAAGCACAAGACACAACTTCAGACTTCCATGAGCTTACAGCATAATTGCAGAAGTGAGGTATGATACACAAAAAGATAGCTACCGGTACAGGGTCTTTTATATGTAGTCCAGCTAATCAGTAATATTGGGCTGAGAAATCTGTTTTCATTGTCATCATGAACACTTTGTGAGAGACAGCCCCAATTTTCAGAAATCACTGTGAGATGAAGGAAAAATATGACCAGTATATTGTTGGGTGAAATATTTTGAGTTGGCCAAGAACCCCTTCGTTTTAGGCTATTGTTTTTAAATGGCCCATATGCTGAGCCCTTCCTCAAGCCCAAGGCAGTACTGTGTCACTGCTGTTTCAGAGAGCGTTTCTCACCCTTCCCTCTCCTCCCAGGGCCAGGGCTTGCCTCAGCACTTTATGATTTCTTGACAGATTCATTGAGATCAAGAAAGATACCAGATTAAAGGAAGAAAGTCCTCAAAAACTATATCTTGGCAGCCACCAAGAAAAGCCACTGAGTGAAGGGGAAGATGCATTTACCTTGGTGCCTTTCTTGTACCAAGCCTGGCTGCCACCCAGGCCGGCTATGGGAGGGTCTCTACTGAGCACTGCAGAGAGGTGGAGTAAGTACCTGAGGCCCAAAATTTGGAGGAGTTAAGTGGGTATTTCAGCCTTTCACAACCATGGTCTTATTTGCTAAGCCACTGTGCCCCCTTTTGGCACAACTGGGAATCTTGAGAAGTCATTTAACTTTGACTGGCAAGGGCTTGCTATTTTTGGATTTGAATATATTTAAATAGAGTCTAACAGGGGCAGTTGCATTTCTTTACTTTCTAGAGCTATATTTTTCTCACTCAGGTTAAAACATGCACATGAAAAAGCCCCACATTCATTATGCTTTGGTAACAGTAAGGAATTTATAGCAAGAGCCCAGCTGTTTGCAGTGCATGCCAGAGTTTTTTGATCTGAACGCAATTGAGCTCACATTTTTGAATCAGGACATAATATTCAAAGGAGCCCACTTCAGAGTTTTCAGGTTTCCAGGCCAAGCAATGGGTTCCTGAATCTATTTTGGGTTGTTTTTCCCTGTACCTTTTCCTCTTCACCCTCAGAACTCTTTGCTCCTTTCCTGGAACTAAGCCTATGGCTGTGCAGATCTCCTCCTGTGCACACATTGTTTTAACTTTCTTTTTGAGGGAAAAAAAGCCCCATGATTTTACACCTTAGCTCTTGCCTTCACTATTTCAAAATCCATTCTATTAATTGTGCTCCCATGTATTCAACCCATACCAGGTGTAACTCTCATTTTTGGGGCCAGACATTGTGTTAAGGGCTTTATGTGTATTATCTTTTTGATCCCCCCAACAATCATTCAAGGAAAGCACTATTATTGTTCCTATTTCACAGATGAGGTATCTGAGGCTTAAAGAGGTGAACTAACATCTCAAGATTACACAGTGGTGTAGTTAGGCTTCAAGTTCAGGTCTTTTAGTTCCAGAGCCAGTATTTTATACCCTCCTCTTGTACTAAACTGACCACCTGGAATTACCTGCCCAGTGCTGGGTTCTATGGGGGATGATAAGGGCAAAAAGGGCATAGATCTTGCCTTCACAGAGCCCAAGTTGGAGCTGGAGAAAGCACTAAGCATAGTGATGTGAAGAGCCAGCATCTCACTTTTGCCAACCTTCTGGGGTTATTGTGAGGGCCAGATGAAATGATACATCAAGGCACTTGGTTCAAGGTAGAATGGTAGATGGATGCTGGTTATTGGTGTTATAATAGCAATAGCCCAGTCCTGAGCCAGTGACCTGCATGCCTGGGAGGGCAGGCATAGGAAGATTGGGCACAGTGCAAATTGTTAACTTCACAGACGTATAGAATCTCTTATTGAATGTGGAACTTCTCTCACATCCTGGTTAGTCTGGCATTTCACACTTCAGGTTTGACTGGGAAGATAATGATGGAGCAAGCACCTATATAGTTCTTATTCTAAGTGCTTTACAAACATTGATTCATTTAATTTTATTTGAAGGATTTTGTGTTAGTATGACAATCCTAGAATCCTCCTTCAGTGACCCCCTTCTCCATTAGTAACTAGTAGAATTCCTGTGAATTCTACTCTCTAAATATCTTTTATATCCATCACCTCTTCTTCATTGGCACTGCCTTTACCACTGTTTTAATTCAGGTTTACATCATCTCTCCCCTGGAGGATTGTGAGGGCTTCTTTTTGTTGATGGTATTCTTGCTGTTTTGGTTCCTAGTCTCTCTGTTAATCTACTGCACTTAATAGAGCCATCTCTCTTCTTTAAAACCTCTAATCCAGTTTAATCTTTCAGACTTGGTTTTCTTTCTATGGAAGAGGTGTATTAATGTACAAGAAGGAAGAATGTAGGTTGGAACTCTCAGTGTGCTGTGAATTATTTTCTCTGTGGTAGCCCAGCAGTGATTCCTGGGTTCCCCAAGCCTCTTCAAAGCCCTTTCCACTCAATAAGGCTCAGAGCTGCATTCAGTCCCCACGAGTGGGATCCAGGGCAGTGGCAGTTTCTGTCTACATGTTAGCTCATCCCTTCTGCTCTGCAAAAGAGAGATGGGGCATAAGGAAATGATGCCTGCTTTAGTTGAAGCTCAGCTTTTTTTCAAGAAGAGCTTAGTGGGTAATGAATTAGGCCCTGAACATCCTGGAACATTAAACTCAGTGCCACTGTCAGCTCCCCCCAAATCACAGTCATTTCCAGGTAATGGCTCAGTCTAGGCCTGGTTTCCCAAACCGTCCAAATAGAGAGGGGGAGAAAACCATCCCTAACACCCAGAGTGCAATATTGCCGAGGAGATTTATTTTCACGTTGATTTGGAACATAAATACTGTAAAAATCCTCCACCCTCTCAGCCTTTTTTCTCCCCAGAGCTATAGTTAATGGGCTAACTTTCTGGCTTGTCACTTTATCAAGTTGATAGAACTGTTTAATGAAACCCATGGAGATTGGACAATTTAGTCTGACGGTCAGTTGCAACCCTTGGTGTAAGTAATTTCCAGCAATAGTGTATGTGTCAAATGTCCAACCTGCCAGTGGTTATCAATATCCATTATGCTTTTGGTTGGCTTGAACCATTAATAACCTGTCAGATCAAGCAATTAGGCTGTCTCTACTTGCCAGAGGAAATTGTTTTCCCCTAACTGATGATATTGGTTTTGTGGTTGTGCAGATAAGTACTTGGTCAAAATGTTTGGTGCATTCCTAGCTGGGGAGTGAGTCTTTTTGATAGCTAAGGAGCAAGAGCTGAAATTCAAGGGGCTGAGAGGAACCTGCAGATAATCTCTGAGAAAATGTCATTCCAGTGCACTTTATAAAAGTAGCTAAATTATCACTGGTGCTCTGTAATAAGGGATTTAATTTGATGCGTCACCTAGGTGGGACCACATGTCTCCATGGAGTGAGCCCCAGCTAAGCTGGAGCATTCAAGTTTGATTGGGAATGTGAACTATTTTGGATTTGTTAGAAAGCACATCAGAGACACTCGTGGGGCTTTGCCATTTTGTACACTTTCAAAAGCAAGATGAAGAAGAGAGAAGAGAGGGAAAAAGTTCAATGGAAACCATTAACTTTCCTCTATGTTGTTTGTTTCCAATCTCTCCTGAATTTTTTGGTTTTGTGATTTTCCATTCTCATTTTCATGTAATAGTGCAGGAGCACATGTTCCTTCCTACTTTTATGTCTTTGCACATCCTAGTCACGTTACCTGCTCTGCGTATGTATGTATGTACGTATGTATGTTTACATACTGCCATCAATTTGAAGACCTGGCTTGAAAACTAGTTCTAGGGAGACCTTTCAGAGTAACTCCACCCATTCTGATACTGCATTTACTCAAAGTCTTATGTCTGTCATCATTTCACATGTATTGATGCACTGCTCTTATGATGTTTTAAAAATTCACATTTTCTATTTTTCTTTTTCTTTTTTTTTAAATTTATTTTTATTGTTGAAAGTATTACAGGTGTCCCATTTCCCCCCCCCCCCAATTGAGCCCCTCCACTTCGCTCCCACTCCCTCCCCAGGCCTTCACCCCGTTATTGACTGTGTCCATGGGTTATGCATATATGCATATAACTCTTCCCAGATTATATACGCATATAATCTCTTCCCACCCTCCATCCCCCCTTCCCTCTTTACTCTGAAATATGATCGACTGTTGCATGCGTAAATGTCTCTGGATCTATTTAGTTTGTCAGATTCTTTTGTTCATTAGCTTCTTCTTAAAGAAGACCCTTCAACATTTCCTGTAGTGCTGGTCTGGTGGTGATGAACTCATTTAGCTTTTCCTTATCTGTGAAGCTTTTTATCTGACCTTCAATTCTAAATGATAGCTTTGCTGGGTAGAGCAATCTTGGTTGTAGTTCTATGTTTTTCATCACTTTGAATATTTCTTGCCACTCCCTTCTGGCCTGCAAAGTTTCTGTTGAGAAATCAGCTGACAGTTGTATGGGTGCTCCCTTGTAGGTCACTAATTGCTTTTCTCGTGCTGCTTTTAAGATTCTCTCTTTGTCTTTAACCTCTGGCATTTTAATTATGATGTGTCTTGGTGTGGGCCTCTATGGGTTCTTCTTGTTTGGGACCCTCTGTGCTTCCTGGACTTGTAAGTCTATTTCTTTCCCCAGGTAGGGAAAGTTTTCTATAATTATTTTTTCAAATAGGTTTTCAATTTCTTGCTCTCTTTCTTCACTTTCTGGCACCCCAATAATATGAATGTTGGGCCTCTTGAAGTTGTCCCAGAGGCTCCTTATACTATCTTCATATTTCTGGATTCTTTTTTCTTTTTGCTGTTCTGGTTGGGTGTTTTTTGTTTCCTCATGTTCCAAATTCTGGATTTGATTCTCAGTGTCCTCTACTCTACTGTTGATTCTCTGTAAATTATTCTTCATTTCAGTTCGTGTAGCCTTCATTTCAAATTGGTACTTTATTATGTCATCGATTTTCTCAGTTATTTCCCTAATAGTATGCTTAAACATCCTTATAAACAAAATTCTGAACTCTGTATCTGTTAGCTTGCTTGGATCTATTTCATTTAATTCCTCTTCTAGAGATTTCTTCTGTTCTTTCCTGTAACATGTTTCTTTGCCTCCATGTTTTGGCTGCTTCCAGGTGTTTGTTTCTATGTATTAGGTAGAGCTGCTATGTCTCCTGGAGTTTGTAGAGTGGCTTTGTGTAGTAGGTGTCCCGTAGGGTCCAGTGGCTCAGCCTCCCCAGTCACCTGAGCTGGGCCTTCTAGGTGCTCCCCTGTGTGGGCTGTGTGCACTGTCCTGTTATAGTTGAGCCTTGGTTGCTGTTGGCATCCCTGGGAGGAATTGACCCCCTGGCCAATCATCTGTGAGGACCAACTGCAACCACAGCCAAAGAGCTGCTGTGATGGAGACACCCCTATGGATCAGTATTTACTTCAGTAGGCCTTTGGTGTTCACCAAATGTGCTCCTTGAGTGTGTTACTCGTGGATGTGGTAGGGTTGTAATCCAGTGTGGTCAAGTCTGACCACCAGGTGCACTGTCTCTGGGGCCTCTCGGGAGGTGCAAAGTCAGCCTCTGCCAGTGCCTTGCCCAGGGCCAGCCAGCATGAGCTACTCAGCAAACTGTAGTTGGCTGCTACTTGTGCTGGGCTTGGAGGTGTCCAGGAGAGGCCAGGCTATGAACCAATGCAGCTGCCACTAGTGCCAGGCCTGGGGCCACTTATCAAGCCATATAGGGCACACTGCTGCTTGTTTGAGAGATTTTAGAAAAGTCCTAAGCATGAGGCTCGAGAGGCCACTTCCATAGAAAAGCCCCTGGAAATGGCCTGGATGAGCTGCAGGTGGGGAGGGGCGGGGCCTCCGGGAATCACTGGGGCGGGGCCAAAGGTGTGAATCAGGTGCTGGGGATTCAAATATGGCACCTGCCTGCTGGCTGTGTGAGGGGAGGACTCACCAAAGGAGCAATGGCCTCCGCCAGCTCTCCTGCCTGGGAGAAAGCTGCCCTTCCACCTCGCCCTGATTTCAGGCAGGTTAGTTCCTCCCCAAGTGTCCCAGGTTCCTTTCAAGCTGCTGCTGGGCGCTGAGGCTCAGAGGGAGCGTCTGAGTGAGTCCGTGCACAGGCCCTTTAAGAGGAGCTGCCTGGGGCTCCTGCAGCCTCTGTGATCCTCAGGGACAGTCCCTGCTGGTTTTCACAGCCTGGAGTTGTGGGGACGTCTCTTCCTGGCCCTGGAGCCCTGGGCTGGGGGCCTGCTGTGGGGCTGGGATCCCTCACTCCTCCGGGAAACCTCCGCCATGGAGATGCCCTCCCGGATTTAAACTGTGGCACCTGGCGTGGGCCAGCAGCCGAGTCTCCACGATTCAACCCCGATCCGCCCGCGTCTGTGCCTCTCCTACAGGTCTCAGTACTTCTTCAGGTCCCTGGTTGTGGGGCTTCTGTTCAGCCAGATTTCAGGAGGCTCTGAGTGATGGTGGTTCTGTATTTTAGTTGTAATTTTGATGTGGTTGTGGGAGTCGGCGGGTGCAGCTGCTACCTATGCCGCCATCTTGTTTCTCCTCCTATTCCTATTTTTATTTTTCTTAATTATAAAACCAATTTGAATGCAACTTGGAAAAACATATTTAAGTTAAAAGGAAAAAAACAACAAAAATCACCTAAAATCCTAATACCCAAGGATAACTATTTGGTGTATGTCATTTACTCATTCATCTGTTCATTCATTCAGCAATGATTTACTGAGCAAGGATTTTTGGCTTTCTTGTAAGCTTAGGAGTTATAATAGTAAACAAAATGACCAGTGTCCTTGTCTCCATGGAGCTCAGAGTCTAATGGGGATTTTTCCATCATCACAAATTAAATATGCAGTTACACATTGTGTAAAAGGCCAGGAAGAAAAGGCACATTGTATGGTGAGAGGGTATGGGTGGGGGACTGATCTTGGTTTAGACATCAATGAAGGCTTTCCCAAGGAAGTGGCATTTGAGTTGAAATCTGAAATATGATTAGGAAGGACTAAGGCCAAGGAGGTTTGAGTGATAGGGTAGTGAGGAGGGGACAGAAGACTGAGATGGGAAGATCCTGTCAAGTTTAGGTGAAAGCCTGTGGAAAAAGCAGAAGTCCAGTGACTACAGGAAATATGAGATATCATAGGACAGGGGTGGGCAAACTAGATTTGCTGGAGCATTTCCTGTTTTTGTAAATAAAGTTCTATGTGAAGACAGAATGCCCATTCATATACATATTGTCTATGGTTGCTTTTTTTGCTCCAATTGCAGTTAAATTGTTCCAACAGACACCCTCTTGTAAAGCCCAAACTATTTATGAACTGTCCCTTTATAGAAAAAGTTTGCTGACTCCTATTGTGGGAGTTAAAAGAAGGCTAACATAACAGGAAAGGAGGAATGTGTGTGTGTGTGGTGGTGAGGTTGAATCAAAGGCAAGAACCAGACAGACTGTGCAGGTTAAGGGTTTTAAACTTCATTCTAAGAACAGTGGAAAAGCACTGAATGGTTTTAAGCAAGGGCTTGAAAAGGCCTGTCCTTCCAATACATACTGGTTTGTAATCTTTTTGTTTTAAATTTGGTAGTTTATTTTATATATGTCCTCATTCATTCTTTAGTCATATAATCTTTAATGGTTTCTCTATTCTTCCATCATATGGCTGTTGAAATTATATGTACTCAGAACTAAACATCCTGTGCATATTGTTGCTAATTTCCTTATGATAATTTTTTAGAAATGGAATTGTTGGGTCAATGGATATGTGTATTTTAAAGGCTTTTGCTTGTCCTGTATTTCTTTTCCTTCAGGAGTGATGGTTACTATCACCATCAAGATATGAGAGTATGTGGTTCCCCCATTCTCATGAGACATTTAATATGTTTACCAATTTACACAGGAAAAATGTTATTTTATCATTGCTTTAATGAGCATTTCTGTGATTATTGGAGAGGGTAACATTTACTTCCCATATGCACTGCTCCTTTTGTGAAATGCTTATTCATATAATTTTCTTATTTCTCTATTAGGATATTTATTTTTTATTATTGATTTTTTTAATGATCTCATTATGCATATATTGAGTATATTGACTCTTTGACATTCACATTGGAAATATTTTTTCCAAGCTTGTCTTTTGCCTTTACATTTTATTTATGAAATTTTTGACAGAATTTATAAATATTTGTTTAGTTAATAAATCAATTTTTCCTTTGTATTTTCTGCCCTTGGAGTTAGGCTTAGGAAGACTTTCTCCACACTGGGATTATATAACATGCACATATATTTTCTACTAGTTTTAAACTAGTTTTCTTTATCTTTTACTCTTCAATCCATCTAGTATTTATTTTGGTAGTGGCATGAGATAGAGATTTAACAGATTTTTAAAAGAGGGGAAATCTCTTTTGGGGGGAGAAGAAGAAATATCTCTTTGAAATATTGGGAACTGAAGAACACTGAGGTTCAGTGACTTGTTCCAGGTCATACAGGCAGCAAGTCATCACCATAATCTGTTGCCTTAAGTGACAGATTAGGGAAGGATTATTTTAAGGGATTTAAAATTTCCTCTGTGGAGCAGAAACAAATACCACCATAGGAAGAAACTGAAGTCTGAACTCATAGACATCATTATTCCATCTCAAAACATGAATCATATGGTTTAGAGTCTGTTGCCCTCACATAAGCCTTTTTAGTTACATCTCTACTTTAATAATCCTATCAGTGTTCATGCACATATTGCCATGTATTTATATGTGCTTTTAAAAAATATTTTAATTTAAACAATATTTAAATTAAAAAAATTTATTACACTTATTGGGGTGACATTGGTTAATAAGATAATATAGATTTCAAGTAAGCATTTCTATGATACATGATCTGTATATTGCATTGTGTACTCACCACCCAAAGTCAAATAATCTTCTGTCGCCATATATTTGGCTCTCTTTATCCTTTACTACCTACCCCCCCCCCCCCGGTGTTGTCTGTGTCTATGAGTTTCAGTTTTATATCCCACGTATGAGTGAAATCATATGGTTCTTAGCTTTTTCTGACTGACTTATTTTGCTTAGCATAATATTCTCAAGGTCCATCCATATTGTTGCAAATGGCAGTATTTCATCTTTTCTTGTGGCTGAGTAGTTTTCCACTGTACATATATACCACATCTTCTTTATCCAATCCTCTATCGAAGGGCACTTTGGTTGTTTCCATGTCTTTGTGTATGCACTTTTATTGGAAGCCTTCTAGAATCTCTTTAGATGTAGGCAAGGTATAAATTAGATTAAGAGTCTGAAATGTGCTCAGAGCATTTCAACTGAAGTAATCTTAAGACAAAAGAAATTAATTTATAACCTTAAAACAAAGGAAAATAATTTGTAGAAATGTTAATGAGAGTTCTACTATAACCATTAAAAGCTGGAAACAACTAGTCAGCAAGAGGTGAGTGGCTAAACAAAACCTTGCATGTCAATGAGATGGAATGCCCCATGCTTATTAAAAATGACAAATGTGGGGACTATATTGATCTATGCACATTTGTATCTAAAGTAATATTAAATGAAAAAGGCAGAATAAAAATAATACATACACAGTTATAAATATGTGGCAATCTATGACTACTTATGACAATACTTAAGACACTCCGTGAGAATGGAGATGCCCTGAGTGCTCAATAGAGGTAGGCAGAAAAGGGCCAGAGAAAATCTTGTCCTCTCTTCCAGAGGTGTTTGGTGGCTATGTTGGTTTTAATAATATCTGCTCCAGTTCTTTAATATTCCTCCCTTTAAGAGGTGGAGACTAATTTCCTTCCCCTGGAATGTGGGCTGGTCTTAGTAACTTGCTTCAAATGAACAGAAATGATGAAGTATCACTTCCAAGATTAGGTTATAAAAGGATTGTGGCCTCCATTATGGGGACTCTTAGACCACTTGCTGTGGGGGAATCCAGTTGTCATGAGTAGCCCTGTGGAGAGTTCCCTGTGGGGAGAAACTGAAGCCTCCTTCCAGAAATCACAAGTGTGAGCTTCTCCAGACCCCTCAGATGACTGTCGAGTTGGCCGATAGCTGCATTCTCCAGAGAGACCCTGAGCCAGAACCATCCAGCTAAGCTGCTTCAGGATTCCTGACCCTCAGAAACTGTGATATGTTTGTTGTTTAAGCTGATAAGGGTTTGGATCATTTGTTATGCATCAGTAAATAATTATTAATACAGTGATTGTCCAGTGCCTGATTATATTGTGAAACTATGTGACACCTTGGCTTAGTGCTAGGGAAAAGCCAAGATGGGATAGGGTAGTATATAGGTAGTTGAATGCTTATTCCAAGCATCTGGAATGGGGCTGAGATGTGTCAGCCACTGACAATCCTGGATGGTAAATGCTCAATGAAATATTGTTCTGTGTGTACTGATGAGAGGTATCTATTTCCCTTCTCTGTGTGGGAAATAGTGCAGGAAACATCTCAGCTGATTGGTCCCACAGTACCAGGGCCATTAACTCCAAAGTGTGGTGCCTGATGCTCAGAGCCAAGTGAAGAACTATGGTTGGGACTGGAGGGAACATAGGGAGAGTGCCATTGAGCCAAAAAGGCAAGTCTAGAACATATTGTTAGATGAGGTAAAGCTAATCTAAAGGACCAGGAACACTAGTGTGAGGAACAGAGTGGCCCAGCAAAAGGAGGGGTGGATTGGCCTGGATTCTTTCCACAGTTGTGTTTGCTGATGACAAACACAGTGGCACACACAAGGAGCAAGACTCTTGTGTTTCTGACTCAATCTTATGTGGATGAGCTAGACCCACTTGGGCCAAGATGGGCTGAGAAATGGAACTTGGCTCTTCTTCTTTCAATGACTTGAAAAGAGTTGGGAGTAGTTATTAGGTCTGGGTTGATGATCATTTCTGTTTCTTCCTCTTCAAACATTGTTCATTCACTGGACTTAGGAGGAATGGGGATCTATAATGAGGTATCAGTTGGTTGCATCATTTCCTGCAACATTAGAAATATGTCACATGTAGCTCGACTAGCCTTGGCTCTGGCTGCTGTTGAGATGGTTCTTTCTGAGAAGCTTGCATCTGGATATGTTGAATATCTCTAGAGAGCCTAGCAGCTGGTGCTAAAATACGTGTTCAAGTGTCTGCTAATTCTATCGACTGAATGCTGCATGGCCCTCTCAGCAGAATGACATTTCACAGCTTTCAGCTGCCATAAATCATTGACCTCAAGAGCTTCAGGGTTCAGTACCTAATCCATCAGGCCTGCCAGGCACTTGAGGCACTTTAAGACTTTGAATAGAAATAGACCCAAAGACATGCTGTCCCCAAAAGCCATTCCACTCCAGAATGATTAAATGTCCATGCTCCAGAGGTTTTCTGTGATAGTTTAGAAGACTGGCATAAATATACTCAAACTCTCCCCCCCCCCCCCATGTGTGTTCAGGCAGCAAAATCTTGATGGAGATGAATTTGTGCCATTGCAACTTTCTAGGGGTATCTTTCAGATGCAAACTCTTTGTCTTAGCTGAGCTGTCATTTGGGCATTATATCCCCTCAGGAGGGATTTGGAGCTCTGAGGTCAAAGCCTATATTTGAAAATAACTGTACTTTGTGTTTTAGTAGAGTTTGCCAGCAAGGAGATGCAGAGCAAACTAGGAGAGGTGAGCCAATTGGCACCTTTAGCTCATCTGGCTCTTGATACTGTTCCTAGCAAACCTCCTCAGGGACATTTGCTGCTATAAAACACCACTATATTCCTTCTGGTACAGTTGAACAGTGCAGCAAATCTCTGAAATAAAAATTATTTTGTAAGTTGTCTCTAAGGTTAAAGTTCAATTAAGTATACTGGCTAAGTGGATTTGCAGAGTCCACTTAGATGACTAATTAATCACCAATAAATTAACATTCTCCATCTCTATGAAGTTGTCACTGGGATTATATTTCTGAGTTCCCTTTGCATATAGATGTTTCCATGTGACTAATACTTGCTGATGGAATGTGAGCAGAACTGACTCATGTGGCTTTTAGAAGCAAGTGTTCATTCTACACTCTCTCTTTGCATTTCTTGATATAGGCAACCATAGTGATCTTTGAATTAAGTGTATTGAAGATGGAAGAGCTACAAGATGTAAGGAGCCTGGATCCCTTTAGTTCCATCTAAAAAGTCACCTGCTGACCAGGATCATCCACATTGGACTGTTAGGTGAGCAAGAAGTACATTTCTATTGTGTTAACCCACTAAGTTAATTTGTTATAGCAGTTAGCATTACCCTAACCAACATGCATGGCATTTCGAGATTCTTGGGTAAAATGCGCTTCATAGTGTTATGATTCGATAAGTTGTATCTTTGGCTAAACTGAATTTTTGAACTGAATGGCAATAAGATGTATACAACTCTACCATGACTATATTACTGCTACCTCCTCATCCTAATTCATTCATTCATTCCACAAAAATTTATTGAGGGCTTAAGATGTGCCAGGTACTATGCTAAGTAGGCACTGTGGATACAATAATGAGCATAACAGACATGGGCCATACTCACAGGAACTGCAAAGCATATAGAGAAGAGGAGATGATGAATTCCTGAACTATGTCAATGGAAGGGGGACTGGAGAAGAATGGATGGATCAGAACAGTGATTCTCAAAGTTTGATCTGTAGACCATCAGATTTTCAATCACCTGGGGAGATTATAAAAATATAGATTTCAGGTCCTGTCCCTACAAAATATGAGTCAGTAAGATTGGAGTGGAACCCACGTAATTGCATTTATTTTATTTTATATTTTTAAATATGTTTTTATTGATTTTAGAGAGAGGAAGGGAGAGAGAGAGCAAGAGAGAGAGAGAGAAACATCAATATGAGAGAGAAACATCGATGGGCTGCTTCCTGCACACCCCATACTGGGGATCAAGCCTGCAACCTAGGCATGTACCCTGACCAGGAATTGAACCAGTGACCTTTTGGTGCACGGGACAACACTCAACCAACTGAGCCACACCTGCCAGGGCCTATGTAATTGCATTTTAAAAATGTCCTCCCAGCCCAGCTGGGCATGGCTCAGCAGTTGAGCTTCGACCTAGGATCCAGGCAATCAGGGTTTGATTCCCGGTCAGGGCACATGCCTGGGTTGTGGGCTGCAGCCAATCAATGACTCTCTCATCATTGATGTTTCTATCTCTCTCTCTCCCTCTCCCTTCCTCTCTCTGAAATCAATGAAGATATATTAAAAAAAAAAAGTCCTCCCAGGTTACTCTGGTGCACAATTACTTTTGGGAACTGTTGGAGGGGGGAGAGAGGAGAGATTGAAAGAAAGAGAGAAGGAAAAGATAGAGTTGATAGTACTTTAATGATTTCTTGGAAATGGTAGGTAAAAGAGAGAGAGCATTCAATGATGACTCCCCGGTTTGTGGCATGAATCGTTGGAGGAGCAGGTTTCTTTTAAGGTGGAGATATAAGTTCAGCTTTGGAATTAATAACTTTGAATCACCCATGCACTGTACAAGTGGAGATGCAGTATGTTTGGCATGTATGGGGGGGGGGGCGGGGAGCAGAAAGTGAGATTGTTGGAAAGATGGGAGACCAGCAGAAGTGATCTTGATCCTGGCAGTTGGTTAGGTATCAAATGAGATGCAGCCTTGTCTTCAAGGAACTCACAGTCAAGTTGATATTGCATAAAGCTGATCTCAAGGTGTACATGGCGGCTTGTACTATTCCATCTCTCTACTATATACAGAGCATTTCAGATATTGAATACAACAGAAAAAGTGGGGTAAAGTTAACAGAAAATATTTGGCCTTAGCCCTTTAAACCTAGCCACGAAAACAGCACTTTTCCTATTCATTTGTCCAGGTCCAGTCCCTCCTTTCCATTGTTGTCCCTAATGCCCCACTCTTATATGACTGGCCCTCCAATTTCTGGCATTGCTCTTTTTTACAAATATTGTATTTGGTTTCATAGGTTTTGATAATCTTTCCTGGATTCTCTTGGTTTATAAGGCACCACTCTCCACTTAATTCTCAGCTCTGCTTGCTCCTTGGAGTGTGGTGTCTCTTGATGTTTTGGGCAAAAGGATCTACCAGCAAAGGTTTCCCTGGACCCCTGCAAAGGAGATGGAGTCAGACAGAGATGGTGTATGTGAAGCACTCCCAACATGTAAGCTAGTATTCTGACTTGCTTCATAAGGAAATCAAGGTTCCAGATGATACTGCATAGGGACTTATGAGGCCCAAAGTGGTCAGAATTTTCTCCTTTGAGTTCTTGATGCCTTTATGTCATTACTGTGAAAAATTTCCTAAAAAGCAAATAGCTACTATCTCATGAGAGTCTGTGAACTCACAAATCTATGGAAAGGCTTGATGAAAACAAACAGAGAATTCTCCAAAGAGAAGGAAAATTCAGTGATTTCTTATCCAGAGCCAAGTTCAAATTTTAAATTTCACTTTCGGCTAAAAAAACTTCCTACCTAAAATGTCGAAGTTTGAACATAATTATCTAGGCAGATCTAAATTTGCTGTATACAGCACTTTAAGCCCTGAGGTTGTTATCTTGAAGCACCCAGTCAGAGTTTTGGGTGCTTTCTTATTGGGGTCAGCTTTGATTTCCAATGAGTGAGTGATTTAAGTAAAATAACACGATTAGGTACTAGGAGAAGGGAACCAACTTTTCCTGAACTCTTATTATATGCTAGGTACTATATTATGGACTATGTATGTTATTTTATTTAATTGTCACAACAATCTTATTACCACTAACCTGTAGAAGGCAAAACCGAGGCTCAGAGAGCTGAAGAAATATGTTCAATGGCACACAGCTTTTAAGTAGCAAACTAGGTATTTGAACCCTGGTCTGTTGACTTGAAAGCCTATGTGCACTTTACATTAGCTTAGGGCCTCCAAAATTCAGTCATTGTAATTTAGCTACTGCCTCTACTATCTTACCTGATTTTTTTCCTAATAATATTTTTTAAAACTATTTTTGCCTTTACTTAAGCAAAGATATCTTGAAAATCATGTGTTTTGGAGGGGGGTGTGTGTGTGTACATACATTATTCATCTGGGTGCCATCTCAAATCTACTCCTGCACTATACATTCTTTGGAAACATTGCACTGTACTATCAGTTGAGGAGTAAAGGGAAGGCAGGTAGGTGCTTGAGCCAATTTGCATGTTCATCAGCCTTCCCCAAAACAGCCCCAAATGAAAAAAATCAATACATACAAAGAATATGTCAGCTAAGTGTGTGTATAAAACTTTCAGGCTGATAATTTGTAGGAAAGAAGAAAATGAATATACATTATAATCCAGTGCTTCCCAAGTCTTTTAATGTCACAGAAAACAAAAGAATATTTGTAGGGCACAGTGATGTCAATAAGAGAGGTTGCTCCCAGCCGCAGGCTCCCCCCAAGTGTCTTGAAGGTGGATAGGATGATATCTCAGCAAAACTGTAACACTTCTGTTGCACACTAAGTCCCCACAACTCAGGGTTGGGAAGTTCTGCTATAATCTACGACTGGAATAATTGACTGACTTTTGGAAGGAAAACAGTCCACTTTGATAAAATCTTCTTAAGTACTGTGCATGTGTCCTTGGGTGCACATCTCTGCTTGTGTGTGCATGTGTGTTGCTAATTATGTCCTTGTTTTTGTTTCATTTCTGCTAATCACTCCTTGTCATTTGAGTACTCAGCACTCAGGTAAATGCAACTTTAGGACATGCCTGAGTCCCTCCTGTCTACTCATATTCTTTTATTATAGAAAGTATAGAGTTATCATGCTATTTTATTCAGGGTCTTAGGATGATTCATGTAAATATATGCATGATAATGCAATATAAAGATGTTTCAATAGTTAAAATAAATTACTAGCAAAAGGTGCTAGCATACACTGATGCCCGAGACATTATTACCTGGTCTCTGCTCTCACCTCATTCCCTATGTGTCCCTGTTGAAGCCACCACCAATGTATATGCTCATTAAGGTTCTGCTTGTCCTTTCTTCCTGGCTTTGGATTTCTGGATGTCAGGTTTAGCTTCAGAATTCAAGATGTATAAACATATGCCTCACACTCTAAACTGCTAGTTAACTTCTGTTTGGGATCACTTTTTTGTATAGAACATTAACCATCACTACTTACTACCCTAACTCATCCTGATTTGTCTTGTAGACATCATGATATGGACACACTTAGTGGGCACAGTTGGCCATGGCTTAGTTAACTTTTGTAGCAGTAAAAGACTGGGAGGGGCAAACACTTTGGATTAGATGTAAACACTTGTTGGTATAGGCACTAGAAGGGTATAGTTGAGAGTGGGAAGTAAATACAGTCAGCACACCCAAGTTATGATTCAGGAAAATAGTTGGTGACAGGAATAAATGTATACCAAACATATACCTTCAGTGCAGATCTCTCTTTTCTGAGTTATATCCCTATATATCCACCTATATACTTAGAGTTCCACAGTGACCTCAAACTCAGTATAGTCCAAATTGTACCTGTTTCCCTTTTAGTGCTCTTTATATCAGTGAAAGATCTCATGATCTATCTAGTTGCTCCAACCAGAAACCTCGTGCTGCTGGTGGGGTCATTCTTGGTCTCTCTCCCCTCCCACCTACATGAAACCCCTCACCAAATCCTGTTGATTTTACCTTCTAGATGATTTCTCAAATCTCTCCATCCTCACTAATGTCCTCTAGACCAAAACACCAACATCTGTCACCTTGACAACTGCAGTAGCCTACCAACTAGTCCCTTGACCTCTACTCATGCTTCCCTTAAATCCATTTTCCTTATAGCATCCAGAGTAAAGCAAATCATGTTGTCACCATTCCCCTCTCTCCTTCACATTAAGACCCTGCACTACCTTCCATTGCCCTTAGTATAAAGACAATAGTTCCTATGGTCTGTAAGAGCCTGAATGGTCTGTTCTGGCCCCTGCTTGCATCTTTAGCCACATTTCATAGCATGTTTTTTCCTACTCAGAGTTGGAACAAAGTTTCCTGCCCAGTTTTCAGTAAATGAGATTGGAGCTCTAGCTTAATGAGGTTTTTAATTAAGAAGTCTATGAAAGGCAACATAAAATGAGTTGCAAATCAACACAGAAACCTGCCATCTTAAGATGATTTATGGAGATAATAGGGCAATGGTACTGACCTATACTGGGTTCACTGTTTTATTAAATTATTTTTCATGAGAATGATTACTAGAAGTCAAGTAACAACATTCCTTACTACCTGACATTCGGATTGGGCTCTTCTCTTTTTTTTCTAAGCATATGTACAGTTGGATTTGTTCTTACCACATACTGGGGAGGTGGGTAGAGCAAATATTTGTATTCCTTGATGGAGATAAAACAACTGAAACCTAGAGTAAGATGAATATCACATAGCAAGTCAGGGGCCCATCTCGGTCCAAAAGCACTGAGAAAAAATAATAATAATAAATAGTAACAGACACCACTTATAAAGCCCTTACTATGTGCTCAATACTGTGCTCAGCTAAATACTTTTATGTATTATTTGATCCTCTCAACAACTCTGTGAGATAGGGAATATTACTATATTTATTTTAGAGGTGAGGAAACTAAAGCTTAGAGATGTCACTTAAATAGTCAATGCTACTTTGACTTCAGCATATCTTGAATCTGGTTTCCAAATCTCTTCCAGTCACCTACTGCTTTTGTTCTGCTAGGGTTTTAAGTAATATAAAACACAGAAGGTACACTATATGCAAATGCATGTTCTTCACTAATTGCTGGGGCTTTGATCCCCAGATTCCTGTGCTATATGACTCTGGGAGAGTTGGCTTGAACCATTCATGAGCCTTGAGAACTGTTGGTTTAGCATGAAGCCTCCACTGGAAGGGTACTCTAGGCCTCTTTTACCTGCCAACATCTTCCTAGTCCAATCCACTTAACCATCTAGTTCCCACCATTCTGAAATGAGGGAAGGGAAGAAAGAAAATGAGAGAGATTTTCCTGAAGATTAAGAGCAGAGCAAATGTAAGCAGTTTGTGCCTTTTTTCCTTTCTCTTGGACCCTACCCTCTTCCCCTTGGCCTTCCAAAGGCCTCTAGCAGGAGGACTGTCTATTCTATCTTTCTGTACCAACCTTTTGAGGCTAAAAGAAAAGGTGAAAACTAATCCCTTCACTCTTCTCACCAGAGACCTTTGCATTTGGGAATCCTGCCAAAGGAGATTTTTGTGGTGCTGACAATATCTTGATCTATACAAGGGATTCTTCTCCTTAGTATGGGAAAAAGTAGACTTTTGCTCTCTCAGAAGTTAAAGTGTTTGACCCACAGTCAACATTGGGCATGCCAGACAGTAGGTAGCATCACATCAGTTACTGAGGTGAGTCAGAGACAGAAGTCCCAGTTCTTGGGTGGGGCTGATATCAGCAAAGCAGGACTTCCTTTATAGATGTTTGGGATATTAGATTACACAGAACAGGAATTGAGACTAAGACAGAAACTGATTTCTCAGTGTTACTTATTGTTAATGCCCAGGATATTGATGAAGGAAGCCCTTTAATTAAGTCCATCTTACTCATAGTCAGGATTTGTCTTTTACATAGGAGTAGGACAGAACCTTCAGGTACAAAGTAGAGGCTATGAAGCAGGTAAGGCCCAATATATTATGTGAAGATAAACTCTTAGCTGGTGCCTTCTCACCATCTCCATCTTTTTTAACTGAAAGTTGTCAGTTATCTCGTATCCTCATGGATAGGCTAGAGCTTTGCCTCTTACCTGGAATTCTCAGTGGCTCTCAAAGTGTAGTCCCTGGGGCTTCAGCATCAGCATCACTTGGGAACTGGTAAAAAATACAAATTCTCAGGTGGTACCCAAGACCCAGTGAATCAGAAAATCTGGGGTAAGGGTCCAGCAATCTGTGTTGTGACATTCTTTCCAGGGGATCCTGAAGCCCACTCAAATTTGATAACCACGCTGTATGGTACTTTGCTGGTCTATGCCATACCTTCACGCTACCATCAGTTTGTCTGTCCCAGAATCCTTATGTGCTTCAAGCTCTGAGTTTTAGTGACTGCATAGCTCTTGTCTCTACTTGTTCCCTGTCTAGTGATCCTGGCTCTGTGGCTGTCCCAAGTGGAAAATAATACTCAGACTCTCTAACCTGATGCCAGTACAACCAGCTTAGTGTGCAAACACAAACTCAAATTTGTCTATGCCTGCAGAAAACCAAATCACAAATATAGCATAGTGTTTAAGGCCCTCTAGCAAAATGGATAAAAGTGTGGTCTCTAGAATCAGGTACCTTGGATTTGAATTCTGATTCTGTCACTTATTAGCTATGTGATCCTGCAAAAGTTATTTACCATTCTGAGCCTCAGTTTTTCCATTTTAAAAATGGAACTAATAATAGTATTTTAGTGTAGGGAGTTAATGAATTAATATGTGTAAAATGTTTGGGACAGAACCTGACACACTTTATTTTGAAATTGTTGAAAAGCATTGAATGAATAGGATTTACAGAATATAGGAATGTCATGTGAGTGGGGGACACCTGTATAAATGTGGCCTAAAAGCCAGCCCAGTATCTAAAGACCATCCTGAGTGAGTGCCTGATTGACTCACATGTGTGTTTTGGCATTGTGTACATCCAGCTCTCTGTGTAGTGTGGCCCAGGTGTACTTTGCTTTGATTTTATTCTCTCTCTCTCTCTCTCTCTCTCTCTCTCTCTCTCTCTCTCTCTCTCCAGTAAGGAAATAATGAACATCTACCAAGAATCTCTCGGCTTAATACTAGGGCCTGTGGAAATACAGATGAAGAAGGGGAAATGGTCTCTACCGTTGGGGAACCTACGGTCTGGCTGGACAGAAGAAATCAGTATGAAACAACAAAAGAGTACAAGGGAGTATTAAGTGTTAAGTGGTGTAGCAGAGATGATATGTGCTGCTGCAAGAATCCAGAGAAGGAGGAGAGGAGGGAGGCTGAAGGGAGGAAGGGCTTCTTGGAGTTGATGTTCTGGGCTGGGTTTTAAAGGATGGGGGAGATCTGGCTGGGTAGAGGGAAGGGTAAATGAGAGGTGCTTATCACATTGGAAAAAGACTCATTGAGGATTCTTTTAAGTAGTTGACACCCTTAGGATGTTTAGTATCTGACTCAATTTACAAAGTTCTGTTTACATGTATACATTTTGAATCACAATGGACTAGGAGAGAAGGATCTGAGGTCTTCATTTTATCACTAATGAGTTATGCCCATTTATTTAAATTTCCTTCTATTTTCTAGGACTCATCTATAAAGAGAGGGCTGAAGTCAATGATCTCTAAGATCCTACTTTGAATATAGCCATACTAATTGCTAATGTTTATTGAGTACTTACTCTTGTATAGTTTGTATACTTATCAATTCACTTAACAACCCTTACAATATACATATTCTCATATCATCCCTTTTATGGATGAGGGAACCAATATACAAGAAGGTCAAATAAAACGTTCAGGGTTTGTCATGTAATGGGGTCATGGGCATATACCATTACTACCACACAGTACAGATAAAACATAGGGTTTCTGTGTCGGCAGTATTTACAAATGAAGAAGTATCAGTGTAAGCAGTCCTTTGAATTCTCATCATGCCACAGGACAGGCTGGGCATAGATGTTTTGTATGTATTGTGGCCAAGGTTCCAGCAGGGGTAGGGTCTGCCTGGGTCAGCACCCTATACTTGGGACAGAGAGTACTCCAAGTTATGAGAGTGAACTCTGTCCCCAACTCACATTACATATTCATAGGCTAGCTTAAGAGGAGCTAGGGAACACCTAGTTTTTTAAGTGACAAGGAATATAATTAAGACTCTCTCAGCCTAGGGACCTCACTGGGGAACAGGCATATGGAACACCAGGATCGGCATAGCAAAGGCCCTGGGAGTAGCCTTACCTACCAGGAATGGCAACATTAGCCAAAGGCCTTGCCTCTCTGCAGTCAGGTTCAGTGCAGCTGAGCCAGCTCTTGGTCAAACTACCAAAAGGGGGGAGGAAATAAGCATCTAGGGTCATCTGCATATGTCTTCTGTCAAGGACATCCAGGAGAGTTGGAGTCAAACTCAAAGAGTGTGGTGCCAGAGCCCACTCTCTTAACCAATAAACTATGTAGTGTGAATTCTCACACTTCTGCTAAATGTAGTGGGGATTTTATAATGTAAGGAAAGCAAGTTAACTTTTGAGCCAGTAAAGCCTGAATTTGAATCCTGGCTCTTCCACTTACCAGAGGTGAGGCTTCGGGTAAGTTATTTAATCTCTCTAGGCCTCAGTTTTTCTGTCTGCATAATGAGGAAAATGAATCCCTACTTCCCAGGCTTACTCTGAGGATTAACTGAAATAGACAAGGAGAATGAAGTTCCTAGTACCATGCCTGGCATATAGAAAGTGCTTATAAAAGGGTGGCTGCTGTTATCATCACAGGTGCTGTTCCTACTACTGGCTTGCCTTCCAAAAATGTTCAGTTCTAAGATCATCCACAAGATGTCCCTCTCTCAATAGAAACTTCTGTAGCACTGCTATGTGGATAAATACGTACATCTGAGGATCTGAGATCTTGAAAAATGACTTTCACATCCACGGCTGCCTGTGCAAAAACATGTATTGAACAATGTGCACAGGAGGAAATCATAGTTGGCTTTGCAACCAAGGCACATATGGCTCTTGAGGCAGTTCTAAGGCAAGCCTATTGCTTTCCAGGCTTCATGCCTACGGTCCAGTCCAAGCATGATGCGGTGCAAGGAGTTTCGGGGACTGTAATTATGTTCCTTTCTCAAGTCCTGAGGGAAGTATATGGCTCTCGAGGTGTGTGATTGTGAGTGAATGTATGCACTCATGTGCGTGTGTCCATGTACATAAGTGGGGGCAGAGAGAGGTTGGGGATGTAGCCTCCCCCCCTCCCCAAATTTGCACCAGATATGGAAGTACCATTTCACTTTATGCTATTTTGTGGATTTTATTTTTGGTGGGTCATTGTGGTACAGGACAGAAGTTCAGAAAGATACTCTGCTGTTTGTGCAGAACAGATAATACCAGACTTAGAATAATTACATGTATTCAGGACGATGGAACAATAAGAAATCTAAGTGTGAAGGCTGCCTTTGCAGCAGGAGCAATATAGCTATAGAGTAATGTATTTTTTTTTTAACCACTTGAAAAATCATTTACTCCTGGTCAACGCAGAGAGAAATAAAACAGAACAGCTGTTTTGATTCTCTCTCCCTTTTGATTCAACTCATTTGCATACTGAGCTAAGGGCCTACTCAGCCCGGCAAATATTTTGCCCATAAGTCTATTGTACATGGGCTTGCATCTCCTAAGGATAATTTCCTTTGTTTGTTTTTTTCTGAATGAAAGACAACAGCATCTCGGCTGCTATTTCTGGATCACATCACTTTTTTCCAGAAAAAGAAAATGGCCTTTTTTTTTGGTGGCAAACTCTTTAGTATCTGGATATTTCAGAAAAAGTTGTTTGGGGCGGAGTTTGTCTGGGTTGGGACTGCTGAAAGAGCTTTCTGCCCCAGAGAAACTCAGACATTGGGACTCACAAGAAAGGTCAGCACTCTCCAACCACAGCTCTCTTCCCAGGCTCACAGTGCCCTTACACTGTCCCCACCTTGTAGCAGTTGTTTTATCTAGACTGGGCCTTTCTGGACAACATTCCAAGATCTACATTTTTCTCAGATCTCCTTCCTTTGCCTGAGCTTCCTTGGTATCTCTCCCTCAATTTCCCAAGGTTGTCTTTGGCTTCATACTTTGCAGTGTGGTGCCAGGACTGTGCAAATCTTGGATGTACATGGCAGTGTGGCAGGGAGTTTGTATAGCTTCCCCTTGTACTGTCATTTTTTATGGTGGCAACTAATTTGAATACATTCTGGAGTAGAATGCAATATTCCCTCAAATCTTTAAGATAAAATAATGAACAGCAGTGTGGTGGTTGCCAGAGGGAAGGGGTTCTTAATATATGGTGATGAGAGAAGATATGACTTTGGGTGGTGAACACAAAGAGCAATATACAGATCTTGTAAAACAGAAACCCATACCTGAAACCTATATGTTCATATTAACCACTGTCACCCCAATAAGTTAAAAAAAGATAAAATAATGACTAATGGCCACAGAGTACTTACTGGATACCAGGCTCTGTTCTAAGCACTTGGTACATATTAATTTGGTTAATTTTTCCAACAACCCTAACAGGTAGGTTACTATGTTTAATCCAATTTTATAGATGAGAAACTGAGGCACAAGGTGGTTAATGACTTGTTCAAGGTCAAAGAGCTGGGTAAATGGCAGTCTGGCTGAGAGTGCATGCTCTTATCTGTAATACTGTATTTTCTATCAAGGCTACATTGGGCTGTGCCCTCCAGATCTAGGGAGTTTTCTCTGCCATTAGGGTCAACTGCAATTCTTCTATTTAGTGGATTTATAGTTTGACCTGGACCTTTGAACATGTAATGTTCACTTAAAGTAATAATTCTGATATCGGATATGGGGACGAGTGGCAGGTCAATGGAGGAGATAGCTTAAGATAAGGGTACTTCTTTTCATCCTCATATTAAATCAGACCAGAAGTTAGTTATCTCTGTCTACTTATAAGATCAGGGATATAAATGGATATAGTAGGTATGAGTTTTAGTTCACATCACTAAGGGCAATGTTAGGACTGAACTGTGTCCCCCCATTCATATGTTGAAACCCTAACCCCCAATGTCGCAGTATTTGAAGATAGAGCCTATAAGGAAGTAATTAAGGTTAAATGAGATCCTGATCAGTTAGGATGTAGTGTCCTTATAACAAGAGACACTAGAGAGCGCTCTTTCACCCATGTGCTTGCTGGAGTGTGCCCTTGGGATCTCCTCCCACTCCTTCTCCCTCCCTTTTTCCCTCTCCCTTGTCCTGTCTCCCTCTCTCCCTTGCTTCCTCTCTCTCTCCCGCTTCCATCTGCCCCCTCCCTCCCTACCTCTTGCCACAAATATACACAAAGAAAAGGTCATATGAGTGCACAGTGAGATGGAGGTCTCTTTACAAGCTTAGAGGGGAGGCATCAGAATGAAACCTATATTTCTAGCACCTTGATTTTGGACTTCTCAGCCTCCAGCACTGTGGGAAATACATTTCTGTTGTTTAAGCACCCGGTTCATGATATTTTATTATAGCAGCCCTTGCCAACTAATACAGGCAAGCTGTGTCTTATAAATGAAATATAATCTTTTCAGAGCCCCCAACATGTTGTATGGGCAGGAAATTAAATCTCAGTTATTTTGGGGGTTTCCTACATCCCTTCATGAGGTTACTGAAGAGTCCTGGGTTTTTGTTGTGCCAGAAAATCAGATGAGGACCTGGTTCTTAGTTCTTTGTGGTTTCACCTTCATTGTTGTTGCTTGGACTCCCAGAGGTTGCCATTGACAGGTACCTGTTAACTGTGTTTAGGCGCTGCTGCTCAAAGATACTGCCCAGAGATATTGCCCTTTTAACTGCTGATGTGTCTGGGGTACTGTGTCCACACACAGTGCACTGACTTTGTCATTCATTTCTCTGACCTCTTCCAGTCTCAGTGGGAGGGAGTATAAGCTCTTTCTCAGGCTCAGTGGCTTCCCTCTCCCTAACTCAAAGCCCTTCTCTCCATAGACTGATACAGCATAATCACCTTCATTAATCCTTTAGACTAGAGGTCAAGGAACTTTTTTGTAAAGGTCCATGTAGTTTAGGTTTGTGGGTTATAAGGTCTCTGTTGCAAATACCCAACTCAGCTAGAAAGTAGCCATACACAATATGTAAACAAATGGGCATGCTGTGTTAAAATAAAACTCCATTTATGGATACTGAAATTTGAATTTAACATAATTTTCACGTCAGAACATATTAGTCTTCTTTTGATTCCCCCCCTAACCATTTGAAAAAAAAATCAAAAAACCATTCTTAGCTCACAGGCTGTACAAACACAAGCACTATATGTTGCCGATCTCTGTTTTAGACATTTGCTATTCAAAGTGTGGGTGCATGGACCAGCAGTGTTAGTATCATCTGCAAGCTTGTTAGAAATGAAGAACTTCAGGCCTCACCACAGACCCACCCAATAGTAATTAGAATTTTAATAAGATCCCCAGGTGAGGCATATTAAAGTTAGAGCAGTGCCAATTGAGAAACCCAGTGCTGGCTTCTCTTTTCTAGACATTAGAGAGGGGAGAACAGGTGCTAACATTAGTTATCCATTTTCACTCCTGAATACCATCCATTGCTATCTCAGCATTAACCTTCCTACATGATTTCCACTGTTGCCCTTTCCTGGATGGAGCAACACTTAATAATGTGAGTTACAGCCAGTTTTCTATTAGTCATGTTAATCTACAGATCATTAGCACTTGACCTCAGAATGAATCATTTGATGTTTTTGGCAGATCTACTTCCTTTCCAAATTTTGGTTTATTTCTTTCAGTGTTAAAATTTCCACTTGCTGAGTTGAGCACCAGCTGAGTACTTAGGGAAGAGAAACAAGGTTAAAACAGCCTGAACTTAAAATTTTGCCGTGGTTAATTCCCACAACATATACAAATCAAGTAATACAATGCATGGACCACTACTATGGGAAAAAACTGGCAGAATGTTTTTAGAAGGGCACATGGTTTTTCTTACCATATTATTTTTTGTTTTGTAGGCTTTTTCTTATTGTGTTTTTCTAGACTAATATTAAAATGAGTTTGTAAAAAAAATAATATAATAAAATGAGTTTGTATTCCATGAGCACACACCTGTGGGCATAGAGAGCTCAGAGGCATAGGCAGAAGTGTGGGGGAAAGTCTCCCTGAGATTAAAGTTTTTCTTTAGCTAATTCATGAGATGATGTGCAACAGTCTTGTGAGGTGAGAGTGTATCGATAATTAAGACATGTTTTACCTGCTTTGGGCTCTTTACAATCACTTTCTTTCACAGTTTCCTTGGTGAATTGTAGACCAACTCTCTCATCACTAATTATCAGTGATTCCTGTGCAGGATTTCGAGGAGCCCAGTTTGGGGGAAAGAGGAGACAGACTGCTGCTTTTCTCTTCTTTCCAAATCTTGTGGTCATTAAAGTTTGATTTCCATTAATGCATGAATGTCACCACCCAGTGAAAATGCAACTCTTCTGCATGTGTTTTGATTACCTTGTCAGAGGCCAGGCAAAGAGAGGTTGAACAGCAGTGCTGCTCCTGCACTCTGTTATTTCTGCTTCCATTACTTGTCATATCTGTCAGTTTCAGGAACATTCATATCTATGGAGTCATTATTTTTAGTACTTTAATTATCTTGAATGTCTAAGGACACAATTAATGTATCATATTGGTCACATTGATGGGTTGCAAAGATGGCAGGTAGCCCTACGAGGGATTTGGGCTTAGGGAGTGGGTTTCCAAGTGCTTGGGAATGTGGTAGATTAAGTCGGTAAGTTCCCTTGGCTCTTAGCCTCTGGAGAGTCAGCCTCTGAAGCAAATCCCTAATATTTGTTTTTGTCTCCAAAAATGCTTTAAGGCTTTCTTACAATTTCCTGCTCCTCGGTCTTTTTAGTCTACACATCACCCAACTTGATTCTTGATTTGATCTTCCTGACCAGTGTCCTGTGTGCTAATCTCATGTTCCTGATAGATTGGAATAACAATAATAAGTAACATTTATTGAGTGTTTACACTGTTCCAGGCACCTTACAAACACACACTATCTCATTTAATCCTCTCACAACAACCCAACAAGTTAGGCATTATTTTTACCCCCAATTTACAGATGAGGAAACTGAAGAATAGTGAGTAACTTGCTCAAGGCCACATGAGTAGTATGTTCTGGAGCTGGGATTTTGGTCCTGACTCCAGTGCACATGCACTTAACTATTGTGCTGCACTCAACTCAAATAACAATAGCTAACAGTTACTGAATGCTTACCTTTGGCCACGTATGGTACTAAGCTCTTTATATATATTAACTCACTTATTAATCCTCCTAACAATTCTATAAAGTAGGTTTTATTATTATCTCTGATTTTCAGAAAAAAGAAACTGGGGCGCAGAAATGTTTTATAACTTACCAATTCACACCATTAATTAATCAATGATAGACAGAAGCTGCAGTCTGACTCCAGAGTCTACATTCTTAACATTTTCCTATGATTTTTTCCAGATGCCTGCTGGGACAAGTCAAAGAGTGAAATATGTTCATTTGGGAAGAAAGTAGGAGCCACTGTTCACTTTTTGCTCACTATTACCATTTAGGAATGGTAAGTACAATATTGTCAGGGGTGTCAGGTTTTAAAAGAGAAGAATCTTTATATGAAATTTCCTTCTTTTAAATATAGGCAATAAATTTCAACTTTTAAAAAGCACTGTTCTAGATTACCAAAAAATCTGTTGATAGAAGCATTAAATTATGTATAAGGTTATTCAATTCACATACAGAACTTATGAAATATTTATTTGGTGCTTCAATGAACACTGCTAATTCTAGATAATATTGTTCAATGTAAGCTCATGGACTCCCCATTTTCTATGTTAGTTCTCAGTGTTGTTGATAAGAAACTCCCTCCCTCCCTGATTTCATTGGTGGCAAATCACTTTAAATGATAGTTTATGTATATTTTATTTATTTTTTTGAAAATTATTTCCTTTTATTAAGTTCATATTTTAAATATAAATAAGCCATTCATATCAGCATATTACATACACTATATAACATAAACAGTCCAACATATTCTTTTACTGATGTGGTAAGTAACTTACATGTTGCATTTTAGCTAGTTATTCTATTTCGTTCTATTTAATATACTTGGAAAGCCTCTAAGATAAATGCTTGCTCCATTTTAGTGATGAAGAAGCTAAATCTTAAAAGGGATAAGAAACTTCCTTTAAATCAAAGAGCAAATAAATAAATCAGAGATTCACACATAAATCTCTGTTCTTTGACACCATGCTCTTAATCATGTTGTTCTATTATCACAACAACCCATGGCATAGGTTTCCAAAGATGTGAAATAGAGAAGAAGCATGGCAGATTCAAGGAAGTCAAAGAAGGTTAATTTGGGAAAAGCAAGCAAGGTGGAATGTAGTATGTGTTGATGCTGAAAAGGAGGCAGGCTTCATTTTATGGGCAAAGTTATAGATTTAACTTTTCTAAAAATAGTACTGAATCATTTTAAACAGGAATGTCATATGAATTTTTTTTTTTTTAATTTTATACCTGTGTTTCTTTTTTTAAAGTTTATCTTTATTGTTGAAAATAATCCAGATGTCCCCTTTTTTCCCCATTGACCCCTTCTACCCCACACCCACTCCTTGTCCCAGGCCTTCACCACACTATTGTCTGTGTCCATGGGTTATGTATATTTGCATGCAAATTCTTTGGTTAATCTCTCTCCACCAGTTTATGTATATTTTAGAGTTTAATTCCTCAGTGAATTTGTAAGGCTGTTGGAAGAAAACTGTAGACCTTCATAGTTTAATATACCAAGGATGCATGTTACATTATGTTTTCTAAATGTGAATAAGTGGTATGTAGAAATAAATATTCATTTATGTAAACTTTGCAGTGAACAAAACATATATATGCTACACACACACACACACACACACACACACACACACACACACTCTGCAAGTGAACTGGAACAATGGGCCAGACCAAGGGTTTTCAATCCTAGCTGTACATTAGAATCATCTCAAGATCTTTTTAAAATTCTGATTCTAGAGCTCCAGCCTTAGAAATTCTAATTTAAATAGTCTGTGGTGGGACTCTGGACCTCAGAACTTTTTAAAAGAAGCTCCCCAGGCATTCTAATCTGCAGGCAGGGTTGAAAAGTGGTCCAACTGATGAATATGTGTTTGTCAGAAGGTCCCAAACGTCCACTTTGGGCCTTGATCAACTGCTTTCTCCTTCACTAAAATCAGAGACTTTTGTAAGATAGTCAGGCTAAGGTGATCATATCTTTAGGTACTGTTTTCTTGTGAACCAAACTCTGTTGTTTCTAATCCTTCGTAATGTGGCTGGGTAAATAGACAAGAACATGGACTAAAGGTGTGTATTAGTTGAAGAGGGTGTGACAGGTGACTTCTGAAATGGTTCCTCAATGGGTGGTCCCAGATCAACAGCATCAATATCACCTGGGGAACTTGTTACATATGTTAATGCTGCAAAGGTTTATAGCATAGCTTAACTTGCAGACCTATATGCCCAGAAGCCTTGGATAGACTGTCCCAGATGCTGGAAAGTAACAAGCCTAAGTAGAGGTATAGACGATTCCCTGCCCACTGACAGAGTAAATGTCATTACCTGTTGGTGAGGGGAGACTGGCCTAGATGTAGCCCTGTTCTCTGCTCTTAGTTGACACGGCATTCTGGCTGCCCATTGAACAGCAGGGACTTGGGACTCATCTATTTGTTAGCCAAACCACAGAGTGGCCCTAAGATGGTGCAACCTGAATGGACAATGGTGACAAAGGCCAACTACTCAGGAAGTAAAGCATGATGTTGGGCTTCCTTCACTGTAAAAACCTTTCTATGGAGGTGAGGCTGGAGATCAAGTGGAATGAATTGTTTTCTTATTCTCCTACTGTACATATTTCCCACTAGGCCCTGTCCTTGCAAAGCTGATCTAATGAATGAGAAGGAGCTGAGGGTAAGAAAGGTTCCATACCAGCATTCCTGACAAATATGCTATGGGCAGAAAAAATCTGGTTCAAGTCATACTATAAGAGAAAACAAAGGCATAAGCTACAGCTGTCAGATATTTCAGTCAGTGAGGCCTGAGGAGCTGCTTTGCATAAGTTACCAACACCATCTACTGTGTTAGCCTCCAGGGAACTGTTGTCAGATGCTGTGGCTCTGCCATCACAGGAATTTTGATTGAGCAGGCCTCACACGCCTCATGTGGGCAAAAAATATGGCTATTCCAGAGATAAAGATTGCCAGTGAATGAAATATTCTGTATCTCAACCTACAATGAGTTGCTTGCCCTCCTCTAATCCCATTGTGCCTTACCAAGCCTCCTTGGCCACCACTAATTATACATACTGCCCTAATTATTTTCCAATCAGACATAAGCCACTTCCCTCCACTTCTTGTGAAGCCCTTACTGTACCTTTAAAAATGCCTATCTGTGAAAGCAAAAGTTCATGTCCTTAGCTTCTTATCAGTACATGTCCTCTGCTTCTTGCCATAATTGGAAACTTAGCTGCCTCCTAGCCATGTTTCCTAGGAGGTGAGGTTGGGGTTCTCATTGCTCTCCCAAATCCCTTTAAGATCATTGCTCCTGCAAAAGCCCCACACCTCTACTCTCCTCATTGCTCTCACCTACCAACCTCCTCATAACTTCCCATTTATCTCAGACCTAGTTTGTGGCTTATTCTCTTCCTCTTAGTTCCTCTCATCATTTTTTTTTTAAATTTTTTTTAGTCTTTATTGATTTCAGAGAGAGGAAGGGAGAGAGATAGAAACATCACTGATGAGAGAGTCGTCATTGATTAGCCACCTCCTGCACGCCCTCAACCGGGGATCGAGCCCACAACCCGGACATGTGCCCTGACCGGGAATCAAACCGTGATCTCCTGGATCCTAGGTCGATGCTCAACTGCCAAGCCACACCCGGCTAAGCACTCTCATCATTCTTGAGGACTTCAGTGTCTTTGTGTCAAGGATGTCAGAGCTTTATGTGCCCCAGGAGGCCTTTGTTTTTTTTAAAAAACTATGTTATTGGAAATTCAGAGATGAGTTGTCTGAGAGTAGAAGACTAAGAGTGGGAGCAGAGGCAAATGGACCAGTTGTGGGATATATTGAATCTCCTTAACCTGGCCACAGGAAAGTGAGGGAGGCAGGGTCCCAGAGTGACTGGGATATATGCCCTGATCCACCTACCTCCCAGCAGCCTGAGGGATGCAATAGAAATTCTCTTGATGGGGGGTGGGGGATGGGGTTCATCTTGCCCTCTAGGCTTTGCTGTTCTTTCTACCCTGCTTCTGACCATCATTCTTTCTTTTTTTCTTTTTTTTTTAAACATATCGTTATTGATTTTAGAGAGAGGAAAGGAGGGAGAAAGAGAGAGATAGAAACATCAATGATGAGAGTCATTGATTGGCTGCCTAGCCCGCAACCCAGGCATGTGCCCTGACCGGGAATAGAACCCCGATCACCTGGATCCTAGGTCGATGCTCAACCGCTGAGCCACGCCCGGCCGGGCTGACCATCATTCTTTCTGACTTCACAGTCGTGTGGATAACTCATCCCTCATGGATTTTCACCTCCTTGATCTCTTCATGTCAATAATCTTTTCCTCTTCCCACCTCAACTACTCATTTACTCCTCATATACTAGCCCTTATTATCATCAGAAACTGCTTTATTTTGTAAATCTTAACCTCCACTGCAGCAGTTCCTCAACCTTATCAGTTTGCAGCTCTAATCCCTTGATTTACACTACATTTTCTCTGTTCATGAGCCCACCATTGTTTATATTTACCTCCTTCCCCAGCTTAGAGTCCATCTATAGTATTGTTATTATCACTTTCCCTTTCCTTCTCAATCTTTTATATCCACTGAACTGTCATATCCTAACACTAAGCTATCCTATCCTCCTTCCCCTTCTTTTTTAAATAGCCAAGACTTTCACGACATGGTTGACTGTCATCATTCATCATGAACTTCAAATGGACACATGACACTGTTCATCACTTCCATTACCCTTCCTTAGTGAGGATTTTTGGATGACAATTCTCTGAACTGTCATTTTCCTTTTCTCTCCTTGGACCTCCCTCTCCCACCACCCTTCTCATAGTCACTGATGACCTCAACCCACATGGTACTGAGTAAACAGAATCCAGAAAATGGAAACATTTTCATCTTTTCACCACCAAATCTACCCTCCTAAATACACCTTAAACCATTGTCTTTCCCCCTTTTACAATGGAGAATGTGTCCATTCTCCTGATAGTAGAAGGTGCTCCTATTAGAAGCCAGTTCCCTTTAGATCCATTCAATCTTGCTTCCACAGGGGACTTGGGTTCTTCAGTTATCTCCTCTTTTTCCTGCATTATCAATATCCCCCTTACGTCTGTTTTTGTTTTTTTTACATAAACAAAAAACCATGTTTACAACATTTATTCAAAACATGAGCAAAACAACAACCTTTTCTCCTTTGACTCCACATCCTCCTCTAGCCACCATTTAAATTCTCTATTCCTCTTCACAGCTAACTTTTTTGAAAGATTTGTCTGTATAGTCTCTTCTTACATCTTATTCCACCTCAAACCCTCTCCATTCTGGCTTCAATTCCCAACTGACTATATTTTGCCTTTGTGGAGGCTTGAAAATCAAACTTATAGGCAACTGAGACTGTAGCTTCAGAGTCTATTATGGTGAGAACACAAAGGAAACTGAGATTCAGAGAGGTTAAGTGATTTGCCTAAAGTCATATAGTTAGTAAGTAGCTAAATTGGGATTAGATCCGGGTGCATCTAATTCTAAGAGTTTGTAAATAAACATTCTTGTCATTATCACACCTCTTTTGTGCTCTGTATATCTCTTGTTGGGATTATCACATTGAACTGTAGTTATCTGTTGACATGTCTCTTTCTCCATTGGATTATGATTTCAAGGACAAGAACAAAGTTTAGAACACATAGTAGGTGTTCAATAAATGCTTGTTGAGTGAATGAAGGAATGCTGTTATCTGAGCTCATTTGTTCTTTTTTTAGTCCTCAGCAGTGATGGATCACCACTGGTCACTACTTTTCCTTTAATATAATCATAGAATCATGAAATTTTAGAGCTGCAAGGGACCTTAGAGATCCGGAAATTAAGATCTATAGAGGTTAAGTAACATACCTAAGGTCACTTGGCTAGTTAGTTGCAGTCCAGTGCTCTTCCCATGCTATCTTCAATATGTGTTACAGCTCCCTCCTTCCCTCTCTCTCTCCACATCCTCTTTTTCAACAAAATAATTCCAATGCCAGGCAGCACTCAGGCAGCAGAAAGTCAGTAGAAGGACATTGTGAATGTGATGGTTAGCCAATGCAATGCTTTTTAGTGTTAATGAACACTTTCCTTCTTGGTTCAATCTGGTGCCTGCTAGCTACTTTGGTTCTAGTTTAAAATATCCTTTTCATGAGCTCCTGTCTTACATTATATTCATCTTAGTGCTTTGGTTATTTTAATGAGTTTTTCTTATCTCCTATTTATAAAACCAGACCTACTTTCTAGTGTTTTGTTGTTGTTTTTTAATAACTCAAATTCCCAAGACTTGTTCCTTTTACATTGCTATTTCTCCTTTATACTTTTTATGTTTGTGTGTTTGGAGTTGAGCAGTACATTTTTAAATGCAATCTTGTTGGTTGCTAATACAGTACTAGAGCAATTAGTTTTTTTATAGTGAAGAATAAGCTACCTAACCAGAACCCTCAGCCTAAAGCAGCGAAAGTAGCAAGATCTCTGAAATAAGGCATAGTTGAGTTTAAATCCTGGCTTTACTACTTATCTATTTTTCTTTTTTACTGTTGATCTCCCTCTTATTCTTTTTAAAATGAGGTATAATTGACATAACATTATATTAGTTTCAGGTGTACAACATAATTCAGTATTTGTATGTATTTCAAAATGATCACTGAAATAAATTCAGTTAACATTTTACTACTTATTAATTGTGTAACCTTGGGCAGATTGTTTAACCTCCCTATAAAGGTTTCCTCATCTTTAAAATGATAGTAATAATACCATATCTATCTCATAGAGCAGATGTAAAGGTTAAATGAAATCATATGTAGACCTAGGTTTAAAATGCTCATTCTGCTACATACTGGCTATAGAATAATCTCAGTAAACTTATTTAACTTCTTTGAGCCTCAGTTTTCCTCTCTATATCATGGGCATTGTTAACAGCACTTGATGCATAACATACCAACTCAAAATGTAGTGGTTTAAAATAATCACCATTTATTTGCTCATGATTCTGTGGGTTGGTAGTTGGGACTGTACTCAGCTGGGACTGTACTCAGGTGGAACTGTCTCTGCTTCATGTGTGTCACTTGGGTTCACTCATCCATTTATGTTAACTAGCTTCCCTCATATGTATGGCTATTGGCTGGTTGTCAACAAGGGTGATGGAAATAACTGGGCCATGTGTCATTCATCTCCTGCTGTGCTGGCCTGGCTCATTCATGTGGTAAATGATGATTACCAAGAGCATCAAGAGAGAGCAAGATCCAATGAGCAAGCACTTTTTGAGTCTCAGTTTGCTCATATTTGCTGTTGTCTCATTGGTCAAAGTAAGTGATATGACCAAGCCCAGAGCAGGTGTGGGAAGGGACTACCCAAGGGCATGGATGCAGGGAAGGTATTTGTTGCAGCCATTTTTTTCAGACACTCTATCATAGACTTGATAATACCTTTTTTCCAAGATGTTTGTGAGAATTGGAGACAATGCATATCAAGAACTGAGTGAAGTGATTGGTATAGTAGGCACTCAGCAAATGACAGCTAAAACATATTATATTGTACTTGACATAGAGTAGGTGTTTAGTTAAGGAAAGTTCTCTTTTCTGCCCACCCTCCTTTCCTCATTACTTGGCTATTAAAAGAAAACTGTGATTCAAAAAACACACAAAAACAAAAAAATTAAGCCAAAGTACATTAGTGATTTCTAATTTAATTTTTTATAAATTAAACAAACATCCACAAGAAAACATCAAGTAAAAAAAATCTCCAGACTAAAAATCTCCAAATCAGAATGTTGAGGAGGAACATACTTTATTATTGTAATTTCTTCATCTCTAGCCATAGGATCTGATGCCCCTGAGGCTATACAGGATACTGGATCTTCAAAGAAAAATTCCATTATAGTGACCAAGGCAGTGAAGAGGACACAGGCATTTAACAAAGAATTTCCACACCTGGGAGTTTAACCAAAACAGGTTTTGGGTTAACTCTATTTTTTGAACAATTCCGTTGAAATCCTTGCATCTTTGAGAGTTGGAAGAGACTTCAGAAGCCTTGGAATTTTAGACCTCCCTTTCCTCCTCAATTGTGGTTCCCATACTTTTTGATCTTAGGGTCACTTTACGCTTTTAAAAATGATCAGGGACCCCAAAGTGCTTTTGTTTCTGTGGTTTATATTTATCAATATCTACCATATGAAACATTTAAACTGAGAAAAATGAAAAACCAAAAGAATATACAGCATACATTCCTTTATCTGTCAGAGCAATGACTCATCATAATATGTTATACAACTTCTAGAAAACTCCACTGTATATTCATAAAAGAATGAAAGAGAAAAAAGCAAATAATGTTTTTGTATTATTATAAAAATGGGTTTGACCTCACTAACCACCTGAAAGAGTTTTGAGGACTCCCAAGGGTCTGAGGACCACAGTTGACAAATTTCTGCTCTATAGTTTCCATGTCAGATAGGAGTCACTCATCTAAGGCATTTGGTGGCAATACAGTAAAAAGGCACCACCCTAGACTCATGAGGTTAATTTCCTCATCTATAAAATGGGGATGATAACAATTAAATCTACCTCATATAGTTGTGAAGATTAAACAAAGTGAGGCAATGTGTCTAACCTATATTAAAGGCTTTATATAAAACCTCGCATGAAGTAGGATCCCAATAAATGTTGGTACTCCCATCACTGAAATAAATACTGAATAGTTCACTTCCTCATGAGGCAGCTTATTTGGGTTCTGGTTTTTAGAAAATTTCTTCTCCTGCCTCTGTGATTTCTACCCTGTAACTTTAGTGCTTATTTCTCTGTACAGAATAAAGCAAAGCCCTCCGAGTTTTAGATAAGAGCAGTTGTGGCACATCTGAGTCTTCTTTCTTATAAACTATGCTATGGTTTCCATCTTATCCTGGTAATTTTTTCTCTGGATAAAGTCACTTTCAACAAATATTTATCAAGCACCTAAGTACTATGTACCAGTAGTGGGGAAAAAAAAAAAAAAAAAAAAAAAAAGACAATACCTTGGCTTTCCAGGAGCTTGCATTCTAAGTATAGGAGACAGATCAAAAGCAAGTTAGCAAATAAATAATAACAGATGTGATAGGTCTAACAATGGAAAGTAAAGCAAGGGAAGGGAACAAAGAGTGATAGGGGTGCTATTTTAGGTAGTTGGGGGTGTTATTTTAGGTAGAGTAGTCACATAAATGCCTTTCTGAGGAAATGGCATTTGAGTGGAGACTGGAATAAAGTTAAGGGGGCAAGTTAGGCTGAGGAAAGAGTCAGTGCAAAATTTAAATTTAATTTTATTCTAATCATGATTGGAATTCATTAGAAGATTTTAAGTAGGAAAATGAATTGTCTTTGAAAAAGCTAACTGTTGCCATTTTGTGAAGAACAAACTAGGGGACAAGAATAGAAATAGAGGGAACAGTTAAACAGCTCTTGAAATAATCCAGAGAAGAGGTGATAGTGCCTTGGAGGTGATGAGAAGTTGGACTGAGATAGAGGCAGAGCCAACAGGGTTTACTGAAGGATTAATGTGTTATGTGAGGAAGAAGGAGGATTCAGGAATGATACCCTAGGGTTTTGGCCTGAAAAACTGGATGACAGATGGTGCATTAACTAAAATGGGGAAGACTGGTTGAGGAACAGAGTAGAGAGACAGAATCAAGAGTTCTGTTTGGGATATATGTTAAATTTGAGCTGCCTATTAGACATCCATATGGAAATATGGAGTGAATAATCTGGAGCTTGGAGGAGAGTTAGGGCTGGAGAATACCATTTTGGAGTCCTCAGTATGTAGAGAAAAGATAACATTCAAGAACTGAGCTCTTAGAACACTCCAATGTGTAGAGGTTGGGAAGATGGGGAAGAACAAGCAAGGGAGAATGAGAAAAAGTATCTGAGATGTATAGGGTGGCACAAAAGTAGGTTTACAGTTGTTCATATGGAAAATAATACAATAATTAATAAGTAATAATACAAGAATAAACTTGTGTTTCATGTACTCATAAATGTAAACCTACTTTTGTCCCACTCTGTAATAGAAATAAAACAGACTGTGTGGTCACAGAAGTCAAGATATATTTCAAAAAGGAAGGGGTAATCAACTGAGCCAAATGTTGTTAAGTTTAATTAGATGAAAAATAAAAGTTTGCTTTTGACCTTGGCAAGATGAAGGTTGTTGGAAACCTTGATAAGAATGGTGTTGCTGTCAGTAGCATGGAGACACAAGCCTTTTGGGAATGAGTTAAGGAGATAATGAGAGTTAAGGAAATGAGGAGAGCACCATAGACAACTATTTTGAGGAATTTTGCTATAAAGAGGAGAAAATAAATTGTGAGATAACTGGAGGTGTATATGTGGTCAAAGGAGTTTTTTGTTTATATTAAAAGAGAGACTTTGTATTGTGTTTATATTCTGATGGGAATGATCAATCAGTATGTTCATGGAAAGAAAAATTGGTGACATCAGAGAGAGGTTAACTGCTGGAGCAAAAATGCTTGAATAGCTGAGAGTGGAAGGGATCCTCTGCACAAGTTGGAGGTATGGCCTTATCGGACTGTGGAAAGTTCCTCCTTAGTAACAGTAGAGACCTCAGGGTATATGGATAATTATGCAGGTGAGTTGATAGACTTGCGGGTTTGAAGATGAAGTAGTTCTCTTTTGATTGTTCATATTTTCTCCTTGAAATATGAAGTGAAATCATCAGCTGAGAATTATAAAGGGGAATTGTTTGAGGTTTCATGAGGGAATAGTGGTATGAAATAGTTGTCTTGGAGAGAAGGACAGCAAACTGACTAGACACATTTAGAATTGTCAGGCATTGTTGAAGGCCAACTTGAGAGTTCTGGTAAAATTAAATTTAAAGTGGAACCATTTTGCTGAATAGGTGGAGTTGTTCTTAACCAGGGTTAAGTCTGATGGAGGGAATAGAAGATACTTTCCCTATTTTCAGATTTATACAAGGCAGTGGGTACAGTGATAGAACCTGGAATTTAGCTGGGTAGTGTAGGACAAGAAGACATGAAGGGACACAGGGACAGTGAGGGTAGTATGATGTATGAATTAGAGGTGGAGGTTATGTTGGAGGATTGAAGTTGAAATTATGGAGGTGATGCAGTTATAGGTAATGACACCTAGAGTATAACCATAGGAGTGTATGTCTGGGCTGGGATGATGGGAAACAAAAGGTTATTAGAAGTGACTTCAAGGGACAATGAGACCAAGGGATTGGCTATATTCTGAAGAGGATATTGAGATAACAGGAGAAATGGTGGGAGAAAAAGACTGAGCCAGGTGCTAACATTTCTAATGAATGAACAAAAGGGAGTGACTAAGAGGTTGGTGGAGTGCAGCCACAAGGAAGGGTGGCAATTGGCATAGTCTGATGGTCTACACTTTTGGTGGTCTGGTGTTTTTGAAATAAGAGAGAGGAGAAATGTCCTGGAGGTGGCAAAGAGGAAGAAAGAGGTCACTCCTCTACCTCCAGATCCAGTGAATGGTATGGAAAAGAAAACATCCACTGTCTGACAGGGCTGCATGGAAGAAGAGATTCAGGGAAAAGCCAAGCTTCTTTTAGAACAAGGAGTGGGATAAAATGTTTAGGATATAGAAGAATTTGCTGATTATGGGCTCTGAAATTCAGAGAGCAGGAAGGCTTGGGGATTCATTGATGAGCAAGATATTGTCAGATTAGGGAATATATGGAGCCTTAAGGGGTTGGGAATCCAGGTAATAATGATGCATGCTGAGGGGCTGGGACTTGTGGAGGTGACTGGGGTAAGTAGGCATGTAAGATGTGTCAGGATTAGTCTTGTTGGACTCCTAAGAGGAGGTGTATTATCAGTACTAATTGGAGCCTCCTTCTGGGGCGAGCCTCTTTGGTGGAGGGGAGGCCGGGGGAGAGGCACTCACAGGGAGCACTTGATACTCCCTACCTTCCCTTAACACTTTCTTTTTTTTTCCAATGTATCTTTATTGATTTCAGAGAGAGGAAAGGAGAGGGAGAGAGAGAGATAGAAACATCAATGATGAGAGAGTCACCGATCAAGCCTGCAACCCGGGCATGTGCCCGGGACTGGGAATCAAACCCTGATTGCCTGGATCCTAGGTCGACGCTTAACCGCTGAGCCATGCCCGGCCGGGCCCCTTAACACTTTCTGTGGTCCTTTTCAAGCCTGGAGTAAGGGACTTATTAAGACTTTTCATCAATGATAATACCTTGACTAACTTTAATTTATGGCCTCTAAATCTCCTTTCATCCCCACCAAAGCCACTTCAAATAAATATATCATCTAAGAAAAAACACATGCTTGTTATGTAAATGAAGTTTCAAGACAATTTTCCTAGCCACTTCAACCACCTTCCAACCAGATTGCTGAGGCCTCTTTCTTTTACCATTTAGTATGACAATTTCAATCATACAGAAAAGTAGATTCACATAATGAGCTCCCATATACTCCATCACCTAGATTTAACGGTTCTTAACATTTTGCCTTGATTGCTTCATCTATTTTTTCTTTTACTGAAATATCTTTAAGTAAATTATAGACATTATAATTTCTCACTCCTAAATACTTCAGTATCATAAGCCCTTTCTATATAGAAATTCTGAGGCTGCCACTGCTTCTCAAAATGTGGTGCCAAGAACTGGACAAGTGTTCCAGATGTGAACTGGTCAGCTGAGTATACAGAAAGAATGACTAGACACAATTTTGTCAATTCAGATTACAATCTCTAAAGTTAGTCGTTTTAGAGGCCACAGTGCACTATTGATTCAAGTGCATTTGTGGTCAGCGAAAGTCCTCATGTTCTTTGCACATAAACGGCTGTTGTCAAGTAGGCTTTCCCCCAACTTGTATTTGTGTAATTGAATTTTTGTTGTTTTTAGCCTATTGAAAATATTTTGAATTGGAATTCTGCCTTCCAGTGAATTAGTTAATCCTTTCCCGCTTTGGTTCATCAGCAGAGTTGATAAGTAAACCTTTTATATATTCATGCGAGTATATAGTAGTTACTTCCTAAAACTGAGGCTTATGCTATCTTAGAATTGTGGAGACTGCAATAAGATCATCTCAAGCATTAAGAGTGGACTTTTTGTAGCATAAATGATTTAAATTAAATGTTCCTGATTAATGGTTGAAATCTATCCTTCTTGACTATGCAGACTCGACTATTCTCTGGAATAACGAAATGGTATCTGAGTATAGTTTTCTAAGACATTCTAAACCATCCCCGAATAACTATGTAATATAAACAAATGACCAGTGTCTTAGTGGAGCCTTGGAAACACACACATTATTCATGACAGCTAAATCCAGGAGTTGGATTGACATTCTGAGAACTCCATGGGTTTGCTTGGGTCACTTCTCAGTTGACTGTTCTCACAATTATGTATAGGGATTATTTTTTAAATTCAAGTGTGAAAGTGATCTGAATGGACATGCCCTAATTCTGCCGCATGCTTAGGAAATGTGACTGTGCCAGGAGCATGTTGTCAACTGCTAGACAAGTGTTATTTTTGTAAATTTTCAAACTGAATATATAATATGCCTAAGCAGAAGGCATAATCTTGGTAATAACAAGGCTCAAAATAGCAATTCAGTATTGTAGAACTCCACATTCCTCAATATGGTTCCCAATGCTTAGGTATTTCAGAATGAGAGCTCTCTGACAATAGCATTAATGAGGAGGCACCATACCATAATAATTAAGACCATGGATACTGGACCTTGACTGCCTAGGTCCAAAACCTGTTTCTACTACTTACTGCCTGTGGGACTAGGGCTATTTATTTAACCTCAGTAGAGAGTAATTTCCTCATCTGTTAATGATGAAGACAGTATATGCACCTATCTCATAAAGCAGTTGTGGGGGTTAGCAGTGTTAATTTAAGCAATGTGCCAAGTATTGCTGTTAGCTACTATTATTTATCATGGTTGTGATAGTTCTCATTGGGACCCAAGGTATTGGATGCAATTTGGTGTCATATTCATGAAGTTTTAAATCTAGATTTAAATATGGCTAGTCTGGGGATGCTCTAGGCTGCCATGTAGTCTCATGTATTTACCTTATAATCCTAATTTCCATTCCAGTGCCTCCAGAGGCCTGGTAAGAACAGTTAAAGAACATGAAGAGTTCTTACACTTTCTACTTTGAGCAAGCCAAGGTAGTTTTGGCCTCTTGTTGCTTATTTTGAGCCTTCAATTTATTTCTCATGGTAGCAGGCAACGACTCCAACTTTCCGGGGGAAGAAATTTGAGAAATTTTATTTTTCTTCATACATGAATAAACAGATAAATTGCTTTCAGCATTCCAATATTCACCTAGGCAGCAATAGTGATTTCTCCTGTCTGTCCACTTAAGTGGTAAGAAAGCTATTTAAAAACAGTGACAAAAATTGGCATAAGTACTTGATAGGCACTGGCCAAAGAAAGAGTTAATATATATGCCCTTTTCTTATTCTTCACTCTAAGTTATGATATTCCTTTGCATTGACTGTGTATGAGTGGTAACTACTAATAGAGTGTGCATCTGGTACTTTCCATTACTAGACTTACTTCTTTTGTTTTCAGTGAAAAATTATTCATTTTTGAAACTTTCATTTTTAGTTAATTTTAGACTAATTGTAAATATGGTACAGAGTATTTCTGTGTAACCCCTCATCCAACTTCCCTTTATGTTTACATCTTATGTAACCATGGTTCAATTATCAAAACTAAGGAAATCACCTTGGTACAATACAACTAACTAATCCTACAGAATTTATTAAGATTTCACCGGTGTTTCTAATATCACTTTTCTGTTTGAGAATCCAATTCAGGACCTCAAAATGAGATTAGTTGTCATGTCTTCTTAGTCTCCAATCTGTGACAGCTCTTTAGTCTTTCCTTGTCTTTTATGACCTTGACATCTTTGAGGAATACTTGCTAGTTAGTTTGTAGAAAATCCCTCCACTAGGCCTTTTCCAGTGTCTTCTTATGATTAGATTGAGGTTACACATCATTAGAAAGGCTGACACATAGATGTGCCCTTTTTTGTGTGCAGTCTATCAAAGGGTATGTGATGTTGCCATATATTATGGGTAATGATAATCTTTATCCATTGGTGGGGTGGTGTCTGCCAAGATTCTCCACTGTATACTTACACTTTTTCTCTTTGTAATTACTAAATATTTTGGGGGAGATACTTAGAAAGTGTGCAAATATCCTATTTCTGCTTAAAATTTGCCCACTAATATTAACATTCATCAGTTGATCTTGCCTGTAGCAATTATCACTGTGATGTTCTAATGGTGATTTTCTATTTCCCTCATTCCTTACACATTTATTAGTTGGAAAATTGGAACTCTTCTTTAAGAAGGATATTTATTTTAACTATGTTGACTCTTCCAAACCATGAACACAGGATATTTTTCCATTTTGTTGTGTCGTTTTCAATCTCTTTTAATAATGCTTTGTGATTTTCAGTATATTGGTCTTTCATATTCTTTGTTAAGTTTATGCCTAGGTATTTTATTCTTTTGGTTGCAATTTCAGAGGGAATTGTTTTTTTTTCATTTCCTTTTCTGAAGTTTTGTTGTTAGTATACAGGAAGGCAATAGGTTTTTGTACATTGATTTTGTACCCTGCAACTTTACTATATTTGTTTATTGTTTCTAATGGTTTTTCGGTGGAGTCTTGGACACTCATGGACACAAACAGCAGTATGGTGGTTGCCAGAGGGAGGGTGTGGGGGAAGGGGGTCTTAATATATAGTAAAGGAAGAATATATGACTTGGGGGGGGCACACAGAGTAATATACAGCTCTTGTAACATAGAAACCCACATCTGAAACCTATATGTTCATATTGACCATTGTCACTCCAATAAATTTAATAAAAAAATTAATCAAAGAAAAAAAAAGGAGAGATTTATTTATTTATGCCAGAACAGACTACTAGATGTTTATTTTATTCTTTGGGTTATAATCCTATATTATTTTTATTTACTTTGTTCAAATTGTTCCAACTTTAGCCATTTGAAATATCTTGAAATCTCTTTCAGGTTGGCTCCTGTACCATTTTCAACATGCCCTTTATCTTTTTTTTTAAAAAGCACTTTGCTTATTTTCACCACCACAAGATATACTAGGCTTATCTTCTGTTTTCCCTACACCAGTTCTGAAATCAGCCAGTCATTTGTTTAATGGAGAAGGTATTTCAAAACCATGAGCTGTGCCTTAAATGTGCTGCTGTTGGGGTATCACTACTTCCAGCCCATCTCAGTGTATATAGCTAGGAAATATATATATATATATATATATATATACACTAACTTATACATGCTCACATCTATATTTCTGTATCTACCTGGATTACATTAAGAAAAAAAAAGCCCACAAATCCATATTGTGGTATATATCCATAGGTACATGACTCGAATCCAGCTCACAAGTTTATTTTATCCTTCTTCCCTTCCTTATTTGTACCTTTTTTCTCTGACACTGAGAAACCTGTTTTTCATTATCTATATTTACTTATTTTTCAACCCTAGTAATATATGAATAAAGTAGTTTCTGAATCCCTAAGCCATACACCCATGAGAAAAAAATTTATGAACTACAGTGCAGTGTTTGTATACTATTTTTTTTGGTCTTTAGGCTTATAGTATCCAGTCCACACCCTGTTCTTCAAAGTAATTTAGGTCAGCTCCTGTTCTTCCCCATCCACTTCATCATGTAACTCACTTGTAATACAGTTAGATTCATTTGCCATAGTCTGCAGTCCATCACCCCTCTCCCCAGCATTCTGGTTGAGCTTTCTAAGATTCATATACAGTAAAATTCACTCTGTGGTACATAGTTCTGTTCTGTGGGGTTTTGACAACCACATATTGGAGTGTATAACACTGGTACCATACAGGACAGTTCCATCACTCTGAAGAGTTCCTCATGCTGCCTCATTAGTGTCAGACCTTCCCCTTACCCCTAACCCTTGACAACCACACACCCATTTTTCTCTTTTCCAGAGTATCATGTAAGTGGAATCATGATATTGTAGCCTTTTGAATTTGGCTTCTTTAACTTAGCAAAATGCATTTAAGGTTCATCTAAGTTGTGTGTATTGATTTCTTTTTTATAGTAGTGTTCGATGCTTGATGCACCATAGGTGTTTAACCATTAACCCTTTGAAAGGCATTTAGACTGTTTCTACTTTTTGACTATTATGAATAAAGCATAATAGCTTTAAACATTCGTATACAGCTTTTTGTGTGAACATAAGTTTTCATTTCTCTTGGGTAGATACCTAGCAGTGGGATAAATAACTTTAAAGAAAGTACTTATTCAAATATCCAGAAAAGAAAAAGGAAAAAAAACCTACATTTTGGCAACTACTACCATTAGTCCTGTACCATTTCAGTGTAGTTTCGTAACTCCTAACTTCACATCTGCATCACTATTTACTCTCAGAATCATCTGATTTTGAAACTGGGTGCATTTGTGTTTTCCCAGAATTTCTGTCTTATAATCTTCATAATAACCTTACATGTTATATTCTGGTTTATTGTTACATGGATTAAAATAGGCCCTTGATTACACCTTCCCTGAAACAAGTGCACCTGAGTACAAAATGGGTAGTCTTGAAGCCAGGCCCTATTTACTAGCCCCTGAAAAACATTGATTTTATAATGACCATTCTTTAAGGAGATGCCCTTTTTGTAACCAGAATAAGCAATGACCTACCTGACGTTAATTGAGAGTCTTCTTAAAGAACCCCTGTCCTAATATATCAAACCTATCAGCTTACTACAGAACCTGGAGTTGCTGCCATTAGTATAACTCTTCTGGGCCAAGGTTCAGTCATTTTCTCTAGAAGGTTTCTGTTAAAAATGTACATTTTTAATCTGTGAGGGCAGATGTTTAGCACATTAGCTAGCTGTCACCTCAGAGAGATCGTGGCTCTGATCTCTGAGATTCCTCTTTACTGACACCTTTCCATTAGTCTGCAAACACTCATTTCTGTTTCACTAAACTGTGAGCTCTTAGACTGAGGGCAGCATTAATCTCTGTATTCCTTGTGCCTGGCATGTAGTAGGAGGCTCATACATACTTCTCAAATGATGAATAAATGCATGATGAGCATGTGATGTTTGAGTATAGAGGGTGGGGGATTTGTAGGGAAAAGTTCCTCATAGGTGGCACAAGCAGGAAAAGACAAGCCTAGATGAAAGGGCACAGTAGGGGTCTGGAGTACCAGAGAGCAGCAGAATAGAACAGGTCTGTCATGGGAACAGTAGACAACTAAAGATGGCAACTAGTTGAAGGCCAGATTCCAAGTTCAAAGTTTTTTGGAAGCTGTGGCTAAGGGGGCAGGCTTTGGAGACAGAATTGGCTAAAATCTCAGCCTTGCTTCTTTCTACTAGAATTTGGCTTTCAGTTCAAATGAGATGGGGATCCATTTTGGATGGGGTGTATCATTAAAAGAATAATTTGATCTAACTTTTATTTTAATAAGATCACTATGGGTACATTTTTGGGAGTAGAATGAAGTGGGAGGGCAAGTATAGCATCAGAGCCATCAGTAAAGAGGCTGTTACAGTAATCCGGGTGGGATATGACAGTGGCTTGGACCAGGATAGATACAGTGGAGATTGTGAGAAGTGGTGAGATTCAGCATATATACTGAAGGTAGAGTTGTCAGTATTTTATGATGGATAATGCTGGATCTCTTTCCTCTATGCCTAACAAAACCAAAACAAACACTTTATAATGTTTATAAACTATAAATAGAAGTTGATGATAGCAGTTTAAGTAGAACTAATTTTCTAGTGAAGCAAATCTCTCTTGATGTGGATGTAACCATGGATTCTGTATGTGTCCATCAGCTCACATGAGGCTTTCAAGTCCATGTTTTCCAGCTGCTTTCTATAAGGAGCTTCAGCAGAGCAGTATTTACATTACCTCTTTTCCTGCCAATTGAACCTGTAGCAAACAGAGCAGTGTGTATAATTTTATGTCATTTGAGAGCATATCTAACCGTGACTCTTTCCCTGCTTATATGGGGAATAGAATTCTTTCAGAGTGTACTTCTTTTAGGGAAAGCTTTTACCCAGTGAGATAAATACACTATGAAAACAATTTAATCAGCTAAGTGTTCATGAACCCTACCTTATCCACCCATGTACACACAATCAGCTTCATGTATTTTAAGTACAAGTCTCTCTGGCCCTGATGTGAGAAGACAAAATCTTGGTTAGAATAACAGTTGATATTTTAATCCCTGAGTAAAATTTTCATTGTTAAACTCTATTGATTATCCAGATGGTTTTATAGGATTGTGAAACAGCTGCTCTGAGAAGGTATTTATGAATAGGGAAGCCTCTGAACAAAGTATTCTTATGTCACTCAGATGGAAATCAAACTCCATAATTCAATTGCACCTTTCAGAATAGTGTCCCATCCCCTGCCCACTATGACATAACGAGCCATTTCAAGCAGCAAGAGAAGTATTGGCAAGGGGACCTGACCCTGTCAGGAGATGTGTAGTCTCATGATCAAGCCTAACTGTGATTGAAAAACATAATTGTCCTTCACTCTTGGATCTGTGGGAGCACCTCAGAGCAATATCTGGGAGTCCTGTGTATCTGGGGAAGTCACCAGAGACAAGGATCATATGCAAATGGCTTTGGGCAGTTTGGTTAAAATCCCTCATTTGCAGGAATGCTATTTGATCCATTGGCCCTTTCTTTGAGGTTAGATCTTGAACACTAGAGAAACCCTTATAATTTATGTCAGTGCGCTTATTCACAAGGTAGTAGCTAGAGGCTGAAGCTTGAAGAGGGTGTCTGTCAATGAAATAGCTATATCCCAGTCTGTCTGAAAGCTCAAGGAAAATTCTATTTTGATAGACTTTTCTTTGAACAGAAATAAAAATTTCAAAGCATAAGTGTTGAAGACTCAAGTGATTTTTTGGATTTTTGCCTTTTATTGTGCTTCAGTGTATTGTAAAAAGTATAACAAAGTCAGAAAGTTTTTTCTTTTATCATTATTTAAATATATTAGAATTCTCAGTATATTCGAAGGGCAGATTACTGATTCTTGGAAAATCTACTTTTACAGAGTACATTGTATTTTTTAAGTGTTTTTATTGATTTTATAGATAGAGGAAAGGAGCAGGAGAAAGAGATAGAAACATTGATGAAAGAGAATCATTGATTGGCTGCGTCCTGCATGCCCCCTACTGGGGATTGAGCCTGCAACCCAGGCATGTGCCCTTACCGGGAGTCGAACCAGTGACCTCTTGGTGCATGGGATAATGCCCAACCAACTGAGCCACACTGGCTGAGTGAAAGTACATTTTATGTCTGTCCATTCTGTAAAAATTGAATTTTACTGGGTAAATGTATCTATATTCAGAGTCTGTTAAAAATCATTCTTATGACATACACACAGAGAATAGCACAACACAATAAAGTCCTAGGTTTTGGGCCAAGCAGTTGAGTGGGTGGTAGAATGCCATTAACTGAGGTGGAGAAGACTGGAAGGAAAATATGTTGGGGTGCAAGTGGAAATAAAGAGTCCTGTTTTGTACATGTTAAGTTTGAGATGCTGATTAGACACACAAAAGTGGCTGCCAAATAGTCATCACCATAAAACTCATGTTTATAAGAAGCTCCTCAGGTCCTCTGTTAGAGCCGTTTTCCTTATTTTATGCACAGATTAAATGAACTTGGTCCCAGTTTTTAAACCCACAACAGAGTAAAAGCTTTGGCATCTCCCTCTCTCTTGAGCACCAGATCCCATTTCTCAAATTGTCTATTGAAAATATTCACCCAGCCTGACATGTTCAAAGCTAAATCTGTTGTCCTCCTCTTCATACTTTTTCCTTCTGTAATTTTTTAATCCTGCTTGATAATTCCTTTGTTCATCCTATGACCCAAGCTTATTTCTAGACTCTGTACCTCCCTCACCCCAACATTCAATGAATTCAATTGTGTTAAATAATACCTCCCAAATGTCTCTCTAATCACTCTGGTACTCTCCATCTGAACTGCTACTACCATTCAAGACCACATTGCTTCTTGCCTGGATTACCATATAAGCATATGCTGCCACACCATCATCTTAAATCACCTTTTACCCCCTAAATTTTGACTGCTTCTCCTTTAAAATTGAACTCAGTGATAACTTTTTCTAGTAATCCTTCACTGACATCTTTTACTTGTCCACCATCCTGTCTGAATTAGGCAACCCCTATTATATGTCTCTATAGTAGCCTATGATTACTTTTATTATAGCATATATCACATGGTATTATAATTGCTTTTTCAGTTGTCTCTTTTCAAATGTACAGTGAGCTCCTAGATGTCAGGGGCTTGATCTCTCATTGTTACATATCCAGTGCCCAATGTGGTATCTGACACGCGATTGGCAGTCAGTAAATATTTTTGAATGCATGAATACTTGAAGCAAATTAGAAGGGTAACCTGCTTACAGGGAAACTGATAATAGTAAGAAACAATAGCTTATACTTGCATAAGTGAGGAAGGAAACAAATAAGCCATAAAAATCTCACAAAAAGTACCATAGTCTGGGATTACTTAGCATAGGGACCATTAGTATTACACTTTATTATTATTTTCTATTATAGATTGTTCAGCATAATGCAATAATTGCCATTCATTTTAAAGACATTGGAGCATCTGAAAAAGACTGTTATATTTAGTAGCCTCCATTTAAGAAAATGTGGGAACATGTACTACATGATAAGACTTATGATTTATGACTAATCTACATCAAACCAGGTTGGGGGAAAATGATTATAGGCCAATAATTTAAAACAACCAGTTCTGGAACTTATGTGTTTCCCTCCAGATTGATTTGTAGGTATAGATTATAGATGATATCAGAACTTACACCCAAACTGTAATTTCATTTATCCACAAAAGTGCTAGTGAGTTCGCTTTCTGAGAGCATCCTCTAAATCTCTCATATACTAGACAATTAAAGAAAATGTTTCTTTAAAAAGAAATGACTTCATAATGTTCATGACCTGGGTAAATAAAATTATCAATATTTTGATGTAAAGTAGTATGGAATTGATGACTTGTGCCTTGATCCTCTGTTTAACTGCTCCATATCACTGTATTCTTTGGCTTCATTTTCCTATTCCTGATGTTTGCCATAGAACTTGTCTCTTCAGTTGACTAGCTAAATATACATAATATAGGTAGTAAAGATCTGGGCAACTATCAAACCATATTAAAATAATCAGCAACCTTCTAAATATTTGTTTAGGAGTGATTGGTGAACATCACTTAGGGCAGGAGAACCAGGATAAATTGTTTGGCTACAATGTACTCACTGCTTACATCTTCATTGGATGATCTTTTGTGGGGATGGGTGTTTGGAGTTGGAGGAAGAAGGAATATTGCACACTAATGAAAAAGAGAGCAAAGCCCATTTACAAGTCTTTTCTGTAATGCAATACTATTCAAACTTTTAAAAATATAAATTACTTTTTTTTCTGAGAAGATGGAGCTTCATTGGGCAAGAGAGAATTATGTGATTTCAGGATGGGCAGTCAATATGACACTTCTGTTGTTCCAGTTTCAACTTGGTCTAGAAGGGTGACATGTTGTATAGGAGTGGGAATGGATTGAGAAAAAAATTCTTTTTAAGGGGAAACAAAGATTCCTCCCTATCTTTTTAAGGTAGTACTTTGTTAAAAAAACAAAACAAAACAAACACAAAAATAAACCACAGGTTATTTCATATGCAGAAAAAAAATCATTCTACATTCTACAATGCCTAGGGCTAGAGGGGCTACACATAGGGAGTGGCCTGATAAGTGCTGTTGTTTGTCATAGAAACCTACAAATCATTAAGGGAAACTAATATTTATTTAGTGTCTACCACGTGCTATGCTTTAGTTTCCTTTCTTTCTTTCTTTTTTTTTTTAAATATCTTTATTGATTTCAGAGAAAGGAAAGGAGAGGGAGAGACAGAGATAGAAACATCAGTGATGAGAGAGTCATTGATTGGCTGCAGCCCTCAACCCGGGCATGTGCCCGGACCGGGAATCGAACCCCGATTTCCTGGATCCTAGGTCGACTCTCAACCGCTGAGCCACGCCCGGCCGGGATAGTTTTCTTTTTCTCTTAATTTAATACTAACAACAAGCCTATGAGATAAATACTATTATTATCCCATTTTCCAGATGAGAAAATTAAGGGCTCTAAGAGGTGACATTAATTTCCCAAAGTAACATAGTGAGTAAGTGATGGCATTATCATTCAAACACAGGTATCTGGAACACCAATGGCCATGCACTTTCCACTAAAACTTGTTATCCTGTTCACTGGTAAGCACCATTCTCTTTCCCCTTATCACCTTTCTACCCATGTTTTTGGGTAGGGAAATAAATGTGGTATATTGGCTTTACAGAATCCAAGTTGTGAACATGGAAATGTCTGGCCACAATTCTGTAACACTCCAAATGCCTGGAGTGTTTGTACAAGTGATTCATAGCAAGACTGGTTCTAATGTGATTTGAGGATTGTATAACCTGAGGGTCTCACAGTGCTCTCTCATCAGCATGCCATTTGAACCAAAGGGGGCATATTAAAGGGTACTAGGTGAAGGTGAGAGCTTTTTAGGAGTGAGGGAATAGTCCTGCTGAGTCCTCAGCAGTGCTCAGACACTTGTAAGATGCTCTCCTGGAATGGGATTTGATGATGGAGTCATATTAAGGCCCCAGCATAGAATTATGTGGTTTATAAATGCATTTGTTTCAGCTAAGTGTGGCACCTCTGATGGTTACTAATGGATATGCTAATTATAATCAGAATAGGATTTTTAAAAGGAGAGAAATATCAGAATTCATTTAATTTTTTTACACTGGAAAGATGACAATATTTCTTTCAACTGAGATAGAAACCAAAATATTTCAGTCGCTCCATGACACTAATGAATCACAGACACAGTAAGCTTGCCAAAAACACAGAAGCAAAATATATTCTTTGTTGTGCCTGAAGAATGTCAAGATAGAAGTAGATTTTTATTCAGACTTCAATTTTGAATACATGAATGAATGAATTAGAGGTGAATGGGTGAGAAGTTCTTTTGTAAGAAGTCCTCTCCTCACCCCTGAAATTCTGAAAACATTTTCTTAAAGGCATAATGTTATAAATGGTGTTATTTCTGTCAATCTGAAAAATCCACTAAAATCTATCCTTATACAAACTATAACCACCACCACCACCACCACAACAGCTACTATTACAAGGACAACTGTTTATTGAGAACTTGCTATATCCTAAGCACTTTCTAATGTGACACCCACAAGAAGCGCTGATATTGGGTATTATTACTGATATTATTTTACAGATGAGGAAATAGGCTCAGAGAGCTTATATCCTTGACCTAGGTTACATAGCTAGGGAGTGATGATTATAATTGATTCTACAAATCACTTCCTTAACTACTATACTGTACTGTTTAAGAATTATGTTTATAGAGTACCCTTAATAATAAGTCCAAAGTAAAGAACAGAGGTAGAGATAAATACTTCAACTTAGTCTTACTTGAAGAACTAAACATTTAACTCTACCTTAAAATGCCTCAGTAGTACCTAATGGCCAGTAAGTAAATGGTCCAAAGTTTGTGTAAGTAGGCATAACTCATGTAGTGTATTGACTGTTGCAGGGTGGAAGTTAAAGGACAAGGCAGTCACCTTTCTACATTATATCTATGCTAAAATTACATCATTCTCCTGCTCAAAAACCTTTAGTGCCTCCCTAATGCCAAGGGAATCAAGTTATGATTCCTTACCTTGTATTCAGGATCTGCCACACCATGGTCACAACCTAACTTGGCATTTGATCTTAGGCTTGTTATATATGCTCTAGACTAACTGCATTACTTGCTCTTTGAACATGCTGTGTGCTTACCTTCAGTCTTGATGCTTTTGTTTAAATTGTCCCCACTCCCTGTTAACCTTTGGAGATGATTTTTCTTCTGCTCCTTCTATGCCCTGCTCCCCACAACAGTTTACACCTGTTAAAATCAAATTTACCCTTCATTACTTTTCTCAAACACCACTTTTTTATCAGATTTATTTTTTTAGAGCAGTTTTAGATTTACAACAAAATTGAGAGGAAGGTACAAAGATTTTCTACATACTTCTGTCCCTCCAACATACATAGCCTCTCCCATTATCAACATCACTTACAAGAGTGGTACTTTTTTTTTTTTTTTTTTATGGAAGATGAACCTACACTGACACATAATCACCTAAATTCCATAGTTTACATTAGGGTTCACTCTTGGTGTTGTACATTCTATGGGTATGGACAAATGTATAGTGACACTGTCCATTATAGAAATATCATATAGTGTTTTCACTGCTCTAAAAATCCTCTATGTTCTGTCTGTTCATCTTCCCCCACCCCGCTGTGTAACTCCCTGGCAACTGTGGCAACTACTGATCTTTTTGTTGTCTCTAGTTTTGCCTTTCCTAGCGTTTCATATAGTTGGAATCATGCAGCATGTAGTCTTTTCAGATTTGCTTCGCTTGGTAATATTCATTTAAGATTCCCCTGTGTTTTTTAAGGCTTGATAGCTCATTTTTTTTAGTACTCAATAATATTTCACTGTCTGGAAATACCACTGTTTATTTATCCATTTGCCTACTGAAGGACATCTGGGTCACTTCTAAGCTTTGGTAATTATGAATAAAGCTGCTATAAACATCTGCGTGCAGGTTTTTGTGTAGACATCAGTTTTCGACTGCTTTTGGTAAATACTGAGGAGCACGACTGCTGGATCATATGACAAGAGTATGTTTAGTTTGGTAAGAAACCACCAATCTGTCTTATGAAGTGTCTGTACCATTTTGTACTTCCACCAGCAATGAATGAGAGACTCTGTTGCTCCACATCTTTGCCAGCATTTGGTGTTGTCAGTGTTCTGGATTTTGGTCATTCTGGTAGGTGTGTAGTAGTATCTTATTGTTGTTTTAAATTACATTTCCCTGATGACATATACTGTGAAGCATCTTTTCTTGTGCTTATTTGCCATCTGCATATCTTTTTTGGTGAGGTGTCTGTTAAGATCTTTGGCCCCCTTTTAAATCAGGTCATTTGTTTTCTCCTTGTTGAGTCTTATAAGTTCTTTGTGAATTTTGGATAATAATCAGTTTCTTATCAGGTGTGACTTCTGAAAATATTTTCTCCCAGTCTGTGGCTTCTCATTCTCTTAATATTGTCTTTCATAGAAAAATAAGTTTTTCATTTTAATAAAGCCCAGCTTATCAATTATTCCCTTCTTGGATTATATCTTAGGTGTTGTGTCTAAGAAGTCATTGCCATACCCAAAGTCATCTAGGTTTTCTCCTATAGTATCTTCTAGGAGTTTTATAGTTTTGAATTTTACATTTAAGTCTATGATCTATTTTTTTTCTTCACCAAGCAATATGGAACTTTTATTTTTAAGGTGATTTCTGTACATCTGGAGTATGAGAGTAATCCTTTTACAGATGGAACCGATTACTAGAAGAAACAATGACAAAACCAAACTGGTATTTGATGTGAATCCATAGGAGTTTAAGCTTCAAATCCAGCCAAGAAGTTTGTTACAATCTCTTTCAGCTTTGCATCTGACTGTTCAGAGATCTTTCCATCAGCCCTGATATTGCCCAGCAGGGCTTGGTGTTGGCTGATAACATGAGACAAGAAAGCATTCTCAAACTTTGGGATATTGCTGGGCTCCAGTTTATCAAGATACCTTCTTACACTGGCATAAATAACAGCCACTTGCTCTTCAACAGCCATGGGAGAGTCCTGTCCTTGCTTCAGCAATTCCGTCAGATGCACACCATGACTCAAGCGTTGCTGAGTGGCAGCATCGAGATCAGAACTGAACTGAGCAAATGCAGCAACCTCATGATACTGAGCCAATTCTAGCTTCATGGTACCTGCCACCATGGCTCTGGTTTGGGCAGCAGATCCAACACAGGACACAGACAAACCAATGTTAATGGCAGGGCGAATACCTTTGTAGAACAATTCTGTTTCCAAGAAGACCTGTCCATCAGTGATGGAAATGACATTCATTGGAATGTAAGCAGACACATCACCAACTTGTGTTTCTGTGACTGGTAAAGCAGTCAAGGAGCCACCACCAAAAGAATCATTCATTTTGGCTACTCTTTCTAGTAGATGGGAATGTAGGTAGAACACATCACCAGGATAGGCCTCACGACCAGGGGGTCGGCACAGGAACAAAGACATCTGACATAAGCAACAGCCTGATTGGATAAGTCGTCATAGATGATCAAAGCATGTTTGCCATTATCCCTAAAATATTCTCCCATAGAACAGCCAGAATAAGGAGCCAGGTACCAAAGTAGGGCAGCATCAGAAGCTGTAGCTGAAACCACAATGGTGTACTTTATGGCACCTACATCTGTCAGTCTCTTCACCAACTGGGCAACAGTGGATCTCTTCTGACCAACAGCAACATAGATACAGTATAGCTTCTTCTTTTCATCAGTTCCATCATTGAAACATTTCTGGTTAATGATTGTGTCAACGGCAACTGATGTTTTGCCAGTCTGTTGGTCACCAATAATCAGCTCACACTGACCACGACCAATTGGCACCAAGCTATCCACAGCCTTAATCCCAGTCTGCATTGGTTCCTGCACAGAGATTCGAGGAATGATCCCACGGGCTTTCAAGCCAACTTGCCTAGGGGTCCTGGAACCAATTGGACCCTTTCCATCAATAGCATTACCAAGGGCATCTACTACACAACCCAACAGCTCCTCCCGAATGGGAACATCCACAATGGCTCCTGTTTGCTTCACAGTACCTCCTTCCTTAATTAGTTTATCATTTCCAAACACGACAACATCAACATTTTCGAGTTCCAAGTTCAGAGACATACCCTTTAAGCCTGAAGAAAACTCTACCATTTCTTCTGCTTGAACATTCTTCAGACCATGTACTCGGGCAATACCATCACCAATACTTAAGACAGGCCCAGTCTCTTCAAGGTAAACAGAGGTATGGGCTCCAAGAATTCGCTCTTCAAGAATAGAGGACATCTCAGCAGTGCCATTCTTCTGAAGATGAGTGTTAGAGGCATGGAGATTCCTTGCAGCAATAGAGGATGATCCCAAAGTGTTTTTGGAAACCAGCCCGGCCTGCCAAGGGAGGGCGCGGGCCACAGCCACAGCGACGCTCGTGGACAGCACTTTTGCAGCTCCTCAGTAGTTCCTCTGCAGCTGCAGCCTTGGGCTGACTGGCTATGAACTATTTTTTGTTTTGTTTTCTTCTTTTGAAATTTTCTTTGCCTGACACTTTCCCCCCCTATAATTACAATGATAAAAGAGGTTTTAAAAATTGTTCCTGGAGCCCAGAAGACATCTCTCCATAGTTCACTGAAACAATGGATTGCATTTTGCTCTGTTACTAAGGCAGACAGGAGCCCTTGCAGTTGACCACTTTAGGAAATGGTCCTTAATTCCTCCTGAGTATGGAGGTATTCAAAGGCCCATTTCTCCCAACAGACAGCAGTTTAAGTACAGAGGAAAGAGCAGTTTGGAAACCATCTCCTAACTGTGGAGTACAGCCCACCAAGAGCAGTTCTTCCCAGGTGTGGTTGGAGGATCACTGTAGTGAAGGAGATGGAGCAGGATGTCAGAGGGTTTTTATAATTTTCTTCATGTCACTTTAAAAATTTTTTAATTGAGATATAATTGACATATAGCATTTTGTAAGTGGAAAGTATAAAAAATACCGATTTGATGCATTAATAGATTACCACTGTAGCATTAACACCTCTATCATGTGACATAATTATCATTTCTTTTTTTGTGGTGAGAACAATATTATTGAACCATGAGAAAGAAGGAAATCCTGTGATTTGTGAAAACATAGATGGGCCTTGAAGGCATCATGCTGAGTGAGGTAAGTCAGACAGAGAAAGATAAATACTATATGCTCTCACTTATGTGAAATCTAAAAAAACTGAACTTTTAAAAACAGAGAGTAGATTGTGGTTACCTGGGATTGGGGGTGGAGGAATTGGGGAAGTTGCTTAAGGGTATACCACTTCTTCGAGTAGCCTTTTTAGACTATGTTTACCATGAAACTGCTAAACGCATGTTTTTCCTTCTATTGTGGTTGGGGTGATCATACATTTTTTGCACAAATTGAGACACTTTCCACAGTGAGAGGATGTGAGGGTGTACTAGTAATAATGGCATCAGACACAAACTGGAAATATCCTGTACAAACCCAGAACTTATGGACGTTAAGATGCATGCCTTGCTTTATCCATATTCTAGTAATTTGCAAATTTAACCCAAGAATGCTGTGAACTCCTTGGCATAATCTTTCTGTTTTCTGATATTCCTAACACAATATTTTCAATGTACATAGAAGCCCTCATCCAAAGTAATTCTACCTACTTAGTTAATTGAAAAAGTCAGGTAAAAAATATTAAGTAAACATGACATATGCTTACCTGAAACATATTTTTTTCAAAACATGTGTTTATTTTTTAGCCCATCTTTTGATCTAGAACCTACCAAGTCCTTTTCTTTGAGGATGAGTTTATCGATTGGTGTTCCATGAACACTTTTTTTCAAGAAACTACACCTATAAGGTATTAGTTCTGATTTTCAGGACAGTTTCTTTATAGTGAGATCCTAAAGATACTTGTAAAGTAATAAGTAATAGTTCTCTCCTTAATTTTTTTCATTTTTAAAATACATACACATAACATAAAATTTATTGTCTTAACCATTTTTAAGTGTAAAGTTTAGTGTTATAGAATACATCTGTAATGTTGTGCAACCATCACCACCATCCACCTCCCTAACTCTTTTCATCTTGCAAAACTGAAACCCATTAAAACACTAACTCCCAATTTCCTCCTCACCCAGCCCCTGGCAACCACTATTCTACTTTCTGTCTCTATGATTTTGACTACTTCAAGTACCTTGTATAATAGAATCATATAGCATGTATCTTTTTGTGACTATCTTATTTCACTTAGCATAATATCCTCAAGGTTCATTCATGTAGCATATGTCAGAATGCCCTTCATTTAAGGCTGAATAATATTCCCTTGTCTGTATAGATCACATTTTGCTTATCCATTCATCCACTGATGGACACTTGGGTTACTTCCACATTTTAGCTATTGTGAATAATGCTGCTATGAACATGAGTGAACAGAGATATCTTTTCAAGACTCTGCTTTCAATTCTTTTGGGTATATATTCAGAAGTGGAATTGCTGGATCATATGATAATTCTATTTTTAATTTTTTGAGCCACATTGTTTTCCATAGTGGTAGTACTATTTTACATTCACATCAACAGTGCACAAGTGTTCTAATTTCTCCACATCCTCATGAACACTTGGTATTTTCTGTGTTTTTTTTAAAAATAGTAGCTATCTCAATGGGTGTGAAGTAGTATCTCATTGTAGTTTTTATTTGCATTTCTCTAACAACTAATGATGTTGAGGATGTTTTCATGTACTTATTGACCATTTGTATATATTTTTTGAGAAATATATATTTAAGTTCTTTGCCTATTTTTTTAATTGAGTTGTTTGTTTTTTGTTGTTAAGTTTTAGGAGTTCTCTATATATTCTGGATATTAACCCCAGGTAACTTTATCAGATATATTATTTGAATTTCCCCCCCCAATTTCATGGGTTGCATTTTTACTCTATTGATATTGTCTTTTTTTGTTTAATAACCTTTATTGAGTTATAATTTACATATAATAAAAGGCATCCATTTAAGTGTACATTGGAATAAACATTGACAAGCAAATACACTTATGTAGCTACTACCACAAAGAAGACACAGAATATCCTGCATTCCAACAAGTTCTCTTGTGTCTTTTGATGTACAAAATTGTAAAATTTTCATGAAATCCAATTTGTGTATCTTGTCTCTTGTTCACTATGCCTTTGGTGTCATGTTCAAGAAATAAATGCCAAATTTAATGTCATGAAGCTTTTGCTCTAAATTTTTTTCTAAAAGTTTGATAGTTGTAGGTCTTACATTTAGTTTTTTGATCCATTTTGAGTTCATTTTTATATATGGTGTAAGGTAAAGGTCCAGCCTCATTGTTTGCATGTGTATATCCAGGTTTTCCAGCATCATTTGTTGAAAAGATTGTACTTCCCCCAACTGAATGATCTTGACACCCTCATCAGAAATCATTTGACTATATATGTGAAGTTTGTTTCTGGGCTTTCTCTTCTATTTCAGTAGTTTATATGTTTGTCTTTATGCCAGTACCACACTATTTTGATTACTATAGCTTTGTAGAATGTTTTGAAATCAGGAAGTATGAGTCCTACAGCTATGTTCTTCTTTTTTTCCAAGATTGTTTTGAGTATTCTGGGTCCCCTGATATTCCCTATGAATTTTAGGATTTGTTTTTTATTTTTGCAAAAAAAGGTCAATGGGATTTTCATAGGGATTGCATTTACTCTGTAGATTGTTTGGGAAGTATGAAATATCTTAACAATATTAAGCAACCACGTCCAATCCATGAACATAGGCCATTTTTCCATTTATTTGTGTCTTTTTAAATTTTTTTCAATTTTTTCTTAAAATTTTATAGTTTCACTGACACCTAATATGACATTAATTTTAAGTGACTCCCTTTAGTCTTTTAAAATGTTTTCATGAAATTTTTCATAGATACAACTTTCTTTTCTCACACATACTTTATTTGCACAATATTTTATTAAACTACACTAACAGATAACAAGTAGAATTGGTAGAAAAAGGTTTAGGAAACAAATCAAACTGACTCTTGGTAAACCTAGAACATTATGGGCAGAACAGAAGCACAGGAAAACTAGAGATTAGCCTACCAAAAGCAAATTTGTCCTGTGGATTGCAGTTTCAGGCTGTGCCTGAGAGTTTTGGCCTGCTTTCTCTGACAGCCTGCCCTATCAATTTCAGACTTTCCTAGGCAACCCCCACAATCCTGTGAGCCAAATTCTTGCAATAAATTTCTTTATACACACACACTCACACACATGTGCACACATATATAAAGCAATGGCTCATTGAACATCTGACTTTTGTTGATATGTTTTACAGAGGGAATGGAGAAGCTTTGTTAACAAGATGAGTTGGTTAAGTGGAGAATTGGTTAAAAGAATATTTACTATAGACCAGTTCCAAGATGGCAGCAGATTAAGTGGACACTACATTGACACTCTCCCAGGACAAAATTGGAATTACAACAAAAATATAGAAAACCATCCTGAATAATCAACTAAAGACTAGATGGAGAGAAATCTCATAACCAAGGACATAAAGTGGAGACCAAGTAGAGACTAGTAGGAAGTTCGGAGGTGTGGGGGGTCTGGCCAGGCTCCCACAGGCAGCAGCTGAAGGTCTGGAGGGATATTTCAGCTGCGGGGTGGTTTCCACTGAGAACTCTGGGGTCTAAACTCCAAGCTGGGCTTCCCAGTCCAGAGCACCAGGACTGAGAAGGTGCCCACTTAACATCTGGTGATGAAAGCAGAGGGTGTTTTTGACTGCCAGGAAGAGATGGCTGGAAATGCAGGCACCATCTTCAAGGGCCAATGCACAAAATTTTGTGTGCAGCCACAAACCTTGGGCTCCAGCAGAGGGAGGGCAGAGTGGATTAGAGTGTGTGAGGAGAATCCAGGGTTGGGGGCTCTGAGGATAGAGTTCGGGTTCCTGTGCTGAATCATTCCCCCATACTGCAACAGACATCTTTCTCTGGCAGACCTTAACCATCCAGGCAGTTTAGCCTGGGGGAGAGGGGAAGCGATTGCCCCATCATGTTGGAAAACCTTTCTACCTGCCCTGTGGAGTTTATACCTTGCTGTGGTCTACAGCCTGAGGCTCATTAAAAGACTTAGACTAACAATCAACCTAGAGGCAGAGGTGGATCTATAGACACTTTGAGCCTTTGCCTGATCTGCTTCTGGACCTTGGGTTAGGAAAAGCAGACCTTGGAGGGTATCTTGGTACTTTCCAAATGCACCAAGCTCCAGAAGAGGGAGCTACAAGCTGTGAATTGCTGAAAGCTCCAAACAGGGTACTAAAGGCTAGTCTCAAACAGCATCTGACATTGTACTGCACCAGAGTGCCTTCAAAAAGACTGGGAGATATTGCAGATCTACCTAATATATTCAAACAACCCAGAACAAACAGCCAAAGTAGGGAGACAAAAAACAAGTCCCAAATGAAAGAACAAGAATATTCTCCAGACGAAGAGCGAAATGAAATGGAGATAAGAAATTTATCATATATAGAGTTCTCAATAATGATTACAAGGATGCTCAACAGCATTAGAAAAGATATAGAAACTTGAAAAAGGACCAGTCGGCAATGAAGAATGACATAACAGCAATAAAGAACATATTGGAAGGAATAAATAGCAAATTAGAAGGAGCCAAGGATCAGATCAGTGAATTAGAAGACAGGGTACAAAAATATCACTCAATCGGAGAACCAAAAAGAAAAAACAAATAAAAAACAAGACAGCTTAATGGAGCTGTGGGACAACATAAAATGTAACAATATTCACAGCATAGGAGTGCCAGAAGGGGAAGAAAGTAAGCAAGGAGTAGAAAATATGTTTGTAGAAATAATGGCAGAAAACATCCTTAACCCAGTGAAGGAAAAAGTTACACAAGTTCAGGAGGCACAGAGTCCCAAGCAAGTAGAACCCAAAGGGGCCCACACCCACATACATCATAATTAAATAGCCAAAAATTCAAGACAAGAGAGACTCTTAAAGGAAGCAAGAGAAAAGAAATTTGTTACCTACAAAGGAGCTCCCATAAGGCTATCAGCTAATTTCTCATCAGAAACTCTACAGGCCAAAAAGGAATGGCATGAAGTATTCAAAGTAATGAAAAGCAAGAATCTAAAACCCAAGTGCTCATCAGTAGATGAGTGGATAAAAAAGCTGTGGTATATTTGCACCATGAAATACTATGCAGCTTTAAAGAAGAAGGATCTCATACTCTTTTGGACAGTATGGATGGACCTGGAGAATATTATGCTAAGTGAAATAAGCCAAGCAGAGAAAGACAAACATCACATAATCTCGCATATATGTGGAATCTAAAGAATTTAATAAACTGATGAACAGAATAGATTCAATGACATGGAAGCATGGAACAGACTTACCAATGTCAGAGGGATGCAGGAGGGCAGGTGGGTGGAGGGGGAGAGATTAACCAAATAATTTATATGCATATATGCACAATCCAAGGTCACAGATAATGATGGGGAGAGGGACTGGGGAGGGGGATGCGATGGGGTGGAGTGGGTCATTGAGGAGAAAAAGGGACATCTGTAATATTTTAAACAAAACTAAAATAAAATAAAAATAAATAAAAATAAAACCAAGGTTAATCTATCCAGCAAGGCTATCATTCAAAATATATAAAATAAAGGGCTTCCCAGACAAAAAAGCTAAAGGAGTTTATCATCACCAGGGACCCCAGTATTGCAAGAAATGTTAAAAGGACTTCTGAGAGAGAGAGAAACATGCATGAAGAATTAAAGTAGCAATAGATAAGTACATATCAATAATAACCTTAAATGAAGATGGATTAAATGCTCCAATTAAAAGACATACGGTCGCTGAATGGATTAAAAAATGACTCAAATATATGCTGTCTACAAGAGACCCACCTCAGAACAAAAGACTCACATATCATGAGAGTGAAGGGATGGAAAAAAAAAATTCCATGCAATTGGAAATGGAGATAAGAATGCTAGGGTAGCAATACTCATATCGGACAAAATAGACTTCAAAATGAAGGCTATAACAAGAGACAAGAAAGTTCACTACATAAAACTAAAGGGATCATTACAAGAGTATATAACCCTGGTAAACATATATGCACCCAACATAGGAGCACCTAAATATATAAAAAAAACTTCTGGAGGAATTTAAGGGAGAGATTGACAGCAATACAGCCATAGTAGGAAACGCCCCACAGGCTCCACTGGATAGATCTTCCAGAAAAAAAAAAAAAATCAACAAGGAGGGTGAGAAAAGATGGTGGCACTCTGACAAGAAGCAGAGTGCTCTTGCTTCCAGCCATGAACTACATTTACAGCTAAAATACTGTGTAGCCAGCTTGGAAAAACAAGAGAAATATACCTGAGTGGACATATTTTGAGTAAGGAGCACTGAAGAAACACCATAGAGTCTGGTAAGGGGGGGCAGAGAAAGGGGGAGTCCACCCTGAAGCCGGTGCTTGGCTTCAAGGCCTGAGGATTAGAGGCTGCAAAGCTCCCTTCCCTTGGGAATGTGGACTGGCATCCAAAAGCTGGGATCTCAAACATGGAGTGGAGGAGAAGAAAAGGATAGCCTGTGCACAGCGGGCAGAGGGAGCCCAGGGAACAGTGTGCCTGCAAGAAGGGGACTGTGCCTTCCCAGTAAAACAATGCACTTGATGGGTGCAGCTGGCGCAGGAGTTTCACCCCAGGACCTGACTGCAGGAAAGGCTGTCCTGCAGGGTGTGGCTTCTCAACAAAAAGGGTCCAGAGGGCTACACATAGCCACCTCAGGGACCTTCTGCTTTCCTGTAAGGCATTGTGTAGAACCCCAGAAAGCATTTGAACTGTGTGGCACAGGGAAGGGGTAGAGAGCCCTCCCACTACCAGAAAGATGGACCGGAGCTGTCACCAGAGTGGATCAGAACTCCAGCTGCTGGAGCTGCTGTTGGGGTGAATCAGAGATTTTTGACCTGCTCTGAGGGGAGCCAGGATAGCATTCAAGGAGCTGCTCCAGATTTACTGAGATCAGCTATGCAGGAGACCTGTGTAGGGCTGACTTTGTGACCCCCCCTCCTGCTTGGTTCCAAGGTGTGGGGGTCCCAGGACCTCACAGGCTGTGTTCTCTACCTGTTTGTTGCTCTGTGTGTTTTTGATTGCTAAACGGGCAACCACCTTTCTGGCTTGCATTGGGGAGAAACACCAGGAAAGCAGGGAATTGTGTCTGCATTGTGGAGAGTTTGAACTGAATGCCCTGTGAGATCAGCCAACCAGAACTTGGAAAGGAGAGGCGGAGCATGCCTACCTCTCCCACAGGCTAAAAGCACCACCCCAACAGGAAAGAGTCTGGTTCAGCTCACTGAAGCCCCAGATATCCCCCACAGGGCACAGTCCTGAGAGGGAAGGGAGAACATCTCACAGGATGCCAATACATGAGTAAGACTCTCAGGGACTATTGTTCGGGAACTGGAGAAAAAGTTTAAAACTCCTTCTGGGGGCTGGGCAGTCAATTTGCTCTCCAGATTCTTTTTTGATCAAACCCACTGAGCCAAGGTCCCTTAAACTGCCCATACAGAAAAGGCAACAGACTGAATTCAATCTGAACCTGCAGCAGGCCATTGTATGGGGAACTAGAAGTGGAGAATAGGGTAGAGACTGAGGAGTTGGCTTTGAAGCAGAGACTATCATCCCCACAGTGAGTACCTGACAGCTAAACCTCTAAGTAAAGGGAGCAATAGCCTGAGCTATACTAACCAGCCTGCATCCTAAAGACTCTTTTCAGAGGACTCTGCAGTAAGACCAGGCAACCACAAGGGGTCAGCAAAATAGCTGACAGGTGGAGGTGGCCCACAGAGAGCCTCAGACCAGCCAACTACCTAAGGACACCAGAGGCAAACTTAGACAGCCCCTGACATTGGCTGACACACAAGTACCAAGTGCCTCCAAGGAGACCCAAAATCAGCTTACAAAGCAGTGAGCCTCAGACAACAGAAGCTGCCCAGATGAAACTCACCTGACTGACTTTCATTTATTTATTTATTTTAGAAAAGAGGGGAAAATTTTTCTTTCTAAAGTTTTTAATTATTTTTCATTTAAAAAAAAATTTGTCTTGTTTTCCTTTGCTTTTTTTTTTTTTTTTTTTTTTTTTGCTTTGTTTTGATTTTTGTTCTATTATCAATATTTTCTTGATATTCTGTGATTTATTGCTTGGATATTATTATTATAATCAATAAGTTTATTGCTTTTCTCTATTTCCTCTCTATCTCTTATTGGCCTCCTTCCCTGCACTTGCTTTACCTCTCTCTCTTTTCTTGTTCCATTGGCATAACTTTCTTCCTCCCCTCTTTTATTCTTTGTCTTCCTGTCGTTTTGTTTGTGATAGTCTCTTTATTTTATTTATATTTTTTATTTTCAACCATTTTCCTATTCTTACGCTCTACCATAATTTTTTTGCACATCATTCTTTCCTTTCAGAATCTTTTCTCTGCCCCTTTTATCTCCCAGTAGCTTGTCTTTTTTTTTTTCATTTTACTTAATTTTATTATTATTTTATTTTATATTATTTTTACTATTAGCAATAAAATACTTCTCTATCTATCATCTCTCTCTCTCTCTCTCTCTCTCTCTCTCTCTCTCTCTCTTTGCTTCAGCATTTGTGTTGTCCCTTTGCTCTCCCAATTCTACTTTCTCTGGATTGTTTTCATTGAGGTTTCCAGGATATTTTGTAAGTTACTGTTTGTTTCCTGGCAGTTGGCTGTGTTTTGTTTTGCCCAACAGCACCTGTACAACAGCTCACATGCTGTGGTTGTGGTTGAGCCTGACAGTTAGCCAGCCCGAGAGGAGAGTCCACCAAGAATGGATCAACAACACTACACCCAATCACAACAGGAGAGCCCAAAGAATCCACAAAAGGGACACCCACAAAAGTGACACGCCTAGAGCAAATAGCTCAGAAGTATAAGAAAAACACATCTCTGAGTCCCACTAGACATACACAACAAAAACCCACCCCACAATACTGGGAGACAGCAAATATATCTAATATACAGATAAAACACTAAGAGCCACCAAAATGGGGAGACAAAGAAACAACCACCAAATTAAAGAAAAGGAAAAATCGCCAGAAAAAGACCTTGATGGGATGGATTTAAGCAAATTATCAGAAATAGAGTTCAGAGTAATAATTATAAAGATGCTCAAGGAAATTAATGAGAACAATAAGACACTTAATAGGAAGGTCCAGGAATTGAGTGAAAGCATGAAAAAAGAGCTAGATATGATAAAAAAGAACCAGGCAGAAATGAAGAATACTATATCTGATATCAAGAATATGCTGGAAGGAATTCAAAGCAGGCTCAAAGAAGCAGAGAATGGAATAAGTGAATCAGAAGATAAGGTAGAAAAAAAGCCACTTGATCAGAGCAGCAAAAAGAAAAAAAAACACTTAAAATGCATATGAGTATAAGGGAACTGTGGGACATGAAGTAAGAAACATTCGCATGATGGGGATGCCAGAGTAGGAGGAAAGTGAGCAAGGTATAGAGAACCTGGTGGAGGAAAAAATGACAGAAAACCTTCCTAAGCTGGTTAAGGAAAAAGCCACACAAGTTCAGGAAGCACAGAGGGTTCCAAACAAGAGGAACCCAAAGAGACCCACTCCAAGATACATCATAATTAAAATGGCAAATGTTAAGGACAAAGAAAGAATATTAAGGGCTGCAAGAGAGAGAAGCAGTGACCTACAAGGGAACCCCCATAGAACTGACATCAGATTTTTCATCAGAAACATTTCAGGACAGAAGGGAGTGTCATGAAGTTCTCAAAGTAATGAAAAGCAAGAACTACAACCAAGACTACTTTATCTAGCATAGCTATCATTTAAAATTGAAAGTGAAATACAGAACTTCCCAGACAAAAGAAAGCTAAAGGAGTTCAGTACCACCAAACTAACATTGCAAAAAATGCTAAAAATACTGCTTTAAGAAGAAGAAATATTGAGAGAAAGGTACATCAGCATAAACGGGAAAAATGGAATTAAATAAGTATATATAAAGAATAATTTTAAATGGAAATGGAAGAAATGCTCTAATCAAAAGACGTATGGTAGCTGAATGGATAAGAAAACAGGACCCATATATATTCTGTGTACAGGAGACTCACATGAGAGCAAAAGATTCACACAGGCTGAAAGTGAAGGGATAGAAAAAAATATTCCATTTAAATGGAAATGAAAAAAAAAAAAGCTGGAGTAGCAATACTTATTTCTGACAAAATAAACTTCAAAATAAAGACCATAACAAGAGACAAAGAAGGTCACTACATAATTCTAAAGGGATTGATCCAACAGGAGGAAATAACCCTTATAAATATATATGCACCCAATATAGGAGCACCTAACTATATAAAAAATTTCTTGGTGGACTGTAAGGAGGAGATTGACAGCAACACAATCATAGTGGGGAACTTTAACACCCCATGTCATCATTGGACAGTTCATCAAGACAAAAATCAACAGGGAAATAGAAACCTTAAATGACACTCTAGTTCTAATGGATTTAATTGACATTTACAGAACATTTTATCCCAGAGCAGCAGAATACACATTCTTCTCAAGTGCACATGGAACATTCTCAAAAATTGACCACATGTTAGGGCATAAACCAAGTTTTTACAAATTCAAGGACATTGAAATCATATCAAGCATCTTCTCGGATCACAATGGCATGAAACTAGAAATCAACCACTATAAAAAAACTCAAAAATATTCAAACACATAGAGGCTAAATAGCATGTTATTAAACAATGAATGTATGACCAATAAAATCAAGGAAGAAATAAAAAACTTCCTTAAAAATATGAAAATGAACAGACAACAACCCAAAATCTATGGGACACAGTGAAAGCAATCCTGAGAGGAAAGGTTATAGCATTACTGGCATGCCTCAAGAAACAAGTAAAAGCTCTACTAAACCATCTAACACAACTGCTAAAAGAATTAGAAAGAGAATAATAAGAAAAGCCTAGAGTAAGTAGAAGGAAGAAAATAATAAAGATCAGAGCAGAAATTAATGACATAGAGGCTAAAAAAACAGTACAAAGAATCAATGAAACCAAGAGCTGGTTCTTTGAAAAGATAAATAAGATTGATGCACCTTTAGCCAGATTTACCAAGAAACAAAGAGGGAGGACCAAAAGAAAAAAAAAAAATCAGAAATGAAAGAGGAGATATAACAAGTGACCCAACAGAAATACAAAGGATCGTAAGAATACACTATAAGCAACTATATGCCAACAAACTGGACAACCTGGGTGAAAAGGACAAATTCCTAGAAACATACTATCTTCCAAAGCTGAATCAGAAAGAATCAGAAGACCTAAACAGACCAATAATTACTAGTGAAATTGAACCAGTAATAAACAATTCCTAGCAAACAAAAGTCCTGGACCAGATGGATTTACAGCAAGGTTTAACAAACATTCAAAGAAGAATTAACTCCTATTCTCTTCAAACTATTCCAGAAAATTCAAGAGGAGGGAATACTTCCAAGCTCTTGTTATGAGGCCAGCAACATCCTAATCCCAAAACCAAATAAAGACACTACAGAGAAAGAAAATTACAGACCAATATCCCCGATGAACATAGATGCTAAAGTCCTCAACAAAATACTAGCAAATTGGATCTAGCAATACATTAAAAAGATCATACACCATGACCAATTGGGTTTTATTCTGGGGATGGAAGGCTGGTATAATATTCACAAATCAATAAATGTGATACATCACATAAACAAAATGAAGGACAAAAATCATATGATCATAACAATAGATCCAGAAAAAGCATTTAACAAAATCCAGCAACCATTTTTGATAAAAACTCTCAGCAAACTGGGAATAGATGGAACATACCTTAACACAATAAAGGCCATATACGACAAACCTTCAGCCAGCATTGTACTCAATGGTCAAAATCTAAAACCGTTTCCCTTAAAAACAGGAACAAGAAAAGGTTGTCCGCTTTCACCACTCGTATTCAACATAGCACTGGAAGTCCTAGCCACAGCCATCAGACAGGAAGAAAACATAAAAGGTATCCAAATTGGGAAGGAGGAAGTAAAACTGTCATTATTTTTAGATTACATGATATTGTACATAGAAAACCCTAAAGACTCCATCAAAATACTACTACATTTGATGAATGAATTTGGTAAGGTAGCTGGATACAAAATTAACATCCGGAAATCAATGGGATTTTTATACACCAACAATGAACTCTCAGAGAAACTAAAAAAAAAATACCATTTACCATTGCAAGTAAAAAAATAAGATACCTAGGAATAAACTTAATCAAAGATATAAAAGACCTATACTTGGAAAACTACAGGTCACTGAAAAAAGAAATAGAGGAAGATGTAAACAAGTGGAAGAATATATACTATGTTCATGGATTGGAAGAATTAATATCATTAAAATGTCCATACTACCCAAAGCAATCTATAAATTCAATGCAATTACTATTAAAATAGTAACAGCATATTTCACAGAGCTAGAACAAATATTCCAAAAATTTATATGAAACCAAAAAAGACCCCAAATAGCCGCAGCAATCTTGAGAAATAAAAGCAGAGTTGGAGGAATCACAATACTAGATAGCAAGTTATAGTACAAAGCCACTGTAATTGAAAGAGCCTGGTATTGGTACAACAATAGACATATAGATCAGTGGAACAAAACAGGGACCATAGACATAGACCCACACCATTATGGTCAGTTAATATTTGACAAAGGAGGCAAGAGCATACAATGGAGTAAAGACAATCTCTTCAATAAGTGGGGCTGGGAAAACTCAACAGGTATATGCAAAAAAAGAAACTAGATCACCAACTTACACAATACACAAGAATAAGTTCAGAATGGATAAAAGACTTAAATGTAAGTCATGAAACCGTAAAAATCCTGGAAGAAAACAGGCAGTGAAGTCACAGACATCTCACAATTTGGGATTTTCACTGATATATCTTCTAGGGCAAGAGAAACAAAAGAAAAAAATATATATATGAGACTGCATCAAACTAAAAATCTTCTGCACAGCAAAAGAAATCATCCCCAAAATACAAAGGAACCCCACAGTACGGGAGAACATATTTGCCAAGGATGCATCTGATAAGGGGCTAATTTCCAAAGTATACAAAGAACTCATACAACTCAACAAGAGGAAGACAAAGAATCCAATTTAAAAATGGGCAAAGGATCTGAATTGACACATCTTCAAAGAGGACATACAGATGGCAAAGAGACATATGAAAAAATGCACAACGTCCCTAATCATCAGAGAGGTGCAAATGAAAGCCACAATGAGGTATTACTTCACACCTGTCAGAATGGCTGCCATCAATAAATCAACAAATGACAAGTGCTGATGAGGATGTGGAGAAAGGGGAATCCTGGTACACTGCTGGTGGGAATGCATTCTGATGCAGCCACAATGGAAAACAGTGTGGATGTTCTTCAAAAAAAAAAAAAATGGAACTGCCTTTTGACCCAGTAATCCCACTCCTAAGAATCCTGAAATAGTAATCAGAAAGAATATATGCACCCCTATGTTCATAGCATTGCAATTTACAATAGCTAAGATCTGGAAACAACCCAAGTGCCCATCAGTAGATGAGTGGATAAAAAAGCTTTGGGATGTTTACAGCATGGAATACTATGCAGTTGTAAAGAAGAAGGATCTCTTTTCCTTTGGGACAGTATGGATGGACCTGGAGAATATTATGCTAAGCGAAATAAACCAGGCAGAGAAATACAAATATCACATGATTTCACTTATATGTGGAATCTAAATAACATAATAAACTGATGAACAAAATATGTTCAGTGACATGGAAGCATGCAACAGACTGACGAATCTCCCAGAGAAGGTGGGAGTGGGTGGTTGGGGAGTGATTAACCAAAGAATTTATATGCATATATGCATAACCCATGGATACAGACAATAGTGTGGTGAAGGCCTAGAGAGGGGAGTGGGATTGAGGTGGAAGGGGTTAATGGGTAAAAGGGGACATCTGTAATATTTTGACCATAAAAAAAAATCAACAAGGAAACAGTGACTCTAAATGACATACTAGATCAGATGTATTTAATTAACATTTACAGAATATTTCACCCAAAAGCTGCAGAATATACATTATTCTCAAGTGCACATGGGTCATTTTCAAAGATAGACCACATGTTGGGACACAAAACAAGTGTCTACAAGTTCAAGAAGATTGAAATCATATCAAGCATCTTCCGAGGTCACAATGGCATGAAATTATAAATCAACTACAGTAAAGACACTCGAAAACATTCAAACACATGAAGGTTAATTAGCATGTAATTAAACTATGAATGTGTTACCAATAAGATCAAGAAAGAAAAAAACTTCCTGGAAACAAATGAAAATGAACACTCAACAACCCCAAATCTATGGGACACAATAAAAGCAGTCCTAAGAGGGAAGTTCATAGCATTACAGTCTTACCTAAAAAAAACAAAAAAAAAACTTTCTAATAAACTCTCTAACCCTACAATTTAAAGAATTAGGAAGTGAACAACAAGAAAGGCCCAGAGTAAGTAGAAGGAAGGAAATAACAATGATCAGAGCAGAAATAAATGACATAGAGACTTAAAAAACAATACAAAAGGTCAATAAAACTTAAGACCTGGCGTTTTGAAAAGATCAACAAGATTGATGAATCTTTAGCTAGACTCATCAAGAAACAAAGAGAGAGGACCCAAATAAATAAAATCAGAAACATAAGAGCTGAAGTAACAACTGACATCACAGAAATACAAAGGATTTTAAGAAAATATTATGAAGAACTATATGCCAACAAGCTGGACAATGTGGATGAAATGGACTAATTCCTAGAAAAATTCAATCTTCCAAATCTGAATTAGGAAGAATCAGAAAACCTGAATAGGACAATAACAATTGATGAGAGTGAAGCAATAATAAAAAAACTCCCAGCAAACAAAAGTTCTGGTCCAGACACCTTCACATGGGAGTTTTACCAAACATTCAAGGAAGAAATAACACCTACCCTCCTCAAAGTTTCCATAAAATCCAAGAGGAAGGAACACTTCCAAGCTCTTTTTACTAGGTCAGCATTACCCTAATTCCAAAACCCGATAAAGACACTACAAAGAGAATTACAGGCAAATATCCTTGATGAACACAGATACTAAAATCCTCAATAAAATATTAGCAATTTGGATCCAGCAATATATTAAAAAGATCATACACCATGATCAAGTGGGATTTATTCCAGGGATGCAAGGCTGGTACAATATTTGCAAATCAGTAAATGTGATACATCACATAAACAAACTGAAAGACAAAAATTCCATGAGCATGTCAATAGACATAGAAAAAGCATCTGACAAATTCCAACACCCATTTGTGATAAAAACTCTCAGCAAAGTGTGAATCGAACGATCATACCTCAACATAATGGAGACCACAGATCACAAATCTACAGCCTACATCATACTCAATGGGCAAAAACTAAAACCATTTCCCCTAAGAACAGGAACAAGACAGGAATGTCCACTTTCACTACTCTTATTCAACGTAGTACTGTAAGTCTTAGCCACAACAATCAGACTAGAAGAAAACATAAAAGGCATCCCAATTTGAAAGAAGGAAGTAAAACTGTCATTATTTGCAGATGACATGATATTGTACATAGAAAACCCTAAAGGCTCCACCAAAAAATTATTAGATTTAATGAATGAATTCAGCAATGCAGCAGGATACAAAATTAAAACCCAGAAATTAATGACATTTTTATACACCAATAATGAATTCTCAGAAGGAGAAACTAAAAAAAAAAAAAATCCATTTACCATTACAAGAAAAAAATTAAGATACTTAGAAATAAACTTAACCAAGGACGTAAAAAGACCTGTACTCGGAAAAGTACAGGATGTTGCAAAAAGAAATAGAGGAAGATATAAACAAGTGGAAGAATCTATCATTTTCATGGATTGGTAGTATTAACATTAAAATGTCCACACTACCCAAAGCAATCTCTAAATTCAATGTAACTCCTATTAAAATACCAATGGCATATTTCACAGATCTAGAATGAACACTTTAATGAGATGATGCATGCAAATGAGTTAATACATGGCAGTTTTGTGACAGTCAAGATTTAACAGTATAAATTACTTCAAAGGTTTGTGATAGAAGGAATTTAATGCAGGGAATTGGTGATAAAGGGGATGAAGGATTTGAGAATCCAAATAGGAGAAGAAAAGCTAATCCATAGATTAGCAACAACAGAAAGCTAAGGGTTGGAGGGACAATAGTAGAAAGTGGTGTTACCAGAGGCCAAATACTTGGTCATCTGAGGTCAGCTTGTAACTTAGTAGGTCTGTCTGTCAAGGAACTGAATTCATAGGGAAGATTCATCTTCTGTAGGAGATGCCACCCTAGGTGGAGAGTATGGGCAGAAATACGCTCTCTCCCCCATCCTACTGCTTAACAGTCTACCTCCAATATCTCTCATTGTCTGAACCTAGATAGAATTTAGCTCAAGTGGGGACCTGGGAAAGGCAGCCTGTAGTGGTCGCACCCCTCCCCCCTGCCATTGATATGCAACAGAACCTGGGACCAAAGAGGAATGGCATACTGTGTTTAATCAATGAGAACTATTATTTCTATTATTGGTCTCACTAACACAATGCAGAGGTAACTGGCTAGAGGCAGTTTGTTACATAAGGGAAAATGTGCTAAATGATGAATCAGAGCCAGATTTTGTTATGTTCAACACCATTTACACTAGTCATGATGTGACTGACTCACAAGGGATTGGCTGGGTATTTTAACACCTTGAGGTTCAACACAGTGTTACTGATTTTGAATATCATGTTTTAGCTATGGACATAAGCTTTTCCCTATCCTTAAACTTAGGCCACTTCCTAATTTCACAGCTAAATATTACTTACAGTTCCATAAGTTCCAACCAAAATTAATGTAAACTGAAATTTTTTAATTTTTTGATGCTCAGTTTAAACAGCCCATTATGGACTAAATTTAAATTAAAAACTCAGCATGAATCAGATGGCTTATGTCTCTGTGTGATGGCTTTTATATTAAATGGTTTACATGAGTGCTGTTGTTTATCTTGGAAACAGGTTGTCATGCATATTAATGAGACCCAGGTGTTAACTTCATGCTGTTTTCTTTTCAAAGAAAAATCTTTACATTAAGTTAAAGTGTTTTTACAAGTATTTGTTGTAATAATTATAAGACAATGTTTTATGCATCACAATGTTTATCAGGTTGATTTCCTAATTCCAGCTCATTTTTTAATTCCTCTCCTTTGTCACTTCACTTTTGCTTTTGGATGCTGAAGGCTTCCAGCTAGAAGTGATGGTAACCTTAAGGTCCTAAGGAGCTAAAAGGACAGACTTGCAGTAGTTCTTTACATGGCAAGTCTTCATGTTCATCTGTGTTCTGCCCAAGGTCATTTTATACTCATCCTTGTGGTTTTCTCCTTCCTTATCAGGAAGGAGATCAGCCAAGTGATTGCAGGTTAAAGGACCCCATATCTTAATACTTTTATAATATTTCCTTGGGGTACTTTCTTTTTACACCTTTGATAATTTCTGTGACTTCTCTGTAGCTCTCTGGCTTTTCTTAAAGTGCAGGAACCTAGGCTGGTTGGACTTCTTTAAGAGGAACTGCTTGATGTTCCATATAGCAGGACAATGACTTTGTGAATCTTGGTCATCTTAGAGAAAGTTCTCAAAGCAGCTATTATCTACCTAATTTTTCTGAGATTGATGTTGTGGGGCTGTTTTCAAAGGTATCACCCTCTGAATGGTGGGTGCACACTCCTCTCAATTTTACAAACAGTTCTTGAGCACCTTCTGTATGCTGGGCATTGTGCTATGTTCTGGTAATATAATACATCATCCTCGCCCTTGGAGAATTTGTAGTCTCACAGAGGAAACATTCACATAAAGTTTTAAAATGTATAGTACGATTTTAGAGGTATACACTGGTAGATTCTGAGTTTCAATAGAAACACCCACATCAGCTTTGGGTAAGGATCCTAGAGGATATGATACCTGGAGTTAAATCTTGAAGTAGAAGTAGTTATTCAGGTAAAAGATGAGGAAAGAGCATTCCTGGAAGAAGTAACAGTGTGAGCAAAGGCAAGGATGTGTGAGGAAACATGGTCTTTTCAGCAGTTCAGTGTTACTATAGATTTAAGAGTGAGGTGAGATGTGATGAGAAAGATTAAGAGGTGGGATCAGGTTGTGAAAGGCCTGTTCGTCAGGCCATGGAGTGTGGCCTTTCACTTTGAATTTGTTCTTGGGATAGCAGTAGGGTGGAATGGGGTGAGGAGGCATGGAAGGGTTTAATAAAGAGTATACATTTTCTTTAAGGGTAGAAAGGAAGAAAAAGGATGAACACGTTATCTTGAAATGCCACTTTTTTTCTTTAGATTTTCCAAAGCTGACATGTATGCTCTGAGGCTTCTGTCTGTTTGTATGGGTGTGTGAGATTTTTTTCATCATGAAAATTAAAAAAATCACAAGAACCAAAATTCAAAGAACTCAATTTTTAAAGTAATATTTACTGTGTTTTTCTCTTATTCAAAGTAACACATGTTCATTTTAAAAATGTGATAAGTACAGAAAATCACAAAGAAGAAAATTTAAATTATGAATAATTCTGATAATCAGAATTAACATTGTTAATATTTTGGAGCCTTTCCTTCTAATCTTTTCAACACACACACACACATACACACACACACACACAAACATATACTCATATACACACATATATACACTCATACCCATATATGTATGTATTTTATAAAGTTGGGATCTATTAAATTGTTTTGTAACTTGCTTTTTTCTACTTAACATAACATGGGGAATATTTTTTAGGTTATTAAATATTATTTTATAAAATAATTTTAAATAGTTGTATAATATTTTGTTAAACTTACATGCAGGCTATTTACTCCTCTATTGTTAGACATTAAATTTTTGTTTCACTATTATATATAATGCTGTGATAATCTATTCCCTGAATAAGTATTTATGTACCTTACTGAATATATTCTATCAGATGAATTCTTAGAGGTGGTATTGCTAGAAAAAAGGGACTGCATATATTTAAGCATTTCGATGGCCTAGTTAGGTGTGGCTCAGCAGTTAAACATCAACTTAGGATTCAGGAGCTTGAGGTTCGATTCCTGGTCAGGGCACATGCCCAGGTTGCAGGCTTGATCCCCTCAGGGGCATGTAAGAGCCAGCTGGTCAATGATGACTCTCATCATTGATGTTTCTATCTCTCTCTCTCCCTCTCCCTTCCTCTCTCTGAAATCAATAAAGATATATTTAAAAAAAAAAAAAAAAAGAATTTCAATGGATTTTGCTAAGTTCTCCTGTAGAAATTTTATTCTATTGTTTCTTCCACTTGTTATAGATGTTAAAAATGCTGCTTGTTTCTCCATACTTTTGTAAGTGAAACTGGTATCTCATTTGTTTTAATTTACTTGATCACTAGTGAATTTTACCATATTTTCTTATGTCTATAAGTCATTCATATCTTTTTCTTTTAATCCTCACTGAGTATATTTTTTCCATTGCTTTTAAGAGAGCATGGAAGGGGGAGAGGGAGAGAGAGAGGGAGAGGGAGAGTGAAACATCGATGTGAGAGAGACCATCCATTGGTTGCCTCCTGCACACGCCCCAACTGGGGCTGGGGACCAAGCCTGAGGTACGTACCCCTGGCTGGAATCAAACCCGGGATCCTTCAGTCCAAGGTCTGATGTTCTAACCACTGAGTGAACTGGCTAGGGCCATTCATATCTTTTTAATGAATTTCCCACGTGTATTCTTTTTTTTTTTTTTTGTATTTCTTTTTATAATTCTTTAAATTAAAAAAATTTTAAATTGAATTTATTGGGTTGACACTGGCTAATAAAATTATATAGGTTTCAGGTATATAATTCTATAATACACCATCTGTGTATTGTGTTGTGTGTTCACCACCTCAAGTCAAATCTTCCATCACCATTTATCCCCCCTTTACTTTCTTCTACCTGCACCCTACCCCCCCCTTCCTTCTGGTAGTCATCATACTGTTGTCTGTGTTTATGAGTTTTTTGTCTTTGCTTATTCCCTTCACCTTTTTCACCTAGCCCCCCAAACCCCCTCATATCTAACAGCTGTCAGTTTGTTCTCTGTATCTATGAGCCTGTTTCTGTTTTGCTTGTTAATTCATTTTGTTCATTAGATTCCACATATGAGTGAAATCATAGTATTTGCCTTTCTCTGACTGGCTTATTTCACTTAGCATAATACCCTCCAAGTCCATCTATGCTGTCACAAAAGGTAGGAAATCCCATTTGTATTCTTTCTGAAATTTTTTATTGATGTGCTTTCTTTTTCCAGATTGATTTCAAAAATGTTTACTTAGTAATGATATATTACTGTTTATCTGTCCCTTATATTGCACTTTCCCCAGTTATTTTACTTTATTTTCTTCTTTATGGTATTTTTATATACATTTTGGTGTAGTCAAATCTGTAACATTTCATTAGGTTTTCCTTTTAACTTTTATTCTTAGAATAAAAAAATTCCCACTCTATGTTTAGATATTCTCCCATAATTTTTTTTATTAAAAATATTTAACTTTCTACTCTATATGGAATTTAGTTGATATATATTATGAGGAAGGGGTCTAAATGTTTTTTTTTCCCCCAAATTGTAGGCCAATTAGTCCAGTATCATTTATTGAATAATTGATCCATTCCTCTCCCATAACAAAATGACACATTTGTTGTATATTGAACACACATATAAATCCATATCTCCTTCTGGACTTGTTATTCTCTTGCTGTGAACTCTGTTCTGGCACTAGTGCCCTTTGCAATTATTGTAATATTATGTTTATTGTCTGTGCATATTTTTTCTTAATAATCTCATTTAAAAATTTTAGCTATTCTTCCCATTTCTTGTCACACGAACTTTAGATATTTACGTTCATTACCTAAAGAAAAAAAATTTAATCATGATTTTGATTGGAATGTCTGTACCTTTATAGATTAAAGAGAGAGATATTAGTATCTTTATATATTTGGACTTATCATCTAAAAACATCATATGACTCTCCCATTTATATGAATTAAAAAATGTTTGCCATCAGAACTCAGTTTTGAAAATGTCCTGTAGACCAGGGCAAACAGCTTGCATGTAGAACCTGCATCTTTATGTTGAAGATTAGTTGGTTTATCATCCGACCTGACTGGGCAATTTGACAGCTACAAACACAAGGAAAAGAAGCAGCACAAGAAAATGTGTAAGGCCCTTTCAACATTTAGCACCTAGTGATATTCAGATGTTCACAGTTGCACATATCCTCCTAGATCACTTTGGGCTTTTATCCTGACAGAGGCATTCTGCTTGTGTGTGTTTGTTGTTGTTGTTGTTTTGCTGTTAGGGAAGAATCTGGAGTATCCCTTGTGAATAGCAATATGTCAACACTTCTCTAATTAGAAGAGATCCTGCAACTAAAAAGAGCCAGGGAAGGGTCATGATTTCAAGCAGAGACCCAATTTTAAAGCACAAAATGTAGACAGAAAAACTAAGTGGTAAGATTCTCTGACTTGGCTGTTACCATTTCCAGACACACCTACTCAGTGTCACACACACATGCTATTTGCTGTTTGAGTTGTTAAAGTAGAAACATTTTCATTGTTCAGAAGAAAACAGTGTAACTTGTATTATCATATCACTTCATATTTTTTATTTTTTATTTATTCATTTTAGAGAAAGAGAGGAAGGGGAGAGAAAGAGAGAGAGAGAGAAACATTGTTTTGTTCTACTTATTTATGCATTCTTTGATTGTTTCTTATATGTGCCCTGACTGGGGATTGAATCCATAACCTTGGCATATTGTGACAATGCTCTAACCAACTGAGCTACCCTGCCAGGGCCTATATCACTTCATCTTATTTGAAAATTGAAAATGTAAAAAAAGTTCCTTATTCAATTAGGGAAATATGAAGATTATTGAGCTGATAGCTTTTTCTTTTGTTACAGATGTCCCCTTTTTCCCTTCATTGATCCCCTCCGTCCTCTACCCGACTCTTCACCCCAGGCCTTCACCATACTATTGTCTGTGTCCATGGGTTATGCATATATGCATATAAGTTTTTTGGTTCATCTCATCCCACCCACCCACCAACCCTCGCCTTTCCTCTGAGATTCCTCAGTCTGTTCCATGCTTCTATGTCTCTGGATCTATTTTGTTCATCAGTTTATTTTGTTCTTTAGATCCCACATATGAGTAAGATCATGTGATACTTGTCTTTCTCTGACTGGCTTATTTCAATTAGCATAATACTTTCTAGGTCCCTCCATGCTGTCTCAAAGGATAAGATAGCCTTCTTTTTTACTGCTGCATAGTATTCTATGGTGAAGATGTACCACATCTCTTTTATCCACTCATCTATTGATGGGCACTTGGGTTGTTTCCAGATCTTAGCTATTTTAAGTTGTGCTGCTATGAACATAGGGGTGCATACATTTTTCTGATTGGTGTTTCAGGTTCCTTAGGATCTGTTACTAGAAGTGGAATCACTGGGTCAAATGGCAGTTCCATAGTTAATTTTTTGAGGAAACTCCATACTGTTTTCCATAGTGCCTGCACCAGTATGCATTCCCACCAGCAGTATATCCGAGAAGATGCTTGATATGATTTCAATCTTCTTGAACTTGTAGAGATTTGTTTTGCGTCCTAGCATGTGGTCTAACTTTGAAAATGTCCCATATGCACTTGAGAAGAATGTATATTCTGCAGCTTTGGGATGAAATGTTCTGTAAATGTTAATTAAATCCATCTGATCTAGTGTGTCATTTAGAGTCACTGTTTCCCTGTTGATTTTTTGTCTGGAAGATCTATTCAGTGAAGTCAGTGGGTGTTAAAGTCCCCTACTATAACTGTATTGCTGACAATCTCTCCCTTAAAGTCCTCCAGAAGTTTTTTTTCAGCCTGTGTGAGTTTTTGTTCTGAGGTGGGTCTCTTGTAGACAGCATATATTTGGGTTGTGTTTTCTAATCCATTCAACTACCCTATGCCTTTTGATTGGAGCATTTAATCCATTTACATTTAAGGTTATTATTGATATGTACTTATCTATTGCCATTTTAATTCTTCATACATGGTTCTCTCTCTCTCTATTTCTACTTCTTATTACAGAAGTCCCTTTAACATTTCTTGCAATGCTGGTTTGGTAGTGATAAACTCTTTTAACCTTTTTTGTTTGGGAAGCTCTTTATTTTACCATTTATTTTGAATGATAGCCTTGCTGGATAGAGTAATCTTGGTTTTAGATCCTTGCTTTTCATTACCTTGAATACTTCATGCCATTCCCTTTTGGCCTGTAGAGTTTCTGATGAGAAATTAGCTGATAGCCTTATGGGAGCTCCTTTGTAGGTAACAAATTGCTTTTCTCTTGCTGCCTTTAAGATTCTCTCTTTGTCTTGAATTTTTTGCATTTTAAATATGATGTATCTGGGTGTGGGCCTCTTTGGGTTCTACTTGCTTGGGACTCTGTGCCTCCTGAACTTGTGTGACTTTTTCCTTCACCGGGTTAGGAAAGTTTTCTGCCATTATTTCTTCAAACATGTTCTCTACCCCTTGCTTACTTTCTTCCCCTTCTGACACTCCTATGATGTGAATATTGTTACTTTTATGTTGTCCCACAGCTCCATTAAGCTGTCTTCTTTTTATTTGTTTTTTCTTTTCGGTTCTCTGATTGAGTGATATTTTTGTACCCTGTCTTCTAATTCACTGATCTGATCCTCAGTTTCCCCTAATCTGCTGTTTAGTTCTTCTAATGTTTATTTTTTAATTTCTACTATGTCATTCTTAATTTTCTTCATAGTTTCTATATCTTTTCTCATGCTGTTGAGCATCACTGTAATCATTATTCTGAACTCTATATCTGATAAATTTCTTATCTCCATTTCATTTAGCTCTTCTTATGGAGACTTCTCTTGTTCTTTCATTTGGGGCTTGTTTTTCGTGTCCCCATTTTGGCTGCCTATTTGTATTTGTTTCTATGTATTAGGTAGATCTGCTATGACTCCCAGCCTTTTTGGAAGGACTCTGGTGCAGAACAGTGTCAGATGCTGTTTGTGACTGGCCCTGAGTACCCTTTTGATAGCTATGAACATTCCCCACCTTGTAGCTCCCTCTGCTGGTGCTGGGTGCCTTTGAAAAAGGTCAAGGTGAACTTCAAGATCTGCTTATCCTAAACTCTGGTCCAGCAGCAGATCAGGCAAAAACTCAAATTGTCCAGAGATCCACCTTTGTCTTCAGGCTGCTTGTTCTCTCAATGAGCCGGAGGTTGTAGGCCACAGCTAGGTATAAATGCCACAGGGTAGAGTACGAGGCTTTCCAACAGGGTGGAGCAATTGCTTCCCCTTTAAGAAAGAGCTGCCTTGATGGTGATGGTAAAGGTCTGCCTGAGAAATATGTCCTCTGCAGTATGGGGGAATGACTCAGCACAGGGATCCAGATGGCTGCCCTCTGAGTTCTATACCCAGAGCCAGCAACCCTGGATTCTCCTCACACAGCTCTAGTCCACTCTGCCCTCCCTCTGCTGGAGCTCAAGGTGTGTGGCTGTACATGAAACTTTGTGTGTTGGCTCTTTAAGAGAGTGCCTGCATTTACAGCACTCTCTCCCTGGCAGATAGAATCCCTGCTGCTTTTCACAGCCAGTTGTTAGGTGGGCACCTTTCTCAGTTCTGGTACTCTGGGCTGGGGAGCCCAGTTTGGGGTTTAGACCCCAGAGTTCTCAGTGGGAACCCCCCACAGCTGAGATATCCTTCCAGAACTTCAGCTGCTGCCTGTGAGAGCCCAGCCAGCCCTCTAGCACCTCTGCACTTCCTACCAGCCTCTATGCCATCTCCATTTTAGGTCCTTGGTTATGAGGGTGCTGTCCAGCTAATCTTCAGGAAATTATTGAGCTGATAGGTTTTGAAGATAAGTTGAAAGTGAGAAAACCCAAATTCTGAAATAGCAGTGGTGGAAGAAATATTAATGGTTGCCTCAAAGAATAGAATTCCATTGGCTAGATTGGTTTGATATGTTTTGGGGAATATAATGAAGCACATTATAGGACTCTATATACTAAAAACCTGATGAGACAGGATTAATCTTTGAGGTAGAGTTTATAATAGGTTTCTTTCTATGCAAATAAATTTCAGGATTCTAGTTTTTTCTCTGTAATACCATTGTATAGGTGTCAACAAAGATAGGACTAGTTAAGACGGGAGAGAGACATGATTTCTGGAATGATGGAGTAAAGACCTCCATCAATCCAGTTGTATCTTGAAAACATTTATGCTAAATGAAAGAAGCCAGTTATAAAAGACTGCACATTGTATGACTCCATTTGTATGAAATTTCCAGAATCTGAAAATCTGTAGATACAGAAAATAGACTACTAATTACCTTATATTTATTCTAATAATTAAATGGTTGCCTTGGTTTAGGGCAAGACATGGGGGAAAATGGGCAGTACCTTTCTAAGTGTAGGATTTCCTTTTGGGGGTGATGAAATTTTCTAAACTTAGGTTGTGGTAATGGCTTCACAACTTGTAAATATAGTAAAAACTACTGAATTGTATACACTGGGTGAATTTTATGGCATGCAAATTAAATATTAATAAAGCTTTTTAAATTATTTATTTATTTATTTATTTATTTTTAAAAGAGGGTACAGAATAGGAATTTAGCAGAACAGGAGTGACTGAGCTGATATCATAAGTTTTGATCAAGTACCTAACTATTTTGGGCCTTACATTCTTCATGTGTAAAAATAAGAGTAATAACACCAACATCATAATTGTTCTGATAATTAAATGATATAACTTTAAAACACTTAATTGACACATAGTAGCTTTATAGGTCACCAAAAAAGAGATCAAATTTTATGTGACCAGTTGCTAAGGAGGAGAAAAAGTAATTACAGTAGATTCAAGTGGGCAATCAAGATCAAAGGTCCAGGAAGTCAGAGAGTCCGCAGAAACAACACACATGTAGAGTTAGTATCCACCAATCCCTAGAGTAAGTGGCCTTTGTGTTATCCTGTTTTTGTACTGTTTTCTGAGTTGGGTAACCTTGAAGGGATCATCAAATTTCAATTAGATAGTGTCAAGGGCCTACAGGTGACTTTGCCCATATGTTACAACTGGGGGAAAGATCTTAGGGTTATTTTACACAAAAGTCCTGTTTTTTTCAGCTAATTTTCCCATCAGATAGAAAAATTCAGCATCTGCTGTATATCTTTTCTTTCCATTCTCACCAAATTAAGAAGTTCTGCATTTTCATAAAATGAAGCAAAAAAGTTATGTTTTCTGAGCTGAGAGTTGGCTTGGGACCATCTTTTCCCATGGATGGTGGGAAAATTAATTGTCATGTATTAGTTATCCCTTTGCCTCTTCTAGAAATGGAAAGTATTGTGCCATCTTCCCCATTTCTGGAACCATCTGATCTACCCATTTGGCTTTCTAAACACAACTTCTTGCTTGGTCAGTTTCTGCTAGGTGGTCTGAGGGAACTGGAGCACTGTTGAACTCTTGTCCTAGAGCACATGTCTGAAGCCAATGTTGCTCGTTCTCCTTTGCCAATTAACTTAATGAGGTTCTTCAGGATGGCTCCACTGAGGTTTGGTAAAAGTGAGAAGGAATATTGAAACCAATTAAACTTCAATCTTGGAGGAAGAAACATAACTGGTGGACTGAGTGTTACCACCAGAGATAGCAATAGCTCAGAATGTTGGCCATGAAGGATCATAACACAGCTGGTGGGAAAATAAAAGGCAGGTGGAATCCACAAGCTTTACAAGTTGTAGGCAAGAAGCCTGCTAGTCAGACAAGTTTTATAAATCACTTCCGCCCACAGTGGTGCTTATAGGAACTTTGACCTCTAAGCCATAAAAGTTATCCTCTGTGGAATCTATCCCACTACTCTTCATCTTTGTTAGGATAAAATGAGTCAGGATTTTTGTTATTCTTTAGAAGTTATAGACATGTTAACCATTTTCACAGGATTGCTGAAATCTGTCAATCTTCTTGACTGATTGATAAGTATTGTCACTGAGATGTGGCATGACAGTGTTGAAATTTTATATGACAGTTTTGATGATGAAATCTTGGCTCCTTAGAATGTTTTGAGGTATTCCTCCAGTGAACTGCATCGAAACAAGAAGTTCTTCAGAGTTCTATGAAGGGAAATCAATCTTTGGGAAGATCAGGGAAGTGCTCTGAGTGATACTAAAGCAAATTTGGTAAAGCATAGTGGTAGGGAGAAGAGAAGGACATTCTGGAAATTGGTGTCAAATAGCAGCTTAGGGATTGAGTTTGTTCTCAATGAAAGAAGATGAGTATACTTGTAAATGCTGCTTGGAATATTTCAGTTGAGGTAACATACTTTGGTAGTGGATTTCTTTACCAAAAGGAAAGTTGAATGCCCTGGAGGAAGCAAATAGTCATTCCCCTTCTCTCACTTCAGGGACACCAGGTGGCTAAATGGAAGAAAAACAGTGCAAGTGCCCTTCATTCCCTGACCTAGCTTCTCTGGTGACTTTCTGTTGCCACTGGGTCTTAATGATACAGTAATTTCTTCATAACACTTACTGTATGTTGACTGGGGCATTAGTTTCCTTTATTAAGGTTAGTTAGAGAAATGTGAAATCTGAGCAGGAAGAGTTACAGTTGAATGCCTTCTTTATAATAAATGCTGCTTATGATGTCTCAGAGGGAAAAAACTAAATAATTACAAATCTTAGCCCTCACACAACCCTATGAGGTATCATTATTATCCATTATACAGATGAGTAAATGACAACTCAGGGAGATTAGATAACTTGCCCAAATTCACACACCATATTAGTGTTAGAGCCAAGATTGGAACCCAGGTCAGTCAGATTCTGAAGTCTACATCATTAACCACAAAACTGTGCTGCTGCTTTGCATGGGGAAAGGACTTTCCCTGAAGCAAACAAGGGCTTACCAAATAGTTTACATCTATAAAGTACAGTTTGCTTATATGACGTTAGAGAAGAACCCATTTTAAATTACCCATAGTACTAACAAAATGGATTTCCTGAGTTGCTTTTTCTGGTTAACTGAGAATATCCATGGGTATTTGTACCACTCCTCATTCACATGGTGGTTGTAGCTGGATTACCAACAACAAAAAAGGCAACCCTCAATACACAAGCACTTTTCAAGCCTCACAAATGCTACTGTCACATTGGCTAAAACAAGTCAAATAGCTGAGCCCAGACTCAAAGAGTAGAGAAATAGCCTACCTTTTGATGATAGGAGTGGCAAAGTTACAAAGGGCTGTGCATACAGAGGTCTGTGAACAAATTGAGAACCATTACTAATACAACCAACTACACCTTCTATTTCATGTCTCTCTTGGTTTTAAAGCTTGTTCTTTACTCATATAGAATTGCTTCCTATTCCCTGTTCCATGATCTTTTGCCTTTCCTTATGCTGTTTCCTCTACTTGAAATACATCCCATTACCCATGATGCCTCACCCCACCACCAACTAGTTGGTTAATACCTATTTATTCCTTAAAGGCCACCTCCTGCTTCCTCAATCTCTACTGTATCCTGCACAGACTTCCATCATTACATTCTACTGTATTCATCTGTTTACATATTTATTTTCTCTTACAAGGCTTTAATCCTCTTGAGGGCAAGTACTGAATTTTGTTTTGTGTGCCCTGCAGTTGTCAGTGTACTTGCTACGTAGCAGTAGCTTAATATGTGTATGCCTAGTGAAAGAGTAAATGAAGTGCTTTCCAATATTTTGGCAGCAATGGTGCTGCCTGTTTTTTGGCCCTGCAAACTGATATTTTAGCTGAAGTTATACCACTTGTCCAGTTTCCTTAAAGTGCTATTAAGTTTTTCAAAACTTAGAGCAGATTTTCTATTGAGACTTTGCAAGACCATCTTGACATATAGGGATATACTGTGGGATGTGATCAAGACCAGGATTGGGAAGCACTTGCTTAGATGGGCACTAGCCAAAGCTATTGCTTTACCTTGCTGAAAAGAATGGTTCATCTCTTGCATTTGATGTGAAAATACAAAGTCTCATAGGTACAAAGTACTAAGTCAAGTAGCAGAGAGGAAAGTAAGAATGTTGCCTAGCAATTGAACAAGTGTACCATCCACGATATTTGTGCTTCTGGGTGACAGAGTTCGGAGAGATAGCTAACATACTGAAGAAAATATAGCGACAGCCATTTGTATCCAGAGATAAGAAAGCAAAATGTGGCTCATGATGTACAAGAGATGCTGAGAATGAAAGACTGTGCACTTGTATGTTTTCATGTCTGTCAGCAGGTATTTTTCTCCTTCCTCCCTTCAAAGTGCTAGCCTTTTCATAAATAGTCTTTATTCTTCACACCCTTTCAATAGCAAACAAAAAATCCACCCAGCATTTAATAGCTCTTGCTGAGAAAGGAGTGAACACATTCCAAAGTGTAACCCTCAATACACAAGCACTCAGATACCCACTTAGCCTAGTCTGGCAGAGGCTCTCAGTTAGAAGACTGTGATAATGGACTTGCAGAGCTTTGGCTGCCCAGGGATTTGAGTGACTTTAATGGTCCCAGCTCATTGTTTTCTACCAATGTCATCAACTTTAACAAAAGAAACGGGCTCCAGTGAGGCTTTCTGGCCTTGTTCTTCACTTCTTCAAGCTTCATCCTCTTTTGTCCCTGCTCAGTATTTACCTCCTGCAGAAGCTTTCATGTCAGCTAACTCTTCTCATGGTTGGATGGAAGCACTGCCTTTTCCTTCCAATGATGGAAGTATATCCAAGGGAGATGAATATTGAAAAGAGCTGGATATTGGAAGAAGGGTGGAGCTTGGGGAAAAAGATATAAGACCAAATGCTATATCTGCTCCCCCCCCCCCAACATATCACTTTCAAAGCTCACAGAAATCCTTGTCACAGCTTAAAGCTGCCAAAGCATCAGACTCTAAAGAAGCTCTTTGTGGGGCTTTGTTTTTAACAATCTGAAGATTTTATTTCAATGGATCACAAATTGCCTATATTGAACCTTTCACTTACTACTTGATGTTTTGCAAAGTGCAAGGCCTTTGCAAAACCATAAATATTGTAAAGGTTGGTTGTGTCATTCCCAGCCCTTGTCTTCTAGCCAGCTTTACAAAGTAACCACCTTCAAACCAACAATGACCATTGCCTTCAAGATTTTGAAAGTGCATCTTAAAATCTCATGAACAGGAGCTGCCCCACAAAGCCATTAATAGAACTCATAATAGTTTATCAGCACAAGTTTGGGCAAGGCAGGTATGTAGAGGAGTGGTAGAATGATGGGGGAAATGGACTTCCTCTAAAAGGTTGATAGATGAAGAGAATTAGGAAAGGACTGGATTTCACAGGCATGTGTGAGTTCCTGAGGAGAAGGGAAAAAATGTTTATAAGGATCCCCCAAAATACTATTAGTTTCTTAAGTATCATTCTAGAGTTTTATTTTACATATACTAACAAATATAAATATATGATTATCTTCACCTTTAAACTTTTTAAAATTTAAGTATAGATGGCATACAATATTATATAAGTTTCAGGTACATAGTATAGTGATTCAACATTTATAAAGTTTACAATGTGATCACCATCTGTCACCATGCAAAGTTATCACAATATTATTGACTGTATTCTGCTTTACCCACTTTTATTTCACAAATAGTAGTATCGTATATGCATAATTCTGCTCCTTGCGTTTTTCACATAAGATATCTTTGAAATATTTCCATGTTAATATAAAGAGGCTTTCATCATTTCTTTTCACAGCTATATAGTATTTTATTTAATAGGTGTGCCCTATTTTTTTCCTAACTAAATACCTACTGATGGAATTGCATTTTTTCGAATCCTTTGCCTACATGTGTTTGCAAGTATAGCTATAGGATATATTTGTTAAAATAGGATCACTGGATCAAAAGTTAAATAAGCATTTTTTAGAGGACATACTTTATAAATCCATTTTTTTTTATTAAGGCCAATCTTGCTTTCTCTTCAATTAAATTGTGCTCCCAGAAACAGCCTTTAAAGTGAGAAAAACACAGCTGCAAGTATAAGCTAACCTCTATGTTTTCGAATTCTTGATTCAAACCCATAAGCTCTCAAGTTTCCTCATCTCTTAGCAAAGGTAAATAAGCATTTTTAATAAATTCATTCTATGTGTTGCCAGATTACCTTCCATAGATGTATAATTGTTGTATTCTCACAAGCAATGTATAAGAATATCTTTCTTTATAGCCTCATCACATAGTGAGTTATCAGAATTTTAAAAATTTTTCTTTATTGTTGAAAGTATTACAGGTGTCCCATTCCCCCCCCCCCATTGACTCCCTCCACCTAGCTCCCACTTCCAGTCCTTCACCCCATTATTGACTGTGTCCGTGGGTTATGCATATATGCATATAACTTCTTTGATTAATCTCTTCCCACCCTCCATCCCCCTTCCCTCTTTCCTCTGAAATATGATCGTCTGTTACATGTGTCAATGTCTCTGGATCTATTTAGTTCGTCAGATTCTTTTGTTCATCAGCTTCTTCTTAAAGAAGACCCTTCAACATTTCCTGTAGTGCTGGTTTGGTGGTGATGAACTCCTTTAGCTTTTTCTTATCTGTGAAGCTCTTTATCGGACCTTCAGTTCTAAATGATAGCTTTGCTGGGTAGAGCAATCTTGGTTGTAGTTCCATTACTTTTCATCACTTTGAATATTTCTTGCCACTCCCTTCTGGCCTGCAAAGTTTCTGTTGAGAAATCAGCTGACACTAGTATGGGTGCTCCCTTGTAGGTCACTAACTGCTTTTCTCTTGCTGCTTTTAAGATTCTCTCTTTGTCTTTAACCTTTAGCATTTTAATTATGATGTGTCTTGGTGTGGGCCTCTTTGGGTTCTTCTTGTTTGGGACCCTCTGTGCTTCCTGGACTTGTAAGTCTATTTCTTTCCCCAGGTAGGGGAAGCTTTCTGTCATTATTTTTTAAAATATGTTTTCAATTACTTGCTCTCTTTCTTCCCCTTTCTGCATCCTAATAATACGAATGTTGGGCCTCTTGAAGTTGTCCCAGAGGCTCCTTATACTATCTTCATATTTCTGGATTCTTTTTTCTTTTTGCTGTTCTGGTTGGGTGTTTTTTGTTTCCTCATGTTCCAAATTGCTGATTTGATGTTCAGCATCCTCTACTCTACTGTTGATTCCCTTCATTTCAGTTTGTGTAGCCTTCATTTCAAATTGGTTCTTTATTATATCATCAATTTTCTCATTTGTTTTTGTAATACTCTTACTAATATGATTGAGCATCCTTATAAACAAAATTCTGAACTCTGTATCTGTTAGCTTGCTTGGATCTATTTCATTTATTTCCTTTTCTAGAGATTTATTCTGTTCTTTTCTGTAACGTGTTTCTTTGCCTCCACATTTTGGCTGCTTCCAGGTGTTTGTTTCTATGTATTAAGTAGAGCTGCTGTGTGTCCTGGAATTTGTAGAGTGGCTTTGTGTAGTAGGTGTCCTGTAGGGTCTAGTGGCTCAGCCTCCCCAGTCACCTGAGCTGGGCCTTCTAGGTGCTCCCCTGTGTGGGCTGTGTGCACTGTTCTGTTGTAGTTGAGTCTTGGCTGCTGTTGGCATCACTGGGAAGCCAATTGGCTGTGAGAACCTGCTGCAACTACAGCCAAAGACCTGCTGTGGTTGAGACACCTCTATGGAGCAGGATTTACTTCAGTGGAGCTTTAGGGTTCACCAAGTGTGCCACTTGTATGTGTCACTCATGGATGTGGCAGGGTTGTAATCCAGTGTGGTCGAGTCTAACCACCAGGTGCACTGTCTCTGGGGCCTCCTGGGAGGTGCAAAGTCAGCCTGTGCCAGTGCCTTGCCCAGGGCCACCCAGCATGAGCTACAAAGGAAACCATAGTGGCTGCTACTTGTGCTGGGCTTGGCGGTGTCCAGGAGAGGCCAAGCTATGAGCCAACACAGGCTGCCACTAGTGCTAAGCCTGGGGCCACTTATCAAGCCATAGAGGGCACACTGCTGCTTGTTAGAGAGTTTTTAAGAAAGTCCTAAGCATAAGGCTTGAGAGGCCACTTGCACAGAAAAGCCACTGGAAATGGTCTGGATGAGCTTGCAGGTAGGGAGGGGCGGGTCCTCCAGGAACCACCGAGGCAGGCCCAAAGGTGTGAGTCAGGTGCTGGTGATTCAAATATGGTGCCTGCCTGCTGGCTGTGTGCAGGGAGGACTTGCAGAAGGAGCAATGGCCTCTGCCAGCTCTTCTGCCTGGGAGAAAGCTGCCCCTCCACCTCTTGCCTCAATTTCAGGCAGGTTAGTTCTTCCCCAAGTGTCTCAGGTTCCTTTTAAGCTGCTGCCCAGGGCTGGGGCTCAGAGAGAGCACGTCTGAGTGAGTCTGTGTGCTGGCCCTTTAAGAGGAGCTACCTGGGACTCTCACACCCTCTGCGATGGTTCCTGCTGGTTTTCACAACCCGAAGTTATGGGGATTTCTCTTCCTCGCCCTGCAACCCTGGGCTGGGGGGCCCGATGTGGGACTGGGACCCCTCACTCCTCTGGGAAACCTCCTCTGCCGAGATATCCCTCCTGGGTTTAAACTGCGGCATTGGGTCTGGGCTCAAGGCTTGTCTCCGCAAACCAGCCCTGATCCACCCATGTCTCTGCTCCTCCTACCAGCCTCGATGTTTTTTCAGTTCCCTGGTTGTAGGGCTTCTGTTCAGCTAGATTTCAGGAGGTTCTGAGTGATGGTGGTTCTGTATTTTAGTTGTAATTTTGATGTGGTTGTGGGAGGCAGTGGGTACAGCTGTTACCTACACCGCTATCTTGTCTCCTCTGTTCAGATTTATTTTATTTTTGCTAATCTGATAGATAAAAAGGGTATTTAATTGTTTAATTTTGCAATTATTTTATTATTAATGAGTTTTCATATATTTCCATATGTTTAAGACTGATTTGAATTTCTTTTTCAGTGAACTGTTGCCTTCTTTGACCAATTTTTTTCTGTCGGGTTGTTGGCTTTTTAATATACTGTACTAATTTCTAGAATTGGAATTTATTAAGAAGCCTTCCCCTGATGATGTACAAAATGAGTGCAAACCCTTTACATTATCTGTATAATACTGGGCTTTATTTTTTCAGAAGTAGCACTAGTTGAGGTGAGAGGAACATGGGGAGAGGCTGCTCCCCATGAACACACTTACTAAAAGGAGGTACCTTTTCAATAAATATTGTCAAGGTTTTATGCTGATATGATGAAAAGACACCAGAGAAAGCAGCATGAAAATGAGGCACATAGGGAAGCTAGCCATGGATAGCATGTATATACTTCCCCCACCAACTAATAGCCCAGGCCAACAGAGCTTCACTTGGCTTAGGCCTTGCCCCTGGTTGGAACCTGACTATGCCCCTCTCCATTGAATGTTAATGAGTAGTTCTGTGTGGATGGGTTTCTATGAGTAGTGACAGGTTCAGCTCAACATAGGCAGAGCTCACTCTGTGAATATTTAATTTGCTTTTATTTTTTCCTATTTTAATAATATATTTTGTCTATTAAAATTTTTATTGAATTTATTGGGGTGACACTGGTTAACAAAATTATATAGGTTTCAGGTGCACAATTCTACAACACATCATTTGTACATTGTACTGTGAGTTCACCACCCCAAGTCAAATCTCTGTTCATCAGCATTTATCTTCTCTATCCCCTCCTCCCCCTCTCCCACCCCACCCCCTGCAATCACCACACTGCTCAAGTGCTTTTTAGTAGATGGGTGGATAAAAAAGCTGTGGTACAAAAAGGAAAAAAGAAGCAAATGGGACTACATCAAACTAAAAAGCGTCTGCACAGCAAAAGAAACCATCAACAAAATGAAAATAGGACCCACTGTATGGGAGAACATATTTGCCAATGATACATCTGATAAGGGATTAATTTCTAAAATATATAAAGAACTTATACAACTCAACACCAGGAAGACAAACAGTCCAATTTAAAAAATGGGCAAAGGACCTGAATAGACACTCCTCCAAAGAGGACATACAGGTGGTCAATAGACTTATGAAAAAATGCTCAAGGTCACTAATCATCAGAGTGATGCAAATTAAACCCACAATGAGGCATCACCTTACATCTGCCAGAGTGGCTACCACCAATAAATCAACAAACAAGTGCTGACAAGGATGTAGAGAAAAGGAATGTTAGTATACTGCTGCTGGGAATGCAGACTTGTGCAGCCACTGTAGAAAACAGTATGGAGTTTCCTCAAAAAATTAAAAATGGAACTTCTTTTTGACCCAGCAATCCCACTTCTGGGAATATATCCTAACAATCATGAAACACCAATCAGAAAGAATATATGCGCCCCTATGTTCATAGCAGCATTGTTTATAATAGCCAAGATCTGGAAACAGCCCAAATGCCCATCAGTAGATGAGTGGATAAAAAAGCTGTGGGACATTACACAGTGGAATACTATAAGGCTATAAAAAGGAAGGAGCTCTTACCTTTTGTGACAGCATGAATGCACCAGGAGAGTATTGTGCTAAGTGAAATAAGCCAGTCAGAGAAAGACAAATACCATATTATCTCACTTATATGTGGAATCTAATGAACAAAATAAACTGATGAACAAAATAGAACCAGAGGCATGGATACATGGTTCAGACTCACAGATGTCAGAGGGGAGGTGGGTAGGTAGACAGCATGAAAGAAGGTGAAGAGAATAGCCAAATAATATGCATAGCCCATGGACAAAGACAACAATGTGGTGAGGGCCAGAGGGTGGGGTCTGGGTGGAGATTGGCAAAGAGGGGTGGGTGGGAAATGGGGACATCTGTAACAATGTCAACAACTGAAAAAGCTGTGGCACATTTACACAATGGGATACTACCTGGCTGTAAAAAAGAAAGAAATCATACTTTTTGCGACTGCATGGATAGACCTTGAGAGTATTATGCTAAGTTCAGTAAGCCAGTCAGAGAAAGACAAGTACCATGTGATTTCACTTATATGTGGAATCTAATGAACAAAATGAACTAACAAGCAAAAATAGAGATAGACTTATAGATAGAGAGCAGGGTGACAGCTGTTGTGGGGACATTTGAGGGGAGTGGAAGGATTTAGCAAAAAAGGAACAAAAATAATATATTTTATTTAACCCAATATATTCAAAATATTATAATTTTAACATGTAATCAATCTAAAAAGTTAGTGATATGTATTATATTCTTTTGTTTCATATTAAATCTTTAAAATCAAATGTATATTTTGTAATTATAGCATATTTCAGTTTACACTAGCCATATTTCAAGTGCCCAATAACCACATGACCTAGTAGCTACCATATTAGACAGCACAGTTATAGGCAATGGAGAGCAACTAAAGTTTTCCCCCCAATAACTGCACTTTTAAAACATTTTACTTTGAAATAATTTTAGTTTTATTGAGACTTCCCATGTATTCTTTATCCAGTTTCCCCTAATGTTAGTGTTTTTATTTATCTCTTTATTTTACAACTTTTTGTTCCTTTTTCTATGTTTTGAGAGATTTCATCTATTTTCTCTTTTAAAATCTTCTCATGTATATTTTATTTTATATTTTTAATTTTTAAGAGCTTTTTCTTGTTCTCTGGTTATTCCTTTTTATAGCATACCGGTAGCTCTGGCTTCATGGATACAATATTGTTTATCTCTCTAATGATACTAATTATAATCTTTATCTACCACTGCCCACATTGTTTCTGTTGCCTCTTTTTAAATTTTCAAAAAAAATATATTTTATTTATTTTTATTGAATTTATTGCGGTACAGGTTTCACATGTACAACTCAATACAACATCATCTGCACACTGTGTTGTGGCCCATTGACCCAAGCAAAGTCTCTTTCCATTCTCCCACATTTGCCCACCTCCACCTAGTCCCCACCCCCATTTCCCTCTGGCTATCACCACACTATTGATTGTGTCTTTGTGTTTTATATATAAATGATTTTTGCTTAGTCCCTTTACTTTCTTTAATCAAGTCCCCCATCACTCCTCCACTGTTAAAGCTGTCAGTCTGTTCCACATATCCTTGCCTCTGTTTCTATTTTGTTCATCAGTTTATTTTGTTCATTGGATTCCACATATAAGTGAGGTCATTATGATTTTTGTCTTTCACTGACTGACTTATCTCACTTAGCATAATATTCTCAAGGTCTATCCATGCAGTCACAACAGGTAAGATTTCCTTCTTTTTTGTGGCTGAGTAGTATTCCGTTGTATAAATGTACCACAGCTTTTTTTTTTTTTAATTAAAATTTATTGATTGATTTTGAGAGAGAGAGAGATCAATATTAGAGAGAAACCTTGATCAGTTGCCTCCCATATGCCCCCCAAATGGGGATCAATCCCACAACCTGGGTATGTGCCCTGACCAGGAATCTAACCCACCACCTCTTGATGTATGGAATAATGCTCCAACCAACTGATCCACACTGGCCAGGGTTACCACAGCTTTTTTACCCATTCATCTACTGATGGGCACTTGAGCTGTTTCCAGATCTTGGCTATTGTAAACAATGCTGCAATGAACATAAGGGTGCATATATTCTTTTGAATTAGTGTTTCAGGTTTCTTCAGATATATTCCCACAAGTAGGATCACTAGGTCAAAAGGCAGTTCCATATTTAATTTTTCTAAGCAACTCCATACTGTTTTTCACAGTGGCTGCACCAGTCTGCATTCTCACCAATGTTTCATGAGGGTTTCTTTTTCTCCACATCTTCACCAGTGCTTGTTGTTTGTTGATTTATTGATAATAACCATTCTGACAGGAGTGAGGTGATACCTCATTGTTGTTTTAATTTGCATCTCTCTGATGATTAGTGACATTGAGCATTTTTTCATGTCTATTAGCCATCTGTATGTCCTCTTTGGAGAAGTGTCTATTAAGGTCCTTTTTTCCATTTGTTTGTTTGTTTGTTTGTTTATTAATCCTCACCTGAGGATATGTTTCCCATTGATTTTTTAAAGGGAGTGGAAGGGAGAGAGAGGAAGAGAAAGAGAGAAACATCGATGTGAGAGAGACACATCAATTGGTTGCCTCCCGCACAGGCTCCAACCAGGGCTGGGGATCAAACCTGCAACCATGGTATGTGCCTGGGCTGATGCTCTGACCACTTAGCCACACTGATCAGGGCCATTAGCCCATTTTTTAACTGGACTGTTTTTCTTCCTGGTGTTGAGTTTTGTAAGTGCTTTATATATTTTGGAAATAAACCCTGTATGAAATATATCATTGGCAAATATGTTTTCCCATTCAGTGGGTTCCATTTTCATATTTTAATGTGTTTTTTAATTGATTACAGAAAGAGGAAGGGAGATGGAGAGAGATAGAAACATCAATGATGAGAGAGGATCATTGATTAACTTCCTCCTGCATGTCCCCTACTGGGAATCGAGGCTGCAACCTAGGCATGTGAACTAACTGGGAATCAAAACATGACCTCATGGTTCATAGGTCAACTCCCAACCACTGAGTCATGCCAACGGGGCTCCCTTTTCATTTTGTTGAGGGTTTCTTTTGCTGTGTAAAAGCATTTTTGTTTGATGTAGTCCCATTTGTTTATTTTTTTCCTTTGTTTCTCTTGCCTGAGGAGATACGTTGACAAAATTATTGCTACAAGAGATGTCTGAAATTTTACTGCCTATGTTTTCTTCTAGGATTTTTATGGTTTCATGACTTACATTTGAGTCTTTTATTCATTTTGAGTGTATTATGTATGGTGTAAGCTGGTGGTCTAGTTTCATTTTTTTGCATGTACCTGTTCAATTTTCCCAGCACCATTTATTGAATAGACTCTTTACTCCATTATATGCTCTTGCCTCTTTTGTCAAATATTAATTGACCATAAACTCGTGAGTTTATTTCTGGGCTCTCTTCTGTTCCATTGATCTATATGCCTGTTCTTATGCCAATAACAGGCTGTTTTGATTACAATGGCCTTGTAGTATAGTTTGATATCAGGTATTGTGATATCTCCAACTTTATCCTTCTTTCTCATGATTGTTATGGCTATTTGGTGTCTTTTTTGGTTCCATGTAAATTTTTGGACTATTTTTTCTAGATCTATGAGATATGCCACTGGTATTTTATTAAGAACTGCATTGAATCTATAGATTGCTTTGGGTAGTATGGACATTTTAATGATGCTAATTCTTTCAATCCACGAATACAATATATGCTTTCACTTAGTTGTCTCAATGTCTTTCTTCAGTATCTTATAATTTTTTGAGAACAGGTCTTATACTTGTCAGGATATATCTAAGGCATTTGCCCTAATACTGTCATTTTCCCCGCCTGTGCCCCTCTTGCTCATTGTTCTCACAGCACCTGGTCACAGATGAAAGACTGAAGACAATCTCTGAATGTCCAGCTCTCTGCATAGAACACACAGGAGCACTTCCCTTTGATCCCAATACTTTGCTAGTTGATAGGGTGTGTTAGGGCATTGTACTCACTTGGTCCATTTCAAATCCACTGATTGACTCAGAGGCTGAGCTTCAAATACCTTCTTAGTATATGGTGATGGGAGAAGATATGACTTTGGGTGGTGGGTACACAGAGAAATATACAGATCTTATAACATAGAAACCCATACCTGAAACCTATATGTTCGTATTAACCATTGTCACCTCAATAAATTTAATAATAAAAATAGTAATAATAAAAACAACAACAAAAACAAATACCCTCTTTTCCTGGAAGTATATAGTGTAGCTCACTGACTGTCAGGGAGGAGGAGATATAGAATAGCCCTTTCCTGGCAATATCAATCATATTCATCCACACGTTTTGCTAGAATCTCTGGTATAAGAATCATTCAGGAGTGAGCGAAAGGCTTCCTCGAATACATAAAGTAGCACACTACCTCTTGTAACTCAGCTAGTGAACAAAAAGAAGTAAGACTGGATAAGGAAAAGATAGGAACGGCGTTGTAGCAAAATCTGTCTAGTTGAATAAGATTCTTGTTTGCAGTATCACACGGGGTATGGAGTGCTGTGAGTGCTGCCACCAGGAAAGAGCAGATGGGGGAGTGACACATCTCTCAGCAACCAGGACTAGATATAGAAATAAATAGAAGAGGCTAGAGGTGGATTTTTGAAGTCAGCATGAAAGAGAATTTATTCAGAAGTGCACCCGAACTTCCTGGGATTTTTGAACAGATGAAGCAGAACAGGTGCTGAGCAATTGCCCTAAATTGTCAATAACAGTTAGTCAAACATTCATGAATTTAAAATCAGAATAAAGCCTTTAGATTTGAAGCCGAGTCTGAACTAGGGCTAATATCCAGTTCAGAGTTGCCTGCTCTAGATTCTTCCTTAAGCTATTAAGACCTGAAGTTGGCTCTGTGTATCCATGGAAATAGGCACTTTGTCTAAAGTGCATGTTTCAATCTTTCTTTTTTTTTCTTTATGGTGGCTAGATAACTGGATTGATTTGGTGCCAACTCAGCAGGAAGTAGGCATGGGATAGTTGATTTACACCAGGACCCATCTATTAGTTTGATTTCTATTTTAAAATCTCTGATAGAGTTTGAAATAAATGACATTAGAATGGACCTAATAACCTATTAGAAAAAAAAAAAAAGAGTTCTTGAGTAGCTTTCCTTTGAAGAGTGAAAGGAGAATGCTTTTCTGACCTTCAGAATGTCTGGCATTTTTGAATTAATAATAGGAATCATCTTGGCCAACCCCCTGAGTGATATGCTCTCTTTAAGAAAGGGGATTTATCACTAAGATTTGGGAGGACAAATTTTCTAGGGAATGGATTTTAGGAAGTGTCCAGCAACCTTTTTAGCTTCAAGGGCTCCAAGAACAACTAAGGCAGATACCTGGGTGTGAAACTGCAGGCATACTGAAGGCATAATCAGAGAAGGATGAAGCAAAGGGATGAGAACAACAAAATAGGGAAGCAGAGACCTCAGAGAAGAGGCACTGTGAAGGTGATACAAATGGGTCAAGGGCCACCCAAAATGAGAAGTTAGATTTCTTTTCTTTGTTTTAAAAATTTGGAGGCATCTGAGGCTTACAAGTTGGCTGGGACCTTGATGTTGATAGCTTCAATCTGGAGTCTGACTCTTTTTTTATTCCTAGGATTCTTTTAATTTTATTTTTATATTGTTTTTTCTCCACCCTTTACCCTCTTCTAACCCCCCCCTTCCCCTCTGGTAATTACCATACTGTTGTCTGTGGTAAAATATCTTTACCATCTGCCACTTTCTATCACCATCACCACCACCACCCAAACTTCATTTGTTCATTCATTCAACAAATACATGGGGTCCACATCAATGCACAAAGCAGACAAAAATCCCTCTTCTAGTGGAATTTATATTCTGAAGGGGGAGGAAGATAATTAACACATTACAAAACATAATTTCAAATAATGGTAAATGTTATGAAGAAAAGAAAACAGGAGTATGTGACAGACTGACACAATGCATGTGTGTGTGCACATACTTATGCTAATTTAGTCTGGATAGTAAGAGAAGGCATCATCAAGGAGGTGACATTTTAGCAGAGAATTTAATGACAAGAAAGAGTCAACCAATCTAAAGACTTGAAGAAAGATCATTTGATGTATAGGGAAGAGCAAATGCAAAGGCCCTGAGGCAGAAACAAGCCCTGTGTGTTTTTGATGAACAGCAACAAGGCCAGTATAGCTACAGTATATTGAATGAGGGGAAGAGTGGTAGGAAATTAGGTTAGAGGTGCGGACATGTACAAGAACTAAGAACTCTGAACTCTGTAGGCTCTGAGCTATATTAGAACTCTATAAGCTCAGGAAGGAATTTAGATTTTATTCCGAGAACAATGGGAAGCCATTGGTGGGTTTTAAGAATTGGTATTATATGATTTAGTATACATTTATTTCACAAAAATACCCCATTTACTGTGTGAGGAATGAACTGTAAGAGGTAAAGATGAGAGACAGAAAGATCTATTGTAAGCTATTGGGAAAGTCCAGGCAACAGACTATGGTGACTTAAACTAAGGTGATGGTAGTTGGAAATGGATATGGAAGGATATAGGGTATATTGTGAATGTACATTTGACAGGACTTGCAGATAAATTACATAATAGATATGAGAGAAAATAAAGAGGAGATGATGAACCTATGCAACTGCATAACTTGTGGTACGTTTACCAAGGTAGGAAAATCACCCACTTCAGTAGTGGGTATTTGGTTTGGGGTGGTAGTGGGGGGTTGGGACTCAGAGTACAGTTTTGAACATGTTAAGGTTAAGATGTGTAAGACTGAGAAATATCTTTCAATTGGGTATATAAATTTGGAACCCAGTGGAGATATCCGGCCTGGGTATATCAATTTGGGAGTTGTCATTAAAAGTCATATAGATGTATAAGGTCAGCAAGGGTCAGAAAGTAAGTATAGAAAGGAGGAGAGTCTACTGGGACCTGGGCAATGCCTTCATTTAGAAGTTGAGCAAAGGATAGTAACAAGCAAAGGAGACTGAGCAAGAGCAGTCACTTAGGTAGGAGGAAAACCAGGATGGTGTCCTGGATACCAAGAGAAAAACATATTTCAAAGAGGAGAGATTATATTTTCCAAAGATGGCCATAATGATAACTTTCACACCACATGCTTTTATTATTATGTGACTTTGCCACTACTTCATTAAGAAATGGATTATATATCCCCTCCCTTTGAACCTAGATGGACATTTGTGATTGCTCTGACCAATACAGTATGATAGAAGTGGCATTATGTGACTTCCAAGACTAGGTAATAAAATGTAAGTCAGATTCTGTATGGCTCTCTGTCTCTCAGGACGTAAGCCTTTGGAGCCCTGAGCCACCATGTCAGAAAAAAAAAACAAAAAACAGGTAAAGAGATCACATAGAGTTAGGGACAGATGCCCAAGGAACCTCAGATGTTCCAGTATACAGATGTTTGAGAATCCCCAGAGCAGGCACTAGACATGTGAATGAACAGCTTTCACATTATTTCAGCCCTAGCCATTATCTTATGGCAACTGTATATGAGTCATGAGAGCTACCCAACTGAGTTGTATTCAAATATCTGACCTTCAGAAATTGGGAGAGATAATAAATGATTGTTGTGTTAAGCCACTACACTTGGGGTGATTTTTTATGCAGAAATAAGGATGAAGAGAAAAATAATGTCTGTTGGATTTGGCAACGTGGAAGTCATTGATGACTTAAGCAAGAGCAGATTCAGTGGAGTATGGGGATGTAAGCCCAACTGGAGTGGATAGAAGAGAGAATGGGAGGAGGTAGAAACAGTGTCTGTAAATTATTCTTTCAAGATTTCAGTTAAGGGGAGTGGAAACATGAGACAATGGTTAGAGAGATCAAGGAAAAGTTTCTCTTTTTATAAATGGCACATACTGGGGCATGTGTTATGGAAAAAATTCAGAAGAACAAGAAATTAATGATAGAAGTGAGAATGACTCAGTTCCTCATTACCTCTTACTTGGAGTATTGCAATAACTTCTTAAAGGGTCTGTCTCTGATTTCTTCCCATTGTCATTTGTCTTACATATTACTGGGTGCTTAATTTTCTAGATTCAAGTATGCCTTTCATCATATCACACCCTGTTCAAACAAAACAAAACAAAAAAACTCTTCATGGTCTCCTTAGCCTTACACATTAAGTCATATAGTCCAACAGCTGGAAGAAAAAGATAAGCTAATATGTACCTTTTTTAGTTACAGAATGGTTGGTGACTTGCCCAAAGTCAAACAGCTGCCCAGTGAAATAGAGCTAAGGCCTTAATCCAGATCTCATGGGTAAAAAATTTAATATTTTGGAGCAGCCTAATTCCAATTAATGGCAGTCAAAAGTAGTAGATCAGAAGGGCTAAGTTGGGTATGAAACTTTACTATTCTTAAAAGTCTACTCTCACCCTTTATAGTTCCACAGCTATCACCTTACTTCAGACCCCCATTACTCCTCATTTGTACTATCACAATAATTCCCTGAATATTTTTATTCGTGGTTCTCTTTGGGAGGCACCGTAGTATAATGGTTAAAAGCATAGGCTGTGCATTTAATACTCTTACAGAAATGTGTTCTGGAGTTTGAGTCCTACCTCTGCCACTTACTAGCTGGGTGACTTTTGGAAAGTTAAATAACCCTCTTGAGCCCTTTGTAAAATGGGACTTGAAGCTTGGCAGCATAGAACTGTTTTATAAATGCAGAAATTAGGACAAGAATTCAAATGAAGGCCCATAAACTCTATGTCTAAATATTTAGTAGTTGTTAATAAAGTTAACAAGTAAAATTTGTTCTAGCTTTCTACCTTGACAAATACACCTTCATGATGACAGAGCTGAAAAAAAATGTGTAAAATGATTCTATATGACTGAAAGTCAGAAAAATATCAAAATAACTGGACTTAATTATTATGGTACATATCTGGATATTCTGTGGTGAGCTGGTGATGTTAGGATGAATAATAAAATAACACATATTGTTAATACATCATTGTATATTCCATAAAATTTATTTTATTGCCTTTGTGTCAGTAAAATAATTGATTATATTGTTTTAATCAATATTTCTACATAAATTATTCTATGGACATAAATAATAAAATAAAATATAATATAATTGTACTCAAAATACAGAATTTGAATACATGCTCATAAAAATGTGAAACAAAGAATGTAGAAGTGGAAAAGTTAAAATTATATTTCATACATTTTCAGAAAAGTAATTTTCTTTTAAAATATTCAACATATTCCATTAAAATTCAAGGCAAAATCATAATTAACTAGGATTAAGTTTAAATAAAATTATTTAAATATGACTAAAGATTTTAATTTAATTCTTTGAAAATTGAATTAAATATTATTAAATGTATTTATAAAAATAAAATTATCAATTCTAATGTTTAGTGTCCATTTAGTTGCCAATATAATAATTGGTATCATGTTGATGAATGATACATCTAGATCTTCCTGTACATATTAAGAGTAATAAATATGCTTTAATATTGCAAAATAGTCCTTAGTGGCCATATGCAATTGTCACAAACACAGTGCTAATTCATGAATACCTCTGGAGCTATGAACTGGAATACAAAGGGAAACAAGAAAATTTATGATTGGCATGACTTGGAAATAGTACTTCCTTATATAAAAATCTGTATGGACAATTACTTTGACAATTAATTTGTCTTTTTTCTTTCCAACATTGTTCTCCTGCCCAAATCCTCCCCATATGCTAAGAAATTGTCAATTTTTAAAGTTGGCAGAAGTGTAGACTCCAAACCCCAATGGCATTCAGACTCAGTTGTGTTTTGTTTTGAGAACATAGGGCAGGAGATATAGATCATTGCCTGAACAGCCCTAGACATGGGAGTAGATGTTTAGGGTTATGGATCAAGCTGTGACAGTGCTGAATCATGGATCTGGAGTGACAGAATCATCTATGTATTCTTTAATAAATGCCGTATCTCTCTGTTTGTGTATGTGTGTGTGTATTGGGGATATGCATAATCTTCTAAAGCACAGGGCCCAGGGTAGGTTCCTTCTTGCCAGAAGTAACAGTGGAACTGATTAGGGCATTCGACATAGGTAATGTTGCTTTGTCTATTTGTCTCCCCCACTAGACTATGAGCTTCTTCTTCTTCTTTTTTTCAAAAAAAGGTTTCTATTGATTTTTTAGAGAGAGAGAGGGAGAGAGAGGGAGAGAAACATCAATGTGAGAGGATAACATCAGTCGGCTGCCTCCTGCATGCTCCCCATGGGGGATCCAGCCTGTAACCCAGTCCTGTGCCCTGACTGAGAATCCAACCTGCAACCTTTCCATGTAAAGGATGACACCCAACCAAGTGAGCCACATTAGCCAAGGCAAGTTGTGAGCGTCTTAAGAAGTTTATTCACATTTTATTTCATGTCTCTGTTTCCTCCCTTATACCACGGCCCAGAGTTCAGGCCACTGTTATCTTTTACCTGAATCAGTCTTTCAACTGGTCTCTATGCTTGCCTTCTTCAAGTCATATTCCACACTCTGCCTTCCACAGGGACATTTTATTATTATTATTTTTTTATTTTTAATTTTTAAAAATATATCTTTATTGATTTCAGAGAGAGGAAACGAGAGGGAGAGAGAGAGACAGAAACATCAATGATGAGAGAGTCATCGATCAAGCCCACAACCGGGCATGTGCCCTGACCGGGAATCGAACCCTGATTGCCTGGATCCCAGGTCCATGCTCAACCGCTGAGCCATGCCCGGCCGGGCCACAGGGACATTTTAAAGATGTACAACCTCTGTGAGAAAAAAAAAAAGTATTAGAGCTTCTATTTATAATTTTAAAAAATATTTGTGTGTGCTATCATGTCTATAAAATATTAGTAGAGTAATAGCTATTTAATGTATACATTAATTAGTATATCTGTAAATTATAGGTGTATGCTCAAATTCTTTGCTGTCAGAAGAATGATATACCAAAAGTGCTAGAGGCAACTAGTCTCTAAGATTAAGTTCAAGCTCCTTAGCATGGCATTGGAGGCCCTACATAATTCATTCTTACCTCTTCTCTCACGAAGGGCAGGAGCAAACCCTGAGGAGCATACAGTGCAGGTGATCGAAGTAATTATGATCCAGCATGCAGAACGTAGCACAATAGGGCTTGGCAGGTGGTAATCCTGACATGCTCTCTGTGTCAAGGGCTTCAATGTAAAGTAGTATGATGTCTTGACAGGTAGGTGGAGCATGGTGACAGGAATCCAGGCACAGATGATAGAGGCTCAGGCAGGCTGGCAGTTGGCCAGCATTAAGGAAATCTGTCAGGAGGTAGCAAGACCCAATTTAGACTGGGTTGGGGCTTGGGACCAGGATTACAACCCCTGGGAAGGAGGGAACTGGCAGGAGTATGGCAGTATTCTAGTCCTTGAGGGATGGGAGAACTATGAAGGCTACCTGCACTGGGACTTACGTGGAGTGGAAAAAGGAGTAGCAAGAACTGAAGAAGAATTATGGGGACAATTGGGTCTCAAGAGCAAAATGAATACCTAGCTTTCAGAGCTGGGCCCTGACTTCTGGGCTGGCCAAGCAGTAAGCATGACCTGAGAAAAAGTTCCAGGCAGGTATGCTGGGCAGCTAACGTTGATATTCCTCTGGCCAGTGGTCAGGGCGACTCTTAGAGCCTGAGGTAGAGCTGAGTCAGCAGCTTGGAGTGGGTGACCCCCAGAAAATAGCTCCCGTTGTGAGGAAGGAAGGAGCAAAGTCTGAGGACAAGACTGGACCTGACCCCACATTGTTCTCTTAGACTTCTATTCAAAGCACTTCATAGTCCGTTGTCACAGTAATGATAATAGCTAACATCTGATGAGCACTTCCTATGTGCCAGGCACTGCTCAAAGTTTATATAGATTAACTCATTTGAATCCTCAAAACAACATTAAGACCATTTTGTTATTGTCCCATTCTCAAGGTGAGAAGACTAAGGCACAGAGATGTGGTAATGTCACCAGGATTACATAGCTTAAAATGCACACCTAGGCAATTTAGCACCAAAGACCACCTTCTTAACCTCTACTCTCTCCTTTTCTCCATATAACACACCAGCCTTCATTCTCATCACAACTTTTCATGCACCCTATGCTGTGTTTAAATTGGGCTTCTTATCATCTCTCAAATATGTTTTATGTCTTTCTTCCTGAAGGGTTTTTCCATTGTTTTTTTGTCCCAGTGATATGACTAGAATGCACTTCTTGCTGTTCTCAACCTATCCAAAGTATATTGGTACTCCAGGTCCCATATCAGATCTTCTTTCCCCCCCGACGCTTATTCACTAGGGTGGCTGAGCTTATGGCTGAATTGTGGCTTTGCAGGTTTAGCAGCTAATTGGAGCTTAAAGGGCAGAGTCCTAACCCCAACCCTGTGGGGCTATGAGGTAATTTCTACCTCTCTATTTGAATGGTGTGTGTGTATTTTCAAAAGAACAAGACAACCTAGGAGCTGGTCCCGTGAAAGGCTCTGGTGTCTTTGATCAAATATAGTGTGGGGTTTTCCAAAGTGTGCTGGAGAAAGATTATATTAGGGCTTGGCTTCCTCTGTTGTTGTTTTGGGACAACAGTGTGTTTCCACTCCCTCAGGAGTGTTGACTGGAATGGCGTCACTTGTGTTGGTTCCCAATAATCTTTGCAGAGTGGCTAATTACAGACTAGCAGCAGAGAGAGAATGCAGAGAAAAGTGTACGATGTGACAATTGCTAGACAAATTGTACTCTATGCAGCAAAAAACAGCTGTAATGGGTGTGGGTCTTTTTGGGGGGAAGGGGAGGTAGGAGGCAGGCAAGGAAATATTCAAGAAAGGATGGTGGCACTAGTTGTACCCATTCCTTTTGGAACAGGATTTTGCTATCTTCAAAGTTTTTCAAGGACTCAGGCAGTTTCTTATGAAAGGGAATCGAAAGTCATGTTATCCTCATCATTTCACCTGCTCATAGTCCCCAACTCTCTATGGAGTTTATTTGGTAATTAGGGAATATTTGGTTTTGCAGACATACATGCTCCATGAGAGTGATGCCAGCAGATCTTTTGTAGATAGGTTGATTGTCTTATTTGAGGAGTTCCCTGTATCCCCCACAAACTTATGAACTGATTGAGGGCAGTAAAATATATTCACCATTGTATTTACCATTCCTTACACCTTGCCCAGGACATAGTGATTATTAAATATCTGTTGAATGAATGCACTGATACTATATGTATGATAGGTCAAGAGATTGGATTATAAAAGTTTCTTCTAAGAAAGAAAGGGCCATGGAGATGCTGTAGATTTTATTCAATGAGCAGTGTAGAGGCTGGGAAGTTAGCATAAGGTAGTGGCACTGGCCAAAGGAGCCATTGAGTTAGGTTCTGCATCTAGGACAGAAGTGTATTATATGCTCTTCTAGGTGTTGTAGTCCAATACAGTCAGAAGAAAACAGGTAAGCCCAGGGCCTGCTTGTGCTAGTGGTAAAGGTAGTGGGATACCTTAATGGCCCATAAATATTTCTGCCCCAAACCTCTCATTTTCTGTTGAGTAGTAATAGCTTACTTATATTGATATTTACTATGCACCTTTACAGATGAGGAAACTGAAACACAGAGAAGTTAAGCAACATGTTCAAGGCTACACAGCTGTTGAGTTGAAAGAGCTGAAATTCAAACGTATGAGACTGGCTCAAGCACTAATCTATTTAAGAACTCTGTTATCCCACATTACAACCTGACTTTTAGTTACTCCTTTGAGTGAATGCCTTGAAGTTACTGCTAAAAATGCAAATATCTGGGATTATTTGGTATTTACCATCTGTTTTCAGCTTATTCATTGATCAACATATTTCTTGATGCAATATGCAGCCTATACATACATGAATATGAACTGACTAAACTTACACAATTTGATGTTTTGACACATGTGTGCCATCAACACAATATAATGAATTTATTCATCACTGTAAAAGTTTCCTTGTGCCTCTTATAAACCCTCCCTCTCACTTCTCTTTATCCTCCCTACCATGTCCCAGGGTAACTACTGATCTGCTTTCTGTCATTATAGACTATTTTGCATTTTCTAAAGTTTTATGTAAATTAAATCCTACAATATGTATGATTTTTTTGTCTGACTTCTTTTATTATGATTATTTTGAGTTTCATCCATGTTGTTGTGTGTACCAATAGATCATTTTTTTATTGCTGAGTAGTAGTATTTTATGGATATACCACAATTTGTTCATTCATCTATTGATGGACATTTGGCTTGTTTCAAGTTTTTGGCCATTACAAATAAATTATTTATGAACATCTGTGTACAAGTTTCTGTATGAACACGTTTTCATTTATCTTGTGTAAATAAGAATCCAGTGTGGCTAAATTATCTGCTCAGGGTCTCACAAAGCTGAAGTTAAGGTGGTGGTCGGGTTGAATTCTTGTCTGAAGGCTCTGGGGAAAAATCCATTTTCAAGATCAATCTTGTTGGTGCAGAATTCAGTTCCTTGTAGTTGTAAGACTGAGGTCTCCTTTTCCTTGTTGGTTGTCATTTAGGAACCACTCTCAATTCATAGAGGCCACTGACATTCCTTACTATGTGGCCCCCTCCATTTTCCTGCACCATTTGTTAAAAACAAAAACCAAAACACTATCCTATTTCCTCTGAATTGCCTTTACAGAGAGTCAAAAATTGTTGTCCATGTATATGTGAGTCTGTTTTTAAACTTTCTACTTCATTTCATTGATATATTTGTCAATATTTATGTTAGTACCACAGTGTTTGTATTACAGTAATTTTATAAGACTTGAAATCATATACTGGAAGCCCCCCAACATTGTTCTTATCTTTTGAAGCTGTTTTGGCTATTCTGGGTTGCATGTATTTCCATATGAATTTTAGACCCAGTTTGTTCATCTCTAAAAAAAGGCCTGCTGGATTTTTTGATGTTGTTGTTAATCCTCACCGGAGGAATTTTTTTCCATTGATTTTCAGAGAGGGTGGAAGGGAGGGAGGGAGGAGGAGAGGTGGAGAGAGAGAGAAAAAAAAAAATCAGTGTGAGAGAGACACACATCAAGGTTGTCTCCTGAACTGGGGCTAGGGATCAAGTCTACAACCCAGGTTTGTGCCCTTGACTGGGAATTGAATTTGAGACCCTTTGGTTCCCCAGCCAAAGCTCTAACCACTGAGCAACACTGGCCAGGGCTGGAATTTTGATTGGGATTATGTTGAATCTATCGATGAAATTGAGGAGAACTGACATCTTCACATTTTGAGTTTTCTGATCATGAACACAGTATATTTGCACCATTTAGTTAGGACTTTTTGATTGCTTTTATCACTGTTTTGTAGTTAACATACATATGTTATGCATAATTTGTCAGGTTTATCCATGGGTATTTCATATTTTTTATTCGATTGTAAATTGTGTTGCTTTAATTTTCATTTCTAATTTTTTATTGCTAATATACAGATATGTGTTTGATTTTTGTCTATAAACCTTGTATCCTTCAACCTTGCTAAATTCACTTATTCATTGTAGTAGCTTTTTTGCAGATTACATTGGATTATCCACATAGACAATCATGTAATCCTCAAACAAAGATAGTTTTACTTATTTATTTCCAATTTGGATGTCTTTTATGTCTCTTTCTTGCTGTATTGCACTGACTAGGAGCTATACTATAATGTTGAATAGAAATGAGAGTGGAAATTCTTGTCTTGATTCTGACTTGAAGAAATCATTCAGTTTTTCACCATTAATTATGATGTAAACTGTAATTTTTTCCATAGATATTATTTATCAGGTTGAAGAAATTTCCTTTTGTTCTTAGCATCATGAGAATTCTTTTTAAAAAAAAATCAGAAATAGATGTTACATTTTATGAAATTCTTTTTCTGCTTCTGTTGAGATTATCATGTTTTGTTTTGTTTTTAAAAAAACACTTTATTAATATGGTGAATTACATTGGCTAATTTTACTTTTATTTATAATGGGACATAATTCTGGTCCATTTTCATGGGATTGGGACCAAAGTCCTGGTGTTGCCAGAGGATAGATCTGGGTGTGTAGATCAGGGAAATAGAGGCCACTGGAAATAAACACAACTGCTTCTGTACCATTTTCTTGGTCCTGTCCTGTTGTGAGCTCTTGGATATAGTGTTTTTAGACAGTGGACTCTTTTCTCCACTTCTTGCATAGAGGCTAGTGACTTTCATTTCCATCTCATGGTCCAAAGAGAAGCAGGAAAAAACAGATTGCATAGCATAGTGCTAAATTTGAAAGTGATAGAGAATATTTTGAGAGGACACCCTTCACCAGCTTGTATCCACTGCTGCCTATGAATAAAAGGGGCATTCCCTACATAAAGACATCATTTTAATTTCAACAAAAAGAAAACCAAGTCAAAGAAGCCTTATTTTAAGATAGATCCAGACAAGATCTAGTGTATAATGAGGACTTGAAGTTCCCAGTTCCCCCTTGCCATGCCCTGAACTGAGATATCTTAAAATTACATCTCTAAAATAACCCTCCCTCCGTTAGTTTTAATCCTAGTTGAATTCTTGGCCCCACAGCTGGGACCACATAGTTTCCACATAAGGCCCAGCCCAATCTCATGTACTCTTTCTAGTCAGGGTAGAATTATGGAGTCCTTGACCCATAGCACACAGTTCAGCATTGAGTCATCCTGGTTTTCTGCTTCCTGATGGATTCTTCCTATACCTAAGTGCTTATCTCAATGTAGTTGTGCTCTTGCCTTGTGCTTGCCTCTTTTTTTCTTTTAATTTATCTTTATTGTTGAAAGTATTAAAGATATTTCCCCCTTCCCTCATTTACCCCCCAACACCACCCCCACCCACCCTCTAAGCCTACTGCACTATTGTCTGTGTGCTTGCCTCTTGATTCCATGCCTGGTGATAGATACAATCCTTGCTGGGTTCTGTATTACTTCTACACACTGCCCTGCCTGCCACCCTTCCATTTCCCAGCCATTGCTAGACTTCCCTGATGTCAATTACCTATCGTTCAACTGTTCCTCTGCCAATTTCCTGCTGATTCTTTCCCTGCAGACCCAGATGTTCTCATGGCATCTATAGTCACATGACATAGCAGTTAAGGGTACTGGCTCTAGTGTCAGACTCTCTAGATTTGAACCTGCTACTATGTTGGCAGGTAACTGAAAATTTCTGAACCTCATTTTTAACCCTTATCTTTAAATGATAATAACAGTACCTACCTTGTAAGGCTGTTGTGAAAAGTACTTATCAGGGTATCTGGCATATACTTTTTGAGTGCTCAGTAAAACATTGGCTATTACACTAGGAAGTTTCTCGAGCACCTGCAATGCCTAGCTGGTTTTGTCTCATCTTCTCTTCCCAGTTGTCTCACCTGATGCACCTAATTCTGTCATTGTTAATTGACAAAGGCACCACTTTATTTCTTGTTCAAGAGGCTAGGGAAGAAGTGAAAGGAAAAGAATCTAGCTCAGCCTCTGCTTGGTTGTGGGCACCTAAACCTGTGATTCTGAACCAAGTGACTTTTCTCCTCAATTTGAGGAGAGGGAAGCCTGCTTCTTCTGAAAATTGGAGCAACTTCTCTAGAAGGAACAAAACATTTTTTTTTTTTTTTTACTAAGCACCTTTTAAATCTCAGTAATAAAGCAGAGAGAGTTCAGAGACACCCATAAATTCTCTGTTGGGTATTTGAAAGAGACTATTTAGGGTACTAAGGCAGATGAGATGAAAAAGTGCCTGGTTAAGGTAAAAAGAAAGTGCAGAACAAGCCCATGAAAAAGGGCTTGCTCACCAGCTAGGCCCAAGATTCATTAACAGAAGGCTCTCGCCATGGAACTAATTGGCCTAGAAACTCACTAAGAGTCCAGCTTGTGGTTTTCTTCTGGAGTGCTCTAGGACTCCAGGTAAAGTGATATGCCTGAGGCCCAGCCCACTGGGAATCTTTACTCACCTGTTGCCTGGAAGTCATGATTGCTCAGGCAGAGATGGCCCAGCACAGAGGCCTGCACTTTTGAGATCTGTCAAGTCTATAAGTAGCTTCTACTTCAGTCTTGAAGATATTGTCTAAAATTTTCACCCTTAATGATTTCTTAGGGGTTTTATGGACACTTATTCATTTTAGCCTGATTAAGCCAGTATATTATTTGGGAGAGATAACACATTGATAAAGATACTAATGGCTAATTCATTAGCATCCACTGACTCACCAGCAGAGTGGGGACTTGTGAGACTTGCACTTAGGATGGCCCTGAGATATGGTAAGGTTTGATGCAGGTAGTGGTACAGAGTGGAGAGAAGGGTTGTAGGGAGAATTAGGCAGGGACAGTTTTGACAGTGTAGGCTTAGAAAATGGAAACTCATTTTTGCATCTGATGAGCAGAACATAATTAGGGAAGTAAAATCTGCTGGGGAAAAAAGAAAAAAAAAACACACGATACCTTCTAAAGACAAACTGAAATAATTCTTATATTATTCACAGTTTTAGATGAGCTGTATGTTGGCTGAGCCTTCTTTGGTCATGAGCCCAGGAAGTGGAGTCTATCACTGCCCAGGGAGCCTATAAGGACTATAAGAAATGCTTGAGATTCCTTGCCTCTGCTCTTTAACTGAACTTCGAACAGAACAGAACTGTCTCCCCCTCCTATGCAGATCTTGTCTTGTCTTCATGGTCCAGCTCAGCAACTGCCTCTTCCTTGAGGCCTTTTTTATCCATCTCATCTACAGTGCTCTTTCCTCCTGTGAATTCTATACTGGGTGTAAATGGGTATTTGAGCTTAAAGAATCTTTTCATGTATTCATGTCCCGTCTCTCTGCCTAGAGGAGAAGCGCTTGGAGGACAGGGCCCATTGCTCACTCATGTTTCTAGCCCCACATTGTCTGCATCTGCCACAGAGTCGTCTCTCAGTAAATGCTTGAAACCTTGTCTAGGTAAACCTCCGATTTCACCTTTGCCTCTGAAAATACATGCAGGACTCTCCTTTCTTTTAACATTTTTGTTTATTATAAACCACATACACACAACGTATGATGACATTGTCATTGTAAAATTTCAAATGATCCAGATGGTATTAAATTCCCTTTGACCTTGACCACTCTCCACATCTTAGTTTTCTTTCTAGAGATAGTTACAGTTTAAGTTTGGTGGGTATCCCTCCAAACATTTTTCAAGACATTCACATACATGGAGATAAGTATATTTGTGTGTATTTTCCCACAAATGGGGGTCATATATTATTTTGCAGCTTGCTTTTAAAATGTAATGAATTATCTTGGGGATCTTATCAGGTTAGTAATAATAGATTTACTACATTCTACTAAACTGATGCATTGTGTTTCATAGAGTGGATGTATTGATCCCCTATAAATGCTCATTTTGTTTTTTCTTAATGTTGGTTTAATTACTGAAAACAATAGTATGATAAAAATTCCATGTAAACAGCTCCTTGAGCACACATCTGTTTCTCTAGAGAAAACATCAAAAAGTTGAATCACCGGGCCATAGGGTATTTATTTTTTTATTTTTTTATTTTTAATAAAGCCTTTCTGACTCACGTGGAAGCAGCTGGAGAATGTCTCTCTCTAAAACATACAGCTTACAGCATCAATGGAATTATTTTTTTAAAAATCTTGTCAACCAGGAGATAGTAAAAAATTTGTACAAATAATTTCCTGGGCTTTATGGCTATTGTTTGGAGACTTCTTTTTTTATTTTAATTTTTTTCAGTTACAGTTGACATTCAATGCTATATTAGTTTCAGGTATATGGCATAGCTTCTAAATAGTGTGATTTTACTGTCACTGTACAGCCCTAGGTGGAAATCAAAGTGTCTTTTGGGGTTGTAAAGCAACACAGAAGCTAGGCTAGTAGCAGGCAAGGTGGGGCTGCTACCCAAGGAAACTTCTTGTGGGCTATACTATCACGGGGGTCTGATTGCTCCACTCAATGCTCCAGAAAGCCACTGGCAAACATGTGCTGTTAGCCTTATTAAGGTTTAGGGACACGTTTCTTTGCAGTTGGGAGAAACAGTTGAAAGCCTAGTGTTGCTGTCAGCAGGATGGCAAGCCACCTTGGAATACAAAGGCTGGCCCAGAACAGTGAATATTCATCAATAGTTTAAAAATAAATGCAGTTCAACTAAAATAATTATAAAATTAAATTTTGAGGCAATTTTAGAAATTTGAATATGTACTAGGTTTTAGATAATACCAAGGAATTGTTCATTTTTGGTGTTTGGTGTTGTAGTAGGCAGTTAGGCATGAGCAGAGTAGGAAAGATAGGCTACATGCAGAGAGGGTCACCAGGGCAGAGAGACCTGGGTACCTAGGAAGGGGCAAAACTATAAACCTTTGCATGACCACTACCTTAAGCATTAAACCCCTGGAGGATAATATTTAGGCTTCAGCTGTGTTTCAGCTCCAGGCCAAAGAAGCAGCAAAATAAGATGGGGTGATGCCATGGCTGACATCAGGACCAGCTGCAGTGACTAAGAACCTTTTGCCCTGGTGTCTACCAATCAGTGGAGATCATGACCATGAGGTGACACACCTGGAAAGCTAATGAATATTCAATTGAGATCCTTCCCTAATACCTCCAGATAAAAGCCCTCAGGACAGAGGACCAGCTCTCTCTATGGAGCATCTGTGTGCCCCTCTCCTTCCCCCAGGCATTTTCTCCTTGCCTCTATCCTAAGCTCATAGGGCTCTTCTTTTGCCTCTGAAACTTTTTTTTAGCCAATTTCCTCTACGGCTCACTTCTTTTACCTCTGTGACTTTCTAAGTAAACTTTCTCTTATAATTTGAGTCTTGCCTCTGAATTCCTTAGCCAGAACTCAAGTACCTAGGTTTCTGAACCAAGGTCTGGTCTAACTCATCACTCATCACTAACACCTGGTGCCGTTTTCTGCCACTAATAGTGTGATAATGTCATTGGAGATGTGTAATAAAAATGTCTATACTATTTAGAGGTATATAATGAAGTATGCATGGACTAAGGACATGTTTGAGATTTGTTTTAAAAGACTAGAAATAAAGAAAACAGGGATAGCTAAAGTGAGAATTGCAACACTTTGCTACTTGTTGCTTTGGATGATAGATCTATATGGGGTTCATTATACTATTCTCTCTACATTTTTTGTACATTTGAAAATGTTCAGAATGCATGTTTATAAAGTAGGCATGATAAAGAGCCACTTGGAGAAAAGGCACATCCAAAGCAACCTACCAAAGGAGACTATAGATTCATCTCTTGAGATAAGTTTTTTTTTTTTTTTAAACATATCTTTATTGATTTCAGAGAGAGGAAGGGAGAGGGAGAGAGAGAGTTGAAACATCAATGATGAGAGAGTCATCATTGATCGGCTGCCTTCTGTATGCCCCCAACTGGGGATTGAGCCCACAACCCGAGCATGTGCCCTGGCCGGGAATCGAACCCCGATCTCCTGGATCCTAGGTCGATGCTCAACCACTGAGCCACGCCTGGCTGGGCTTGAGATAAGTTTTAATGTACAATTGGGTATTCTATTCTCTAATGAGATTTAATTCAGGTCTGTCAAAGACTGGGAATTGGATGAAATGATCTTTGAAGGTCTACTCTGGTATTGCTATTCCATGGTACTCTAGGGACAGGTATCTATATGCAAACCTAAGGTAAGAAAATCTGAATTCTTAGAGATATAACATTTAGGACTTTTCCCTCCTTTTTTATTGAATATATTTGACATATAACATGTATAAAGGGTATTTTTTTAATGAAAAGTTTATTCAGTACTCACTTAAGTAACCAGTTACCCCTTTGTTTGTTGTTTGAATTAAAAAATGTTTTTGAGTGATCAAATACTTATGAGAGTATATATAATATCTATGTGCTATTTATTTTTAATTGGCAAATAAATTGTATATCTTTTAAGTGTACAATGTGATGATTTGATATACATATACTTTTAAAAATGATTACCACAATCAGGTTAATTAACACATCCATCACCTCACAGTTACCTTTGTGTGTGTGTGTGTGTGTGTGTGTGTGTGTGTGTATGTGGTGAGAATGCTTAAGATCTACTCTCTTAGCAAATTTCAAGTATGCTATACAGTATCATTAACTATAGTCACCATGATGTATATTAGAACCCCAGAACCCCATGTTATAACTGAAGGCCTGTAGTCTTTGACCAGCATCTCCCCATTTCTAGTACTCTTCCAGCCCCTGGAAACCACCATTGTACTCTTGCTTCTAGGAGTTCAACTTGTTAAGATTCTACATATAAGTGAGGTCATACAGTATTTGTCTTTCTCTGTCTGACTTATATTTCACTTAACATAATGTCCTCCAGGCCCATTCATGTTATTGCAAATGACAAGATTTTCTTCTTTTAATGGCTGAATAATATTCTACTGGGGAAGTGTAATAAAAATATATATAATATTTAGAGATGCATACTGAAGTATGTAGGGGCTAAAGGACATGCTTGAGATTTGTTTTAAAATATTTTAGAAATAAAGAAAAAAGGGATAGTTGTGGTATATCTATATCTGTACCTATATATCTATATCTATATCATCTATATCTATCTATATCTATATATATACTATAGCTATATCTAGATCATCTATATCTATATATCTATATCTATATATTATCTATATCTATCTATATTATCTATCATCATCTATATCTATATCATCTATATCTATATCTGTATCTATATCATCTATATCTATAATCTATATAATCTATATCTATATCTACCTATATACCTATATCACATTTTCTTTATCCATTCACCTGTCATTCATTTGTCAACAGACATTTAGTTTGTTTCCATACCTTGATAAATGTCAATAATGCTGCAATGAATATGAGAGTAGAGATATCTTTTTGAGATCCTGATTTTAATTTTTTTGAGAAAACTCCATACTGTTTTCCATAGTGGCTGTACCAATTTACATTCTCACCAACAATGTACAAGGGTTCCCTTTTCTCCACACCCTCAGCAACACTTATCTTTTGTCTTTTTGATAATAACCACCCTAATAGGTGTTTGGCAATATCTCATTTGGTTTTAATTTGCATTTTCCTGATTATTAGTGATGCTGAGCACCCTTTCATATACCTGTTGTCCATTTTTATGTCTTCTTTGGAAAAATGACTATTTAGGCCTTTGCCTATTTTTAAATTGGATTATTTGATTTTCTTTGCTATTAAGTTGTCTAAGTTTCCTATATATTTTGGATATTAACTCTTTATCAGACATATGGTTTGCAAACATTTTCTCCGATTCTGTAGGTTGCCTTTCCATTTTGTTGATTGTTTCATTTGCTGTGTAGAAGCTTTTTAGTTTCACGTGGTCCCACTTGTTGATTTTTGCTTTTGTTTCTTGTGCTTTTGATATTATATCTATAATATTGCCAAGACTACTGTTTTCTCCCTATGTTTTCTTCTAGGAGTTTTATATTTTCAGTCTTACATTGAAGTCTTTAATTCATTTCAAGTTAATTTTTGGTAGTGGTGTAAGATAGGTGTTCCATTTTATTCTTTTGCATGTGCCTATCCAATTTTCCTAACACCATTCACTGAAGAGATTATCCTTTTCCCATTGTGTGTTCTTGGCACTTTTGTCAAAGTTTAGTTGACCATATATGTGTGGTTTTATTTCTGAGCTCTCTATTCTGTTCTATTTGTCTATGTGTCTGTTTTTATACTAGTACCACACATTTTTTGATTATTATAGCTTTGTAATATAGTTTGACATCAGGAAGAGTGATGCCTCTAGTTTTGTTGTTCTTTCTTAAGATTGTTTTGGCTATTTGGGGTCTTTTGTAGTTGGATAAAAATGTGAGGATTGATTTTCCATTTCTGTGACAATTGCAAATAGAATTTTAAAAGGGTTTGCATTGAATTTGTAGATCACTTTGGGGAGTTTGGATGTTTTAACAATATTAATTCTTCCCATCCATAAACACGGGATATTTTGTGTCTTCCTCAATTTCTATATGTTCATTTTAAAGAATGAAAACAGACTGAAATAAAATAAGCACTTAAGTCATCACTACCCAGCTTTTGAAAATAAAAATTGTGAATAATTGTGAAATTGCCTGTCTGCTTCTGAGTGTCTCCATCCCCTTTTTACCATTCAGAGATAACTGCTAGCCTGAAATTTGGATAAATCATTCCCTTGATTTTGATTATTTTATCACATATATGTGTATTCCTAAATATTGTTTCATTATATGTTTTTGAAATTCACATTAATAAAATCATACTATGTCTTGCTATTGTATTCAATATTATGTTTTTCAGATTCATTTATATTGATGTGAATAGTGTTAGTTCATTTTAACTATTGAATGATATTCAATTATATGATTATATTGGGATTTATCTATTCTGTTAATAGATGTATGGGTTATTGCCAAGTTTTTTGATATTAAAGGTGTTGGTGCTATAGACATTCTTATGCATGTTTGCCATTGCACATGTGTAAGTGTTTCTCCAGATATGTAGCTAGGAGAAGAATTCTGGGTTGGCTACATGATATGTACATATTCAACCTGAGTTGAGTTAGAATTCTTCCAGTAATGATTTGCATTTGGTTCTGCCAGTAGCCTGGAAGATACTATCGACCTTGGGCCACTTGAAATTTTTGCTTGAGGGTTTTTGGACATGTAGCATGAATCCCAACAAAAACTCACATGGAGGCCAGCTTGTGGTTACAGATTCTCAGGGACATACATTTTTTTTTTCTTATTGCTTTTGTTTACTGTACAGATCTGTCAGGTAGTTGTTTTTTGGGGGGTTGTGCAGAGTTTATTATTATTATTTTCTGCAGGAGGGTCAGAAGCTTTGTTGGAAGCTTACTGGCCAGGACATATTGTTGAGTGAGAAAAAATTAAGGTACAAAATAGCATAAATGAAGTGATTGTATAGCTTAATAAAATCTGGATGAATATACACTTTTATTTGTAGAAAAGTGGCATTATAAAGGACTTTTACTATTTACTTTCTATACATTTGTATTGTTTGAATGCTTACAAAGAACACGTATCACTTCTATAATCACAATAACAATAAAGGGCTTGACTTAGTGGTTGAGTGTCAACCTATGAACCAGGAGGTCACGGTTTGATTCTTGGCCAGGATGCATGCCCAGGTTTCGGGCTCAATCCCCAGTAGTGGGAATGCAGGAGGCAGCTGATCGATGATGTTTCTCTCTCAATGATGTTTCCATCTTTCTATCCTTCTTCCTTCCTCTCTCTGAAATCAATTAAAAAAGATATTTAAAAAGGAAAGAAAGATCTTGCTCCCAGAATAGGCTCCACTCTAAGTCATTAAAACCATAATGTATGTATAAATAAGTGTGCATCCCCCTCCCAGGGGCATAAGCACCCGAAGGCATCAACCTCATTACAAAGTGACAAGTCTTATCCAGGGAGGAAAGGATCTTTGTCATCTTGGGCCAGGGCAAGGCCTTTCTGCAGTGGGACCTTCTCTGATCTTCTGAATAAGTCTTTGGGCCTGGGACTGAATCAAGGTCATTTATAGGTTGAGACTTTTGAACTAACATTTATCTCCATGGGAATTATTGCAGCATTGCTTTGGTTCTGTTAAAACAGTAACCTGAAAGATGTTACTGTCACCAGGAAGATAAATTCTTTTTCCATGTACTCTCATAGAAATAACATCCCATATTGGACCTAGAAAAATATAAGATGGGTAAGATTTGTCTTCTGGAAAATCTCTAAACCCTTTTTCAGCTACCCTAGATGAGAGCTACTTCCAGAGCCCAGTGCCCTGGTTTTCCCCACAGCGTATTGTCACATTCTAGTCTGTCTTCCTGGCAGCATGCTGTGTCCTACAATCTTCTAGACCTCTCTGCTGCTTCATTTCCTAAAGGTCCCATGCTCCCAAGGTGATAGCCAGCTAATCTGACACCAAGCTCCATGCAAATGTATTTGTGGGTGTCACTGGTTACCCATGTGTTGCTAGGTGATCTCTCTCATTTCAAAATATCTTCATTAAATATAGTGTTAACTCAAATAAATGACTCTAATAATTGAGAGCTCAGGCATGATGGTTGGGTATAGAGGAGAATATTCTGGGTAAACAGGCAGGGAGGCAGCACAGTCCAGACACATTGGTGAAGTTTTAGGGCATGGGGTGAGAGGAGTGGGATTTGGAATGTTTTTAGTCTGGCGTTAAAACTTCCCAGGAGGCATGAGTGACTTCTAATAACTCCAAACTTGTGGGCCAGGGCTTGTTCTTTATGTAAATCAAAGACAGTTCTAGAACTTATGAGCCCTGCAGGCTAAAAAACATCACTCTTAGTTTTTCCTGCATCTAGGCTGATTGCTCCACTGGGTATATTTGTCTCTATAGAGACTCGAAACAGGAACCTGGAGAGTAAGGTCTGGTCAGATAGCATTTGCCTTTATTGAGGCTAGAGACTTACTCTTACTGAAACCAATGGTTCAGAAAATGCTTCAAGTGTCCCCTTCACCAGAACAAAGGCCTTCTGTTGTCTCCCAAACTCCCTTTAAGCCTCATAAATTTTTTCTCCCCTTTTAACCTTTTGAGTCTCTTTATTATATCTTTAACACATCTCTATTACTACTTCCACTTCTTCCTAATGCTTCTCTGTGTATTCTTTGTTCATTCTATATCCTCACAAAGGAAGATGTAAACCCCACTCTTGCCCCCTTGGACAAAAGTAACCTCCAAGTGCTCTTTGGAATTCTCTCCTGATTTTATTCCTTCTTTTTCCTGTCTCATTCCATAAGTTATTTATCTTTGGCTTAAAAGAAGGCTCAAGTATTGCCCAGTCCAAATAAAATGGATGCCTTCCCTAAAAACATCTTCCCTGGTTAGGGAGAATACAGGGAATAGCTTTCCCCTAAAGCTGCTATTCTCTCCCTCCATCCTTCTCTTTGCCAACACATTTCTTAAAAGAATGGCCTACATTTCCTGCCTCTATTGCTTTCCCACCCACTTGCCTCAGCCCACTCCAGGATGGCTTCCGCCTTTACCACTCCATGGAATTGCTTTTTTAAAAGTCACCAATGGCTTTTGGTCCTGCATGTTCAATCTAGTGGCCTCTTTTTAAGCCTTTAGTTTAGTTAAGGCAGGTTTTCTAGGTACATTGATGTCCTTAGTCACTGGTCAAGTATAAAAGGCCTAGTCTCTGTTTCTGAGGAACAAAAGAGAACTCATGATGATGAAGCTTGTTCCTGGCATAACACCAAGGTGCGGAGATGATGGGGTGGGGAGGAGCTGTGGTATTTCTTTTCTTGCTGTGATTAAAAAACAACAGGCATTCATTATTTCATGTATTTATTTGGCATATACCTTTGTATATTTACCATGTGACTGGATAGCAGCCCTCAACATCCTGGAATGTGGTGAGGTTTCTTTCTGCTCATATAAGGACCAAGAGATGGGCAGACCCTCCAATTGTCTTAGTATCTGAGTTGCAAGATTTTCTGTAAGCTCAGTAACCAGTTGCCACACCCGCCAGTCACTCATTAAGAGCAATGCTCATTTACCTGAGGATGAATTTTAAAAGCCTCACCCTAAGATACGAAATTATCCACATTGCATCATTTTTTAAATACCACTAGGATGAGGTGGGAGGAATGATCTAAGTGTAATTTATTTGAAAACTCGGTTCTGGCAGGGGAAATTTAAGTTAATGTTAATAACAGAGCCTCTTGAAAAGAGGTCAAGGGGGTAACAAAGCTTTTAAAAATTCTGTTTCATAATCCTGTCTGTTTAGAAGAAGGAGGAGTACTGTTTGTCTGAAGGAGGGAAGTGGGGGGAGCCATGGCCTCTGGTCCTTGCTTTGAACTTCTGAGCTTATTAGCAAAGGGAATCAACATTCAGAAAGATTTCACCACAAGTTGCAAGAACTTGGACTCTTCGTTCAATGTGATTATTTCCTACCCCCTAGCTGTCCATATGAGAGGCTCTAAAACATGCTGTTCAGGTCTGATCAAAACATTAGGCAAGCCTTATGATGTTTGGACATGCTAGGCAACATTGAAGTCATTAATCATGGTGTTACTGACAGATGCTAACTATAAGCATCTGTATGTTAAGTTTTTTTCTTTTACTGATCAATACACGCCAGGGCCCAAGGACTGGGGAAGAAAAGGATAAAGCATATTTGGGGATGTGCTGTGCATGCAGATTTGACCCAGATTCAGGAACCAGAAAATAAAATGCAAAAGTGTGAATCTTCTAAAAAAAATTTATTGGGGTGACATTGGTTAATAAAATTATATCGGTTTCAGATGTACAATTCTATAACACATCATCTGTATATTGTATTGTATGTTCACCACCCTAAGTCAAGTGTCCTATCACCATTTATCCCCCCTTTACCCTGTCCTACTCCCCTACCCCCTTTCCCTTTGGTAATCACCATACTGTTGTCTGTGTTTACGACTTGTTTTTTTGCTTAATCCCTAAATGTATTTGAAGACTACTAAACATCTTAATTCTCTTAATGATCCTGAATGTTTTGAGGATAATTAAAGCTAACTAAAATAAAAGGGCCTAATCTTCAAAATACACATGGTAAGCATATTCTGAAGCTATGAAATTGTACATTTCTTTTTCCCAGGTAAGAATTTGCTTGTAGAAATAATCCATGAGTAGAAAAATGCTTATTTAATATTCCTATTTTAGAAAGTAGCAATTCCTTAGAAATTTTATCAGTAACCAAGAAGAAAGTTCCTATATTATTATACCAGTCTAATAGATCAGTGTGTTAGTCACTTAAGCCTACAGGAAATGCATTTATTAGGGTGTAATCTATGTTATTAACTACTCACGGGAATCGCTATTAAGTTATAAATCAGTGTCACTGTTGATCCGGGAAAAACCCCACAATGAGCCTTCACAGGTTTTTCTCACTGATATCCAGGTGTCTAGAGAAAATGGGGAAAACTTAAACCTTTGAGCTTAAATATATGCATGCAATATGACTCCTTTAAAAGGAAGAAGAAAAGTCCCTTCAGGGTTGGTATATTTTAATTCTAATTCCATGCATGAGATTATACAAGAGAAATCTATTGTGTAACTGTGTTTGAGAAAACAATGGTTTGAAATGTGCTTAAAAGCTTCAAAATGAAGAAGGGACAAAATCTTTTACAGAGCCCAAGCTAAAAAACCACGCAAGTGCCAGAGTGGACTATGTATAGCAAAAATTTTCAAAATTGCTGAATGAGGCAAGGTAATTATTTACTACTTACCTTGTGTAACTAAGGCAAACAAAAAGAATCACATGTAACACCAGATGTGTATTTGTATGGTCTTTATTGATTTGTTTAATTATTCTCATGACTTTAAAGCAAATGGATTCAAAAAGAATAATAGCTAAGAAATATTGAAGGCTTAATGGGTGTTAAGTATTCTTCTATATGTATTACCTCATACAAGCCTCACAACAACTTTACATTATGAGAAAGTACTATTATAATCCCCATTTTACATTGTTATTCCCATTTTACAGAAGTCATAACTAAGGTTCATAAAAGACTTTCCCATTGTTACATACAGTTAACAAGAGATGGAGCTGGCATTCAAATCTAGGCTAATTCTATTTATCATTACTGCATAGGAATAGGGGCTACTGCTCATCATACTGTACTAGAGGAAATCTTATAGATAATTAATACCAAGTCATTTCCACTTCCCCATATCCCTATTGTGGGGAGAGTGAATCTTAGTCCTGGAGTGGGGAGATCAATATCCTAAAGTCTGTGGCTACTGCTGAGAGAAGAATTGCTAAGCTTATCATGGTCCAATACAGGAGGAGTATCCTAAGACTATATTTATTGCCAAAACAAATAAGTAAATAAGCAAACCAGTTTATGGATGCTTGGGTAGAACCCTGTGGCACCAGATTTAATGAACTGTATGCAGGTTACTTTCAGGGCTTTGTGGTTAGGGAGTGAGGAGATGGAAGTGGTTTTGCCTTTACATCAGAGGGAACAGCAAATGTGGGGCCTCTGAGGATGGGAGAGTGCTTGCCTCACCTGTCTCTGTTCCTAGGCTGTGCTAATCCTTCATTAAAAATTTATTTAAGTATAGTTGGTATACAATGTTATATTAGTTTCACGTATACAATACAGTGATTCAACATTTAAATACCTTACAATGTGTTCACCACACTGTCTAGTAACCATCTGTTGCTGTGCAAAGTTATCACAATATTACCGACTATGTTGCCCTTCACTTTTTCTACCCATAGCCCCATCTCCCACCCATCTGGCAACCATTAGTTTGTTTTCTGTTTCTATGAGTCTGCTTTTGTTTTGTTTTATTTATTTATTCATTTGTTTGTATTTTAGATTCCATATATAAGTGAAATCATATGGTATTTATTTCTCTCTGTGTGGCTGGATGGCCAGCCTCATTCCAAGTCCCAGTTGAGGCTGGCAGCTCAAGTTCAAATGGATTCTAAGAGGTGGCTCCAAGGTTGGTGGGGAGAGGGGAGCAGGAAGATGGGGAAGGGCAATGTACTTGGGTGAGTCTGTAAAAGAGGGATAGAGGGAGTGTGATGCAGTCCAGCAAGGAGCATCTCCACTGAGCTTTCTCTTTACTCCTGCCATCCCTTAGAGCCTCTACTCTCCCGCTCTGACTCACCCTTCTTCCATTGTCATGGGAACTTTCAGAACCAGTTCATAAGGAGAGGAGGAGAGGGTAAATCATGCTGCAAATGGAACAATTAGTCTTAATTGACACCCCTGTTCATCTTTGGGCATTTAGAGAAAAGAAAAAATGGTGAGCCCTGAGCTTGAAATCTTTTTATGCAATCAGACTGCTTTTTTTTTTTTTTTCTTAAAGGAAGCCATTATTTTTAGGTTTTTCATGTTTGTCTCACAATGATAAATCGAACCATCTAACTCAAAGTGAGGCCAGAGAACGAGCCCAGTGCAGCTGTCAAAGAAGCTTGGAAAAAGGAGAGAAAAATAGTTTTCACGTGCTGTTCCTTCTGTCTGGAATGCTCTTCCCCCACCTCTTGAGGTTTCAACTCAATTTTCACTTATTCAGGGAAGCATTCCCAGTCATGCACCACCCCCTCCATCAAGGTCACAGTTCCCTATTACCTCTTTTCAGAGAACCATATAGTTCCACTTGGCGTCACCTGTCACTGCTGTGATTTTACTCTTACTAGTGTGTTTTTTTGGATGAATGACTGTCTCCTACATTAGACTAGGAGTTTCACAAGGGCAGGAACTTTTACCCTGACCTTTGGGCTCCTTACTGTTGGCATAATTCCTGCCTCACATTAGGTGCTTAGTAATAGTTTGCTGAATAAATAAATGACTCATCAAACAAGATCCAGCATACAGAAGTAGAATATTTTCCATCATTTCCTCTGTCAAGAGAGGCAATATAGCATATGAATGCAGCTCTGAAGTCAGAATACTTGGGTTCAAGTCCCAACTTTCTCATTCGCTTGCTGTTTAACTTTGTAAAATCACTTAGGTCTCTGCCTCCGCTTCCTCATCTATAAAATGGGGAGAATAAATGAACCTTTGTCATAGTGCTGTTGTAAGGACTAAATGAGTTAATGCATGCAGAGCACATGCTTGGCATATTTACTACATTCAATAACTGTGAACTATATTTTATTAAAGCACTTGCTTCAGACTACACTAAGCAACTGCATGCAGCTACTTTTTATATGCTTTCTGACAACAGTGGCAGAGATATTGTACTGTGTTTTGATTCATACTCCATGGGTCCACTCCTACCCCACCCACACACATATTCTCTGTTTCACTCCAGTACTTGATTCGATGTCACTGAGGCAGTTAGTAAAGGGGTCCTTGTGAATGTCACTAATGTTTCTGGAGGAGGGATAAACATGAAGGCAAAGCATAAATCCAGTAGCTGCCTAGGCTGCCTAGGTTGCAAAGCAGTAAAATGAAATAGTGTCCTGTGCATTTCTTTGTCTTGTGTCACTTTGAAGTGACAGGAAAATATGTGACCCATCAACCACTAATTACTCTGTAGATGACCAATGAGGGGTTCTGGCTTCTGCAAGATTGCTTGGGAGCCAGCTAGGTGTTTGTGGTTCAGTACATTGGCCATTTCATTAGTCAATGGAGAGGAATCGAATGAAGCAAGGAGTTTCCATTTATTTAGTGCAGAGATTTTATGCATGAAGTTCCCAGGTTTTGAAACAAATACACACTGATAAGGAAGACATTGTGCCTCCTATTCTAATCCTGCCACCCACAGGCAACCATAGTGGGTATCCCATTCATGAGTACTGCAAATTCTCAGCTCCTTGACCCTTTGTTGATTAAAAGAGCTCCCATTTGTTTCCTTATGCTCATGCTGGATCCAGAGATGTTAGGATAATGATTTGGTTTTCTGCTTCCAATGGTGTAGCAGTTTTGACATTTGTTTGAGGAGGGTTTTGCAGTTCTTTTAAAAAAATATTTCAGTTGCAGTTTAAATATTATTCTGTATTGTTTTTAAGCATACAGAATGGTGATTAAACAATCATATACTTTACGAAGTGTTCTCCCTGATATTTCCAGTACCCACCTGGCACCACACATAGTTATAAAAATATTATTCACTATATTTCCTATGCTGTACTTTATATCCGCATGACTATTTTGTAACTAACAATCTGTACTTCTTAACCCCTATACCTTTTTCACCCAGTCCCCCAACCTCTCTCCCCTTTAGCAATCACCAGTATGGTATCTGTGTCTATGAGTCTGTTTCAGTTGTGCTTGTTCATTTATTTTGTTCTTTAGATTCCACATATAAGTGAAATGTAGAAATCATATGGTATTTGCCTTTCTCTGACAATGTTCATTGCAGCGTTATTCACAATAGCCAACATATGGAAGCAAACCAAGTGTCCATCAATAGACAAGTGGATAAAAAAAAGCTGTGGTACATATATACAATGAAATATTACTTGGCCATAAAAAAGAATGAAATCTTACAATTTGCGACAGCATGAAGATTTTTGCCATTCTAAGCTCAGGTTCTGGAATTCAACAGCCTGGATTTGAATGTGACCTGGGCCATGCCACTTAACCTCTCTGTTCCAGTTTTTTCATTGAAAAAATGATCTCAGTATTAAAGGTTGTTGTGAATATTAAATGAGTTATTCTTATAAAACATTAGTATGCTGCATCATGTGAATGTGCAATAAATTATTAGTAGTAATATTTGCTTCATTTTTTTATATTGTTTTAGATAATTTATTAACTACATGACCATCTCTGTGCTAAAAGCCTTACATACAGTATCTTATTTAGCCCTCACAATCATGGCTCTGAAATAAGTATTATTCTTATTTCTGATGTACCGGTGAGAAAATTGGCACTGTGAGAGATTAAGTCACTTGTCCAGGGTCACACAATCAGTAATCAGTCAAGCGTCCTCACTTCACCACCACATGGAGAAGAAGAAAGGAGGCTGTAAAGAATAGAGAGGGCAAGCAAGGCTCCAGGCAAGACGCTTTCTCTGTCTTCCTGGTAGACTGAAAAGGGAAGTCCAAGAGCCCTGGACAATCAGCCACCCCTGACTGAGTGAAGAATGCAGCATGCCACTGGGCATCTCTAACATTTGTACTCATTGCCACCATGAAAATTGCTCTCTGTGGAATGTAGCTACCCCTTTCCTCCCTGACTAACCAAATAAATCTTTTTTAGGTAGACAATATAACCCAGTGATTAAAAGCAGGGCCTCTGGACTCAGACTGCTTTGCTTCAAATTTGATCACTTTCTGAGTGATCCTGAAGACCAATAGTTTTCAAAGTGTGGTTGAAGCTCCAAGGAGGTCCATGAGGTCAGAACTATTTTCATGATAATACTAAAATGTTATTTGCCTGCTTTTCCATTCTCTCACCAATATACAGTGTTTTTCAAAGGCTCCATAATAATGATTTCATCACCCTGTTGGCTAATGAGATGTGTGCTTGTGCACTCTTTGGTTTAAAACTTTTTTAGTTTTGCCTGGCCAGGTGTGGCTCAGCGATTGAGCATCGACCTAGGATCCAGGCGATCGGGGTTCGATTCCTGGTCAGGGCACATGTCTGGGTTGTGGGCTGCAGCCGATCAATGACTCTCATCGTTGATGTTTCCATCTCTCTCCCTCTCCCCTCCTCTCTCTGAAATCAATAAAGATATATTTTAAAAAAAACAAAAAACTTTTTTAGTTTTAATTTCTAATGTGCTAAATATTGAGATATACATAGCCCACATAAACAAAAGCTCATTGGGGTCCTTTATGAGTATAAAGTGGCCTTGAGATCAAAAAGTTTGAGGACCACTGCTTTAGACTTTAGTTTCTTCTGTAGATTAGGAATGATAATCTGCCTTATAAAAGTTATTAGGAAATTAAATGTGATAATGCACATACAGTTCCTAGCCCAATGCCTGGCATGTGGTAAGTAGGTGATCAGTAAACAGTTATGATTTTCAATGTCATTATCGATCTACTTTGTTCTGGATTTGCTGACGTTCTACAGCTAATATCCTTGTCAACTATAATGTGGACATACACATGTTTATTTACTAGGAAAAATACATGCATTATCAGTCATTTGTGTGGTCATCACAGTTCTGGGCACAGTAGCAAAATATATGAGAGTTTTCAATCTGTCTGGAGAGACAAGGCTCGCATGTGAAACAACATCAAACCTGGTAAGATGGAATGTGACTCCTAAATCAAGTAGAGTATGTGTGCAACACTGCACAGAGTGAGACACTTCTGTACTTGTGTTCTCTAGGGGTTCAGAGAAGAGGTAGGCCAGAGCCAGAGATTGAAGGAAGTTTGGATAGCTGGTACATGTCACAGAAATATCCTAACCACATCCAGTGAGAGTATGTGCCTTCTTAGGGAGCCTATCAGGTATGTGACAGGCTCTTCATATCTACATTGGAAATGCAATGTTCCTTAGAATCTGGGAATACTCTGGTGCACTTTGACAAAACAGAAATCAAATTCCTAGTTCTTTAATTGCATTAACAGAAAATGCAGGGATTCAGACTCAGCTGACCTGATTTCAAATACCAATTCTTTTACTTCAGTAGCTATGGGAGCAGGGCATGACCAGTCATTGTATGCAGGCTCATGATCCTGTTGTAGAAAATATCATTGGTACTATTTGGTCCCCAACATAAGGAAAGCAAAGGAGATCATGTAGGCAATGGCACTTTGCAAACTATAAAACTCTAAATGAATGTGCAGTGGTGTCACCACATGGTCCTTTGCCTCTTTTGCCGATTACATCTCTACTCCCATAATGTTCTGAGACTGGTGGCATCTGCTCCAGAGAGGAAGCAGTCCTGGAATAGCCTGGGTATTTATGGAGGAAGTTGGCAGAGTTTGAGTTGTGAAACTCAATGGTCTGCTCCAGATCATTCTGTTGAATTTCTCACTCTCATGAGCACTAAATTTACTCTCCCCATTTTTTAAAAATGGCTTTGTAATTTTGCTTATTATATTTCTCCTCACTTTCTGTTGGGAAGAATTTAAGAATACTCCTGTACAAAGAATACAGAATAATTCTGGCAGGCTCGTAGCTCACCTTTCATTGTCAGGCATACAGCAGGAGAGTAACTTAGAAATAATGGCCTTTTCTAAACCCATTAAAGAAACTCTAAAGAATAGCCCTGCTGTTCCCAGACATAAGAAGGATTGTTTTATGTGGTTTGGGTGCCTCCAATAAGCTCTTTACTGGTGGAAGAGTAGCTGCAGCCTGCCCTCCAAAGACTTGCACTCATAATGAACTCAAATGTTACCTAAGGACAACTAAACCAGTCAATTTGAGCTCTGGCTATCCATACAGGCTTTGGAGCCTCCTCTTATTCTCTCTGTGACCTTAGGTAGTTCATGTAATCTTTATGATTCAGTTTCTGCATCCATCAAAGAGGAATCATAAGGGCTGGTGTTGAGGTTGAAGGAGGTAATGAACCTATGTTTATCTCTGTGCATGGCATGTAGTCAGCACTCAGCAAATGTTAACCATTATTACCATGACTATGCTAGGAGCTGATCACAGTGTAAAGGAAGCCGCATCCCTGACCTCTGAGGGCTTGTAATCAAAGTGAGATAAAATATAGTAACACAAACAACCCAAATGTGGGCTGAAGGGCCATGGAGGTTGCAATTAGTTCAATAGCTGTTACTCCCAGGTGGTTTCACTGAATTCTCCTTCCTTTCTTCCCCCTCCTACCCAAATTGTTGACCTTACAACAGAGCAAGGCATTCTTTTAACTGCTTGGAAACTACTTTTCCTTTTGTTTTTCCCCTTAAGTGGGGTGAAGGAAAACAGAAAGGGAGGGGATAGTGGGTACAGGAAGAAAAATGAGTTCTTGATGCAGAGGGACTTTAGGAAAGAGCTTGGGTGGTTTCACCAAAGTACCACTTCATCTAATCATCTTGTCACAGGCAACGTTCTGGCTTTAGCCAATCATATATTTACACCAAGAAAGTGCAGAAAACGCAGCTGACGAGGTGGCCGAGTGGTTAAGAAAGTGCAGACACTAGAGGCAGATGCCAAAAGCAATTAATAACACTCCCAGAAATGAATAGTCCTTTCCTAACTCTGCCAGCCTAGGGGAGCCCACTGCTTGGGAGAGCTCCTTGTGAAACTGCACTCCCAGCCAGAGCAATGGGGTGGGTCCACTCTGAGAATATTTGATCCTGATCTGCAGCCATACTGCAAGCCTGTGGAATATGGGAGTAAAGGTTTGTCGTTTTGAGGACTCACCCTCAACCTTCCTTTCAGCACCTGGCACCCTTACAAAGCTAAACCTTTGCTTGTAAGTCTTTGTACTTTTCTGCCCAGAGAAATGCAGAGGCAGACAGGGGACTTAAAATGGTGGGAGCTGCTGTTGTTTAAAGATAAATTAGAAATAAAGATGAATTCTAGAGTTGAGGATTGAAAATGTGTTTATTTTAAATTTAAATTGAGTTGAAATTTAAAAAATTAATTCAATAATCTTTATAACAACCTTATGTGGTATGCACTATTATTTTTTAAAAATATGTTTTATTGATTTCAGAGAGAAAAAGGGAGAGAGAGAGAGAGATAGAAACATGGATCAGTTGCCTCCTGCACACCCCCTACTGGGGATCGAGCTCAAAACCCAGGCATGTGTCCTGACCAGAATCGAACCAGCGACCTCCGGGTGCATGGGATGATGCTCAACCAACTGAGCCAACCAGCTGTGCTATATGCACTATTATTATTCTCATTTTTAGATGAAGAAACTGAGGCATAAAAAGGTTAAGTGACTTGCTCAAGTAAATAGAGAGCCAGAATTTGAACCCCGGCAGTCTGGCTCCAGTACACATGGTCTCAACCATTACACACTCTGTTTTTCGTTTTTTTTAAACATATCTCTATTGATTTCAGAGGGAGGAAAGGAGGGGGAGAGAGAGAGATAGAAACATCAATGATGAGAGAGTCATTGATCGGCTGCCTAGCATGCAACCCGGGCATGTGCCCTGACCGGGAATCGAACCCTGATCTCCTGGATCCTAGGTCGATGCTCAACCGCTGAGCCATGCCCGGCCGGGCTGTTTTGCTTTTTTCTACTCAATTCAGAGGAAGGGCTTCCATTTTGTGACCCTATAGCTAAAGGTTGTTGTTGTCTTAGCATATAAATATTCTTTCTAAGACTGTGTATGTTGGAATTTATATCTCATTTTGGTTAGGAATCTCTTGATGCTTTTAATGCCTTCCCACCTGTTCTGTTCACAACTGCACACACCTCTCAAATAATTAAAATATGTTTCTTCTTGATTTAGTAAGCAGAAATTGTAGTTGTCTTTCGATCTGGTGTGTCTTATGAGTGCATTGTAATCTGAATTACAAGTAAAATCATGGGAGATGCACTCAGTTCTTAGGGGATGCCTTGCCATTCTACCTTCGGAGAAATGGGAAGGTATTTGCCAATGACCTGCCCTAGAAATTCTATACCTGAGCTCTCCAGACCACATGTTTTTCTTAGAATCACAAGAGATTATGTATGCATTAGAATACTGGAATTTTCAACTCCCTGGAGAATTATTTTTTCTTCATTACCTCCCCCAATCCTGCCCAGGAGAAAGCTGGGCCTTGGGGAGTGGGGGGTTGAGAATTTAAATATCAGGTTGCACTCAGTCAAAACTTGCTGATGGATTGATTGTTGGAATCTGCTACAGAACTTTTGGAACCTAAGAGCAAAAGAGATTGTGCTTCAGATTCCTGGGCTAGGTTCAATCTCCTGAATTTAGGAGGTCTAGTTTCCTAGACAAAATTCATATTGGGCAGTCTCCAGAAAGTTCCTATCACCTGCAGGATGAAAGAATCATGGTCCCCAGGGGAGGTAGTAGGTATTTATTTCATGTTTTGGCTTTCATTACAGATGGAAGCAACAGTATCAACAACAGCAGCACAACCTTGGACCAACTGAGTATTTAATTGAACTTCACTTGATGGGGTGGCATTTTGTTTCTCAGTCAAATTCAGTTGCTGTTAACAGGGAGTTAGTTATCATGGTTAAATATATTCTCATTCCAACAGAGTACTAGGGGAACTTTTTAATATTTATGTGACAATAATTGATCTCTTACCACTGTCAAGTACTGCTAAAGACTTATCAGCTTGCTGTTTCAGCACCATATGTTGTAGCCAAGATGCACTCCATGTGTCCTTCCTGTGCCTTGGGGAGAGAATGTTTGCAGTGGATCAGAATAGAAAATGGTATGGGCTTCAGAAAAGCTCCTTGCTCTTGGATTTCTCCTCAATGATTGGGTATGTGAGTTATGACTATAAAGTAATGAGATCACCTCCTAAAACCACTTGTGAAATGAAGTCTTGGTCCTTAATTGTTTCTTTCCATAGGTATGGATCAAGAAGGGGGTGACCCAATTAAAGGAGACTCCTTGTAAATTCACCTTGTATTGCATATAAATGATTTAAAATAGGCCATTCTGTGAAATTTGAAAACCTGCCCACAATTAAAATGCTAACATAGATACCATTTGTTTTTTCTTAATGAGCATGTGCTGATTTTGCTTGTCTTACTTCAGCAATAACAAAGTTTAGCACACATACCACATACATTTTCCAGGAACCTAAGGAGTGAGCTTTTTAAAAATTCTACTTGAGCCAGATTTTCATTAGGAATTTATTTATGAGCATGAGTAATCTACTTAGGGAAAGAGTTTAACTGTTAGAAGCTGTGAGGGTCCCCTTAGGTAAACTGCATCTGAGAATCACAATGAGGGTCAGGTAACCTGAAACATTAATGTAAGCATCCAACAGTCACATGCACAGGGGACTGGTTCAGCAGCTCTTCCTTCTTGTGGAGCTGGGATTTCCATGACTCTTGGATTCTTGTGACTGTAGTGTCACAGTTCTATTAGAGGGAGACAAATAAGGCACATGCCCAATAATTTTATATAAGAAGCATCCTGACATGATGAGTCTTAAAGAACTGACATTCACAAGTCTTTTCTCAGACACACGCTGTCTATGAATCAATCAAAAAATGAAAAATGAACTCTTTCTATGAAAAAATCTAAACACAGCAAACATTTTGAAAAAATATGGTCATGCCAACCACATTAAAACACTTTTTCCTGAAGTCAGTGTGCCATCTTTTTGGAGATGGAGAATCTTTTTTGTATATTGATTTGTTTGCTTGCATTTTTGGCAGGCTGGGAGTAGGATGCTTTTCAAGCTATTTAAAACAGATTTGAAGAAGACCATGATCATTTAACCCTTCCCCAGAGCTACTGATGAGGGCCTGAGAGAAACTTTGGCTGTTAAAACTTTTGCAAAACTCCAGAAACATGTTGAAAGTGGTCACCATGGGCCCTGGGTCAATGATGTCTGTGTATTTCTTAGGTAACTTTTCAAATATTTGAAAAATCCAATCCACAGTTTTAATGCCACAGTTTAAGTGAGTTATTTCCTGGAACTTCTCTGGATATTCTGTTTTCCCTCTTCTTTTTTCCCCTCTTGATCTGATAAGCCTTTTTTAATTAAAGGGAACAAACAATTAAACAAATAAGCATTATGCTTTATTCTTTTTCTAAACATTTTACTACCCATAATTTAACCTGGTCCTCATAACACTTCTTCAATTGAAATTGATCATTCCCTTTGCCTGGATGAGGAAATTTAGTGACATTGAGGCTGATGCCTAGACTTTGAGGTGTTGCTATTAGCAGACATTAAAAACTTGAATCTTGCCACTTTAATATCTCATCCCAGTTGTCACTCATTTTCAAACCACCCCTAACTACTTTCTGTCTTCTATCTATGCAGTTAGGCTTACTAATTACCGTGGAAAATTTTGAAGAAATTGCTCCCTCTATGGATCCTTTGTCCAGAAAAATGCAAACCCATTCAAAATTTTGTTTATAATTCCATTCATAGAATGATCCCAAGGAAGACCATGACCAAGGTTTAGAACTTCTCAATTAGGTAGTGGTGTACCTGTTTCTTTTGAGATTACAGTTAAAGTAGATCTCTTAGGAAGGCGATGACCTAAACTAGGTGTCAGCATTCTTTTTTCTTTAATGGGCTAGATAGTATTTTAGGCTTTATAAGCCATAAGGTCTCTGTTGTAGTTACTCTGCTATACATTAATAACACAAAACAGTCATAGATAATACATAAATGAATGGGTATGGCTGTATTCCAATAAAACTTTATTTATGTACACAAATTTGAATTTTATATATTTATGTGTTGTGAAATCTTCTTTTGATCTTTTTCTAACCATTTGAAAATGTAAATCCATTGTTTGCTCATGGGTTGTAAGAAAACAGGTGGCAGCTGGATTTGACACAGGGGCTATAGTTTTCCAATCCTTGCCATAGACCAGCAGTTTTCAGCTCTGGTTGCACATCAGGATCACTTGGGGAACCGTTAAGAAATACTTATGCTGGGCTCTGTCTCTTGTGATTCTGACTCTGTTCATCTAGGGTTGTGTTTGGGCAGCAGTTCTTTTTCAAAGCTCCTCAGGTGATTCTACTATGCAGCTGTGATTGAGAATAACTGTTGGTCTACAGTTGTGTTTTCTAGCTCCAGGCTTAGCCTAGATCTATTGTAAATCATGGAACTGCAAATTCTTAAGGGATTAAGCAAAAAATATATAAAACACATAGACACAGACAACAGTGTGGTGATAGCCAGAGGGAAACTGAGGTGGAGGTAGGTGGTGGTGAGCAAAGGGGGGATATAAAGGGGCAGAAAAAGACTTTGCTTTGGACAAGGGGTGCACAGTGCAGTGTGCAGATGATGTTTTCTTGAGTTGTACACTGGAAACCTCTATGGTGTTGTGAACCAATGTCACCCCAATAAATTCAATAAAAAATAAAAAAGTTTTTGGAAAACATAACATATTATATTTTGTAGTGATCAACCTTATTTTCTGCCTCCATACTATTTTAGTGAGTAATTCAATTATTTGAACACAGTGATTATCACCCAGCAGGAGTACTCACTCTCTCTAGAGGTATATCAGACTCCCGGTAGGGCAAGGGTGGGGAACGTCCAGTGAAATAATTTGGTCTCACCCTGCCAAGGCCTCACTAAGAGAAGCTGTTCCAGCCACCACATTATGGGTGAGATAATTAAATGTTTGACCAAATATAGCAGGCTAATGTTTAAGTTGATAATTTTGTATGGCCCTCAAATGATGTTATAAATATCTGAATGGCCCTTGGCAGAAAAAAGGCCCCCCACCCCTGCTGTAGAGGAATCTATGGCTTGAAAGCAACCCTGTAGAGACTGTAATATGCAATCCAAGTGGGCACAACCCTCAGTCTATAGGAATGAAATTATGTTTTCACTCATCATCAAACACACATCAGTTCTTTCTCACAGAGATGGTGTAGGGGTTGGGTTTTCAGGAAACAGGAATAAAGTGATGTAAGTATGGGATTTTATACAACTAAAAATCCCCACAACTAATGCCATCTTACTACCTACAAATACAGTTTCAAAGATTAACTCTATGCAATCAAAAGGAATATTGAACCACAGCACCCTCCTCCTGTTACATACAAGTAGTTTAGAATACACTGAATCCCCAATTTGCAGTGCTCTGAATGATTTGGCATCTGTCAGGGATCATTCAAATAATGAAAAATGAATAATCTGAATATCTTTGACCTTCTTTTTATAGACAGCATATTTGCCTTTTAAATTATATCCCACTTAAATGAATATTAATATGAGTTTGCAATTTTGACTGGTGTGAGAAATTGGGAATATATTTGGTACTAATAAGAACTTGATCTGAGAAGGAAAATTGGTTTTAAATGACCTATCAAACATATAATTAAAATGGTTTATATAAGAATGTGGTAAAGTATGACGGGGTATAGAATTGTCACTCTGACCAATGAAGGTGGTAGCTTTACCAGATAATTCAGAAGAAAGAATGAGGCCATGTGTTTTTGTAGAGTAGTATTTGCTTGAGTATCAGAAGATCTGATTTCAGGTCCCTTCTGTTACTGACTTTGGATTTATCAGTTAAATTCTCTGGGCCTCATTTTTCTCCTCCATGATTTGACAAGACTGGACTTGATGAGTTCAAAGGTCCCTTTGGCCTGAATATCCTATTAATTAATGGCATTATCGAGAGCCATGAATTTCTGCCTGGGGCCTTACTCTGAGGCAACCATCTATGGTATGCGAGGAAGAAACAAAGCTCTCTAACGAACCCTCACCCATTTGTGGAGCCAAATTAAACTTTGAGACGTCAGTTTTCATTGAAATGTCATCTCTAGATTGACTGCTTTTTATAAAAAAAAACAAAGGTCTTTTGATTCATCTCTGCATTAGTCAGTGATGGGAAGCATTGGGAATGTTTTCTCATGTGACAGTACATTGGGCTTCTTTATTTGGAATTAACTTCAACAGAGCAGCTCTATCAGCTGTGGTGGGAAATGTACATGATGATGACTGAGGTGTTTGCACCAATTACATATGCTAGTGAAGGAATCTTCAGATAAACCACACCCTACCACCCTTCTTTACCTCCTTTGAACCTCCTGCTGTCACTGTTATGAAGGAAAAACCATGGTTTGATTCTTACTGCTGTGTGATGCGCAGTGATGAATAAGAGAAGCCATGGAGCCTCTGGCTAAGCAGAATTCCTCCTTCACACTATACCTTGTCAGTTTGCTTTCTGGACTCAAGTCTCTTAGTTGTGGTGGTGGGTATCTTTAGCTATAATGGGGAGCGGTAGCTATGGCCTTGCACTAATATTTGGTAACTTTCCTCATTAAGGGCTCTGTGGTTCTTACTCAAGATAAATCTGAACCAGCTTGAGGCAAGGATTTGCTTTGCTTTGCTTTAGTAAAAGCTTTTATTCTTTAAAAATTCTAAGTAAGTCTTTGAACTGCAAAAGGAAAGCTAATGAGTAAGTCAGCATAATAGTGACCACGAGTTTGATGGAGAACAAAAGTAACTCTCCCTTTACTTTATGTAGGATATCAGTATCATCATTTATTCTGCTTTTTGGACCCATCATGTGAGCAGACAATGGTACCTCCATTTTACAGATTAGAACATTGATAAGTCTAGTGACTCACTCAAGAACAGTTAGTTATTGACTGAACTGAGTTTCTAATCCTAGCCTTTTGTCTCCAGGTCTAGTGTTTTATTGGAATGATTACAGCTCTGCTTCTCTAGACTCTTTCTGAGAGGGATCCACAATGGCATACTGTGGCTGGGAAGAAGACAGTGGGAGTGATCTGCCTAGGTACAGACAATAAGGAGGTACATCATAGAAAGTTCAAAGAACAATAATAAAACCAACTCTAAGTCAGTCTGCTTTTTATTATTATAATGCCTTGGCAATTTTAAACAGTATCAGGAATAAAATAATTCTCCCTGTTGGAGTAAACCACTTTCATCACTCCCTCCTGGGAGGTAAGGGGTTTCAGGTTGTCTATCCATTGCCAGAGGTGCTGCTTAAGGCCAGAAAGGAAGACAGGAATCATCAGCAGACTTTAGACTGGAAAAGTCCCTCAGTAGGACACTGAATCAATTAGCAAGTGTTTATTGAACACTGTTTTCTTGCTCAGCACTGGGTTAAGAACTTGAGGAAAGAGCAGTTGGGCATGGATCCTACTTCAAGGAGCTTAGTTACCTTGGTGAGTTAAGACGTTGAGGCAGCTACAGCTCACACTTGACACAACAGATAATTACGATTGTGATCAGGCAGATTATACAGTCTGAAAGAGCTCATTCATTCATTCAAGAGTGAAATCTAGATTTGGGTTCAAATTCTTTCTCCATCATTCTCTAGCTCTGTGATCTTGGGTATGTGACTTCATCTCTCTGTGTCTTATTTTCTTCACATGTAAAAACTGAGGGAGATAAACTAGGTATCATAATAATAGCAATAGGATTCCTTTGAGGATTAAATGAAGTAGGAAGTGCTTAATAGATTTTAGCTATTATTCATTTGCCAAACATTTAGTGAAAACCTGTTTGCCATGTTCTGTGCTAGTTGTAGATAAGGACAGCACTTAAGTAGCTTCTATGAGTCACTCATTGTTACCTACAATTGCAAAGTAGTATAGTGGAGTGACTTAGAGCACAGGCTCTGACATGACATCATCTAGGCTCAAATCTAATCTTTGTCATTTTCTACCTGTGTGTTCTTAGGCAGGTTACCTAACCTCTGTGTGCTTCATTTCCCTCATCTATAAAATAGGGATAATAATAGTGTATAGCTCATTGGATTGTTATGAAGATTAAATGAATTAAAAGATGCTACATACTTAGAACAGTGTCTGGAACATAGTTGTCACTCAGTAAGTTACCATTATTATGGTTTGCTCTCTCACCAGCACAAATGGAAATAACATTAATTGGTGACTGGTAAAAGGTTCCTAAATCAGTTATAGAAATGGTTAAACTTTAAGGTGATGCTTACGTTTTGACTGCACTCTACTTACAGCAAAACCTTGATTATCCAGTATGGGGTATTATGCTGACTTTAATTTTCTAGTTAATTAACCAAGGGTTCACTGGAACACCCTATTGATTTCAACCCTTGTGGTTGCAAATCTTTCTTAAATGCATGTAGACACTTTCAGACTTTTAGTAAATAGAGTCTAGTGACTATCTCCAAGTATGCAATAGAGGCAAAGAGTCCTCTCCAATGCCAAGGTGATGGGTTTGATATCAAGTAGTCTAATTGTCACTGCAGTGAGCATGATGGCTCCCAGATGCCATAGAATTCTTGGGATTTCTAGTTTTCTCTTAATACTTTGCCAATGACTGTTTTTCATGGTTTTAGTAACCTACAACGCAGGGACAAGTTAACACCTTTATAATTTTTCATGTCCCTCAGGTAGGAACTCAGTTAAAGTTTGCTTTGACTGTTTCTAAAAGCGAGGGCCAAACAGCTGTGTGTCACTTACTCCATCTATCCTTATGGTTGGGTGAGGCGTAAAATGAATTGTTAAAGGCTGAGTTTTGGGGGGCAGCAGCAGCAGAAATTATATTTTGTATAGTCAAAAGGTATCTCCTAAAGAATTCAGAATGGTCCTTTTGCTCCCTACATCTCTCCTACCAGCCTTACTAGCTTGGCACAATGCCTGAAAGTCCCCCTAAAGAGTTACCCTCTGGAGCAATCCTGCCCAATAGACATTTCTGCAATTATGGAAATGTTTTATACTGTACCATCCAATACAGTAAACACTAGCCCCATGTGGCTATTGAGCACTTGAAAACTGACTGCTATTTTAAAATAAGCATAGGCAGCATTTAGTGGCTACCATATCAGATGGCATAGCTATGGATACTTTGCATAAATGTTTACTTTTTTCCTAAATGTATTGAAGGCCTCGTTAAACTCCAGGTGTGTTACTAGGGAGAAGAATATTAATTTATCATCCTCTGTTCATAAATGATTGTTGTATGAATTGGATTGTTTGTTCTTACCACCTAAGAGAGCCCAATAGAGATAAGTGTGGATTATCGAGAAGTGAGGGTGATGAGCATTTTAAGGGAGGAGGGAATCTGGGCTTGGAGAACTTTTATGAAGAGAAAGGCAAGCGGGTACTTCTGAAGGGGAAAGCTGGGAGCCTTGTGTTAGAAGCTAAGAGATGGTAAGAACAGAACAAATTTGTCCTAATTTATCTTTCTGTCAAGGCTTAGCACAGATTTAGGGAGGCAGAATGGGAGAGAAGATGGAGGCTTGGGTAATGAGCTTGGAGTCATGACTATTTCATTAATGAAGGAACTTTCTTTCCTCACCAAGTCCAGGGTACACAAGGCTTGTCTTGAGCTGGCCAACTCTGAAGTAGAAGTGCCAGGATTGTGTCCCAAAAGGTCAAGTTTGGTGAGTCACAAGCCAGGGGGAAGAAGGCAAGAGGGCAGGGTACAGCTCTGGAAAAGCTTCAACCTTGAGACACTTTTGCCAGCCTGCCAATAGAAGTGCAGTTCAGCATCTTCCCTTCATTGGTGTCCTTAGTACTTAGATGAAATGCCAGTTAGCAAACTACCACTTCTCTCTGGGATCCTTAAGGCTTCCACTGGCCAGACTGCTCACAGATAAGTCAGCTTTTCAGCACAGAAACAGGTGAGTAATTTTCTTATTATTTGGAAGTGTGGTGCATGGGACATACCATAGCTACTCATGGTGAAACAATCACCATTTCAAATGTACTTGAAGCTGAGTTAGCTTCTGCAGACAGTATTAGCAATGCCTAGACTCTTGGAGGGGGTCTTGTTCTACTGGAGACCACCAGCTTTTAGTGGTCCAGTTTAAGTGTTTGGCATTAAATAAGTTTTATGCTTCAAGATTTACCCTGGAAAAGATCAACAACCCCACAGTGAAAGTTAATAGTCAGTGTCCAGCACTAATCACATTCCCCAAGGAGGGTGAGCATCAGGGCAGCAGAGATCTGGAGCTAGTAAATGGCAGTGTCCTCCTGGTGGGAACCAAGTGTTAAATGAAGGACAGGGAAGTGCTCGGACTATGTGTGAGTGGGGAGGGTTCCAGGGGTTAAGACATTCATGAGGATACTCAGGATGCCTGATACTATCCTATTGAGAGGGGCTTAGAGTTCATCCTTAAAGCAGATCTGCTCATTGAGAGTCACTGAATAGAGGTACAGTGAGGAGAGCTTACAAAGGAAACTAGTTGTGGATGTGGAAGGCTTTACTGAGCCCCAAGTTGGAACATATGGACTGACACATATCTAACTTAGGAATGTTGAAATTAGGCCTATTCTGGTGATTCTCAGCATTATGGTTGGTCCTGTTATAGATTACTCTCTCCTACCAAAAAGGAAATTCTACTTACAGAGCCACCTGCTCTGTCTTATTGTGGAGGGTAGGGGGTGGGGTCTACCCCCCCTCTGCCTCTTCCATGTAATTCATACAAATGAAGCAGCATCAACATGAAGTGTTGCTTCCAATATTTATAGGGCACAGGGCAAAATTACAAATGTAGGCCTCTGGCCTATAGCCTGCACACTCCCATCTCATCATCTTCCCACCCCTGGCTTTCTTCTACCCCTGGCTCTCTTTCTGCACCATCAGAGACCTCATGCACATGGACATGCCGGACTGTATGTCCAAGCTCCACACAGCACTCCCTTAACCCAAACAGCTGGTCCTAGATCACCCAGTAGGCTAGCAATGTGTACAACTGTAGCACTGTCTGCCTCTGCTTGGATAGCACTGGGGAAGAGGCCTGCATAAGTCCCTGGAACAGACTTTTTGACAGAGAACTCTGGGGTCTATTTACCTGGACTTTGGTCTAGAAGCTGGAGGTCAGGACACCAAGTAGGCATGTCCTTTTGACCACATAGACTCCTCAATTGGTGGGGAGAGGTACAGCCAGAGGAGAGCCAGAGTGGGGTTGTCCAAAGTGTGGGCCTTGGTGCAGGGCCTCTTGCCTGGGTCTAAGGGCAATACTGTTAACCTGATAACAGTATACACAATGAAAAATGTGGATAGACCACTGGGATACTGTTTTTGGTCAGAGACTCCATCAACCACTGGTGGAGTATTGTGAATGTTATGAAAATAACTTCAATGAGCTGAAAAGGAACAGATACACAAGGACCAGCTGAGGTGGTGACCATGTACTCCTACTGCTTAGTATGCTGCCATTCTTATGCAGCTGAACACAGCGGGAGTCTGTCAGGACGAGACTCTAGAGCTCATGGCTGCCCCCTCATAGATAGTTAGCTGGGAATAGGCAGTTTAAATGTAATGAGGCAGAAATAGCCCTCAACAACCTTGGGTTTCAGAGACTGATACCCGAGAAAGTACTGGAATCAAAATATAAAATCTGAGCCCCACTATTGGGCTTGCTTCATGTAGTTCACCTGGGCATCATTCTTAGGAACAGAGAAATTGTTGGCGTTACATTACTGGTGAAAATAGGTTACTCAGGAGTTGACAAGTCCCTTTCTAGCTATTCTGGTCATTGGTGAACTGTAGAGCTCAGAAACACTTTTGGTCATGTGGTAGCCAGGACATTTATACCTCATCAGTTCCTGCACCCTCTTTCTATGTTGTACCTACCCAAAGGAAGCCAGACAGCTCATGGGCCTGAGATGTGCTCCTGAGAAGGACCTATGGGTACTTCATTTGAGTATTTCTGTGATTAAGAGTGGTTCCCATTAACACTAGTGCACTGTTGGTGGGAATGTGGACTGGTGCAGACACTGTGGAGAACAATATGGAATTTCCTAAAAAAAAATAAAAATAGAACTGCTTTTTGACCCAGCATTCCCACTTCTGGGTATATATCCTAAGAATCACCGATCAGAAAGAATATATGCACCCCTATGTTCTTAGAAGCACTATTTACAATAGCCAAGACCTGGAAACAGCCCAAGTGCTCATCAGCCATGGTACATTTACACAATGGAATATTATGCAGCTGTAAAAAAGAAGGAACTCTTACCCTTTGAGACAGCATGGAAGGACCTGGAGATTATTATGCTAAGCAAAATAAACCAGTCAGAGAAAAAACAACATGTGATCTCACTTATATGTGGAATCTAAAGAACAAAATAAACTGATGAACAAAATAAGACCAGAGGTATGGATACACGGAATAAACTGACAGATATCAGAGGGGAGGAGAGTGGGGAGGGCTGAAAGAGAGCAATCAAACAATATATATGCATAAATGCATAGCCCAGGGCACAGACAATAATAATGTGCTGGAGGCCTAGGGGGGCGGGGGCAAGGTGGAAGGAGGCAAAGGGAAGGGTAATGGGGGACATCTGTGATAGAGTCAACAATAAAAAAAAGAATGGTTCTCATTGAGTGGTTTTTATATGCCAGACTCTGTGCTAAGTGATTAACATGCAACTTATCACTGAATTCTCAGAGTAGCACTGTGAGAGTTTTGTTATCATCCCCATTTTGTAAATGAACAAACTGAGGTGGAGAGACGTTAAGTAACTTGCCCAAACCCATGCAGCTGTAAGTGGTAAAGCCAGTATGCAAATTCCAGTCTGACTGACTTCAAAGCCCATGTCTCTGACTGTAACCCCAACCTCCTGGCTGTTCTCTTCTCCATCTGGGCTTGGTGTCTGCATAGAATTAACAATGAACTCTTCCCTACATTTAACTTAGGGGCCAGGTCATTCATATGCATTTGGCAAATTCTTACTGTGTGCATAGTCCCCTATGCTGCTGTGGGAGCATACAGACTGAAGAGATGTGTTGAAAGCATGCTCAGCAGAGCTTAATGAGTTGAATTAGGCTCAGCATCCTGGAAGAGAAGCCTTGAAATGAGCTCGTGAAGGACAAGAGAGGCATAGTTTAGCAGAGAGGAGGACATTTGTGTGGGGTGCTTGGCACAGTGTCTGGAACATTACAGACTCTCAATACATATTTGTTGGATGAGATTTGGCAGGTCCCTGGCAGGAACATGAATTAAGTTGACCTTTACCCTCTATGCTTAGCAAAGCACTCTTTCTGTCTCCTCTACCCTTTGTGCTTAGCAAATAGCCAGAGTGCACACAGCCAGGTCTCAACTGAAGGGAAAGGAAGTGCACTGTTGACCGAAGACAGTGCAGGGAGAAGCTGGGTTTTAATCTCAGTTCTGCCACATGCAAGCTCTCTGACCTTGGGAAATTTACTTAACCTCTTTATGCTTCAGTTTTCACATATATCAAGTGGAGAGCATAATGGTATTCATCTCAGGGGGTGTTATAAGGATCAAATGAGATATGCATGTAGCACTGGGCCTAGGGTATATATAGCAGGCACTCAAAAACTGTTGTCTATTACTATTATTGCTACTATTATTATTATTACTACTACCTTTGTTTAGAAACTTTATGACATCCAAGCAACATTCAAAGATCTTTATCCCAAAGTTTTTTCCAAAATCAAGTATGCATCGAGGATACATAGAAGAACCCAGTTCACCTATTTTTGAAGATAAACACACATGCACACACATATGTACACACAATGTCTGATTTAATTTTAATAAAAGGCTGTACAGTTTGAAAGCTTTGAATTTTGTTGTAACATATAAAGTTACATTAAGGAAAGGGAAGTGTATGAGTTAAAATTGAATAGTGAGTAGCCACAGGATAAATGCTCACTGTTACCTTAAATATAAAGGATGTACTCTTTTTTTATAAAGAAAGAAAATACCATTTGGAAAATAATAGGATATTAGTTGAAACCACAGTTTAATTTGAAAATAATTCTCTTCAACAACCAACTCAATAAGATTTGAGGACAGGTCCTGGATCCTAGATTCCATCTCAGTGAAGGATGGGCAGTCTGGATCTAAGCTGAGAAGAGCAATTAACCAATTCATTCATTAGAGTCTTGAATATATTTCTTTGGTGAATAGTAATCACTTATCTCACCTAACCTTTCCTGCTTTCACCACTGTAATTAATACTGTCAGTGAGCAATTTTATTTATTTATTTGTTGATTGATTTTTAAAATTTCTTCAGGAATGAGTGATTGTTCCTCTTTGTTGCAGAGCCCAGCTCTCATTCAATAGATTCATGTGCAGAATCCATCTACTGACAACACTAACAAACATTGAAACAGTACTTGCTACATGCCAGGTACTGTCCTAAGCAATTTATATTTGTCAGCACAATTAATTTTCATACCAACCCATTTAATTTTCCACAAGAGGAAACTGAGGCAATGAGAAGTAAAATAACTTGCTCAAAGCCACACAGTTAATAATGATCTGGGATTTTAACCCGGGCATTCTGGCTCCAGAGTTGGTGCCCTTTAGATACTACACTATGTTGCCTCACCAAAACCTAGGCTAAAGAGGATTTCGCTGAATTCCTTATTATGAGACTTGCCTGCTGTCCCAGATATTAGTGTAGTCTGGGCTTTCAGAATATGTGGACCATTTTTCTTAGTGTTCTTTCTGCCCTAGAGATTCACCAGTGGATTTAGAAAAGAGAAACCTATAATTTTGTGGTTACTTTCAGAGTGTGGGAGCCCAAGAAGTTTGGGAGTTGAGATTTTGAGAGGGTAGAATAAATAACACCATCTTCTCTACCCAGGTTCTGAAGCAACTGAATTGTAAAGAAGATGGAATACTAAACATTGCCTTTATTTCTGATAAATTCTAGCTAAGTGTGAGGGGCAAATGGGCTTGCTAACTGAATAAACACCACCAGGGTTAGACAGATGTACCCATACAGCTACAATAGGCACTGTACTGCCACAGATGTATCCTGCAAGGGTAATACTTTCAATAATGAATTTAGAGCCTCATCCAAAAAGTGCTCTCAGGCAGAAGGCTAGTTCACAAAGAGGAAGGAAGGAGTCAAGTTAAACCTGTTTCATTTATTTTCCCTATTTTTACCATCCAGTTAAGATCTCTTCTGACAGCGAACAGTAAGTGAAGAAGGTAGAGAGAGATCAGGAGTTAAGGCAATGCTCTCCTGGAATCTAGAAGTAGGGGCCCAGCCGGGCGTGGCTCAGCGGTTGAGCGTTGACCTAGGATCCAGGCGATCCGGGTTCGATTCCCGGTCAGGGCACATGCCGGGGTTGTGGGCTGCAGCCGATCAATGACTCTCATCGTTGATGTTTCCATCTCTCTCCCTCTCCCCTCCTCTCTCTGAAATCAATAAAAATATATTTTAAAAAAGAAAAAGAAACTAGGAGTGGGGAAGAATGGCTTGCTCTAACATTGGACCAATGTTTTGGGGAGTTCCTGCCACAGTTGCTCTTTTCTGTTTCTAGACAAACATATGATCCATGAGTGTGTGCTTTTTAACTATATCTGACCCTGTCATGTTTCTCTTAAGGAGTCATTTTGAGGCCACCAGGATCTTTTGAACCCTGAGAAAGGCGCCTGGTGGCTAACTAGGCTCAAATTTTAAAAAACAGAGCCTAGCAGCCATTTCTGCACAGGAGCCTTTCACACAAACTACTTCATGGAGAAATCTGCACTGGATTGCCTGCCTCTGCAGGGAACTGCCTGCCTAAAACTGTGTTTCTGCCATCTAAGCCAGCCCTTATAAAGGAGTTCCTGGAATCTGATTTCAACCAATAGGACAGAGGTTTTTCCTATCCAATCAGAGCTATGCAACTCCAGCCAATCAGAGCAGCCCTTGTCTGATCAATCAGGATTTGGAGTCCTCATTTGCATAAGGACAGACCAATCAGGGGCCAGGGGACAGGAACTTCTGTCCACATAAGCCAGCTCTCCTCTGGCTCAGGGAGCACACTTTCCCTTTCCACCTAAGACTGAAGACTGTCTCTCCCTGGCTGAGCTGAAACACCAAAGATATCTCACCAGAGCAGGGCAGAGCTGTCTAGCTGGAGAGGGGCCTGGCTCTGGGGCTGCCTCACAGCCCTGCTGTTATCACAATTGAGCTGTTCCATCCACAGCTGTGCTGTTTTCACAGCCATGCTGTATCACAGTTGAGCTGTTTGGCAATCTGTTAAGGTCAGAGCTCCAGGATAATGGTATCAGCAGCCAGCAGTTGTGTTGACCCACCCAGGGTCATAGAACAAACTAACAGTTCTTATTTTTGCCTCTGCCTCCCAGAGGCCTCTTCATTCTATCAACCTTAGAGGCAATTTAGAAAAGTTAAACACATTTGTGTTCCAATTTTAACTCTACCACTTCTGGGCTGTGTAACTTTGGACAATTTACCTTTCTAAGCCCCAGTTTTCTCACCTGTAGAAGGGGGTATTATAGCGCACAAGTCATAGGGTTAGGTTGAGAATGCTATGAGGTATAAAGTACTCAGGATAGTGCTTGTCCTGGAGTAGCAGCTTCTATGATTGCTCATGCTTTTTCCTGTTTCTCTGTTTCTTGGAAGCCCCTCTGCTTCTGTGCCAATTGAAAAACCTACACCTTATCAAATGTGAATTTAGGTAACCAAAGCAGCTGTCCCAGTGCTGTTTCTTCTCTGGACTCCTACACTTATAGCCTGTAGCATATAATTTCATATCATTGCTTAATGGTAGTTATCATTCTGTGGTTGTTTTCAACTATAATATAGTTGGACTTCTTCGAGGAAGTTCATCTTTCTCTTTTTAAAAAATTTAAATCATTACCATTTATTAAGCACTTACTATGTGCTGGTCACTGGACTAAACAATTTGTGTATATATTATATTCATCTATACAATAACACTGTGAAGCATTATTGTTTTCACCATTTTCCAGAGGAGGAGACTAATGCTCAAATACATTAAGTATGCTTCTCAAGGTAATAAATATAGCTAGTAAGGAGCCCATCTGGAATTTTTTTATTTTTCAATTACAGTGGACATTCAATATTATTATTATTATTATTTTAAATATATCTTTATTGATTTCATAGAGAGGAAAAGAGACGAATAGAGCGATAGAAACATCAATGATGAGAGAGTCATTGATTGGCTGCTTCCTGCATGCCCCCGACTGGGGATCAGGCCCACAACCCGGGCATGTGCCCTGACCGGAAATCGAATCCCGATTGCCTGGATTCTGGAGTTGACACTCAATCGCTGAGCCACGCCCAGCCGGGCAACATTCAATATTATTTTATATTACATTCCAATATATAGCACAGTGGTTAGACAATTATATAATTTATGAAGTGATCCTCCTGATAATTCTAGTACCCACCTGGTACTACACATAGTTACTACAATATTATTGACTATGTTCTCTATGCTGTACTTTGTATCCCTATAACTAATTAGTAACTACCAATTTGTACTTAATTCCTTCACCTTTTTCACCCAGCCCCTCGACAACCCTTCCCTCTGGCAACTCTCGGTTTGTTCTCTGTATCTATGAGTCTGTTTCTATTTTGTTTGTTCATTTATTTTGTTCTTTAGATTCTAAATACTGTATAAGTGAACTGTATGGTATTTATCTTTCTCTGTCTGACATATTTCACTTAGCATAATACCCTCTAGGCCCATCCATGCTGTTACAAATGATAAAATTTTCTTCTTTTTATGGCTGAGTAATATTCTATTGTATATATGTACCACAGTTTCTTTATCCACAAGTCTATTGATGGGCATTTGGGTTGCTTCCATAGCTTAGCTATTGTAAATAACACTGCATTGAACATAAGGGTGCACATATCTTTTTGAATTAGTGTTTTGGATTTCTTCAGATACATACATAGAAGTGGAATTGCTGGGTCATAAAGTAGTTCTATTTTTAATTTTTTGAGGAACTTCCATACTTCTTATTTATTTAAAATAATATTAGATATAAAACATGGTGACTATAGTTAAGAATACTGTATTACATATTTGAAAGTTGCTAAAATGTTCTCATTACCAAGAAAAAGTAATTATGTGAGATAATGGAATTTAACCTTATTATGGTAATCATTTGGCAACATGTGTATAACAAATTGTAATATTGTGCACCTTGAAATTACACAAAGTTATATGTCAATTATATTTCAATAAATCTGGAAAGAGGAAAATAAGCAATAATATGTGATATATCAATGAACTTAGTGCAGTGTCTGGTACATAATAGGAGCTCAAAATATATTTTTTACTTTCCATTCTTCCTCTCCTTTTTCTTTTTCTGTTCTTCTTTTTCTCTTTCTTCTTTCCCTCTTTCATATCCACTGAAGCACCTAATGCAGTGCTGAAGTCCCAAGAAATGCTAAAAAAAATAGCTGTGGTTGTAAATAAAGTGCATTTTATGTGAGGTGAGGGCTGACCAGGACCCTTTCTTCTCTCAAAACTGGTCCCTGTTGGTAAAATGCCTGTTGTTCATTACATCCAACATGATTCCTTTCTTCCCTTGTTGATTCTAGGGAGAGAACTAAGCAGCACCCAAATTAGAACCATGCATTGGGCTAAATTGGACCTTAATAATGTGCCTGGCATCATACTTAGGTTTCCTGTAAATATCATTGAGTGGCTACTGAACTGTAAATTATCCAAAGGTAGGCACTGTGTTGTGTTTAGTGCTGTATCTGCAGTACCTGGCTCAGTACCTTTTTCATAGTAATTGTTCAGCAAATCTTTTAGAATTACCAATTAAATAAGAAGCTCTGTCCTATCAGAATCTCAGCTGGCTTCTTAGTAGAAATAGACATGCTGATTTTAAAATTCATATGGAATTGCAAGGAACACTGACTAGCCAAAACAATCTTTAAAAAGAAGAACAAAATAGAGGATTCTGATTTCCCTATTACAAAACTTAGAAAAAAGTAATCAAAATAGTATAAGGATGGACAGCATAAGGATAGACATACAGATCAATAGAATAGAATTCCGAGATAAACTCATACATCTATAGTCAATTCATTTTCATCAAGGATGCCAGGACCATTCAATGGGGAGAAAATATATCCTCCCAACAAGTGGTGCCAAGACAACTTAACTGGATATTCACATGCAAAAAGAAAAGTGGAACCCTTATTTCATACCATATACAAAAATTAACTCAAAATGGATCAAAGACATAAAGGTAAATACTAAAACTACAAAATTCTTAGAAGAAACCATAGGGATAAAGTATCATGATGTTGAACTTGACAACAAATTTTTTGACATGACATTGAAAGCATGAATGGCAAAAGAAAAAAGAGATAAATTGGACTTCTTTGAAATTTTAAACTTTTGTGAATCAAAGGACACTACCAAGAAAGTGAAAAAACACCCAACAAAAAGGGAGATGTTTATAAATTATATATCTGTTAAAGGACTTTTATTTAGAATTTATAAAGAATATTTACAACTCAATAATAAAAAGACAAGTAACTCAGTTAAAATGGACATAGAATCAGAAAGTCATTCTGCCAAAAAAAACAACAAAAAACAAACAAACTCAAAAAGTGCATGAAAAGATGCTCAACATCATTAGTGATAAAGAAAACATTAATTAAAACCAAAATGAGATACCACTTCACACCCATTAGAATAGCTATACTAAAAAAAGACATATAGTAAAAAGTGATGGTGAGGATGTGGAGAAATTTGAAGCCTCATACATTACTGGTGGAAATGTAAATTGGTGTAGCCACCTTGGAAAACATTCTGGAAGTTCTTCAAAATGTTAAATATAGAGTTACTATTTGACCCAGCAATTTCATTCTAGGTATATACCCAAGGAAGTTGAAAATATATGTCTATGCAAAAACTTGAACACAAATGTAAATATCAGCATTATTCATATTAGCCACAAAGAGAAAACCATATGAATTTTCACCAATTAGTGAATGGGTAAACAAAATGTGGTATATTTATGCAATGGCATATTATTTGGCCATAAAAATGATTGAAGTACTGACTGATGCTACAATATGGATGAACCTTGAAGATGTCCTGGTAGGTGAAAGAAGCCAGACATGAAAGGCCACATATTGTATGGTTTCATTTATATGAACTGTCCAACATAAATAAGTCTATGAAGACAGAAATTTACCTAGGGCTAGGGTAGGAATAGGGACTGGGGACAGAGAGGTGATAGCTAGTGTGCAGGGTTTCTTGTTTTTTGACGTTTTTGGTTTTTTTTTTACTTACATAATTCAATTTTTACAAATATCGAGTAGAATGATATTATTATTATCCACATCCTACAGTTAAGAAATCAAAATACTGAATGTTAAGTAACTTTCCCAAGGTTACACAACTATAGTATGATTCAGGGCTAGTATTGTTTCAGGCCAGAGTCTCTCTTTGGGTTGATGGAAATGTTCCAAACTGGACTGTGGTGTTGGTTATACCAACACCTGTGGATATACTAAAAGCCATTGAATTATACACTTTAAATCAGTGAATAGTGTAGTATATGAATTATATCTCAAGTCTGTTAGCAATAAAACAAACAAAGTTTATGGTTAGTAAATTATATTTATTCTTCCAGTGAAGAAAATCTGGGGATGGGACCCAAGCTTCAGTAATTTTAAAAGCTCCCCAGGTGATACTAATATACAGCCATGGCTGAGAAGCTCTTCACTAAGTGAATGGATGACTATAATCTATGTAAACTCTGATTAAATGAATCAATGAATGGATAGATGTTGGAGGCCAGTCTTGCTTCTGTTGCCTGGTTACCAAGCACAGGCAGCCATAGTGTGGAGTAGAGCAGGCGGTGTCAGTTTATCTGAAAGCCAAGTCTTTCTCAGGCCTTGGAAGTAGGTGCAGAGGGTGGCCTTGCCAGTCCTTCCACGACATGCCTAATGGCACCCAGACTCATGAGGCTGCACTGAAAAAACAGTGCATACATCTGGGGATTAGAGCTCCTTTCAAAGAAGGAGCTCTGCCAACACAAAATGCAATATTATCGCATTTTTCTAAAGCTGTATGAATTTCCACATACCATCTGCCTATTATTTTTACAAGTTACTGCCTGAAGTAGTTTTGCCTTTATGCTGACAGAATTTGAAGGCAAAATTACAATATTATTCGTCACAATTATTATATAGTATTGTCTTCTTAGTTGTTATTTTTTATTATGAGTTTTATTTTTTCTCCCAGAGAAGCCTCCATGAGTGAATCTAATGCATATAAATGAGAGCACTTAGATGCCATCCTTAGAGAGAACAAGGTAGTTAGACTGTCAAAGTTAATGAACTAATGTATTGCTAATCAGCTCAGCTTACAACATAATTTAATAGAGATAATTGAAATATTGAATAAAATCAAGTATGTTGCATTGAACCATTTCTATTCTTCACTCACTTTCATTAAACATAAGTTAAAAGTTTGTGTTTGCTTCCTTACTCTTCTGTTAGCCTGACTTAATAACGGCAAACCTATTGGGACAGGAACATAGAACTTTTCATCCAGAAATCTCCAAGCACATCACCTTTATTAATCAGTTACAATTCTTAGTTTGCAGCTCACGAAATATCATAGAACAGTTGAGCCTTGCACAATCAATCACATGTAGTGCAAAGACACCTGGAAGTTTCTCTGACCCTGGTTTTGGTATGACACTTTTAGAAGGCATGGAAAGATATTTACCCAACACTGTACTCCAGGCAGAGGCCTCACAAATAGGACTGCTCTCCTCCAAATGCCAGGCAGGATCCCTAGTGCTCTGCATGGCACCTGACATGACCTGAAAAATCCTCCTTTCTCCAGGTCGCTCCTTGCTCTTTTTCCTATGTGGTTTAATTAGCCAATATCCTTTATATCATCTGTTCTTGGGCCTCTGCTTTGTTAGGCTTTCAGTTCTAACACCCCCAATCTTAAGGTTCCTGCTAATTTGTGTCAGTGCATCCTTTTGTAATATTCATGGCACAATTTACATCTGCTTAGGTTAAAGCTGAGAACTGCAATGTATAGTGATCTTACTTATTTTACCAAAAATTTCACACACACACACACACACACACACACACACACACACACACACACACACACACACTCCTTTCTATTTTGTCTTAACCCTGTAGGGAATACACTAAGTTCATAGAGGCAACATAGAAAAACTATAGCTAATAGAAATCTTCAAAATCCCACCCAAAGTGCTATATTCTTCATTAATAATACTATGGACAAGGCAACTGCCAAAATTAAGAAGGAAGAACATTAAGGACAGTGGTGGAATACATAATTATGCTTAATTGGTGTTCAATAAATATTTGCCTAATGGATTTATTCATTTCACCCTAAGCTCTGACTGAATAATTGCACACAACCTTGGAGATACAAAACAAAACAAAACAAAAGCAACAGCCTTCCTCTCAATAGCATCTTTTATTTGGAGATTTAGAGAAAAAGGCAGATGGCAATTATCTTGAAGAACAACTGAACACTTTTCCCAGTAATCAAAAAGGTACATTTTGGACAGTGTTTCTTATACTTTAGCATGCATAAGAACATCTGGAGGACCTTTAAAAAAAACAGGCTGCCAAGCTACACCTTCAGAGTTTCTGATTCACTAGATCTGAGGTGGCACCCAATAACTTGCATTTCTAACAACTTCCCAGGCAATGATGACGCTGCTGGTCATAGAATGACTAACCACCCTAGCTTGCTTGGGACTGAGTAGTTTTACAAGATTTTGGGCTGTTAGTGCTTAAAACTGGGACAGTTCTGGGAAAACCAGGATGGTTGGTCATCCTACTGGTACAGGACCAGACTTTGAGAACCATTAGTCTTGGAGATTCTGTGGTAACCAACAGGGCACCCTACATGTTCAGACAATACTAGCATCTCATACTATTTCAATTCTAGATAGTCAAACTTAGTGATTGAACCAGTTCATAGAGTGAGGAGGTACTTATACTTGGAAATTCAGGGTAAGTGGTCTGGTGTGCTCTCCTGACACAGTTTTTAGCCCTCTGCCTCACCCCAGGTCTCCCCCACCCAGGTCCCTGGACTGAAAAGGATCTCTGTCTCATTCAGTTCTTCCCTGTTCTCTAGGTGGGATCTGCTTTGAGTCAAGTTGCATAGAGCCACTGTGGGAGGCACTGTGTGTAGAATATTGGAAGGAGCAGACTTCTGTGTTAGACAGACCTATGTTTGAATCTACCACTTCTTAATTCTGTAGCTGTGCTTAAGTCACTCAACCTTCCTGAGCTTCAGTTTCATGTGGAAAATGAGGAATATAATTCCTTATTTATAGGCATTGTTATGAGAGCTGCTGTGAGGATTAAAGTGAAGGTATGAATTAAGTTATATGTATGGTATCTGGCACACAGTAGGAACAAAATAAATGGAAGTTATAATCATAAAAAATCTTAAGGTCTAAGGTCCATTATTGGATGGCATAAGATCACAGCAAAAATACTAAAATGGAAAGTTTGCCCTTCCCCAAAGAGTTGCAAGTTACTGATATGAGGTACATCACCTTTGTTGTGTGCCTTAAACAGCTCAGTGAAAGCACAAAAGAGATCTCAAAGAAGTCAATTATGTCACAGAAAGAAAATTCAAAGAGAAATAACTCCTCTGCCTATACTATAAGCAGTATTAATGAGTTAAGAATCATTTCAAACATTTTTTAGTTAACAGATCTCTCTATACTCACCTAGCCACCCATAACCGTACAGTATTTTTAAGTAGGCAAAGTTTGTTTCCTCATCCTTACAGGCATCTAACATGTTCGAGCTACCCTCTGCCTGCCCAGGGCACCACACTTTTTTGCTTTTCCAAGACCACCTTTCCCAGGGCTCAGTCAAATTGTCTTTCTTACTACTATCAACTAGTGGATATTGCCTAGGGATGCTGCTAAACATCCTACAATGCATAGGCTAGCCCTCCAACAACAAGTAATTATCTGACCCAAAATGTCAATAGTCCCACAGTTAAGGAACTATTCTATGCCTTCACTTCTCAAATTGCTGTCAGAGGACACTGTGTCCTATTTTGCAGCCTCAGAGCAAACACCTTCCTAGAATTTCAAGTTTGTTCCAAGATTTTGGGACCTTTTTTTAAAGCATCAAAACAAACTATGGCCTGGAATACAAAACATTTTAAGATACAACTCTTATTTTACATTGTATTCTCGTGAGGGCTAGAAGTATTGCCATAGGCAGTTAATAATATTTTAAAATTGTGGTAAAATATGCATAGCATAAAATTTACTATCTAACCATTTTAAGTGTACAGTTCGGTGGCATTATTTGCATTCACATTGATATGCAACCATCATCACCATCATTTTCTAGACCTTTTTCATCTTCCCAAATTGAAGCTTTGTACCCATTAAACACTAATTCCCCATTCCCCCTTGGTTCCCAGTCCCTGGAAACCACCATTCTACTTTCTGTCTCTATGAATTTGCCTATTCTAGGTATCTGTCCTTATGTGACTGGCTTATTTCATTTAATATAATGTCTTCAAGAGTCAGTCATCCATGTTATAACATATATTAGAATTTCTTTCCTTTTAAAAGCTGAATGATATTTCATTCTGTAAATATACCACATTTTGTTTATCCCTTCATCTATTAATGGATATTTGGATGGTTTCCACATTTTGAGTATTGTGAATAATGTTGGTATGAACATGGGTGTACAAATATCTATTTGAGTCCTTGTTTTCAATTTTCTCGGGTATATTTCCTGAGTTGAATTTCTGGATCATATACTAATTATATGTTTAGTTTTTGAGGAACTATTGTACTATTTTCTACAGCAGCAGTGCTACTTTACAGTACTACCAAATAGTGTATAAGAGCTCCAGTTTCTTCACATCCTCACTAACAGTTGTTATTTCCATTTTTTAAAAACATTACTCCTCTAAATGTGGCTTTCATATGCATTTTCCTAATGATTGGTTGAATCTGAACATCTTTTCATGTGATTATTGACCATCTGTATATCTTCTTTAAAGAAGTATATATTTAAGTCCTTTACTCATATTTTCATTGGGTTGTTTGGTATTTTGTTGGTGAGTTGTAAAGATACAAGTCTTTTTTTGCATTTTTTTTTTATTGTTCAAAATATTACAGATGTCCCTTTTTCTCACCATTGACCACTTCCACCTGGCCCCACCCTATTCCCCAGTCCCTCGCCACACCATTGTTTGTGTCCTTTGGTTATGCATATATGCATATAAATTCTTTAGTTAAGGATACAAGTCTTGCTGCAAAGACATTCTGGGCCTGTGCTGTGTTTCTGGCTCTGATCCCAGAGCTCTGGGGCTCACTAGTTTTCTAACCTCTGCTCTTTTCTGGAATCCAGCAAAGACCTTGGGAAATCTAGACACTAGGACCTTGCTCTCAGCTCTTGGCCATCTGGTGATGAATTTCACACTTATAATTTAAGGCTGATAATGAGCTAATAAATGACCTCCCAGTCCATGGTTGCATTTCAAAGTGTGATTCCTGTAAAAGATAATGCCTTAATCCAAGGAAATAAGTTTCAGTTGGTGGGATTTCTGGCATCTAGTGGAAATTAACTTTGAGTAGTATAAGCTTTGGTTTTCTCTCTCCACACCATTTAAGCAGTTCTGCACATCACTTATTTGATTTTCACACGTTGCATGTCTTTTTTCACCCCAACTCTTGGCTCTTTTATATAATAGAATAAACAAAACTAATAACCACTTCATTTGTGTTGAGGAATGGTTGGGTTCATCAGAATGAGCTCAAAGACACGTTTTTACTTAATTTTCTTTGCTTAATTTTTTTTTCTTTTTTAACTAACAGATTGAGAATTTGTTTACAATGTGATGCTGCGCTGCTTCTTTTTTTTCCATATGTGTTTGAATTCACACATGGAAACTGAGGAGGTTTGGACTGAAAGATTGTGTTTCTTCAGCTCATAAACCTATTCTCACCCAAATATGTTGGATTTTGTACAATGGCAATCAGAGCTGCTATACCATTTTAAGGGGTGGGTATCTGTTTCATTTGCACATATGATGTGTGTATTTTCATGAGAGTGTTAATCATAGCTAAGATTTCTATAGTGCTTACTATGTACCAAGTAGTGTTGTGATCTTTCTCTTGATCTCTCGATCTCCCCCCCCCCCATATCCATGGCTTGGACCCCACTTCCAGAGATTTCATAAGCCTCTTTCTAAGGTTTCTTTCCCCAAAAGGAGATCATGACACTAGTGTGCATACATTTAGGCCCAAGAGTAACTGTTTGCAGGATGTGTAAATGGATTTTTCACACTCAGACTGGGGTTTCCACCCATATACCTACAACACAGAATGTTACTGATTGGAGCCAAGAATGAGAAGAGAAGGGAGGTGGGAAACTTGCCCTGCTGCCAAATTTTTATGAAGAACTCTGAAAATCCAGGAACTCTGCAAACCTAGACATCCAGGTTATCAAGGTAGGAGGACAAAACGTATTTTATTTAAATTTGTTAAACTTGTTTTGACACATGGTATATGGACCTATGTTTTTACACTTGCCCCAGTTCCAAACACATGTTAGGGACAGACTGTCTAAGGCTGGGTACACAGGTTTTACTAGAAGCTCTGAAAAGGCTATCAGTGAGGTAGGATGGTAGTGGTTGGTTTGGGTAGGAAGAAGTGAAGGAGATCACATGGCTGGGGCTATATCATCACTGCTCCTCAGAGATATATCTGGAGAGTTTCAGTAAAATGAGTGAGTGGCTTAGTACATAAATTCTTTTTTAGAAAATATGTTTTTTTATTGATTTCAGAGAGAGGATGGGAGAGTAAGAGAGAGAAACATGAATGATGAGAGAGAATCATTGATTGACTGCCTCCTGAATGTCTCCCACTGGGGATCGAGCCTGCAACCCGGGCATGTACCCTGACTGGGAATCGAACCTTGATGGCCTGTATCATAGGTCGATGCTCAACCTCTGAGCCATGCCAGCTGGGCAGTACATAAATTCTTAAACCAGATTCTCTGGGTTTTAATCCTGGCTCTACAACTTGTTAACTGTACAACCTTGAGTAAGTCACTTAATACCTATGTTTGTCAGTTTTCTCATCTGTAAAATGGGGGTGACATTAATCTATTATATATGGTACTAAAGTGTTTAAAACCTTGCCTGGCGTTTAGTACATGCCATGTAAGTGTTAGCTTTTTAAATCATTTCCATTTTAGGCTAGCTGGGTGTGGTATGCAGATGTCTTGAGGGAATTATCAGCAAGGTTATCCCTATTCATCTGGCTCTTTCTACTTCCCAGGACAATATGAGCACCTGAGAAGATGATCAGAGTGAAAAGAGGTATTCCTGAAATGGGCTTCTCTGTAAGGTGGGAGGACAGAAATTGGTCCAGGAAGTGTCTCTCACTCATGTTTGGCCTGATATGGTTGAAAGAAGGCCTGGGGGATGAACAAAAACTCTGAAATCATAATTGAATTGTCTGAAGTCATATTGAGGATGAGATGTGTTCATTTTCTATTCCTTCGTCCCAGACTATTGCTGCCTCACTTTCCCTAGTTTCCTTGTCCCAGATAGAACCCCTGCTACCCAGCATTCTCTTTCCATTAAACCCCAAGCATCAGCCTTTTGGGTGATTGATATAGTTTTTTCTTCAGACTCTAGGCATTGTGTGCTTGACTGTATCTTCTTTGTCATCTTCTGTGTAATGACTTTCCCATGGTCAGCCTCCAGTGCCTTCTCAGGCCTGCTCTATCTTGCTGCCAGGGAACTACTCTGATTTGAGGATGGATTCCAAAATATAATAATCACCTTCAAAAACCAATGGGGTAAAGATGGAACAAGTGACAGTTGAAATATATTTACTCCTGTCTGAGGTTCTTGTTTTGGGTGACAGAAAGCGCATATAATGTTAGGTAGGCTGTCAGATTGTCAGTAGGAACATTAGGTTTGGAGGGATCCTATAATGAGAGGAAAGATAATTAGGATTTAGGAAAGTGGCCAAGGTGTTCAGAAGGAAATATGTGTCAGCAGACAGTATAGTTTTATGTGGAGACAGGGGCACAGAATATCTGGTTTTTAAATGCAAAGTTTGAGACTTTAATCATAATAACAAGAGCAACTACTGTGTGCTAAGCACTTTCCATGTATTATCTCATTTTACCCTCACAAAAACTTGTAAAGCAGATACTGGTATTATCCCCACTTTACAAATGAAATAATACAGGCTTAGAGAGGTAAATTAACTTGCTTGAAGTCACATAGCTAGTAAGGTGTAGAGTTGGGAATGATACTCAGGCAAACTTGTCTCTAGAGACCATGCTTTAACCATTTACTATAAGCCAGATACTGTTCCAAGCATTTGACATGTACTGTTCCATTTAAGCCTTACAACAGTGATACGCTATACCTTCTGTTATTATCCAAACTTTATAAATGAGGAAACGTAGACACATAGAAGTTATGAAACTTGTCTATTTAATAAATGTCAGTACCAGGGCTCTTATCCATTATGCAATGAACACAAGCCATACAACATAAGGCAAAAAAGAAAATTCCAAAGCAAAGAGATGTTATAATCTATGAAGATGAGGGGTTGATAATTAAGAAGCCAGAGTATAAGTTACAAATAATAGGAATGGGTGGCAGTAGATGGGTTTGATAAAGCCACACCTATGTTCTTGTTTTAGCTTCTTTTAACCAATGAATGAACTCTATTATCCAACAGTATTTAAGGTAGATCTTGAGATACTATAACATCTCCATAGTTGACTCACTGGATGGTTCATTAATATCAGGTCTTATGTAAAATTCAATTTATAGTTTTATCCATAATCTTTAAACAAAATGGCATCCAATGAGATTTAAACAAATATTATTCTTACAAACCCCTCTGTGTTATGGGTCCAACTAATTCTACTATATCATATATGACTGTTTTTCTCATTCTTCTATAGACCTGCTGAACTTCTTACTGGACTTTGAATACTACAGGTTCATACCTGCCTATGTGCCTAATGCCTAAGAACATTTTTGGCACATAGTGGGCATGTAACAAGTATTTGTTGAATGATGAAAGGTTTTTGGTATAAATGGAAGAGGTGGAATATTAGACACAAGTGAAAGAATTTACCTTAGCTAAGAGAAATGCTAACTCCTTTATTATAATAGGAGGAAAGGATGATAATAATACCCAAAATAACAAATAGTTAAATAGGACTTACCATGTGCCATGCACAATTCCATGCACTTTACACGTATTAACTCATTATGTTTTACAACACTATTAATTAAGTATTACTGTTTATATTTTATAGAAAACAAAAAAGCACAGAAAGGCTATGTGATTTAATAAAATTCATACAACTAGGAAGTGGTGGAGCTGCTTCTTAACTATAAAAAGACAGGTATAGGTCGGCCTTTATATTTATAATCAAGAAGAGGAGAACATTTATGTCGAATGGCTTTAATTTTCTCTGTAATTTGCTGGGAGAAAAGGAGAAGGATGGAGTCAAGGGATAGAGGTTTGAAGACAATGGAGAAAATTTGACATAGTCTGTGGAGAGTGGGAAATAGAATTGGCCAAAGACATATATTAGGGTTGCAAGAGGTGTTCAGAATATGTATGAGGCTGGTGGTCATGAACAGTTAGTGGTCCCAGTCTTCCTCATGTGTGACTGTCTAGCAGTTATTGATCACTCTGATGCAGAAATGGAGAAAGTGGTCAAGAGTGTTCATCCAAGGTTAAGGTTTTACCAGGTGGATGCATTGAAATGACAGAAAGGCAAGAGAGTTTAAGATGTTGACAAGAATTATTGATAAGATGGACAGAGGGGATCTAAACTGGATAAAAAGCAAGGTAAAGAAAAACTACCTGATGGGAGAAAGTAGTCAATGAACTTGAGATCTTAGTGAAGTCCAAAAATGGTTGTAGTGGAAGTACTTGAACACACAAAGCCCAAAGAGAAAATGTTATGTACAGAGAACAGGATGCTGGAGTTAGTGATATGAAAGGTGAAGTAGATTCAGGGATTTTATAGATGGGTGGTTAAACTATGGTACAGGGGCAAGTAAATTTAAATTTGAAAATCAAAGAACTAAGAAGCCAGGGTTATGGATATTGATATCACTAAGAATGATTACAAGGCTTGGGTTGGGGAGGACAATGCCAAGTTCTGATAAATGAAGGAATTGTTGACAGCTACAGAAAGAGGGAGAGAGAGTTTGGTTTAGTTAGATGACATAAGCCAAAAGAGAGGTTCATAAGAGTAAAGAGCACTAGAAATAGCAATGAGGAGCAGGGATGACAGCTACCAAACTACTTGCCCTGAAGTACTTATATTATGAGGAAATAATCAGCCACCACTCCAGAGTACTGCAGGGGAAGCAGTGTCTACATTCTATGATTTATCTAAATTGCCATATACCTAAGAGTTCTCCTTGTTCTTCTCTCCCTTTATTATTTTCATATATTTATCAGTGTGTGTGTGTGTGTGTGTGTGTGTGTGTATTAAACAAGACTAATTAAGACTATCATTGATAATTTATTAGAAAAATTCCAGTTCAGATGATAGACTCACACTTAATTAAGAAAGTATCTTTTTTAGATGCTGTCCAACAGCTCTCTTTGGAAGTCTAGTTAAAACAGGGTAAGATAAAGAATGTTTTTGAAAATAATCCCCTCTAAAAGGCCTGGAAGTCCCGCAGCTCTTCTCTACCAGCCTGAAGATGTGAGAACGCAGTTGTGAGAGCTCTGTGAATGTCTAGCAGCAGAAGTAGGCCTGCTGTGGGTATTGCACACAAAGCAGTGCCTTAAAAGATCCAGTGCAGTTTTTGGTGCCTTCAGTGCAGTTGCTTCGAATAAGTTGTTGAAGAGTTAAATGCCTGAGAGTATTTCCTGGGTTGGTGGTGGGAAATGAAATTCTCTTATCATTGGAAATGCCATCATTATTCCTTTCCAGGGTGTGATGGATTAGAGGGAAGGAGGGAGAGGGGGACAGGGAGAGAAGGGATGGCAGGGAAAGAGATGGGGGAACATAAATATGAGTGAGCTAACTTATATTCCATTCAAGCAACATCCCTATTAGTCTTCTAGCTTTAACAAGCATGAGGTCTTGGATTATAGCTAGATTTCATCTCCTTCAATCCAGCTCTCCTTTGGGCTTTCCTGAATTAATTAGTTCAGGAGATTTGGTGACTTTACTGACAATATTAACTTGGAAACCGAGGATAGAGTCACTGTGCTAAACCCAGGTCTAGCAGGGAGCCAGGGAACTGACTGGCTGTTAGGCCTTTTATCGATTCTCAGGACCCTCCTCTCTGAGGGCTCTCGAATTGAATTCAGAAGCATGGCATTCTTCACTTTATTGTTTAATTTTCCAATTAAAGTTTACTTTTATTATTATTTTCTATTGGTTTCAGGAGTACAGCGTAGTGGTTAGACAGTCATATACCTTACAAATTGTTCCCCCTGATATTCCAGTACTCACCTGGCACCATACATAGTTATCAAAATATTGACTATATTTATTCCCTATGTTGTACTTTACACCTCCATGACTGTTTTGTAAATAGCAATCTCTACTTCTCAATCCCTTCACCTTTTTCACCCAGCCCCCTCAAGATGCGCCCCCTGGCAACCACCAGTCTGTTCTTTGTATCTATGAGTCTGTTTCTGTTTGTTTGTTTATTTATATTATTCTTTAAATTCCACATATAAGTGAGATCAAATGGTATTTGCCTTTCTCGGCCTGACTTATTTCACAGAGCATAATCACACTTGATCATGGCGTATGATCTTTTTAACGTATTTCTGGATTTGGTTTGCTAATATTTTGTTGACGATTTTCGTATCTATGCTCATCAAAGATATTGGCCTATAATTTTCTTTTTTTGTAGTTTCTCTACCTGGTTCTGGAGTTAAGATAATGCTTACCTAATAAAGTGAGCTTGGGAGTCTCTCTTTATCTTGAATTTATTAGAATAGTTTGAGAAGGGTGGGTGTTAGTTCTTCTTTGAGTGATTGGTAAAATTCACCTGTCAAGCCATATCCGGTCCAGGACTTTTGTTTGTTGGAAGTTTGTGTTTTTTTCTTTTCTTTTTCTTTTCTTTTCTTTAAAATTACTGAGAAGCTGCACATTCTTGTACAGTCATTTTGAAACAGATGGCGTCAAAAGGGCCCTGTCAAACTATAAAGCATTGTTTATTTTTAATTATCAGTAACATTCACAAGAGACATCCTTGACTGATCCTCAAATCAGCCTCTCAAATACCATGCTTAAAGACTTTAACTGTATGGTTTACTACTTAGCAGTATGGAACAAGTTGAAGCAGCTTAACATAGACTGCTTGGGTCTGAGTCCTGGCTCTGTCACTTACTAGCCATCTGACCTCAGGAAGTATACATGGTTTCTCTAAGCTTCAATTCCCTCTTCTGTAAAATGGTAACTATAATAATAGTTCGATGGATGTACATTTGTTAGCATAGTACTTTAGTAAATGATTAGTTCATATCAACTCTTATTATTACTTTATATATTTTTTAATCTTATGAGTACATATTAATTTAATCATCAGTGAAGACAATAAAAATTTTTTAAAGCCTGTTAGAACCCAGCCAGTGTGGCTCAGTGGATGAGCATCCACCTATGAACCAGGAGGTCACAGTTCGATTCCCAGTCAGGGAACATGTTCTGGTTGTGGGCTGGATGCCCAGTAGGAGCATGTAGGAGGCAGCCGATCAATGACTCTTATCATTGATATTTCTATCTCTCTCTCCATCTCCCTTCCTCTCTCTGAAATCAAGAAAAAAACATATTTAAAAATAAATAAAAACCTGTTAAAATTCAGTTAGCCTGTAGTCCTGTTTTTTAAAATCACTATAAAGAGACATATTCATGTTAAATTTATGTATATTTAGTAAGAATTCTGCAGGAGCTGTTCAGCCTGAAAATTAAAATAAAGGATCATGTTGCAGTTTATCACTTTTTCTTATAACACTGTCTAATAGATATCTTATTAGATAAAATTTGTGTAATTAGAAATCTTATAAATATCAGAAGCGCCCATCTTCTAGATGTATTAATGGAAAACTGTAAATTTTATTACCAAGTAGTTACATTTATCATTAAAAGTAAATTGTAACTCTGTTCTTTCAGAGAGCAAGTGATTGCCCAGACACTGCTCAGAATGAGCAGTAGCTCTTTTTGAAGTGAGCATGTCCAGTAACCATGGGATTCTAGGTTAAATGTGGAGCAACTGCAGGATGTGTCTAACCCCTGTCCAATCGAATTTCTGACTCCTCCCTCATCTTTACCTCATCTGTAATCTTATTTTGCACATTGAATCAAGTACCAGAACAGTTAAGCAACAAAATTATGAGTTTAGTCTTTAGTCTCCTTTCCCTCTCCTCTACCCCTTTTTTCCTAGATGCCTATTCAAGGCCTTCATCCTTGTCTCTCCCCAGCAGTGCTCCCTCCATGTTGCCTTCTGTAAAAGTGTCTTATAGTTCAATGTCATCCTTTATCCACCCCCCCACCAAAAACCCCCAAACAGTTCTGTCCTATAGCGGGTTGATATGGCATAGTAATGCATACTGTGTTGGTTATGATAATATTTAAATTTTATTTTTTATTTTTAAAATAAGATTATCACATTATAGAAGGTTAGGAATGCAAGAAATAGAGGAAGTTCTATGAGAGCATATAAACGGGTGTCCTTAGCCTGACTTAATGGCACATGGAAGGTCTGGCTGGGAAAGTGACATTTGAGCAGAAGCCTGAAGGACGAGTAGGGGTTATTTGGATGAAGAGGGTATAGATGAATGATGTTCAAAGCAGAGTGGCTATTCAAAGGCCCAAAAGTGGAGAGAAGCTTGACACTTATGAAAAACTCAAAGAAAGCCAGTGTAAATGAAACATGTAGATCATGCTAGAGGTATAGAGAGGATCCAGATGATTTGGGCCTTATAGGCCATGATAAAAATTTTGGATTTCATCCTAAAAGTGGTGGGAAGCCATTAAAAAGTTTTGAGCAGTGAAGTAATATGATTAGATTTGTGTTTTGAGTGGAGAACTACACCTTTCTTAGGTTCAGCGAAAGCAGGTCCTAGTTTATCTCACCCTGATGATGTCTTCTTTCCATTTAAATGTGGTTCTTTATAAAGAGAGAGATCATACACTAAGAGCAATCCAAGAGACAGCTATTTGATTCTGAAATGGGTCTGTTTAAGTCTCTTGTGTTTTGTTGTTGTTGTTGGTATCATGCACCCACCCTTTTAAAACTACTTTTCTTGAAGTTGGTGACAACCAAATCTCCTGGGTCAAATTACAAAGGCTCTTAAGTCAAGCCCTCATCCTTTGGACTGGGTAACAACTTCTGAATAACTAAAATGCCTCCTAAGTATTCCTCAGACTGAACAGGTTGCCATTGGATTGCCACTAAATTCAATGCTGAGAACATTCGATATCAATGCTATTGCTTTTGGCTTTGGGGCTGAATAACACATCAAAATCGATAATTGAATGATTTACTGTTCCTTAGGGTGGTTGCAATTCATGGAGACAGCCTAAATGGAATTAATCGTGGGCTAATTAAAGTGCTCCCTGCTTCTCTTTCAAGTTCCCCCTTGGGCATTGTCTGCAATGAGTTGTGCAAGTCACAGAAAACTGTAAATCAAGACTTGGCTTAAAGAAAAATGGATTGCTTTTCTAATACTTATTGAACACTTAAAACAGATGTTTAAATCTCTACAAGTTTTACATAATTAAAATTATAAATCTGTGCTCTTTGAACAAGAACATGAGTAGGGATCAGAGATATAAATAGAATCATCTTGAGGTGATTCATCTTGTGGCTACAGGTTTATTACTGTAACGAGGGCTGTCCCTAAGCAAAATAGCAAAGTGAAGAAGTTTGTTTTAGCTGCCTTCTCACCTCCCAGCATTCCAGTCCCCCTGAGCTGTGCTATGGCTGCCCAATACTTCTTACTGTAGGACCCATCCAATGCCACTTCTTCCTTTTGACATCAAAGTTTTATCCATTATATATTTTATTCCATAAAGGCTTTGCTGAATATATTAGTTAGTATAATGGAGATGCAGTCACAATTAAACTCCCAACTCTCAGTGGCTTGACACAATAGTTGATTTTTCATGCACAAAGTATCCAAAGTGGGTGCTCCTGATTAGTTGGAGGCCCCTCTCTAGGGACACATACTACTTCATCTTGTGGCTCTATTATCTTTAGTATGTTGATCCCAAAGTTGCCATGCTCTTCTGTGTCAAGTTGGCAGAAGAAGAAAGGGCATGGAGAATCATGAATGTAAGGTTCTTATGAGCCATGACTGGAAGTGTAGCTTGTATTTACAGTCCATGGCCACACCCAACTTCAATGGAGGCTAGGAAGTATACTCTAGCTTTGTGTTTAGATAGAGAGAAAATGAGTTTGATGGATAGCTAGTCAATCTTTGCCACTCTTGATAACTAAAAAAAATCTGATAAGTTTGCAGTAAGGGGTTAGTGGCTTCCTCCTTTGGTATTTTCATTTCAAATGGGGCTTTCTAGAAAAAAGATATATAGTTGGAAAACAGATTGATGTTTTAAAGTGGGGATCACTTTTATTTCATTGCTTTTCAGTTACATGTCAAATGTCATCTGTTTAAACTTCTCCAAATCCTTGATAATGACAAAATAAATACATTTATGCCATACAGAGTGCTCTCTTTCTGTCTCTCTTCATCTCTCTCTCTCTCTCTCTCTCTCTCTCTCTCTCTCTCTCTCTCTCTCTCTCTCTTTCTCTCTCTCTCTCTCTCAGACACACACATACACAATGGTAATGATGAAGAGGAGGAGGATTGAAAAAGCAATAAGGAGCTTTTCTTGGGCATTTTCCCCCTTGAATTCAATTGGGCTTTTTGCAGAGGACTACTGTGATCATGATTCTAGTATTGTTTGCCACTGAAGCAATTGCTTGAATGTTCGATCATTAAGTTATTAATCTGTTCTAATAAGAAATTGGTTGCTTACATTTTTATTAAAGCCAAGTATCTTCTAACATTTTACATTCACAAAAAGATGTGAAAATAGAATATCTAACAAAATCTCATTTTTATATGATGCACTGAGATGAAAAACATTTGAAAACTGTAAACTGGCAATTTATCCAGAAGGTTTTGTATAAGAATCGGTTCTATTTTGCTTGGGCAGTGTTGGGAAATTAACAAATATCGCAGTTCCTTTGCTTCTTTATCAATTTATTAGGTCACTGAGAATTTTTTTAAAATATTTTTTTACTTTTCAATTACAGTTGACATACAATATTATATTAGTTTCAGGTGTATAACCTAGTGATTGGACATTTTGTGACTACCCTGATAAATCTATTACCCACCTGACATCGTACATGGTTATTACAATATTACTGACTATGTTCCCTATGCTGTGTTTTACATCCCCATGACTATTCTGTAATTACCAAGTAGTACTTTTTCATCCCTTCACCTTTTCACCCATCCCCCAACCTCCCCATCTTTCAAAATCTTAGTCACCCAACCTTCCTCCCCTCTGGCAACCACCAGTTCTCTCTCTGTGTCTATAACTCTGATACTGAAAATCTTAATAAAAATTAAAGTAAATTTAAAAGCTTTATCCAGGTCTTTATTTTTAATCAGTCAGTTGATTTCATTTAAATGGCATTTTATTTCACTCTTGAGAAACTGGTTCTGACCTTTAAACTATCTTTGCTGGGGGCTAAGAGCATTTCTCCCCCTGTACCAATGTTAAAATATACAGATACATTGATGATTATTACCCAGTCACTTTAAGACTAAAAGAATTTCTTAAGGCAATTGAAGACACATTTTCAGGAGCAAATACTGTAATACTCCTATTGTTGAGCTGGTGAAATTTTAAGAACTTGACTCATTGGAGTTATTAAGGATGATTTTGAAATGTTTCCCCAATCTTTGATAATGTAGGTTTTATATCTTTCCAATTAAGAGACTTCATGATATGTCAGCTCTATTCTCTTATCTGGTCCCCCCCCCTTCCCACATATTAAAAGACAAAGCTATGAAAAATTTCATCCTATTGTGCTATATCTTGTTTCAGTGCATGTGGAGATCTACTTTATCTGAATCTCTAGATTAAGCCTATTCTGAATATAATGCTCAAATCCTTTTCCCTTTTCCCTTGCACCACCCCACAAATTCTGCTTTCCACTCCACTCTTCAATCAGTATCTGAAACTTATTATTTTAGGCAGTAACACCTCTCCCAGTATTTTGCACCAGCAGGAACATTGTAATATTAATTTCTTAATTCTTAGGCACAGATTACGTGTGACCTCTACTCTCAGGAAGCTTATATTCATTGATAAACAGTATCATGGCTAAACAGACCTACTGAAAATGATCCCTTGGAATTTTCTAATGTGACCCCCTTCCCTCAGTGATAAACAATGATGTGTCTTTTAGCAGTTATAGGTTAGTCATTATGTGGGCTCTGGAGTCTCTGGAGTAGGACAAGTCTGTCTTTAAATCCATATCAGCCATTTGCTAGCTGTATGATTTTGGGCTAACTATCTAATTTCTTTGAGCCTCACTTTCTTCTTTTGTAAAGAATGATGATAGTGCCTACCTCATGGGTCATTGTGTGGATGATATTAGAAAATAAATGTAAAGTAAAACAATTCTTGGAACAAAATAAACACCCCATAAATGTACAATACTATTATGGCAGATGGTACTTATGAAATCCCTGATTATACTAGCTTTTAACCAGGGGGACTGAGAAATAGAAGAGGTTTGCCATGTTAAATATCTAAAAACATTCTTTCCCTTTCTTTCTCCCTCTTTGGTTCAAATGAGTTTAGGGGACAATTGCATATTGCTTCGTAGCAATCATCATTATATGATTCTAGGATAGGAAGGGAGTAGCAGGAATCATTTCTGGAAACTGTCCAGTGTTCTGGTGTCAAATGTATTGATTGATTCCCCCTTCCCAGGGGCTGAAGTGGGCCTAGTCTGGGTGCTAGGACCAAGGCCTCTGGGCTTGATTTAGGACTTACAAGGTTTTACTTCCAAAGTGACAAGAAATGAAAATCATATATATATTGAGTGCCAAAAATTAAAATCAAAGAAGCCAAGGCCATAATTTTTAGTACAAAGAGTGAGAGTAGAACCAGATACAGGAGATGAAAGCAAAGGCTCAGAAGGAGGGCAGAATTTTTTTGGAGGTGGGGAGCAGAGGAGAAGGAGAGCAGGAGCAAGAATAGAGGGAAGGTGAGGGAGCAGTGCCCATGGCATATTTTATGAGCTTATGGTCACATAGTTCATGAGTTAGTAGTGTGTGAGTTAGTTACCTGTTCTAAATGTACATGGTTGGTTGCACAACATTTACTCAGTTTTGCTACAACTCTGCCCCTGCAAAGACACCTGGTCTTCCCCATAGTCCAGAGAAAGCTTTCATTATCAGAAAGGTACAAGGAGATACTTGAAGAGCAGGTGTGTCTTTTTTCAATGATATCAGAACTCTCATAGGTTAAGGATGTCCTCCAACTTCCTATTTTCTATTAGTGTCCTGTGTTGGGCCTACAATTTGCAAATGATTTCCATATGTATTTTCTTTCTTTTGAGGGGGACAAATTCTTTGAGTTTATTAATCATGGTGCAAAGTAATTCTCTCTTTCACTTCTCTTCATCCTTTTTTATAAATGTGATTGGCTGTTTTTCTTTTTGTTGTTGGGTAAGGGAAGACATTTCTAGCATTACCAGGAAGAAATGATCCAGTTCTTACTTCTATCTCTGACTTTCATGATTTTCTGGGCTCTCATAATTCCTCTTCTAAGTCTTTATCTTTGCAATTTTAAAAATCCTCTTTATCTGGTGCATTTTATTTGGCAGCTACACATTCTATTGATCAATCCACAATCAACCTGGAAATGAATTATAAACTTCTATTACATGCCCAATGTGGCCTTAGACACTGTGGGGAAATAATAGAAGGAAAACCATCACCTCAGTGTACAGAAAGCCTAAGATTTTGTTGGAGATTACTTGGAGATGGAAACAATTTAGAGAAGTGTTATAAGTCTTGTATAATCAACAGCAGACACTGCAAGTCTTTTAGGTCAGTGATCTCATACATTAGTGTGATTTAAAATCACCCTGAGATCCCTGTTAAATGCACAAATTCCTGAACTCGAGAGAATCTGATTCTGTAGGGCATGGGTGGTGCCCAGGAATCTTCATTTTATCCAGATTCTTAGGTTATTCTGCTGGGGATCTCTAAATCATACTTTGGGAAGCAGTGGGCTAAAAATATATGTGAAAATGGAGAGACACATAAGGGCTGGGAGTGATCAGAGAAGGTTTCATTGGAGACTTGGAAAAGAGGTGGTGGAAGGAGATTCAGAAAAGAGGTACCAGAGATGTGGATGAGAATGAGGTATGTTGCAGAGACTGGCATGTTACTCACCAAATCTTTTATCTTTTGTTCCTAGGCACAGACCACATTTTCTAGCCTCCACAAAGCAAAGTGTGGCCGTTTAACTGAGTTCTGGCAATGGAATGTGGGTAGAAGATGTGTATAAAATTTAGTCCTGGACCATAAAATCCTCCCAAATGATATTTCACTGTTTCTCATTTCCCACCTACTGGCTAGATGTTGATGCTCTAGTTGACCTTGGAATCAATGTGGTGA